>NC_073722.1:102345489-102945489 GCF_023634155.1 Falco peregrinus
TTCAGATGGGCTGAGGTTTTAGCCTTTATCTCACTGGCTGACCTTGCTAATACAGTATGTAGATCTCTTGCCAGCTAATCGGCGGACTGTAAAGCATGGTTTCAAGCTGTGGGCAATGATCTGTAACAGGAATGAATGAGTGGGTTTTAGCAGCCAGGATCTGTAGCCTACTATCTGTATCTGACAGCTGTCACCCTCCCGACAGAGGCCAAGGCCTAGCCCTGCATTTAAAAGCAGCATGGCTGATCTGATTACTGGGACAGTGTGTCAGAACTGACTGCACTGAACTGGAGAGGCAGAAAGTAAATCTATAAATAGCAGTTCTGCTTGTCTCCGTGAACTACTGAAGGATAACCAATATTGAACAGCAAATGCAATGTTTAGTCTCTGAAACCAGTGGAATATGGTCCCTTTGAGATCAGAGGAGGCTGCCTGGTGATGCAAGGGACGGGCATGGGAAGCTCGGCGGGCAGACCAGGCACTGTCCTGGCAGCAGCGATGGCTGTGTTTGCAAAAGGAAATAACACAGGAAAAAGTCCTCTGTCCTCAAGATGTTGAAAGCAACATAGCACAAAGTCACCTTAGACCAAAGCCACCTCTGTGCACAACGCAGGCAGAAAGCCAGCTGTCCCCTGGAGAACCCCGTTGCTCAGACAGACGCTGTGATAAAACGAGAGCCTCTCTGTGTGACACCGGTTATACATGTGAACCAAGTTTTCAGCCAGAATGGTTGAGCTCTGAGAGGAGCTCAAAGGCAGGGATGCTGGAACCGTGGCTTCCGAAGGCCACGGTGGCAGCAAAGCTCAGTTTCTGGATATCCAGGAGTTATGAAAGGCCAGACAGCACTCTGCAGTACCTATCGGCTCTCTGAGGAGCCATTCAGTGCTCTTAGAAGTTTCTGCTGATAAAAACAATCTGAAAATTTGTAAACAGCTTTAGAAACACAGGCCAGAGGTCAGAGGAGAGGAATGGAGAGCGGGATTGTGAGCCAAGGCAATCAGAAACCAGAATGGTGAAAACTGCGCAGTAGACCCTGTACTACTGCCGAATTGTCGGGTAATACCAGAGGCTACTGCAGGCAAAAGAGAGGTGCAGGAAGATCTCAAATGACAGGAGGAGTCCTGGGTCCCTTTTGCAGTAGAAACCAGAAGACAGCAGTTTTTTTGTTGCAGTTCTGAATTGGGAAGGGACATCTGCTGCTCCACCAGCCTACACATGCTCCTGGCTGCATACGAGATGCAGCTCTTCATCCACGGATGATCAGGAAAGAGAAACAAGCCCAGGGCTGATCTTCTGCCTGACCTGGTTCCTGCCTGCAGGAGGCTGCTCTGGAGCCCAACATGTTTCAAGCCTGCAGCTCCCTCCGCGCTTCACAGGTAGCAACTTAACTCCACAAACTGATAGTTGTTGGAGCTGTTCTGTTCTCCACGCAGGAGAAGACCACACGCTGCCATCATACAAGAGTCAAGTACAACCAAAAGCACAAAGCATGGGCTCAGCTACACAGGTTAACTTTCTACATTGAAAATAAAGAATGAGTAATTGAACATAAAGAACCGGACAGAAATAATATAACCTTGTACATTGCTAAGAAAACAGAGTCCACCTCAGATAACTCAAGGTACACAAATGTGACTGTCTGCTTAAAAGCATAGCTCAGATAAGGGAGACAAATGGGTGACACAAAAAGGCTAACCGGCTCAACTCTGTCCTACAGAGACATGCAGCAGCGTACAGCCAGCAGGCACGCACTCCTCCTTCCCTACAACACGCCTTTTGCAGCTCAAGGACTTCAGAGCTGGAGGTGGGGCCTCTGTCTTTTACAGCTGGGCATGGATCTTTTCCCCATGAATTTGAAAACAGGATGAAGATGATATTTGTCCCCTGAGTTGAAGAACAAATCAGAATCTTTCCAGCCCAGAAGTTTCAAAACAGGCATTTACTGATACCCAAGTGTCATTCTTACCCTTGGCCACAGTGATGAATTTCACTAATAGCTGAATACTTCTATCAGTGTGTTTTTCTCAGCTAATTTAGTGCTCATGAGACGGTCCTCAGTGACAACCCTGGCAGGTGGCTCTCTCCGCACGTCAGCAAACCCGGCAGCGTCTGCGCTACCTTCCTCACGCTGCCCTCAGCACACACCCAGCCTGACCCGGAGGAACCGCAAGTGTGGGGAGTGGCCAGTTGGGTAACCCAGTCCCCCCAGTGCTGGGTCTCCCTGCCAGGCCCGTCACGGAGGGTGCCAGCCGCAGCGGTGGCTGTGCAATATGTACACCTGCCTGCGAGAAACTGGGCTGGCACCCGATGGGCTCCTTCCACGCAGGTTACCGAACAGGTGTCAGATGGCAACGGCTCCTCGCGCGGCTGCAAACCAGTGACCTACATTACCCATCCCCAGAGCCATCCGAGGCCCCCAGAGTTTCTCATTAGTAACAGATTCTTATTTATTTCATATAATCGGTGGCTTCTGCCAATAGACAGTGCGCTCCTAATTAAAAGCTGACTTCTTTCGTAACCTACAAAGTCCTATTTCCACCTCTGCCCCAACACGCAGAGAAAAGTGAGCCTTTCCTGTGGCTGAGCTTGTCCTCCATTTGCAGGCAGACTCCACAGACAAAGCAGAAATGCATTTTGTTTTATTTTTTTAAAGACAGCATAAAGCAACAAAGTTTGAAGGACATCCAACATTTATGCTGTGTGCCCGCTTAATATCACAAGGGACTTTACACAGGAGCAAAGGTTTTCTTAATAAAGGGTCTCATTGGCCGGCTGGATCAAATCATGTATACACCGATATTTTGCTTCTGGCAATACCTTAAACCCACAGTTAGGCAAGTGTAGAGATTGCATTGGCCTTGAAACTGTAGCATGGTTTATACATGGTATACACATCTTTGAGGATTTGGAGAAATCTACAAGGGATCTAATGCTTTTCCACCTATTGACATTTACAAAGCAGTTTAAATCATGCATGAGAGGCCTCAGGCACATGTAGTTCACAAAACATAACTCTGCGCTCCCAGGGAATTTAAGCTGACCAATGCTCTTTATTAGAACCGACAGTGAAAGACAGCTATTGCAAAATCTGTACAAGAAATGCAATGCAAAGATGACAGACTTAATGCCAGTGGATATATTATGCAGATTATCCAACTCAAGCCTTGCTTGTTAAGTAAGTTTCATGCTCTCCTCACTCCCACTGCCCCTCTTAGGAAATATCCTCCCCGGTCTTTATCAAGGGACCTGTTTCCTAAATTCCTTGATCAATCATCCGCTTTCCAGGACTTCAGACATGTCGAGTTAGCTCTGAAGATAAGACAGCGATGCTTAAAGAGTGGGAAACTTTTTCACCTAACAGCACAACAGTGCCATGCACAAACGCGATTAATACCTTAAAAACTTAACAGCTATTTCGTTGATGAAAGAATAGGAGGGATTTTACGGAATCCATCATCTCTGACAAGTCACCTTGAAGCTTTGAATTCCCAGTGCAATATAATTTTTTGAATGTATGCTCTTGCTATGTACATACAAATGAAGAGCAAAATGCTGAGATTCTTGCCCAGGTTTTGACAACTTCTTAATTCAGTTTTGAAATTCTCTAATACAGATCATCTGAGAATCAGGCTTCCTACTAGGAGAAAGAGATTATGTAATTTGATTGCACCTTAAAGCTTGTCAATGGTGCTTAATACATACATGTACAAGACAGCATTCTGTGCTCTTCACATGGAAGTATCGCTTGTGAAGCTCTTCTGTTGGAGAACACCGTTTAATCAAGTATTTTCACAGAGCTCTCCCAGGACTGTGTACCTCGTAGGGTCCATGTTGTATAAAGCAATTTTGTTGTAAGATGTGAATTTCAACCACTAACGAGTACACTGACAGCCTCCTGGAACTGCGTGTTCAAGTGTCCAACCATGTAAAGATTGCATTTATATACATATATGAAAATACAAATATTAAAAAGACATTTAAAATAAATAAACACAAGTTTGTGTATACAATGCACACAGCTACGTACATGCAGATGTATCTATGTATTATATTACGTATGTTTGTCTGTGCATATGCATGTACATACTACACATGTACTTAAAATTTGTAAATTATCAGTTACATGTTCACTGACTGGCAAATAGAAAAATAAAATCTTTCTTTCTTTTTTTCAACTGATTGATGGACATTAAAAGTTTTAAAGAAAGAAATGGCCTTGCAGTGACACCTCTGAGTTATTACTAGTGGCTTGCCTCAGCAGCAAGCTAGGTCATGCTAGGCTTGACCTAATAAAAATAATTTGCTTAATATCACACATTCAGTACCACAGAAGTGCTATTGCCAAATTGAAATCACTGTTTTTTTGTGCAAACAGGAAGCAGAAACAGATGTAGACTAACTACTCTGCTTAAGGGGAATCAAGGGAAGAGAATGTTTTTCACAGTACCAGTTTGGTTTTCCTTTAAATCTCTAACTAAAAAAAGCCGTGAAAACCCCTTCCAAAATGCATTCGATGAATATAAGTGCAAACAAGCTTAATGGGGCCTATTTCCAATCATGCTTTTGTTACTGGCTGTAAAACACATGGCAAAGCATAAAGTATGACACCAATGGAGACATAAGAGGCATTTAGCACTCAAATGTAGAACCACAGAATAGCTCCACCTCTTCGGAAATTAGACAGATAACATAACAATGAATGTTTCATAAGATTTTAGAGCTTGATTCACTGCTGACAGAAATCAGTAAAAAGGTTATAATTGACTTCAGCGATACTGGATCAGGGCCCTAAATAGAACAGACACCTGCACATTGTAGAGGGAGAGAAGCTCAGTCTGTTCAGCTGCTTTGTTCCCAGGTTTTCTAAAAGACCCCTGCCATGGGTACTGCAGCTTTCTCAGCAGGGAGAGGGTGCACTGGGTCAGAACCAGGCTCACGGGCTCCTCGGGGAAGGGTTACTGCAGCCGTGAATCACATCTTACCGACCACAGGATCACCTGGTCAGCAACAGCAGTTCTTTAGCAGTTTTACGGATATCTGTGCTCACACACTATATACTGGATGTCTCAAGCTATTTTTGTGCAAAACTTCTTCAGCCATTCTGTTTACAAACCAGAGATAATTTTTCCATTGTCATACATTTTCGTTAGCTAAAAAAAATTGCTTCAGAAATACTGCTATCAGTTCACATCAAAGAAGAAGCAGTAAAATTAATTTTTAAAAGCACCTGAACAGTTTTATACATACAGTGATAACTGTGATACAGGCTGTTCTACCAAATAAATATAAATGTCATCATAGTCAACCTCAAACCTGGGAGACTGGGAACAAAAGAGCAGTGAAAGAGTGGGATAACTCGGAAACTATTGAATAAACTTCTGCAAATGTCCTGTGAGCTTTACAACACTGAAATTCATCACACACTTCAAAATCCTGATGTTGAACCACCTACATAGCGTTGAAAATTGGCAGGGAATAAATACTGAGAGAGGACCCCCCCACCCACTCCAATCAAATAGCAACCTCAAAGTGTACAACGGAGGCTGTTAAGCTAATGACTCTAAGATTGCAAACGGTTTTGCATATCACAACTACTCATTCCTCTACTGAAACTCAAAAGAACTTAATAATATCAGAAACATTTATCTGAAAACTAGGCAGAGATTGTTGAGCAGAAATAGCAAGGAAGAAGTATCTTGCATCAGTAAAACTGACATGCAAGCAGCTTTTTTGATGAAATTTCAGTTAAACTTGGTGAAAATATAGTAGCAGTATGAAATAAGCCAAGATTGTTTACCTTCAATAGCCTATAAATATCCTTCTAAGGGCAGAACAGCAGCCTTACTGAAAGAATACACATATGCAGTACAATTCCTCATCTATAATTATGAGAATAAACTGTATTTCACATTTTTTTCATTTCTAGGACTTTTCTTTCATTTTACATCTGATACAGTGGGAAAGAGATGGACTTCCCGGAGCACGGGTTGTACGTGGAGACTTAACGCTTCAGGTAATTCAGCTTCACCAGCCAAGGATGCCCAAAGCAAGCTCATCTGTGGTCAGTGCTCAGGTGAAGAGACTGCCATCCCTCTTCAAGGCAGAAGTCACCCTAGAGAAAGCAGTGACCTAAACTAGAAGCCACAAACACATCTCAGCACGGATTCTCCACATTGAGGCAGTTAGGGCAAAGGAGCCATAAAAGCCATCCTCACACAGGCAACCCAGCCCCATGGGTGTTTGGGGCTGGTCTGGGCGGCTCAAGACACCCCAGTGCCGGAACGGCACCAGGGATGCTGCTGGTGGGCAGCACACCCTAATCAGCATCAGCGCAAGGACCACATCTGGTCTGTTAACAGTCACGGCCACGAGACTGCCCTGACGGTGCCAGGAGGACCTGCCACTGCTCTTCTGTGCAAACACTGTGAAAAACAGAAGTGGATTTATCACACAGGCATCCATACATGGGGGGGGAGGACGGGTCCCGGCCATAAACCGAGACTGTGCTGGGCAGGCTTCAAATATTGTAAAACACAGTCAGACTGCTATTTTCTGCATACACCAACAACCTCCTCACTTTGCTTTGATCCAGTGGCTCATTTAAAACATTTCTATCTGTCCTGCGACTGGTTTGTTGTCAACTCTGGCCAGTCCCCAGTCTGTTACTAATTGGCACTGCTGTTGTCAGGCTTGGGAACGAGGCCAGGGCCAGAATGGGCAAGAAAAATAATAGCCTGCTCATTCCCAAAAATGGCTAGTTCTCGTTGGGAGCGCTGCTGATACAAGCACGGGGGAAGGCTACATAACCGTACTGCTACCCTTGTTCCCTGGAAATGGAGCTCACTCTCAAGGGGATATTGATCTCCACACAGTATTTAAAAATGCATTAAATACATTTTTTTCTCCACATATTTGATAGATATCATTATGGCAGTCCCTAGAACAACATGCCTGTTTGTAGACTGCTTTCAAATTCATCTAATTTGTATTGCCAGATGGTATGAATGATTGCTACAGATAAACTTTGGATACGTTCCATTATTAATTGACAGAAGCATGGTCACAGCAGACCGCTCATCCCACACCGCCTATCTGACAATTAATGGTTAAAAGATGAAACTACTGAGGAAAAAATGAGTCCCATGAGTCTCAAGTCCCATTTTATAGCCTTGAGAGCTACATTTAAATAACCAAAATGTATTATGCTCTTAGATCTCTATACCAACCTCCTTGCACTTGTACAATTTCCAACCCCGCCAGCGGCTCTTTGCAGAAGATGGGCTGCAGACACGGCGTGCCATACAGTGGGGCTGGGGAACGGCACAGGAGGGTGAACTAGGACAGTCTTATGGCAGGTTCAAGAAATCAGATGGCTGTAACAACCAAATGTCTTGACTCAGGCTCACTGCAGATGGTTGGTTTTAAGCTGTCTACATAAAATAGAGATGGTATCGAAGATTGTCAGATGCTGTACCCTGTACACAAGACACTTGCATCGGAAGTAACGGTGAAGTCCTGAGGAAACATGGATACCTTGAATCTATGTTTTTTAGAAAATCAGTATCTAATGATCATGTCCTCAATGGATTAGGCAAAAGCTGAGAAAAAGGCAAGTGCTTAACTGAATAAAAGTTTTCATTTTTCAAGCTTTTCCACAGAACACAATATATGCATACAGAACCTTTTTTTTTTTTTTAAAAAAAAAGCAAGCATTATAAACCAAGAAATTCACAGATTTAGGATAAAGAACATTTACCAGTGACACAGACCTGAAATACAAATATATGATGAAGGATGTCCTAATATGTGAAAAAAGAAAAAGAAAAGCTTTTTAGCTTTTTGACTTGCAGTGGTTTTCCCTCTTACTACACACTGAACAGCATGACACATCTTAGAGACAATATTTATACTTATAGCACAACTTTCATCTGCAAACTCTTACATGTCATATAGATTTGCACACGCCTTTTCATAAACACACATACGGAGCATAAACAGCTGAAAAGGTACATAAATAACTTCATTTGAGGTAGGACAATATGGCAAGCTGGCAGAGAACACCTGTACTATATCACGACCTAGAGACTGATGTGAATGCGGTTAGAATTGCAACTGCAGAGATGAGGAAGAATACAAAAATCCCAAATGAAGTGTGACTGGTGCATGCAGGCTAATGACTTCTTCTCTGCCCTCCCCTACACATCGAGTAACTATAATGAAATGAAATGATCACAGATATCTACAAGTTCAAAAGCTGAACTGTGGATTCATACCTTTAATGACGTTAAGACACTGGTTTGTATGTGCAGAAGGTAAATATGCCTGGCAAAAAACCCCAACTTGTGAAGGACGCAAATTTCCTTATTGTTTTACTGGAGTTCAGGTATAGTACCACGCTACCCTCTGGTGTGTATATGAACTCCTTCCTCAGTCCCGTCAGCTGTTGTCTTTCCTCTGGCTGGTATATATGGCACAAACACAAAGGTGATACCTACAGTCAGCATCAGATCTGACTGTTCCCGACAACTCCTGTGATACAGCAACCTCAGGGACTTGAGGACACATCTGTGAGTAGATGTAGTAGCTGCCATCTGCACGAACTGCATTATTTAACTGCATTGGCACTGATTAACATTTGCTGTAACCTATGGTAATGGGCTCTGGGGGCTTTCCATGTCTGCTACACAGTGGCAGCTGATGTCTCCTGCTCCATCCTTAAAACAGGATGTTTTAATTTTTAATGGAGCACATGTTCGATTGGCTATACAAACAGGCTAATCTGCAAAGCATGTGCTCAATAACAAGCCAAGCTATGCAGCCAGAATAACAACACTGCTTTGCCATGCACGAGATGCAAAAGGCTTCCTGCTTTATGCCACCATCACTCAGCACTGATGGTCAAGAGAAATGACTGTGCACGTTCCCCATTTTCAACAGCAGCCCTTAGGAATTAGCTCCTTCCTTAGCTGCACCTCGGGCTGCCAGCTCATTTCTCATTTGGGAAACGAAACTGGAGAGTTGACAAAGTTCAGGTGCCTGGAACAGAAATCACGGCGGTGCAGCAGGAGCAGTGAGAGGCAAAGCTCCAGTGCACGCTGCGAGGGGAGAGCTCGTCGGGGCTGGCGCACTCAGAAGAAAAATAAGCTGGTGGGCATTTTAGCAGACAGCAGAGAAGTGGATGCTTCCCTATTGCTGAAAACAATATATGAATAAAATTCTTCACGTCCATTCCTTCTCTCAGATCTCATGTAATCCATAGACATTCTCCTCCAGGGCACGTCTACTAAAATCATGATGTCAACATCTTGTATTTAAAAGTGTAGCTGGCCTCTATGATACCGCCAGTTTTGCCTGCATAAACTCAGAAGATTTTACTCATGCTCCCAAAGAGCAGTCCTCCAGAGGAAGGCTGCAATGCAATGTTGTAGCATATTCACGGTAGGTGGACGGAGGCTACCACAGTCACAAGCGCTCTCCCTTGAGATAGCACTTTTGGGATGGGACACGGGCCCTACCTGAAGTCCTGCAGCCAAACAGGTAACACGGATCGCTTGCACAACACACGCTAACAAAAAAGGAGAAAAACAAGGGGGGTCGCTGGGCTGACAGGTATTTGTCACAGCATCCGAAGCAGATGGCTGGGAATCCAGGCATCTCCGACTTCTAGGTTGCCTGTGAAACCTCATCAGGTTTTTTGATTTTCCAGATTCAAGGGGTTTGCTTCTGTTCCGGATTTTTTCCTTGTAAGAAGCAAGTTTTCCAAAGCTCAGCAAGGATTTTTCTGTTTCTTTGAATCACTTCTTACCTCTGACCCCATTTGTCTACACAGTATGCCAGATCTATATCAAGCATGGGCTGATTAAACAATTAATGGAATGCTATTTTAGGACAGCCTCGTATTGCTCCAAACCTGTACTCATGACTGTTTCTGAAGCATAAACATGAACTGACCTTTCAAAAAGGTCACTTTTATTTTTCTGTGTTTTCTTCCATGATGAATTATGTCTTTGAGAAAGGCACTAAATTATGGAGCCTTTCGGTAGACCTAAGAAAGTTAGAGGAATTTTTAAGAGGCATTTCATTCCTCTGGTCTTCACAAAGTACACACAGGAAGCTGTTTAACGGTTTGGAGTAGTAAATATATCTAATGAGCTAATGAACACCTTTTCCTGCCTTAAGACATGAATTTTGAAGATGCTAACGTAATTATCCCGCTCGTAAGTGGCCAGCCAGGCCTCGGTGCCAGAACTTCAGCACTGAGAGATGCATTTCTACCTTCTGAACCGACAGATCCATTTCCAGTAGTGGTCTGCTGCTGGAGAACAGACCTGGCATTCACCCTTTGCCAGTGATTACTCTGGAAGCACATGTGAAAAATCAGATCTTTACGGCTTCTTCTAGTTTTTTTTTTCAAGGTGTTGAAATATTCCAAAAACCACATAGAAAACCCCTCGTAAATTCACTGTAAACTTAGATGAAGGGACAAAACATCACCACACAGCAACCTAAAATCCCCTTCTGTGAATGCTATGTCCTGGGTGGAACAACATGAGAAATCCCAGCCTGAGGTTAAACGCTCTGTCTGCCTTCCATCAGCACTATCAGACCAAGTGCCTGAGCTGATCTCTACAATAACAAGATCTAAATCGGTGAGGGCAGTATTAGAGTTTAAAGATAAAATAACTATTGATTGGTGTGCCGAAGCCCATGTGCAAAAGCAAGCTTTAAACACTTTTGATAAGAAACCTTGTCTGTTTGAGAAGTCAAAAACTCCCAGGAATGTAACCAGACTCAGTATGCACAGCCCACCGACATCCAACGGGGCAAAGAGAAGCTCTCTGGTTTTCTTCGCATCTATCACAATCACCCTTATCACGTATGAAACAGTTCTCAGCATGGCAGCAATCATCTGAGTCCAAATTTCAGGCAGTCTGGGGACAAAAAAACAAAGCCATAGAACTCGGGTCTTTTCACTACACAGTTGAGAAAGCTGAATTCATCTCATCTGTAACTCAGGAAGGTTTAGTCTGCCCTACAGAAACCAAAAAGCTGCTACATTAATGCACAAGGGTGTCCTTTCCATCAAGTTCCTTAATTAGCTTATCTGGAGAAAAACTATACCAATCAAATTAAATATTAATCACATATAAACTGCTGATCACAATCAGCTGGGGGTTCACGCATGCAGAACGTAGGGATCGCAGTGTGATTTCTTTTCCCAGAGAGTTTCCTCCTGCTCTCTTTCCATTGCCAATTTAGCAAATTCATATAAAAAACAAAGCCTGAGTTTTCCAAGTACAACATCAACAACAGACCAGAAGTTTTTCTACACTAAAATATTGAACTAAAAATTCAGTTCCTTTAAATCTTTCTAAATCCTTGCCTCTGATTGGGTTCATTAATAAACATGCTGGTTTTGTTACAGGGAGTGACATATGGCATAATCCGCTAACAGGAAGAAGTATTTTGCATTTTATTGTAGAAAACAAACATGCAAACAGGTTTTCACAGATGGCTTTCTTAGCTTCTGGGAGGAAAAAAAAAAAGCTTAATAATGCTTGAAAACAATTCTCCCCCCCCCCCCCCCCCCCCCAAAAAAGGAAAAAAATATTTGACTGGAACTGCTTTTCAAGTAAATTCGACTCTACATATCAGCTGTATACCAACTTCCTTTATATTAGTGCTACTTCTTTTGTTACGCATGAAATAAAAGGTTATCAGCTTGCAGGTATCTGACAATATGTACCCAGGGAAAAAAAAATACGGTGAAATTCTTGGTTAACTGTTCAGTGCTGTGAGAAAACCACCAAAGTAACCACAGAAGACTTTTAATCAGGAGGGATTTGGATCTCAGTAACTAGACCTCTGCCCCTTTCCCTCATCACTGATGGTTTGGTCACATGTGATGATGTGAGGTCTATAGTCCATAGTGTTGGAAAAATATGGTATCATTTAAAATGTAAATGCTGAATAAGTTGCAGTAATTCTGAGAAATACTTTATGTGCATGTTGTAATACTTAAAAATATAGGGCACCTTTCTCTTCTGGTCATTCTCCCTCAGACTTGTAATGCTGTTCCTTCACCACCTTCCCACTGTAGCTTCTTGGGAACAAGACAGACCTTACTCTGAAGTTCATGGTGCTCTTATGAGGTCAGATCTGCAGGATAATTTTTCAGTTCTGCCCAGCTTATCCAGCATTGTATAATCCCAAGGCAACTCAGTTACCTTCTCTGTCCCTTCCCGTATCACCGATGTTCCCTGTAGCAAGCACAGACCTACATGTGTATCTCCCAGAACTGTGATGCCTACTAAGAACAACCAAGCATTATGGTCTAGAGTAGTACCCCAAACCTTTTTTGGATCTGATGTTAAATACATCCTTTAAAAATAGCTCCCTGCCATTTTTACTTGACTAAATCCCTGCCTACCTCGCCCCATCCAGACTAGAGAGGCAGGCGGTAACCTGGCGTACCGCGGCAAGAACGGGCAGCGAAGACGTCAGACCTAGAATTGGAGGAAGAGATGTCTGAATGACTCGCTTGCCTGCGGTTGCAAATGGCACCTTTCCATCGCCCAGACAGAAGCATGCAACCCCAACTGCCTACGAATGCAGAACCCAGTCCCTTTCCTGTAGTCAGAAACACGGCAGCTGTCTGCTCTGCACCTTTGGTGCAGGTACCGGTGCTGAGCCGTGCCAACACCGCGGGCTGTGGCAGCCTTCAGATGAGGTAGGTGGCATCAGGAACGGCCCTTCCTGTTAACTTCCACCAGTATTATTAGGACCCTCATTAACAGAAGAAAGAAACACGTTCTCTAACATGAAGAACAGCACATTCAAAGCTCGGCAGAACTACACCACCTGCCTCATGGCTTGGGAAGACACCACGTTTCCTAAAGTCGCAAAGCCTGGATTGTTTGTTACTGCCATGCCAGTCCCATGGGAGTAGGGAAGACCAAGTGAATTGGTTCCCTGTGGCTGGAAAGGAGGATCAGGTCAGTCCACGAACTGCAGGTTTCAGGCTTGCCCTTGTGCTAAAACACAAAACAAATGTTGCAGAAGTTTCCTGCATCAGGTGTGCTTAAGAGCTCATGCTGTCTGCGTGGCGAAAGCAGCCAGACTAATCCCTGTACCTCTTTTGCATAAGGAATCTGAGCTGACGGCATTTAATCAGCACCAAATTTACACTACTGATCACCTTTTCCATTTAATCACGACTGCAGCCTTTCAAGAAGTAATTCCCCTTGGTTAAAATTAACAATGACAGGCTGTGTTTTTACACACTGTTGAAATGTGTAAAACAATCAGATGGAGAAAAAAAAGAAATATGCCCTTCTTTTCCAGAGCTGATTTACGATATATATGCAAACCCTATTAAAGTTAAACCATGCTTTTCAATGAAATGAGGATTTCCAACAAGCTGCTCTCCATTTTATTTAAGGATCCTGATGACTGATACAAACAGTGGTAATCAGCTCTATTGCTAATACAGGATATTTGGGCTAGGAGATAACATACTTAACCCTTAAGTGAGAAATAGCTCATAAATCACAAGCACATTGTGGGGAAGTGTAGGACCCTCTCCTGTGAGCAGAAATCAAATGATATCCTGCTGAGACACATTATACTCCTTTCTCAAAAATCTAAAGGTTAAATATAAAGAGAAATTATATAGAGAAGGAAGATCGGGGGACGCGGGGACAGGAGCAGGCAGCTAAGAGGAATGCAAATATCAAAATAGGTGGGGTAATCATAACCCAACAGCTACAGCAGCTGGGGAGGACGTGGTTATGGCTCGGAAGAGCAGGAAAGCTCTTGGGAAATGGCAAGGCCTGGCAGATGCCTTCTAGCAGGCTTGGACGAAGAGTATACACCTACACATCCAGCACCCGAACGGACTCAGCACTTCCCAGGTGTGAAGATGGGAAGGGGACATTAAGCTGGGCAGCGCCGTGGCCCATTACAGCCTCCCGGGCAATGGGGTGCCAGAGCCGTGCCGAGGTCTCAGCACCCACGCGTGCCAGGGAAAGCAAGTCCGGGCTAGCACAAGACATCAAGCCAAACTGACATGTAAAATGCATTACCTGGGACCACCAAACAGAGGATGAACTTGAGGCCAACACTGAGGAGTATTGATTAAATCCTCCAAAAATGAGTAAACACAAAAGTCCAGCAGAGGAATATCTCTGTGTCTGGCACTAACACTGGCCTTAGGAAGGAAGCAGGATAAGGCCATGAGGTCCTTTCCCATTGCAAATCAGCACCGGAGCTTGACCTGGTGTATCTCAGCCATTAAATACTCCCAAACTGCTCAAACACGACGTGCAAGCTGAAAATTATTCATCATAACTATTCACTCGAGCATCCTACTGCATTTTGACCACTGGAAAGAGAGGTAAACGTTACAGCGAGCAGTCTCCACAGCCTAGGAGTGCTCAGAAACGTGATGAAAACTAATAGCATTTCTGTTTTGGTTTTGCCTTGAGATTCCCTTCTGGGTTCATGTTTTCCTTCTGTTCCGGGGAAGGGGAGCGAAGCAGGTGAGAGGGGCACAGCGCCCAGAGCAGAGCTGCGAGTGGGAGGACTTTTTGGCAGGTGGAGAAGACTTGGTGTCAAGACACACGGTGGTGACAGAAGGCTCGGCTCTGTGGTGCCTGTGTGCTATGTGCCATCTCCCCAGCTCACCCACGTGCATGAACGCCATGCAACAGCACAGGGGGAAAACCACCCAGAACAAGGACTGTGGTTTAATGGATTTAGGTTTTTCTTTTTCTGCAAGGTGGGGGAGGGGAGAAGGGCAGGAGAGCTAACACAGAGGACGAGCTCCTCGGGAGAAGAGCAGGAGGGAGGCCAAGGAAGAATGCTTCGGCTTTGCTGGTTTTCCTGCCTCAACCTGTAACTCTTTCCGATGGGTTTACCTTTTCAGGTCTGTGGATGGGATGCAGTGTGCTAAAAGTAGCCAAGCCTATCACTAAAGATGTGAAAAGCTTGTTTTTCTGGGAGCTGGCTGCAACTACAATGCAGATAAACATGGACATTTCCTCCAAAGATTACACTCCGGTACAACTTTTTCTGCGTGCGTGTGCTGCTTGCAGAATGTTGAACTTGTTTCCAAAATAAATAGCTCCCAAAGAGGGTTTAATAGGGTTTGCTGTTTTCCAGAGGAAATAGATTGCAAACAAACTGTTTCCTGCTCCTATTTCAAACGAATTTTGGTCCAATTATTTTCTTTTTTAGCATAAAGCTAAATGGACTATTCTGCCCTGTCCCTGACTGAGTCGAAGCATGATTTCTTTTGATTACGCTTTTATGTTGCAAAACGTAGGGCTCTGGAGACATAATGGAAGTCTCTGGGAGAGTGGCAGTAATTTTTTTTTTTTAATTTTTTTTAAGTGTGCCAGTGCTTGTCAGCATTCACTTTGGTGCCTGCTGTGCCCACATGAAAATAGTAAAGGAGGCAGCAGGAGTGAGGGAGGGAAAAAAAACCCAAACAAAATGAGTACTGTCCCCCGTGCCTAGGGGAGGCTGGCACAGAGGTGGGTAGAATGCAATAGTGTCTATGTAGGGCAGATCTCAAACATTAGATGAAGCCTGATTTCCGTTTTCTCCTTGTTATTCTGATCAGTGCGTTTATTGTTTTCCTTAATCCAGTTTTTTTTTGTTTGTTTGGGTTTTTTGATGGTTTGTTGTTTGGTCCCCCCCCCCCCCCCCCCCCCCCACTGAAGCAGTGACAATTAGTAGCAGTAGGGAGAGGAAACCTTGGCAGATTTCCCATCCTGACCTTTAATCCAGAACTCAATTTGTGGTCCAAAAGCTTCCTAAAATAATGCGCCATCCTTTTCTTTGTTTAATTTACAAACAGCGTTGATCAGAAAAGGGAAAGGGAGGGAAGCTCCCTTTGTTCCTCTTGATGGGAGATGAATGCCATCATCTTCCTGGTATGGAGGGCAACTGGGAGATCTGTCGCTGTCTGGGTTAGCGGGGTAGTACCAAGAATCAACCCACTGATTTCCTTGCAGATGAAGACCTTTAATGTGGGCTGCAACTTAGAAATGTACAAAACATGCTGTCATCTTCCAAGTCAACGAAAGAAAGTTAAAGTCTGTTCCTATTTGTCTGGCTGTCTATAGCCCAGGGGCAATAAATTCTATTGCAGGGACAAGGATGAAAAAACCTGTTTTGCGTTCTTGATATCTGGATTTTACAAAACCCCCCAAGAATAATCCTTATATGCTAGCTGCTGAGTCAGCCTCCAAGGGTCCTTCACAGAGTGAACCCTAGTGCAGGTTCTCAGCAGACACGTTAGCTCCTAGCCCTAATTACAGCCAAATATTTTTTTCTTCTTTGACAGATCCAGAGAGAGGCATGTGCCTAGGTAATTACAGCAGAAGTCTGGAAGGTTTCATTTTTCATTTTCTTTACTGATTTGTATTAATGACCTTGGGCAACGCACTTAACACCTCTGATAAACTTCGTACTTGGGATCAAGACTCTGGTTATACAGTAAAACTCAAGAAGCAGAGAGGGAATGTTTATAAGCATCTCCTCGGGAGGGTTCAGACTGTTTTCTTGGGAAGCAACATCTGGATGGGCTTTTCAGTATGGGAAAGGCTGCAAGGACAGCATATTGTCTTAGGAGTGTAACGTCGTCATTTGCATATCAGATATGAAACAGTATCACCACCTTTCCTGATATTCATAGGAAAAAGATTTTAATCAGAAGTCCTCTTAGTCATCTGTGGTGTAAATTGCTCCTGGGAAGATGGAGCAGCCTCCAGTCTATTCCAGGTTCATCTCACACATGCCCTGTGCTGCTTCTCAGCACGAAAATGAATTCCACCTCTTGGACCCAACAGATGCACACGACAGGTTCTACCTGTTATACAGAAAAAGGCCTCGGGACACATAAGTGACTACCAAATACCTGCCAAACAGACAGAAACTCAAAGTCTTTGGTGGCTTTTAAGTTAATATTTCTTAATTAAAATAAAATTGAAGAGAGGGGAGAGGAAAAAACCCCAACACTTAATTGTGTCAGCCATGGAAGAAATCTGAGATTGAGGGCTCCAGAGAAGAGAAAGTCCTTTTGGATTGAAACTCTACATTTTATATTTTATCTCCAAAAGGCTATAAATGAGGTTTGGGATTTAAAAAAGATTTCATATGATTTTGTAATTACCCAAGTTACTATTACCTGATTAACACAGGAATCCTAATAGTCTGTTGCGCTTTCATTTCTCCAGTTGTGGTTGTCATGGGGCTCGGCACCTGTCACCTGTTCATTTACAGGCATTTTAATTAACCTACATTATGTATGCTTTTTTTTTTCCTTGGATTTAGTGCCTGAATTTCATATTAAAAAATAAAGTTAATAGCTACCTGAAGGAGGGCTGCTGCCAAAACATTCACAGTCGATCCTGCCACATCCATTTATCAGTACACGTCGGAGCAGCAGCAACCACCAGTGCTTAATTGGAAGAAGTACGGGACAGAATAAATTCCTTCTTGCAGTGATATAGGTCTGACAACCAACAAATACAGTCTGTCATGGGCTTGTATGCGTAGTGACAGACAACGTGGATACGGCTGGTTGCATTTGGACCTACTTTGTGGGTCCTAATTCAGATACAAGCCCTTTTGATTTTGCCTGAATATCGACAGAAGAATCAGGACTGTGACTTTGAAAACATAATCCTAGGAAAAGGAGTAAAAAAGGTAAAAATATCACTACCAAAATTTCATTTTGGTTAAATGGTTCTGCACAGCTGCTTAGAGCAGGCTGTTTTCATGTTTTGCCACCTGTTGCTACAGAAAGCTCTCTGCAAAGACCGACCTGCTCCGCGTCCGAGGGCATACGAGGCAGAAGCGTACGAGGTGGGAGGTAGAAGCAGACACTTGTTTCTGTGCAAGTCAAATGTCCCTGAGGAAGCTCCTGGGCAGGGGGTGAGCTGGCCTGGGGGGGGCTGAGAACCACTCTGGAAGCCTCCATTCTCTTGGGCCATGCGAGGAACGTGTGGGACACAGCAGAGAGACCATTCCAATGCCTTGTACAACCCTGCTCAAGTGCCTGGGAATGCCTTTGGTGCCGTGTAATTTACTTGTAAAGACAAGTCCCTACTGTCTAAACTTTTAAAGTGGCCTGTACAAAGCAGGGAGTGCCTTCCTCACCCCAGTCTAGATCTGAGATGAAGGCACGACAGCAACGCGTGTTGGCTGATTCACCCCGTCATGCCAAGAAGCCATTCGCGCCTCTAAAACTGGCACCTCACCACTGAGGTCTGCTGCTCTCATGGGCTGACCCTTCCCTTCCTCTCTGCGTGGAGGAACCCTTCCCTCACTGCAAGGAAAAAACGAAGGAAACGGAGTCGCCAGACTTAGCCACTGCACTAAAAAGCCAGTTTTAATTTTATAAGAAGATGCAGCACACTTCGCACTGTCTGAGTCACCAAGCTGAGGCCCTGGTGGTTTCCAGGAGAAGCAGGTTTGCAAGTCCACATTCCACCCAGAGGATCTCCTCCTGCTTTCTGAGCGGTGATGAATTTAGAAGCACATGTGGGTTACCAGCAGCCGGGAGCACGCTTCGTTACCATCAACAAAGCTTTCTCCAGTACAGACACAATGGCAACGTCACGAGGGCTCTAATATCTTAGTTAATATGAAGCAGTTAAAGGTGGTTTTTTTCATTTCGCACAGGCTCGCAATGCTCGTCAAGGCTGACAGGTAAAGACGCGTGTGTTTAAGAGAGACACTGTTGGTGTTTATGGATCTTACAATCCACTTGGGCCATTAACTCTCTGAATTGTCAGTATCCTGCCCACTCCATAAGGAATTAAATAGGTTGGTGTCAATGCACGTGCGGTACGATTTCGGTGATGGTGGCTGACTGACAGCAGTTCTCAGACCCTAAATGGACTCTCTAGTATTCTACAAATCCTACCACCCTGGGGAGCCAGGCTGGGGGACAGCAATAGCGAGCCATACCCAAGCCAGTGCAAAGCCCACCTCTGCTGCACGACGCTGAGGAGCGTACCAGTGCTTTGGAAGAGACTGGAGGCACAGCACAGTTTACGTGGAAACGTTTGTGTTTTAAACTGGATAATCAATATACACCTAATCACATACAACTGTCCCTTTTGACAACAGACAGAACAGAAATTACTTGTCAATTGGGTCTGTGAGCACCAGAATACAGCTTCCAGGGAGACATCTCTTTCCAACACCAGAAAGAAGGGTGGGAAGCCACAGACTGCCTTTCAGCACTGCGGGCTACTGCAACACTGACTACGAAACTCTTTTGTGTTAGACTTTACAGAATTCATAGATGGGACTGGAGAGAATGAACTGCTCGGTCACATCAACATGAATAAATATATCAGTCCCATCACCCAAACGATGCAGAGAACGGCTTACCCTCCCCACTCAAATAGGCCACCTGTCTGTGCACCGGAAAATTGCTCTATTCATTCTAATTCATTCTTCAAAACCTGCTCCTGTTCACACAGATGCACAGACACAGCAACAACAACTAATAATAAAACCACCAGCAGCGCACCGCCCCTTGGCTTTACACCCTCACAGCTAAAGGAAAATTAATAAGAAGCCCTACACAAGTTTTTTAAAAAAGGAAAGAAAAGGAGAGCAGAGCTCAAGCAAACTGATGGCAACATTGATAATGAAAACAAAAAAGAAAGACATTTCATTTGAGGCAAGAGCTCCAGCTTGTTTTTAACAGGAGGGAACGTAGCCTGCTCGCTATTCCTCTCTTTTCCCCTCTTCACCTCCAGTGTACAATAACTGCCTTCTCTTCCACGCATTCCCAGCCCTTTGTTTGGTACTTAGCAGCTAAATCTCGGGCTGGGGAAGGGCAACGGGGACCGGGGGCACTAGAGCTGCTGCCAGGTTTGACAATTAAGCACTTTCTGGGCCGGGCTGCCTGCAGACTCGCACGTGAGGAGCCGGTTCCGCTTGTGCACAGCTCCGGCAGAGCCAGCACGGCGGCGCTTCTCCAGCCACCCTGCACAGATGTCACACGGCTGCGGAGCGTGGGTCCAGGGCCCCCGATTTTAATTCTTAAAGGCTTAATTGTCGAGATGAGCTGCACTTCAGTACAGAATGAGAGAAGAGCCTTTTCTTTTTAGCATCGACTCTGATCCTCAAAGCCTGGATCTAAGTCATCCTTTTCCCTCGCTGTTTTGCCCCTCCACTTCTTGGAGCCATCTTCGCCTGCAGTGTCTCTTGCATCGACAGCCAGGCAAGTACAGCTGGGAACTCTCCCAGGGCCTATAACTTCAACTGCACATAGCCTCCTGCTTCAGGCAATGATCTGCTCTGGTTCTTCCTACTTCAGCAGCTATTTCTCACTACCAAGAAGGACAATAAACCCCCCAACTCCATCTCCCCAACCGTGATCCCGAGTGTTATGCATTTGTGTCAGCGCCTCTGAGCGGCGCGGGAAGCGTGGCCGCGGGGAGGACGGCGCTTGCCGGGCGGAACGAAGGACTCACGCCTCCATCTACCTTGCCAGCAGCAAAACAAGAGTGTAATTCTTACCGGAGCGCTTCAGAGCAGGGGCAGGGAACGCTGAGGGATATGTCACCACCACTGGGTGCACGAGGTAAATGTGACCCTCTAAAATCAGCAGGAACTCCCACGTCCCCTTTTTAGTGCTGCAATAAGTAATTCTCCACGAGTAGGGAAAATAAAGGCTGGAGCATACGGTTTCTATCTGTGCTGCACAGAAACTGATTAAAAATGCTAACAACCATGATTGTCCAACAACCAGGAGCTCCCAAGAGGCTCATACACACAGATGGTGATTAGTTTGGGATGGCCAGAACAATCACTAGTACCATGTTGCAGTAACACCCACAGACTATCTGTCACAGTCCCAAGAGACACTTAAAGGCTGTTTACTTCATACAGTTAACTTGAACCATAAGCTTTACAAGCCTCTTTGATACATTTTTAATCACTCTCCTCATAAACCTATAACATTTCCCCGCATTGATACGTGTTTGGGTTCTGTACATCACAAACCCCTCACCAGGCTGGAAGGAGGCTGGAGGTGCTGGTCCCCAGCGAGGCGGCCGTGCTGCCAGTGCCCCCCGGTGCGCTGCCCCCCCCAGCTCCCAGTGCGGGGCTCCCCCGCTCCCAGCCCGTGCCGTGGCCCGGCTGGACAGCCATCCATCACAGCTCTCTCTGGCAACGGCACAAGCGGATCGATAGCAGCTGTGTAACAAGTATTAGGCTGGTTAAACTAAGCCAATTGTTTATCTTTGCAAGACTTACTTTTTCCAAATAATTCTGCTGCTCCAGGCTAAGTGAATATTTTTATTTAATGGTTGGTGCATTGTTTGGGAGAGGCTTTTTTCAGTGAGGTCCAATATGCCGAATGTTTCCAAGCACTGCGTGCATCGTTGCTCCCAGTACTGTATTTCTTCCAGAGATCATAATCTTTCTTTAAACAAAATGAACAGTTTTATAATTTCGATTTCTCAAAAAACAATCTCCAAAGAGTGAAGCAACCTTGCCCTTCCCTACCGGGCAAACTGCAGGGTCTTGATTCTGCAATTCATCTCACGTGAGCAAACAGGACTGTTTGTCCATGCAAAGCACCGAGTGTGAACAGAGGAATTAATCACTCCTAAAACTCTGTCCAGAGCCAGGTCTGGGGAACCAGCACCAGACACCAACGCTTAGTTCTGTCATCTCAGCAACGGCTCCAGGGAGTTAGTGCAGTGAAGTCATTGGGAAAGCAGGTTAATTTACGGCAGAAGGAGATGTGGGGCATCGGGCTGTGGAAAGTCACTTTTGCTGCCTCTTTCACTGGTGTAAATTTAAATAACTCCCACAGAGAAATCTGAGATTCACACTGAGCAAATGTTAGTAGACTCTGCTTCTCCTTTGTTGTCGTTTTTTCTCCTTCAATTGCCTCATCTGTTTGGAGAGAATATGTACCCACAAATGGATTTTTTTAATGCTTCCTTTGCCACCTATAAAGTTGTTTCTGCTTCTGCCCCTTACCCGTATGAGATCACTTCCCACCTCTGTGCAGTATGAGGTAGCCTGGTTTAGAGGTCTCTGTACAGATCACAGAAACTGGAAAGTCAGGGCTTCACTTGGTGACCTTAAGTGAGTGAAAACGGGATGGGGTTTTAGTACCCCATTCAGAGAAGCGGAACAAAAATACTGAAAAACTACAAGATTAATGAAATGTGGAGGAATCAATCAATATATGGCTCTGAAAATTTGAAATGCTGTAATACAGAAGTGCCAAACAGTATTTTAGATGTGTATCTCAGCATTTGTATTAGCGGGGAAAATAATTCTTTCTTTGTAGAACATCTGCACAAAGTACACAGTTGCTATAGGAGTTATCCTTCTACCAAAGAAACTTTCCCTATTTACTAAAAATATACATTATTCTAAGAATTTGATGCAGACTTTGAAATGCAAACCTCACTTCTATTCTGTTGGGGAGCACTGGTTTTTTCATTATCTATTTTTAAAACCTATGACAGATCTGTCCTTTAAAAACCTAAGTACTGGAGATCTCCAAATGCAAAGAAACACCAGACAATATTTGTATTTACTTCATTTCTGCTTCGACTCACACGTTGCAAACCTGACACGTACAAATCCCAACTGGCATCTCCACAGCAGTAATCATCTAGGAAGATGTCCAAGCCTTTTTCATCTCAGCTTTGCTTTAAAGAGTGAAGACATTAGATCATGTATTGTTTAATTTAATATCACATTGGCTGTACAACCTACCTTATGGAGACTGTAACCCTCACACCGTGTGTGTGGGACTTGCACACCCAGCCCTCACCCCCCTGCAACGGCGCTGGGACCTGTCAAGCTCCCATGCAGCTCTGCACTTTGTTTTCCTTTAAGACCCAAGATACTAAATGAAACCAAAAAATCCTTGACAGCAGTTTGGTGGTTGCTGTGTTGAGACCACCCACCAGCGTGCTGGCCAGTGCTGTCTCCGTTGCTTCCCTGCATACTCTTGTGTCTGTGCATCCATCTGTTTGCTACCTCCTGAAATGGTGAGATCATGGCAGGGACTATCTTTGTTTTGTGACTGTTCAGCATGTACCGAAAGGGGCTCTTGTCTGTCCCTGGAGATCCGAGGAACCACGATAATTCAATACTGATGATGGCATCTGAAGTGAAAGCAGTTTTAGTGGTGTGAAGACCATTGGAAGACTGCTTGAGTGGCCATGAGCTCCAGCCCCTGGAGCAGAAGCGCACTGTCCATCTGATGCAGCAACAACTCGCCCTGTCACACTGGAGCTCAAGAAATCATGTCGGTGACCAAACTGCATGTTTGGTGTCACACAGCAAATCCACAGCAGGGATGAAAACAGAACCTAGATCAGCCAAAGCCCTGCTCTGTGCCTCAACCAGCAGACCACACTTTCTCCTCGATGAGACTCCTTCCATGGAACAGCAAAGCTTTGAGCCCTCATTTCCAGAGGCAAATATTAACATAGAGAAACTCTTCCCCACCCAAGTTGCATAGCTAAGAACGAATTGCCCAATCGAGCAGCGAAAAGGAAAACAACATGATTAATGGAAATGTGCCTTGCTTACTCGTAAACTCTCTCTATTTCCCCACCCACACATATACATAAACTTTTACAGCTTTGGCTACTTAAGATCTTAACCAGACAATCTGTGTGGGGTTATAGACTATGGTAGGAACCCTCAGGCAACAGGGTCCCTACATTAGCAACCATTCTGTATTGAACAATTATATTGATACTCATCAATCATTTACTTGAAAAGAAGAAAAAAAAATATTAAAAGGGACTGCGGGGGATTTATCTTCCCATACTGATAAACTGTTAAAAATTAATGAACTAGAGCAACTCTGAAGGCAGCGTAAAGCAACCCCCCCCAAAAAACCCCCATCCACCACAAGATCCCCACAGGCCCTCAGAAAGCTCTTAAAGGGTGCTTCTCTTTTAACGATACTTTGTCCTCTCAGGCCTGCTGTGCTTTTTGCTTTTGTTTTTGTGTTTGTCTACTAGTGTCGATGATATTCTTCATCCACTGGTCTTTTCCTGGTATTTTGCATCCCAAGCACAGAATCACTGCTTAGTTTGTTCCTGGAGGAAGGGAACCAAGACGCCACAGTTTGAAATCCCCATTCACGGAGCAGTTTTGACCTGCATATGGGTACTATTCCTGATCTGGCAGAAAGCTATTTAAGAAACTTCCCACCCTTTTCTATCCTTTAAACTGTCAAATCCTGCAGCACAGCTACGGCCACGAAATTCAGCAAGGTGCCCAAACTTTCTGCAATGCAAAGCTCCCTGGCAGCTTACAAATAGCCTGAGGGCTGTGCTTAGCTCACACTAAATAGAACAGATTGAAGCTGCCTTTTCTATCATACAAAGTTTGGGGCACAGAGATCAGAGGTTCTGTCATTCATTGCTCCGTAAAGTTCCTATCCCTTTATTTGCTCTGTCTTTGCCTATATCATTCCTGATCATCAAAACCACGTTCATTCTACCTCCCCTTTCATCTGACTTGAGCAAACTCATATCCAGGAATAACAAAGAAATGATCATGAATGCTGTCCGTTCCCTGGTGCAAACACAGATCGTGGCAATTTTATTTTCTTGTCTCTAACATCACATAAAGGAATAACGTTATTGTTTAGCAAACTCAAGTACATGCTTTGTTTTGTCAGCTCCGTAAGAACTTTGCACACGTGCCCTTGCACTATTGATTAAACTGTGTAATGGATCAATGCAAAGCAGATCAGATTGAAACGCTGCAGGATGCTGACTTCTCACAGCACGTGGGATCGCTAGTGGGAATATATATGTGTGTTGTGGATAAACTGGTGAAAATATTTACGTGCTGAAACTGCAAACCTATGTTGACAAAGCAGAACCTCCTGTTCCTACCTTTCATCCTTTTCATGTGTGAAAGAAACTGAAAGAAAACTAAAGGAAAACTAAACCAACCAACCAACCAACAAAAAACCCAAGGGAGGGTTTTTTTCCTATATGAAAACAAAAGATTCTGTTCTGAATATGATTATGAAAATACAGGGGGGTTGCAGATTGAAAAACAGTTTCTTGTAGTCACTCCTGCTGGGTTTTTTTCACAAAAAAACCCCACAACACCAAAAAAAACCAACCCCATAAGCAACTCTTTTTCCATGTGCATGACAGAATTCCAAACTGTAACTCCATATTTTTACTAGATAATAGTGTTTCATTTTCATAGGAAAAGAAGCAGGGAAGTTTTGTCCCAAATGAGATCAATCCAAATGCAGTGAAATCCATTTACAATCCAATCATGTTCTCAGTCAACTTTGGACTACAAGATACTCAAACACAATGTTTCCTTCGTGCTCCCTGTAATGCAGTTTTTCCTATGAACGTTCTTTTGAGCAATACCCACTCCCACCCTTCACGCATCCACGGCAGTAACAGGCAAAAACCTAGAAGACTAAACATACAAGACCTGAAGTTTTCAGATGGAAAATGAAATATAAACCCCCCACACGTTTGCACACACATACGTGTCTTTGTACATACCAGATCATGTGTACTAAAGGACACAAAGAGTGATTTAATTTTCCGCTGCTCACAGATGGCAACTTTCCCACGAATCACCAAAGCCTTACTCTGAAGCCTCCCAAACCAGACTTCAGAGATACAAGGGGCCTCGAGCTAGTAGCCCCTGTGCACACAGGTGAAATCCACCTAAATTCTTCATTAGGTAAGGGAAAAAATGAGGTCTATCTAATAAAATTAATAGTAATAATAATACTTTGCATTTCTAAAATGCCTTCCAGCTCAGGAACTCAGGGCTTGATAATTAATGTCTCTTTAATTTTATTTCTATCGATTAAAGATCCAGCGGAACAAAAAAAGAGTCTATTAACAAAAGCTAATGTGATTTTCAATAAGAGTTCGTTAAAGTGAGAAGCAGTAATCTTGCCATTTCAGCTGTAACAGACAGACATCTAGACAGTACATATGTCCATACATTCCCTAAATTAGCGCACCCTCCACTCCGCGGTTGTTCTGGGAAATTAGGTGGTTGTGTATAACTGTAATGAGGTCATACAGGGTCTGATCTCCACTGGGATTTAATTAACTCTGAATCTTATAAATATTGTGCTGAATTATAGTTAAATTTGCATAAAGGTTAGAATCAAGCTGGACCAGTCCCACTTACCAGAGCAGGCTAAAAATAAAACCTCAGAGTAAAGACATTTTAAACAATGTTTTTGTATTGCAGTACGGTCTTGTTTTGATCTGGGCCTGAAAATATATTTAAGGGGAAGGAAGGTTGAGCGGGAGGGGGAGAAGGCGGCTATATTTCAAACAGACTTTCTAGATAACTTCAAACAGACTAATAGAATGGCGGTTTGCAGCCCTGAGATAACCCGTTCCTCCAACGGCCTTACACTCAGCAAAAGGAGATTGTATCAAATATATACACAGCTATCAAGCAATCTTTCCCCCTTTTTTATTTTTATTATTAAAGTAATGCCAGACATAAAATATCATTGCCAGGCAGACCAGAATGACAAAAACTTTAGAGGAGAGGGCAAAGGCAGTATCCATGGGAGGCTCTGCTCCAGAGGAACGCAGGTCCGTGGCCTCCTCTTCAAATTCTTACTCAGAATTTACCCAAGCACAAGCCCCACTGCTTCTGAGGACAACCAAGCAAAGATGACACAGGGACTTCAGGACTTGGGCCCGCTTTACGACCTGCACTCACAACCCTCATTTAATTGAAAACCACTGCAGTCCTAACCAAAGCATTGCCACCCTAAGTACACCTTGGAACGGTGAGAGCCGACGTCGCCATCCCTAGTTGTTGCTTAGCTGCTGAGGGTAGAGCTGGGAAAGGAGACAACCAGCATGGTGCTGCCTTGCTCTGCAGGTTCTGGGCTGCAGGGCCAACCGACGGGCGGCTCGAAAGGTGGTCCTTCCTGTCCGTCCACCCCCCCCCCCCCATGCCAACATGCTGTGCCTGCTGCACTATTCGCTTCTAGCGGGTAGAAATAGCAGCACTCTCTTCTCCTGGCTGCACACCACCGCACAACTTCCACACGAGAAGCACCTCATTCAGAAGCAATGTCCCTGCTGGCTGAGGCTCCCCCAGCCCAGCCAGAGCGTTGATCTTCTGTCAGCAGGAGCCTGCTGGCATGTCCTGCCGTCCTTCCCTGCCGCAGGCCCCCAGAGGTGAGCCAGCCTCCATCTCCCGGCCGGCCTGTCGGACAGCAAGGAACTAGATGAGCTCCAATGCCCCTGCCAATAAGCTCAATGTGAGTTTTTCTCTCTGCCAGCACGTACGGTGCTGTTCAAAAACAGCTCTGTATGCTGGTCACACACTCTTGGATCTGCTCAAGGATTGTCCCTGAAAACCATCTGGCACTGGTGTCAGCCAAGGCATGCCACAAATTGCAAAGCAGAGCTTGCCTCGCAGTAATTTGTCCCAGTGTTTGAGCTGACACGGGCACAGAACAGAGGAGGAAGGGACAACCTGTAGAAATCACTGGATGGATGAGGCCATCAGGAGATGTTACAGTACCTGGAGCAACCTTGCTAAGTGAGGTGAAAAAGAATAAAGGCTTCCGTTGCCAAACCCACTCTGGAAGCTTCAGGGAGGTTCACCCTGGCGGCCTGGCTCACACTCCTTTCTGATTCCCTTTATCCAGCACTGCACTCTGACGGATGGGCTGGAGCAACTGCCTCTCTTTCAGCCCCTGCCTTGCTACATCACTGGGCAGAGAATGCTTTAGAAATTATTTTAGGAAATGAGATTAAGCAATATGATCCAGAAAGGACTTGAAAACTGTAATTTGCATCAAAATATGAACAAGAAAAACATTTTTAAACTAGACTCATTAATGAAGAGGCCTTTTTATCCATGACAGTTGCATGGAAAACAACCTACAGCAGGGCTGCAACCAGACTGGGTCAAGAAGGTTGCCAAAAGAGGACAAACACACTGAGGCCAAACCTGGAAGCACAATTCACACAGGAGGAGGGGATGACTGGAATGAGCTGGAATGACAGGCAAGGACCTGCTCTGAACATCAAAATGTCTTGCTGTGGCTCTGCTCGCAATGTAGTTCTCTTCATAGAGAACCAGAAGAGAGAAAACCATAAGGAAAACGAGTCTTAATGCTCGTTCTAGGAACTGTCTATGTGTCAGCTGCAGCTTCACAGTCTCCTTCTATTTTCTTCCCTATGAGCATAACAAATGCGTATAAAAAAATAAGAATGAGAAACTTAGCAGTTGTCTGAATTATGCTGCACATTCAGAGTCATCTGTAAAGTGCAGCATTAATAGATACCTAGAAATATTCACCTGGATGCAGAGTTTTTCTTCCACAACTCAATGGTTTGTCAATATGTCTCATTGCCAGCTCCAGTTCTGCAGCAGATCAGTAAAGCCACAGAGCAGAGGAAACCCTTTTGAGCTTCAAGGAATCCTACAACACTTTTCGCTTGTGCACATATTATTGTTATCATTATTACAAAGCAAAATTGTAACACTCACGGTACATTCTGGCCAGAGAACATGCAGCTGCTTTATTCCGGTGCAGACTTTTGTTCGGGTGGAGGGAGGTGATCCCCCCGCCCTGCTCTGCCCAGGTGGGGCTACACCTGGAGGGCTGCGTCCAGTGCTGGGTTCCCCAGTGCAAGAGAGACAGGGACCTACTGGAGAGGATCCAGTGGAGGGTTACAAAGATGATGAGGGGACTGGAGCATCTCCCTGATGGGGAAAGGCTGCGAGAGCTGGGCCAGTTCCGCCTGGAGAGGAGAAGGCTGAGAGGGGAGCTCATCCAAGGCTACAGATAGCTTAGAGGCAGGCATCAGGAGAAAGAGGCTGGGCTCTTTTCTGTGGTGCCCAGTGACAGGACAAGGGGCAACGGGCACAAACTGCAACACAGGAGGTTCCATCTGAACACGAGGAAGGAGTTGTGTTACCTCAAGGGTGACAGATCCCTGGCATGGGCTGCCCAGAGAGGCTGTGGGGTCTCATTCCCTGGACCCCGTCAAGCCCCCCAGATGCCACCGTGCACCCTGCGTGAGGTGACCCTGCCTTAGCACTAGATGGTCTCCAGAGGTCCCTTCCAACACCCACCATCCTGTGGTTCTGGGAAGTGGCATGTAAAACCAGTACCTTCCTCTTTAGACTTGTTTATTCCCTTGTGAAAATCCCCGAAGTGCATGTTGGGCACCACATAAGCATCACTGAAGCTCCAGCTTCGACCTGTCCTGTGGCCTTCCCCTGGACTTCTACTAGGGAGCAATTTTCACTTAGAGGACCTCTCCACAACTCAAACCCGCTCAGTGTTACGGGCAAAGTAACTTCAGCACGCACACCCGCCTCTCCCCGCGCCACGGTTTATGAATAGGGATGATTGTACTGCAGGTCATCAGCCTTTGCCAACACAGGTCTACAGCTGAGAAAAACCCATCAACCTCATGCCATTCATGTCCAGAGTGGGAAAGTATTTTAATGTGACTGTGAATTAAGCAAGGAAAACTAGAAGGGGGAAAAAATAGACTTAAGAAGTCTTTTCAAATACAGGACCCAAAACTAATGTTTGGAAATTTCCAAGGTCTTAGGAAAAACAGAAAGAGTCGTTCAGCTACATTTGTTCTGGCCTTAGCCAGCTCGCTCTGCTGAGCTCTGTTGTCATCACATTTCACATTATGATGGTGTTGTGAACTACAAAGAAAACAAGGGAATTGGCAAGACAAGTATTTTGCCAGCTTTTCAGAGAGAAAATGTGTCCAACTGAGAGGTGCTGATTCCACCTTCCTAACAAAACACACACTGCTTCCACTGACTACCAGTGTTATGACTCTCTGCGCCTTCCCCCCACTGGTAACTCTTTAAAAGACTCTTGATGATTTTAAACCTCATTGAAATGACAGTTTTAACATTACTGGATAGAATGGGCCAACTGTGGATGGAGGTAAACGTGTCATTTGCAGGGAAGACAACATACTGCCTTCAGGAGAGTGGACGGAGAAGAAGAGAGAGATCTAATCAACTTTAAATTGGAGCATGTAATCTGGATGGGATTACATATGGCTGTAAAGCCCCACTTGTTGTGCAAGCCCTATGCTGATGTGAACCTCGGCTAGGCCTCGGTGTGCAAACCTGGCAGAGACAGTCCACAAAAAAACCTGGATAGTTTTCCTTTGGCTGAAAGGGCTCAGAAAGAGCTCTGTGGGCTCTAGGGCCAACACAGGGATGGAGGGAGCACGATCCCCCTTGTCCTCACCACCCTGGGACTTTTACACCACAGTCTCCTCAGTTATATCCATACTACCCATTAGGACAGCATAAAGAACAGACCATTAATTTTGGGGTGGGTTTTGTTTTTTTTCTGTTTGTTTTTTATTTTTTTTTTTAATATTTTTTTTTTACCTGAGGATATTTTAATTTGCTTAATTCAGTGATCTGGTTTTAGCCTGCTCCACGAGCCAGAGTCATCACAACGGGAAGGGTGGCAAACACTGGCATTGAGCCACTGATGGGACACTGAGGGTGCGAAGCCTTCATAGCAGCTTTGCTGTCAAAGCCAACGTAGTGTGTACCCGTGGCTTGATGGTAAGAAATCTGACAGATAAGAATGTTTCAGAAATTGATATAACCTGCTCTTCTGACACTTGAAATCCATGATTCACTTAAGCAATATAGTTGAAGCTGATGCTGGGGTGTTTATAGACGTTCCTGTTTCTAAAAAAGAAGCTACACTGCCTCTTGTCTGCAGAAAAAAGGAAAAAAAAAATGGGGGCGAGGGGGGATAAGAAAGAAAGCACATCTTGTAGGTAAAAATTGTGTTGCTTAGCTTGGAGCTAACCCCTACGACATACATTACTGTCTTTCTGTTCAATCAGTGTTCTGCTACAAGAATCAGTTACATTCAATCATCTGAAAGAGCTATTAAAATGCTGATAAAAAATTCATAAAGTAACACACAGTAATGAATCAGGAGAATTCAGTAAAGTGAGACCTACCCTTAGAGCAGGGCAAGAATGAAGGTGAACGATCGTTTGGGCCTAGCGGGCATGAAATACCCTTTTGGAGGATGAATAATTCTGTTTTGGGCTGATAAGTTGAACTAATTTATAATGCTGTTTTAGGTCCACTGCTGAAATATTTCAAATCCCTCAACTTTAAAATGCATTGCCTGTCAGAAACGGGTCTCTTAACAGTTTCCTCTTAACATTTTTCAAAATGTAACCTAGACCAATTTGCATGATTTACTGCTTTATTGTATTATACCGTGCATGATTTAAAATGGGAAATAAAATTTTTTAAAAAAAGAAAGACAAGGTGGTGTAGAAAGAATTGCTGCAGAAGAGATGCGATGTTTTTTAGATCTCTGAACAATACAGAAAGGTGTTTTTCCTGCCCTGGATCAGGATGGGGAGCCATAACGCAGGCAGCCTTGCAGGAACAAAGTAGTGGTTTGTCACAACAAAGCACGAATGTATTTGCCTAGAGTGGCTTCCACCACGCAGGAGGCTCGCTGGTCCCTGGTGGCGTTGACTGAGGCCACTGGGAACTGAAAGCAAAGAGAGCTGGGGGCCCACAGCATCTCGCAATGTGCTCAGTATCTTGTAAGTCTACGGGGATCAAGATCGATTTGAGCTTTGCAGGCTCCAAGGTACAAGGCATGACTTGTCTCTCTCTGCAGGTGTTTTTCTGACAAGTGGGTAGAGTCATACAGTTTCCCAGCTGACTTCTCAAGAGTCAAGTCAGAGAGCCTAAGGGAGGAAAACAGCAGCAGCAAAGCCATCTCCTCTCTGCTTTCACTTAAGAGGTACTCCTCGGAGAGTGAGCGACTCCTACATTGTCAAGCTCTTTTGTAAAGTGCCTGTCTCTGCAACTGCACACAGGATCACGGCCAAAGCAGTTCCATGCCCCATCGGTCTGCATGCAAACACTGTGGGACATGTTGGGGTGGCTGCCAAACCACAGATGACAGCAGATGGGTTGGTATGGGTGAGGATGTGCTGTGCTCAGCCTGGTGTTGGTGAGCTGTGACTGCTCCCTGGGCGGTGGCTACCCCAGTACTGAACACCAGCAGCTCTTGTCCACACACCAACCCGTCTATCTTGGACAATGGCCTGTCAGGTAAACCTAAACCTTCCATACAGTAACACTTCATAAAGCAGGCAGGTGGTTTCTTTCCCTTCAGCATTAAAAGATGCATAATGGAAGAGGTGGGCTCTTTAGAAAGTAGTATGGTAACACAGATGTTACTCACCCTTGGGTGAATGCCCTTGAACAAAGTCAGCTTGCCATTTGGTTCCACTCGTTCAGTTTACAAAAAACATAAACCTTTGCTGTATCAATTTTAAAGACAGGTTGCCATTTTAATGGGTCTTTCTGATTAAAAGCTCATGGTCGACATTGCAGTTATTTGCCCTCAAACTAGGAAAGCAAAATGGCGAAAATGGGCAAAGGGAATCAAAAAGTGGGGTACCCCTTGTTCCTAAGCTAAAGCTCTTGGTTCTGACACCAGCAGACTTCAGTGGACAGTGTCAGATATGCCTGCAATACCTTTAACTGGGTTTGCACAGCTGGTGTTCACAACCTACAGCTCTAATTTCTTTTTTTTTACTGGGGCTAGAAGCATTCATTCCCTCTGAAAATGAAGCCAATGCATTTCAAGTTGGAGACTGAAACAGAGACTATCCAATTCATTTGTAGCTCCTAAGACTACATTGGTGTGACTGATATTAAAGTGTTGCCAAAGAACAAAGAAAGATACCCTCCCCAGCTGTAAAATAAGGCCATGACTCTGAAGGGCACCGAGTTGTTCATTAGAGGTTTCTACAGAAAATATTAAGGGCACCAAATGATCCCACCATTTCCAGCTTCCTTTTCAAGTGATTCATCTCCAGATCAGACCTGGATTCAAAACCCCATCATTGGAATGGACCCTCATTACCTGTGCTATCAGCACCATCCATAAATGTATCCTTTACCTCCTAATTAGGCCAACAAAGGAGGGCTATTAAGAGCTAAATGTATTACAAATGCAGCATTAGGGATAGAGACTATTGACCTTTTTACTCCAAGTGATCTATATACCCCTTTGTTCTGCTAAACACAGCTTCCTCTTGTCAGGGCATCACTGGTAAAGGGAATATAATCTGTTCTCTGATTGCACACAGGCTTTCCTTGTACTCAATTAGAAAAATAAAGAAAGAAGTTATCTGTACATCTTGCAACGAAAGTGTCTCCCCCCATCCTTAGTACATACAAAACTCACAATCAGCACTGAAAGCCTGAATTTTGCTAGTACTTGTTGAAATTGATGAGAATGACTAGTGCTTTCAACCACACAAAATCTGCCTGTTAGTAACCTCAGATGACCTGGAAAGAATAAAGAACAATCCTGCGTATTTTTGTACACTCTGGTTTTTGCATCAGTAGAAATTTTGGGAATCATATACGTATTTTTAAATATAATTGCAATCATCAGTTGAAGAAAAGAATGAAAAAAACCTCAAGGAATTCAAACTCTACATAATATGTGATAATAAGGCTGTTATTGTGAAGGACTCTCTAATCGTGTATTTATTCACCTGCTCCCCATTAGACAGATCTGTTAAACCAGCACTTTGTCCATCAGCACTTGAGTGCTTAAAGCTGAGTATGTCTTTCATAATTGCTGGCACCAGCTAAAGCCAAATTCTGAAACCTCTCTGAATGGGGCTTGCATTGTCAAGCCTGCCTGAGAGATCCCTGCCATGCTCAGCTGTCAGCGATGCCACAGCCTTGCCACGAGTTCACCTGACAGAAGTTGTAAGGAAAGACAGTGTCAACCCAAGAAAGAAACAGAAGGGGGAGGGGGAAAGAAGGGAGGCGGAGGAATGCGGAAAGGGTCAATCCTCACCTGATACTTTCCTCCTCACTTTATAAAGTTAAATGCTGACTGAGATTTATTGCTGTGAAAAGGAAAGTTAACCACATAATCAATAAAAAAAAAAATCCAATTACAGTCTATGGTGGAGCAACATTGCATATAATAAAAGTCTCACTTACAAGGATCTTAACCTACTTCGTAGTTCAGTTATGCAGTGGATATTAAGTCACACAGCTATGAACATGAAACCAGTGGCGCCAGACTGGGCTTGCATTCACAGCAGAAGCAATGAACGTTTTCCTACCGGTGGGAAGGGAAAAGGCACAGAAACTGCAATAAAGTCTCACTTGAACCTACTAAATCAGCTCACAACAAGCATCACGGAGTGTTGACCAGCCTCCCCAGCAAGACAGGTCATTACAGTTCTACTATCCTCCCTGGAAAGGCATTTGTTTTAGTTTAGGTGATTCTTTTCAAGGCACGTAGAGGTATTTCTCCCTTTCTCTCCATTAGTCACCACTCATCCAGGTGGAGCTTTTGCTACCTAGAAGTAGTATTCCCAGAAACCCCATCAACTTTGTTTCAGACACACAGACACGCCATATTGCAATTGGAAGTCTGCAATATGGTAGATCTGGGGTGAAAAGTGTGCAGCTCTAAACCAGAGAAGAAAGCATGACTACTTCGTTGGCAGAGCACAGAATGGCTTTGTAGATTTTAAACCTGGCTTTGACCCTGTTTATCGTAGGACACTGGGGAAGTCAGGGCATATCTCAGCTACACTACCTGTCACAGAAGGATGGGAGCATCAGCGTCCTTTGGTGAAATAATTTCATATCTATGAAAGAAATGCACACTGGTATCAGGCCATGAAGAATGTTTTTAAATGCCAAAAGTATCAGGCCATAGTTTAATATTCATTAACATAGGATGACCACTCTGCTGTATCTTCTGGCAACACATATTTTATTTGAATTGGGCAGGACCAAACTGGCAAGAAATATTTTCTTGGCTGTGGGGGGAAAGGTGATGCCTGATCCATGGTGAAATCAGGATGGCAATACTTGATCCAGCACACAGACTCCTGGACAAAGGTATCCTTTTAAAATTTTTAACTATATTTGAGTCAGCAGGGTTGCTAGTAGTAGCACTTTGTGTCATATGACCATGGATTTTTTTAAAATCCAAAGTTAGATGCCTAAACCCGATTTACCTTCCATGGAATCACTGTCCTAGTTCTTCTCGATCTGATAGAAGGAGGAGTATCGGCCCTGGAATAACCTACATCTGACATAACCTTGTGTTTTAGCAGCACAACATGGAAGTTGAATTTGTGACTTTTCCCACGAAGTCACCAGAGAGATGCTGTCCACACTATATGATGAGACAAGAAAAAACGTGGCATGTGTAAGAGGAAACTCCTCCTAAAACATGCAGAGTAGAGATGTGAGGAAGCAACATGAGCCTTCACGGCACAGTCAGCATCACAGGGAAACACTGAGCACGTCAGAGTAGATGGCAATGACTACAAAACTGGGTAATGCCTGCAATTAAATGGGTCTGCTCTCGGCTATACCACATCAACCAGGGGCAGGTTGCTTCTGCCCCAGCTCAGCAGAGCGAGGTTGCGACAGCAAAGCTACAGCACTCCCCATGAGACAGGCTAAGGACCGGAGGGTACATCAGCACACTGCCACGTGCCGATATTCAAAGACATGAGATGTGCACGCCGAGCAGCATGCCACCGCTGTTACACCCTGCTTCTCGGCAGGACGCAATGTGTCACACAGGCACACCCCTGGAGTTCAAAAAGCCAGGACAAGAGAAAGGGAGAGAAGCATCCTCATTTCAGAAACAGTAAAAGGAGAGCCTCAGCCTTGTAGGAGTTCTGCCCTTCAACTCCACTTCATATCTATGGGAGCTGGCACTGAAATACCTCTGAGGGTTTTGATTCGTCTGCATCACAGAGATGCTGGGGGATAGCTGGGAGTCCAACCAAGGCTATGAATCTCAGCACAGTGCCTCCATTCAGTGGCCCTTTTTCCTCAAGGGTCTTTAAAGATGCAGCATGTTTGTACAAAGTGACAGAAATGAAGCTACACCTTGAAAAGGTTTTCAGACTTAGTGGAGTCACCTAATGATGATCTCTGCCAGCAACCAGCTCCTAGCCTCTTCATTGATCAGCTGTTCGGTTGAGGTTTGTTCTTAAAGATTTGCCTGGCCTAGCTGCGACAAAGAAAGGTGTAGACATGAGGAAAATAGAAATGCTTTTCTGGATTTTAGTCTAATATCCTCTAGTTTAGTTTAAAGCCCTAAAAAGAAGGCAATTGCTCAAACCAAAGCAATCTGTCTTTTCTTCCTATACGCGTTGTATCCCACTGTATCCCTGTTGCAAATGGTTAATGGCTAATTGAGTAACAGGAGACGTGTCAAACAGCATAAAATCAGTCACTGGTATAAATAGCTACTGCTGGACCACTTTACAGAATGGCTTCCACTAGCAGTGGTTTCTTCATGGAAGACAACTAATTCTTCACATTGAACCATTGCAACTGCACTTTGAAACTACACCAAGGGGCACAAACAAAATAAAACCTGCTCTGGAGACAATATATCTTGCCTTTGAAATTCATTCCTATTTTTACTGCTGCTTCTATACTGCCATGGACCCATCAGACCCAGCTTCAGCCTGCTGCTGACCACGCTGTCTGCATGACATGCTGCTCGCAGGTGGAAGAGCACCTCTCTTGCTTTGTGAATGCTCTCAATGGAAATTCCTTGAACATAACAACTTCTCAGGTCTGGAAGAGAGTGGTTACCAGCTAACATCCTACAGGAGTAAGGAGAAGACAGGAAGGGAGTGACAATCGTGAGGCATAATCCAGACATCATGCAGAAGCAACATATAGCAGGACAAGAGCGTTATCTACTACAGTCTCCCACAAAACCTCAGGTTATTCCTCCTGGGCAGCTCTCCAGAAAGCTGCAGCAGCACCATGGCAGCTACTGATGGCCAACCCAGCTTTCCCCTCTCCTGCTGCAACTGCAGGCTGGGTCTCCTACCTAGATTATCTGAGAAGACCAGATGCCAAGGGGAGCAATGCTGACACTCGCTAGACAATCTCAGTAGCATTGTCTAGGCTGGACATAGCCCGCAGACCTCCATTCTGAAATGCCTGAAGCAATAGACGTTACATGATGCAGAGGGATCAGTGAGGTAAGATGGGATGCATGGAGCACACCTGGAGCTCTTAGGTGTTCTTGACAAGATCCACAAGCCATGCAAGAAGGACCTCAGCCCCCATGCCAGGACCCAGGCAGGCAAAGACAGTGGGGCTGCCAAGTCTGTTAGAGGAAGAGTAAGGGAAGTCTTGGATGGACTTTACTGGACACAACAGCCAGTCAAGGGAAGGGAGATGAAGGCTGAGGACACAAAGCAGTTCAATCCATGCTCTGGTTGGGCTGAACCCATTCCTTACTCCCTGTCACCCTGCCAGTCAAAGCCGCCTTGGGTTCAGTAGCTGCGAAAAGCACTGAATCTGTGTCGTCTTTGCGCTCGATAGCAGCATTCTTGGATGCCAACATTAGCACTTTACCCTAACCCAATTAATACCCAGTGTTCAGTCACAGCACTGATTAACATGTTGTTCACAGTGATTAAAACATTTCTTCTCGATTACCATACAGTTAAATGCTTGGAAGAGAGCTACAGTTAATGGGATACAGGCAAGGTTGCAAATTGTGGCTGTCACACTTGGGGAGGGGAAGGAAAAAACCCAGCCTTTTTTCCTGCTTCTTCCTCTTCTTTTAGAGTTGCTAATTAAGGGCTGACTTTTTGGGCAGAGAAAGAGGGGGGTGGAGGATGGGGAAAAGGAACTTTAGGTAATTGAAAGAATCCAATTCATGCAAGCGCCCGACTGGTGCTAACCTACATCATTAAAGTTGCCAGCTAACAAACATCAAACACAGGCCAGTATTAATGAAGCAGATGTATTAATTTCCGATTTCTGAGAAAGCTAAGCAACTCGCTGGCTTGCTGGCTTCCTCTGTCTCTCCCTCCCTCTCCCTCTCTCTCTCCCCATCTGACAGCACTATTAATGATCTTTAATGCCCCACAGGCACTAATGGGTCCCGCTGGGAGTCCAGAAATACTGCAATTTGTATTGAGGATTTAGACATAACAAAAAAAAAAAAAAAGAAAAAAAAAAGAGCCCTCTGCTCTGGGGAGCAGGCGCTTGATCAGTCGCTTCCCCCTGTGGAATAGCACAACAGAATAATAAATGACAGCTCTGCGATTAAATCAAGCCTTCTGCTTTAAGTGCCAGAGAGTGTGTGATTGTCACTAACAATCTACCGCTTGTTAACACCGCTGGGGTATAAGCAAACAGCAGTCAACACTCCCCCCCCCCCCCCAAAAAAAAAAATAATATGGAGGCGGTCTACCTATTACTTCATTTATATATCTATCTATCCTGAGAGGAAACAATTCCCTGTAGGTGTGGCTTGGGGGGTGGGGGGGGTGGGGGGGTGTTATTGTTACTGTTGTTGTTTTTAAATAACTTTTGTTATTCATGTATGGGAAAACCTGAAGGGAAAAGGCGGGGGAGGAAAAAAGCCATCTGCTGCCACGTTCAGTCAGGCAATTACCGGCGGCCACATCGGAGCGCAGGATGCGTGCCGAGAGCCCAGCGCTACGGGAGCAGTGCGGCCCCACGCTGGGACCAAGCAGGCTGCAACGCACGGCTCCCTCCGTAACTGCACAAACATAGGGATGTGTTTCCCTCCCAGCAGTCTGGCAAAATGAGCCAGAAGCTACTTGGTGTTAGCAGTGGTCACAGCAATCCTTTTGTGTTGCTTATTTAAGGACAAATTGGGTTTCTATGGTTTTTCCCCTCATCCCATGTCAATTCATTAAGGTTTAGATTCTGCTTATTTCACCCAGCAAAGAAAACACAATGGGCCTTGCAACCAGGGCTCTGCATTTGGCCATGGATACTCAGCGTGGTAATATACAGAGCGAAGAAGACCTGGATGGTACAATGCACACCCGGCAACCAGGACCTCCTCCCATTCAAGTCAATCCCCAAACGCCCACCGAGTTCAAAGGAAGCAAGACTGAGCCCCCAGGCTGTTTCCGAACGTGCCAATAGCATGTATTATCGAAGCAGGGTAATTATTTTTCTTAGACAAGAGGCAAGGTATCCTGTCTTACTGATACAAACTTTAAATATTACTCCCGCTGTTTCATTTAGATGGAGACCAAAGAAAGGCACAACAGCTTATTATCATAGAGTTTTACGTTCAGATGGAAATATATCAGGGATAAGGTTTTAACTCTTGACATTAGCTGTCCAGGCATTTTCATAACACCAATAATATTTGGAATTTCGTCTACGAAATTACTCATATCTTAAGCATTTTAGATTTATGGTTTAGACATAAAGAGACTTTTCGACTCCATCCAACAGAAGAAAGCAACAGATGGAGAGGAAGGCCAGGCAATAAAGAAAATCAGGAACATCAACTTTCTCTGAAACAGTTCCTTAAAAATTGGCCTTCATATTTGCCTCCAGATGAAATGGAGATGCTGTTATGTACAGTTTAACTATAAATTACTTCTAGATGATGAATGCAATGAGTAAGAGTTTTGGTTTTAAATGCTGCTACTTGAATCTTTTTTAATGTAATAAACAGGCTGTTAACTTGACAAAGCAGATCGGTGTGCCCAAACTTTCTACGTGCTAACACACACACATGGAGCCATTTATTATGTTTCTCCTCTGCGCTCAGAGTTAGGCAAAATACTTTGAAGACCTATAATAAACTCATGATTTCTTGGAACAATTTAGGTTATTTTTAAATGTAGATCTTAAAAGTTGTAGGATTACTGGATGGGAAGATATCAATCAAGTGATTCAAAATGTCCATTCTCCTTAAGTGAGTGATGGATCTTCTTTCTTCTTGCCTGTCTTCTCCTCTTTTCTGTGTCAGTCATACATCCAGGCTGCTATTCACACTTCATTCACAATCCTCTGTACCTATAATCTCTGTTATTTTGCTGTCGACTCCTCATGGCTCATTAGGCATGTTTGACACCTGCACCTAATACCTTTTCACTAGCAATGCAGGACAGCTTTTGACAAGAACAGATATTTTTCCACAACAGTTTTAAAGAAGATCTTCCAAGTGTGTACCTTGTGTATTTTATGGGGTTAATGTGATTTCTTCCCCCTTATTCAATAAACTTACATCTTATTCCACTCTCCTTGTTAGACACAACTGAATTTTCTTTGTCTTGGTTAAAAGCATGTGTGCACATGTCTGGGAGAGGGTAAAACAGCAAGGCCAAAGCAGTAGTTTGGGCCAATGGGGCTTGCATTAAGCACCTAAATCAACACAAATATGTGCACATCTATGTGCCTATTTTAGAATAATAGAAAACTAATTAACGTGATAGCTTTTCTATATATAGGTATAGACGGCAGTACTCCTACAAGACAACTATCCTATTAATTTGGCTTGAACTACTTAAAATAGAGTACTAAATTACTAGAATTCTTGGACTAATAAATTACTGTACCACTCAAGAGCATGAAACCAATTCTTTTGGGACTGTAACTTCATTCGCTAAAGTGCAACGAATAGTTGCTCAATGTCATAAATGAGTTAAAATCATTCTAAAAGCTACAGGGTCGCAAGAAGTCAGACATGATCCTACACGCCATTCATTTAGTGAGGTTAGTGCTAATTGTAGAATACCCACTGGGAAGTAACAAACTGAAATCAAAACGTGTACACAAGCTGTGTGAGGCTGTTTTGTGCTATGGCTTGGGGAGATGGTGAGCCTGACACACCTAAATCAGCCTCGCCAGAGAAATTCCTGCAGGAAACAGTAAATACAAAGTAAGTTTGGAGGCCTCAGCATGAAGGTATTATTTCAGACAACGACAATGATGACTAAAATATGAGGATAAAGAAGCATTCCTCTCTCAAATTGTTTTTTTCATTGCTTATTAGAATAAAAATTGTGAAGGGCAGCTTGTTATTGGCTTGGCTCTTTTCACTTGCAATTGAGCAAAACTGGAACTGATTCTTCAACAATATTCAGCCTATCTGTCAAAATACAGCTCTGTTTGTGCTGCAAACCAAGGAAAAACAACCCAGCGCTACAGGGAAATGTATTCGATACCCTGAGCATACACAGATCTATTTGTACCTACCCTAACAGAGGTTGGGGGACTCTACCTGAGGGAATGAGGTCACGTTTCTCAGAAATAGTAATTTCAGTAGATGCCAAACAAGATTTTCCCGCAGCCGTTTCGCAGTTCTCCTTGGAACACCAGAGCAGCTGCAAGGAGTCAACAGAGCAGCGGAGCGAGCACCTTCCAGCACACTGCAAACTTGGACCCAGGGACGCACAGTTCCTTTCTAATTTTCTTTTAAATTATGGCTCTTTTGTTGTTGTTTGATTTTACTTTCCAGTTCAGTGCCAAGGCAAATGTGAGGAAAGGTTGAAATGGCAACTTTATAATAATAATAATAATAATAAAAATAATAATCCACAGGAATCGAACATAATGATTCCAGCACAGTCCCTCCGCACTCCGTGTGGCTGGTCCTTTAGAAGACCTCCCCTGCTATGTTCTTATACAAAGGAAACTATCTGCTTCCCACATCTGGCATTATATTTGGCTGTCCTCACATTAAAATTAAATTCTGATAAAAATGGGCATAAAGGCGAAAGGGTTAGTAGGAAACAGTTCGCAGCAGTATTGATGAGAACAGCTTGCAGCTGGAAGCCTGAGATAACACAGTTTGTCAGAACACTGTCACACAGCTGCCTGCATAATGAGGTAAGAAAAAAAAAAAAAGCTCTTTCATTTGTTATCAGTAGAAATCTCTAAAAGAGATGCACCATTTAGAAGTAGCCTGACTAATGGTCAAGTTCTACAGGGATGCAGATGGGATGTGGAAAATACTCCCCACTAGCAAAGCCCCAGGCTTCATCATCCTTAGCAGCGCGCATGCTGCTGCCCATGGGAGTGGACAGGCCAGCAAGTACCTTTTTCTGTATAAAATAGGATCTCAGATGCTGAGCTGGGGTTTTAAAATGTGGCAGTGGTAAAATCCAGTTGTTAGAAGTGATTTTGTTAGAACTGTCACCCTCACGGCTCTCTTTAAAAAGCTACACACCTAGGGCATGAAGTCTTTCTTCACACTGGCGCAACTGCAGTAAAATCACTCCTAATTTATACTGCTGGCAGAGAAGACTCACCCATAAATCTTTTGAAATATGTAATTTATACATTGCAAGAATGTGCCTTTATTAAATTAAAAAAAGTTGTTTTAAAGCACCATTTTTCAATTCTTTTCTAAGAAGCACCAGTACTTCAGATTTCCCAGCCACCCTTTCCAGTGGATCAGTATGGAAAATGAGGAAGCACCACAGGAGCTGCTGCAGGTGGGACCAAGGGTCCATCTAGTCAATGACTACTGGAAGAAGGCATCAACCCAAAAGCACCTACCACTAACCTGTTCATCAGGTGAGTTTCTTCTCATCCTCACCACTCAGTCTGTTAGATTTACTAAGGAAAAAAAACCAAAAACCTCTTTAATCAGACTTCTACTATGATTAGCTTCTTTTGATGGACAACATCAAGGCAGGAAATCAAACAGGAAAAGCTCTCACCAATTTATTGCCGTTGGAAGTCAGATGTCTGGGTACAAAATCTGAACTGATCCAAAGATTTCTGTGCGCCAGTTCAACCCATTTGTGCAATGTCACAAAAAATAACCCTATGCTCAGAGCAACTGCAGCAGGGGCGGAAGGGTAGGAATGGCCAAGGAGAGCGAAGACTCTTGACTTCGAACAGTAAGATGAACTGCAATCTGTTAAAACTGGTTTTGACAGGTAAAAGTGGGTACATAAGAAACAAAGGAGAGAGGACATCACACCAAAGATGCCAAATATTGATTGTGACCTTTTACAGAAGAACACTTTCATTGCATGAACAAGGTGTCTATGTAGTTAAAAGGCCAAGCAACACTGAAGGTATTTTTTCTTCCCCTTGCCAAATGTTAATTTGCACTGAGCGATTCACAGGGACTTTACAAGGAACACAGCCTTCCACAGAAATGTCCTTCATACCTCCACCGAGTTGTGAAAAACAGTTTTTATGATTTAAAGGGAGTCATATGTATTATTTCTTCTGTCTCCATTTCTAAAGACATCAGAGATGGTTAGGTGATTTTGATGTGTCTCTCCCCTCTCTTTACATTCCTCATATGTTGCTCATTTTCTCCATTCCATTTGGGTTACAAGCCATCCTCTGTCATGTCCTGTTTCATGATCCTTTACCCTTGTACTCCATATTGCTGTTTCACTTCAAAAGGGGTTTCTGTCTCACAGAGGAGAGAAACAAGGGCATCTCCAGAAAACACCGCAGTGATCTACAGAGCTGTTACTACAGCAGAAGAAACTTTGCCCTACTCAAACGGGCTACATTAGCTTCTGCAAACAGGAATAACAAACATTTTTTATTTTGAAAGGCTTTTTTCCTCGCTAACTTTCTAGAGTTTTTGAAAGACAGATATAGATTTGAATGGATTTTATTTGTTTAAAGCTTTGGTTTTGAAGCCATCCATTTATAAAAAGGGAAATTAAGAGGAAAAATAGGAAAATGGCACATTAAAACAGGAAAATGGCATGACTAAAACTGACTGTGGTTAAAGAATGACAATTTAAAAGCAAAAGAAACAAAAAGTTCAGATTAAAGGGAGGCAAAATTAATACAAAGTCTAAATCATTGAAATAGTGACACAGAGTTGCCCTCCTTTCAATCACATATTGCAAATGCTTCCATGTAAGCCCCTACTTCATGCTATTCACCAGATTTTTGCACTTTCCTTTACGATGAATGATGTCCTGATTCTACAGTACCTTCTACTACGACACTTCTGAATAGAGCTAAGCTGCTGTAAAAACTGTTTTAGAGTGTTTTATGGAAAAGAAGAAAATACCATGTGAATCCATGCTGAGGTTGTCCCCTGAAAAATCTCTTCTACCATCTGGCAGTCTGGGGTTAATGGTTGGACCTGATGATCTCAAAAGATTTTCCGACCTAAATGATTCTATGATTCTACCAACTCCCCCCTCCTTCAGCCTGTACCCACCCTACCCATACCGGGGTTTTTTAGAGAAAACCCTGTGGACTCAGTACCTCTGCCTCTGGGCTCGCCTTCACTTTCTTCAGAGGAAGTGGGGTGGAGAAACTGGCAACTGAGAAATGACTTTGCTTCTGCTGCTGCTGAGCTTTACGTCTCCTTGCACAGGTACACCCAAAGGAAGGGCAAGAAAGGAGACCTGGGAGAAACGTGCACACCGCGTTGTTTTGGCCTGGAGCAGGGCACTCAGGACACAGTGCTGCTGGAGCCTTACTGCAGAGTCAGCAGACATTGCCTCTCCAGCACAGACATGCCCTGCGTCATCTCCCAGACCAGAAAGTCCAAGGGCAACAAGACAGCCGGAGCTCCTCAAGACTGTATAAGCTACTGTCCTGGGCATTCTTCATTCATGTGGAATTTCTATCCGCTAACTCTGAGGTGTGCTTTCTCTCCTTGGCAAGCGCAGCACTTGTTAACATCACAGGGGCGAGTTGAACTGTGTGTAGGTGTGATTTAATGCTCCAGTGAGCTCTAGCACTCACTCAGCCCCTCATTTGAGAACAGAGACTCCCATTTTCTCCTTTTGACGCTGATGCATGTCGCCTTTGGGACCCAATGTGTGGAAACGGGATCACATCAAAGGGAAGGCACACAATTATGAACAAGTTCGATTTTTTTTCTAAGATGGTATCTGGGAGTTTAATCAACCTTCTGCATCAATAATATAATCTGCCTGTAAAATACCTGCTGAGCACTGCAATCCGGTGGCCACCAGCCATTCCAGGCAGCCTTTGGGTGAACAGGAGTCAGCAGAGAGGCAGGACCAGGATGGCAAGACTGTGCTTTGGCTTTATGCAGGAGTGCTGCAGAGCACCAGGGAGAGCTTGTTCTTCCTTGCAGCTCCCTGAGGGTTACGAAGTAGGAAAAGGGATGCCAGATAAACCCTATAACATTATTTCCCTGCCCCCCGGGTCCCCAGGCCATTGTACCCAATACTGACATTTGTCGGAAGTCCACCAGTCTGGGAAATGCGAAGATTCCCATAATGCTTGTGAATCTACAGATTTTGAACTGTAAGCTGTCCTCTATTCACCTACTGTTCAGTAGTAAGCATATAGGTGTTAGCATGGAAAGCTTGTTTGCACAACCTGTGTGATACCACACCTTCAGCTCTCTGCCCTTCCCACTTCACAGCAAAATAAATCATCTGCTCAAAATGTCCCCACCTACGGCCGGAGGCAGACAGATTCTCTGCTGCACCACAGCTGGCTCCTGTGGCAGCAGTAACTTAACACAGCTCTAAGTTACCTTGGCAGCCATGATTTACAACAGTATTTCAGTGAATCTAATCAGAAGTGTGAATACTCCCCTCCTATCTGGCACACATCGTTGGCGTTCTAATTATTCACACATTTTGGCAAGCATTATGGTGTTCCCCTACCAAGCTCCTAATCCCTGCAGATCAGTTAAAATAAATGAAAGAGAGAATCAAAAGGCACTTAAAAATTCAACGGTTCTCTAAATGGGTTTGAACAGGCTCCAGATTATCAGTGGTTGCAGTTGACTAGCACTTAAAATTAGGCCCTCCCTCTCCCACACACCTCACATTTCCCCTTCTCATTTGAAGGAACTGTCTGCCATTCTGATTCCTGGATGTACCAAAATGTCTAAATGAGTAAGCCGGGAAAATATATGCATATCACCTACGTTCAGTATACACTGCAAAACTCTGGGGTTTGTAATCCTGATCTGAAGCTATTAACTGCAATGAGAACAAATCACAATGTTCAAAGCAATCCCAGAACACGCTAATTCGGGAAAGTGTGCTAACAACACAAGTTTTCCTTTTGTTACTTCTGTGTGGAGGAAATGCCCCAACACCGGGGAACGAGTTGCTGTCTTACAAAAGAGCTGTAACACTGCGATCTATCCCATTTGCAGGCATTAAAAATGTATATTCCTTCCCTTGGCACATCCCTCCTCTAGCCTGCATAGGAAATACCTGCAGAAGAGTCCTCCTGCCGGTGTTACCCTCTCAGGCAGGCTACTAACTACACACTGCCATTTTGCCAGCTCTTTCTCCCAAAGTCTCCAACGCTGCCACAAGTGCCTGCTGCTGGCCAGGCTGGCCACCCACGCAGCACCAGGACAGCCCCCGCTTCTGCAGGTCTCCCAGTGCTTATTGCTCTGCGGCCACCGGCACCAGGGCTACCCCTCGGCCTCACCCTTGCGGCCCCTCGCTCCTTCCCTGCATACGATTTTCTGCTCCAGCTATTCTCCGTGACCCAGTAAGCAGAGCTGGGAATAAACTATAACCTCTCCACTTCAGGTAGTTTAGCATTTTGGTCTCAAAGCCAGTTTTCTGGTGGACCTACCGTCACTCACACATATGCATGCACACACACACATTTACACTGTAATACTTTTATATTCCACTGAGCTATTTTTCAGCCAGCCATTTATAGGAGAAAAGACTGCTTTATACTGCACAGTTCTTTTCCTTCTCTCTTACTTGCTCCCAGGTGCCTTATATAACTGTGATGCTTTTGTTACTGCACCAGCATCATACCAATAAAAACAGCACCCACACATGTCTATTTATTAAAGACTCCGACCATTTACGTACCTCTGTGTTCTGAGGAAACACCGAAGGAGTAAAAATGTTGATGTTTCACATGTATGAAATAACACAGGACGGGTCAGCACCTCAAAATGACTCTTTCTCAGGTATCACCGTGGAAACAGGCCAAAATAAATCTCCCCATTACTAACAGCAAGGGTCTTGGAGTGACACTCATAGTGAAATGTAGAACCAAAAGGAAAGGGGAAAATGCTAACAAAGTTGTACGCGAACAAGATTCTAGTAAAAAGGATGTTTTCACGCTTTTGTGTAGGCTGCAACAATGAGAGACTAATTTCTTATTTGGTGTAAATCAATATAGTATCATTAAGCTCATTAGGATTTTGCAGATTTACAGAGAATGGAGATCCGTATGGTATTGTTCTCACTTTCCACTTGTTAGGAGAAAGAGATGGAAATGGTTGGTCATGCATCAGTAACACAGCAGTTCTAGTGCACTGGTAGCTGCAAGCCTGTTCTAGAGGGCAGGGAAGAAGGAAAGCAGAAAAAATGGAAAGACGAAGACGTGGAGAGGGGGAAATGTGAGTGAAAGAATGACATGCGGTGTCTGAAGGCTTTTCCCATATGCAGGAGCTCCTCAGCGCTCTCATAAAACAGCCCTTTTGTCTGGCAGTTCTAGTTGAATGTATCCACTCAATGACAAAGTCATTCACATAAATGCTATTTTCTTGAACGCTCTGAATCTTTTGAAATCAGATAGTAAAGGCATTAATATATCTGTATGTATTCACAAGTAATTTAATTATGAAGACAAATACTGTTGGCTACATCTAACTTTCAGTCTTCCATGTACACATTTCAATCTATCAACTATTTTCCATCTTTATTTTTAACATGTAGTCTTTATTTTTTTATTAATTTCTTAATATTCATCAGAGATCTGCTGTGTTAGGCACAGCATAGCCACAGCATTCAAGAAGAGGCTTTGGACGCTGAAGACTTTATAGATAAGGGCCCCAATTATGTGGCTTCTGTGAAACCTGCACCCCATATCCAAGACAGTAGCACATACTTGCAGACTCAGGGCTGACTGATGAAAACAAAAGCTAGGGAGTGACATGGGGATAGCAAGGAAGAAGTGGCAATAGTTAGGTAAAGCACACAGAGGGAGCAAGTTTCCATTATTGTCACCTAAAGGCTCCATCTTTGTGGTCTTGTTCATGTACAATGCCCCACTGCCTTAAAGCAGACAGCAGTTGAGAAAAAAGCAGTTTCTTTTTCTTTGGTCTTCAAAACCAAATTACATTATTTGCCCTCTTGCAGCTTGCATAAGGCCAGCAAGAACCTATGAAGGGGGTGTACATTCCACATCGTGCACTGTGGTTAATACAAAAGCATGTGATTGTGTGTCCACGGGTCTGGTATGAATTATTGCCGAACAACATTCCTCATTCATGAGTGCAGTCAAAACATTAAGGAGATCTAAATTTTCTTTTTAAGATGCACTCAACTTCAGTAGACCCTGTCAATAAACTGTTTCTGGAATGATTTTTTAAGATTGTTAGCAACAGAACAAAGTTATCTACAACACATCTGTATTAAGATTGAACCTAAGTAGATTTTTAGATAAGATATATTAATGACTTATATTTATATGGCAGCTCAAAGTGTTTCACAAATATTGATGAATTAAAGCCTCATGACAGACTTCAAGCAGGACAATGTTAACATACCCTATTTATAGATGGAACTGTAAACTCTGCCAAGAGATATTCAGAGATTAAACGATTTGCTTAGGGTCAGAAAGTCATGAACAGCACTCTGGAGTCACATGCCGCTACCCTCGTCAAAACACACGACTCGCATCAGGAGTGATCAGCCACCAACGCAAACATTCACAAACCCTGACTTTACTCCAGGAGGTAACCACGGCATTCACATGCTAGAAGAACAAAAGTTCTGCTCTCGTTTTCCTCATTACATCCTATTTAGCCCTTGCACAAGAATAAAAAATAATCATAACCAATAAACAAATGCATAGATTTGGCCCACTTAATGGCAGTTGGCTTTATTTATATTCTTTGTGCCAGGAACAATGGCAGCCTATTATCTGCCCTTCAATATGATAAATGTATGTAAACTGGAAATGTCTATAGCTCATAACGGATAATGGCTTGTACCTTTAGTGCCTTAAAGCAAGGCAACTTTATGCCATGACTCCTTGCCTAGCAATAACGTTACATTACATGCTCTCAAGGAGAAAAAGGAAGAGAAGGGGAAGGAAAAAAAAAATCGTGCCATTTGACTAAAAATGTGAAAGTATTCATTAGATGCACTGCCATGTCCAGCGAGTCTGAGGGATCCTGTGATTTCTCTCAGTAGCTCACAAACAACAAAGAGACAAACAAAAATCCTGCCGTGGGACGGGACATCGGGTATTTTTACCACATAACACATTTCTGTATTGGATGTTTCTTACCCATCCACTCATACTTGGCATTGTATTTGGGTATCGCGCACATCCAGATGTATGTTTAAAGGGTGGTGGGTATTTGTGAAGTCTTAAATGGCAGAGGGCCTTCCCTGAGGGAGAAACGAGGGCCACCCTACCGCCACAGTGCCACGCAGAGAGGCTCACACCGCTCCCCCCTATTATAAGCCTCAAATTGGAAAAGGATATTAAAACGAAGAGAAAAGAATTCTAATCACAGAAAAAGGTGGGGTAGAGCCTTACAAAACCCACCTAAGAACAAAGTTAAGAGTGACGGGCATGAAGCCTGCCCCGCTGTAAGCTGAAACCACAGGAGGAACACCTGGGCCACAGGCAGCGTGAATCCAACACACGTGTTACTCCACACAGTCTTTACAATGTAGAGATCCTACACAAAACGCAAGGCAACACACACACTATTGCGTGGCTGTATGTAACAGACTGAGCACAAAACCCCCCGAAGGTTCTTCCAGAGAACCCCCTGGTGAGAGCCTGGGACAGGAACCTGCACGGTGTCTGCCACAGGTAGCACAACTCAAATCGCACGGCGACCTGAGCCCCCACGCAGCTCGGTCACGACCCAGAGCCAGCTTCCACCACGCTGGCAGAGCGATGTACTCAGCGGTCTCCTCTGGTCGCTCTGGGGACAGTGACACTTGCATCTCCCTCTAACTTGGTGTATTACGAGGCAGCGCCATGGCCAGGGAGGCACCACGGGCCTGCCACGGCACCACAGGCCTGCCATGGCACCACGGGCCTGCCATGGCACGCGGCAGCGGCAGCAATGGCACCTTGCTTAGGGTGCAGCTTTGCGGAAGATCATCAGCGGAGGAATCCTGTCGTCTGTCACAGCAGCGGTATCGAACTGCTCGGCGCTGAACAAATGGGCTCGATTGCAAACCTGGCTGCACTTTTCGATAGAAGCTGCAGACTGAAAACACCGCTTGCCTTTTATTCTATGTGGGATTTTCTTTTCCTCTTTTTTAACTTAGCAAATGCCATGGTGCACTCTCGTTTTCGATTTTAATGGCTAAAGATATGCACGCAAAAAGCATCCTAATTACTGCTTTCCTGGCAGACACAGCCATTTCCTTGGGTCTTTATTGCCATTAGTTTTCCTCACCGATTTATCCTTAGCTACTCTCTTTGCATCTTCCTCGCCTCCCCTGAGCCCTTTCCTCCTCGCTTCTCAAGACTTGTCAGCACGCCTCCAATCCCCAGGAGAGATTGAAGGCCTTGTAAAACCCACTGCGCAAACAAGCATTCCTGTTCATTTATCACATTTAGCATGCGCACTTCCACACTCATCAAAACCAAGCCTGAGCTCGCTAAGTCATTTCCCTCTCCCAATTACAAATTAGTCCATTAGGCTGTCTGCAGTAGGCCCTCTGTTGCATCTTGGTAATGGCTTCTGAGATTTCCATCATAATCGTAATGGCTCCCTGTGCAGCCATGAGGGCAGATGGAGGCCGCTCGTGGGTAATGAGGTATCACACTACCAAAGGGCACAGCTCTGGGCTCATTATTTAGTCTTGGCTGTTTTGTGAAAACAACAACAAAGGTAAAATGCTGAAGGGAACACTTTAGCATATTAAATTAACACTTCTTGAAATTTCTCTCTGTAAACATGCCATATTTTTTCTTTATGAAACATCCCATGTGTCTGAGTGTACGACAGGAGGGAAGAGGGAGGAGGGGAGAAGGGACCACAGAGACGGTACGTGCTGCCATGTCCTCCCCGCGCAGCAAGCCTCTCCCCGTGGGCACTGCGGGCACTGAGCTGGGAACACGAGGCCAGCCCTGAGGACCTCAGCTGGCCACGGGGCCGACAGAGGGTTCAATGCACCCGGCCCTTTCCTATGATCCGGCCTGCGAGTTCCCATGGGAGCTGTTTAGCACCAACCGCTCCAGATGATTTGAGCCGTCTCTAAAGGCAACATCTCCAAGGGATGTATCTGCTGGGCTGGTGGCTTGGTTGGACCATCTGGGCCCACTGCTAACTGTGGGACTTGGCACTGTGGCTGTCCCTTTTGCAGCGGCAGCCAAGGCTGGGTCATATCGAACATGCCCAGAGCTGTGAACATCCCTCATGAAGATGGCACCCTTAAAATAAAAAGGTGAGACCCTGTGAGACAACCCTCTGCCTACCTCCGCCTCCAGCAGCATGGAGGGGCCGGCACAGCACTGCAGCCTCCACTCACACCCTGGTGCTGAGGGATGCGGAGCCCAGCAGCTAACTTATTTCAGAAAGAGAAGCAACGTTTAAGACAAGCAGGTTAAAATCAATATCAATTAGACACTCTTTGAACATTGCAGCTCTCTTTAGATTTTGTGTATTGGATGTGAACTGTTGCTAATTTGACTTTGTTCCCAGCGGTGCAATAGCGTTCAAATATCAAATCCTACTGCATAGTGGAAGTTAGGGACAGTTAAGACGAAGGATCTCCTCCCTTCTCACTGGAGCTGGGCTTAATTTGTTTTCCTTGTCTTTTTTTTTTTATTTATTTGTTTTTACCTAGCTCAGATCACAAGACAGGAGAGGGTACGGGGAATGCACGTGGGGAATGGATGGGCAGTTTCCATCCCTCTCCCTCACACAACTTCAAATGCTTTTACAAGAGTAAGTCTGCAGGAGAAAAAAAAAAAAAAAAGTAATAAATGGCTTTATAGGTCTGGCACCTTACGGAATTTGCCTAAATGTCAGCCAACGCACATACAGAAAAAAGGCAAATCAATCAGCGAAGGGAGAGATTGTCACAGACCTCTCTTCTCTTGCAGGGTGCATCCCCACCCACAACCCGAGAGCTGGAGTGCAGCTCCCACAGGGAGATGCCAGAGCGACCTAAGCATTTTTCTTCAGGGTGTTTTCCTTGAGTCACTGAGCAACACATCCCATGCCCCTTCCTGACAGTCCTCGTGGAGCTAGCTGCACTGTCTCCATTGAAACACATCTCTAGAAGTTAGATAGCAAGCAAATACAGAAAAATATGTTTCACATCTGAAATACTGTTCGTATAGGAAAAAAAAGCAAGCCAGACCAGTGATTCTTGGAGATAAGAGGAGTGCAAATAGAAAGTTAGCAGGCAGATTGCTATCCAACTCTGCTTTGGTGAGCAGTAAAACACAAATTTATGAGCCGGGTTTTGTTAAAGTCAGATATGGATTTTTGAAAATGAAAAGGATGGATGGGGGGATGGCAGTGAGACATTTAATCAATGTCATAAAAATGTAACATTCATTGGTCTCCTAAAATGAAATTAATAATCTGTGTAGAAGTATCATTAGGAGATAAGTGACATTTTTAGGCTTTGATTTGTAACTTGTAACAAATCTTACTTCCACATATTTCAAACATTCTTAGTGATATCCATCTTTATTAAAACATACCAAAACCTTTTCACCTCAGCTAGAGTGGCCCATCAAGCATTTTTTCCCCAGCATAATATCCTTAAGTAAAGAGATACATTATCAGGCACAGACTTCCCAGTAATGAAGGCAGGAAGAGACATGCTCCGTACCATATTCAAATTAAATCAGGGATTTCAATACTCCCTGATTATCAGGGAGTCTTGTCTTTCACTAATAAATTTCTCCTTCATCCCAGGCACAGGCTTTCTAAGCTCTCTCTGAACTGATCAGACATTTCATTGTACGCAGAAGGGCAAAAATAAGGTGTGTGCATGTGGGGAGGAGGAGTGCGGGGTGGAGGGATAAAAAATTAGGCAAGTCTGCCAGATAAATGATTGGAAATATTACATGAAAAGGCAGCCTTATAGGAACATAAATCTGATTCACATGCCCTGCTGAATTTAGGAGGATTTGGGGGAAGGAGTAGCTAATATACAGAGGCTTATTCTCCTTACATTTAACGTCAAGGTATTTTGCATCAAAGTATTTTCATACATTTTAATGGAGCTACCTTTGATTTGTACCAGCTAAGTAAGAAGAGAAACTGAAGTCCAGAGCACGGATTACTAAGTACCAACTCTCAGACAGGAGGGGAGATGACATGCTCCCTCTCCCTCCTCTGCCCTCCTCTTGCCTTTTTAAACATAAGGCACAAAAGGGCAACAGGAAAGGTGTGGTTTTTTGTTGATGTTGTTTGTTTGTTGTTGGGTTTTGGTTTTTCGTATTTTTGGTTTTTTTAATTAGCAACAGAATCACAATCAACTTGTGCAGCCGGAGAGTGCGCATCTTTTCTTTGTGGATCCCTGTCAAACATATTCTAATTAAGCTGTTTCTGCTTCCACTGTGGAACAAGAGGAGGATGACGGCAGGGAAAAGTTGGTGAGAGTTATCACTGCACACATTCAGAAGTTACAGAGATAAAGGATAACCCCCGTGTTGTGGCTGTGACAACAATAACAGATAGAGTCCCCTGCTGAGACCCAGTGTGCTGGAGCCTGGCATATCATCCTTGCCTCAAAGAGAATACAGTATCAACAGCAAAGGGAGATAAAGAGAGAATCACAATCCTATCTATAAATGGAAACTGAGGCACAGAGAGAGGCCATTCTTTGCCCAGTATCACAAAGCTGGTCTACATCAAAATCGAGTGCCACACCTAATTCTCCAAAGTCCCAGTTAAGTGCCTTAATCAAAAACTGCTTCAGGGCCTAGAGAGAATTGTCCTTTATATTAATTATCCTTTACATTGAAGAGTCACTCGGAAAGTGTTCTTGTTTTTACTACTAGGCCAACTTCCAAAGGGTCCCACTTAATAAAACATTCAATGCTTCACAAGGGATTTTTGGCCAGTATTGTTACCACCTTTGGTTCTAATTGTGTTATCCCATAATTGCTCTAGCACGTGAGAAAAGGACATTTCTTTTATTTATACAGCTAAATCTGTACAAATTTAGTATCCACCTATGTGGGAAATTGGTGACGCTCTTGTTGCCGTACTGATGTCCCCCTCTCACTTAGCCTCTTTTGGATTCAAAGTAACAATTTAAAATAAAATGTCCAATAACATAAGCGATCACAAGAAATATCTGACCATTTCCAAACATCAAGACAGTATTTTTACACATGCCCAAGGGCTTTGGGCTCCGAAGTTCCATCAAGAATGGCTCAGGCTGCCGATCCACAGGTTTGGGTGTAATGCATCTGGGGTCTCTCCATATTCGGAATTATTTTACTCACAGGAGAAAACTACACATAGCAGTATACATGTGCACATCTATAAATCACATTCACAACCTCCCCAGCTAAAAGCCTTAGACCATAGTCAGCTGGCCTTACAGCTTCCGAGAGGGCTCACACGGCCACATCAGGAATGTCACAGGTCACTGATTGCAAACGGACACACACCAATTTCATAACGTCAGACCGGGCACGCAGCTGCCCTATTTCATTCTTTCCCTCTGAAGTCCCACCTACTGACAGGTATTGAAAACAATGACTTGGTAAATCACACCATATCCCCTTATTATATTTTTTGCATACTTTGCTTTTCACTGGAATTACTTATTGAAAGAAAAAAAAACAAAGGCCCCTCCCTTTGAGAAGGTTAGGTCTTTGCTCAAGCCCACAGATTTTAACCTCATAAATATTCCCAGCTATAAGATCTTATTAAGAAGGTATGTCTCCCAAGAGCATAAAACCATCAAGCTGTAAATTTTATTTAATTTCCCATGAGATTTCCTAGCCTCATACATATAATTAGAGTGCAGTATAGAGCACTTTTTGTGTTTTGTCAATAAATCACTAGGGAACAATCAACGTTTAAGAGGACAAGCTTTAATGATTTTTCAGACCCCTAAGCAATCATGCCTGCTACAGTGGCAAGCTGGTCTTTAACTTTCTCTAACTAGGATTGTGGACTGTAATGTTAGATAGGGTCCCAAACACTTAATCCTATTAGACTCCGCAGCCCAGACAATCATAGCCTATACCCCAGGGACATATTGATTTTGATTTGGTTGACAGATAAGACTAGCCAAGCTACTGTAGACTATGCTTTATTAAGTGTTTACAAATTAAATATCTTAAGGTCTGTACAAGCACAACTCTGCCGCACAGCCAACTGCAGATTTGCAATTACCTGTGCAGATGGACACAAGATGACTCCCCATCAATCACCCAGAGCACCTCTTACAGAGTGCAACCCGACAAGAGGCGCCAGCCTGTGCCTCACTCGGGAAGACGCAAGGTGTTCTTATCTCTGCTTCAGTACAGCCTCTAGAGAAACTGAAGTCTTCTTGCAAAACTTTTGTTTGAGGTAAAATATCTTAGGATTGTCCTTGTCAGGAGGAACTCATCAAGGTGTATTTCAGTATTGAGCCATGACAGAAATGGTGTCATATTTTTTAAAAAGGCAACACTCAATTTTTGCCCTCTCTATTCTTTATCTTAACTCACAAACTGCCCATGCTTCCCGTACTGCTGCAACAGCCTTTATTTGTTCTGTCTAATTCAGCCTACTTGGGCGCTCTTGGAAGTTCCTACATGTACAGTGTAGACAGAGATAAAGCATTCTTTCATATGCAGATTGTCTGTGACTTTTCGAAAGACAATCCCATTCTGTGTTACAAAAAAAAAAATAAATTAGATATTGTAGATGATTCAGAGGAAAAAATGCACATAATCAAATTCTTTCTTGCATGCATACCATAAAATAACTTTTACACCTGGGAGAGCTGAATGAGTATATTTCTGATTCGGCACTATTTTACCCTTGACTTTGCACTGATGTCAATGACAGGAGAAAAATAACTGCAGAGAATTGGATGCAAAGAATTCATAAATTTACTGAAAAGAAATATCTGAAAAAGAGAAATTGCCTTCCCACACTATACAATACATGGCAGCATACAGAACTACCTGGGTCAACAGACAGGACGGTTTTTCTGTACCCTGAATTACCCTTGTGATCTCAAGTGGAAACCATCTTATAGGCACTGAATGCACATTAAACACTTGAGCTTTTCATCGTATAATTTGATAATCACACCAACTATACTATCAGGCAAAAGTCTCCCAAGTACTTTAAATATGTTAATGAACCAAGATTTTATCTATAGTCTTATACAGCTTGCACAAATCTATAAATAGGCTTATCTCAGGGTTATTGCTGTTATAAATTAATTATGGAAATGTCAACCAAATCAGGTACATGCCAAAGGAGTAATGGGGAGAGCAGTGATTTGCAACAGAAGATTCAGATACCGGGTGACCTGCATGAAGGGTTCACAGCCCCTGGCAGCAGTCCACAGGCTTCAAGGGAATTTAACCTTGAAGAATACAGTTAAAATTGGTTTTCATATGAGTAATTGACAGTGGCTGAAGAAGTGGACTGAGTTAGGGAAGAGTTATGGCACTGTTTTCTTTTAGGATCTCATTCCTTAACCATGTTTTTTCCTTTTAGGCACTGGGAGCTGCAGAGCAAAGGGTCCGAAGGTTTTGGGTTTGTATTTCTTTGGATCTTTTCTCAGGGAGGAAAGGCGAGGAAATGGAGATCAGGGACCTTGATATAAATGTCGCCTTTACCAAACTATGCCAAAGCTATGTCTCAGGAACAAAATAGTTACTTAAAAGGAAAATCCCAATCAAATAAAAATTACTGTTTTCCCACTTAGATTTGAATATCTATTTATTTATAGGGACAACAACAGAAGTATGCGAGTCCTGAATATCAGAAGAAATTTAATGTGTGCATCTCTGCACTTATACTAGATCTAACCCAAATGGCACTCTAAGAAGGTTGAGAGATCTATCAGAGCACAACAGCTACTTAGATTCTAAATGCCATGTTACTCCTAGTATTTATTCTTTACACTGTGATTGGACCTGTGAACTCTGGCTGTGGGTAAGGACTCTTATTACATCAACTGCTTCACAAACTGAACAAAAAAATCACACATGCCCCAAACACCTAGTATCAAAACAGGAAACATTCTTCATCTTCCACAGGTAACGCCTATCATTTTATTTCATCAGAAAACAGTTTTAGAAGGTTGTTTTGTTTTTCTTTTTATTTCTGCTTTTCTTATCATTCATAAAATAGGTTGGTATCACTGATGAGGAAATGATAAAGAAAAAAGTAGGACATTCATGAATGAAATAACACATTATAATGTGCCAGCAATGCTGAAATTTTGGCCTGTCAAATATCTGCGTATATTCTCTTAGTTCTGAAAGTTAATGCAAGGAGCTGTTGGTTATATATAGCTTCAAAAATAAAATCAAAGGCAAAAAGGAAACGCTACTTTTACAGTGATTAGCGTTGGCAGTGTTTGAGCACCTAGTCCTGTTCTGCTACAACCGATCTAAAGTAATTACAGAACTCATCCCAAAGAGCCTGCAGAAACCAGAGTCTCCTTCACCAGGAATTTAGAATATAATTTAGAAGGAATTCTGGGCAACGGAGTTCTGTCTCCCAGCTAGGATCCACTTGTGTGTGACAGAAACATAAACACATTTCTGAAAGGGGTTGCTTCTAGACTATCAGATAATCTCAGGATGCTTGCTTTATTGTTCTGGCTACATCAATATAAATGGATTAAACAAAACGCTTCCTATTGCTAGCTAGGACATGGTGCTCCAGCTGGTCAAATATAGATCTGATTGTAATGAACCGGGTCCTTGTGACCTGCAGGCTATGTTATTATAGTTCACTACTCCTGAATGTGAGCTACAGAGAGCGGCCAATGCAATGATAACCAGATTGACCATTTATCAGGTCAGTTCTCGCCTCATAATTGTGGCCCACCTCAAATGCCAGGAGTCAGTCGATGTCTCAGACTGTGAGTCTCAAGATGCTCCACAGAAATGATTGAATAGCTCAAGTATATGCCTCTCAGCTGGAGAAAAAGAAAACACTGCCAAGCTGGCTGAGTCTCCAACAATATTAGTATTAAGTAAGAAAGTCTCTGGGAGAAGAGAATTGAGATTCTCTATGTAACACTCTTACTGCTACAATTCACAAGTGGGAAGACAAAATGTCCAAAGACCTGATTATCTTAAAACAAAATACCATTTAATTTCTTCCTTCTGACTCTAATGAAGATATTGATGGTAAAACATGGAAAACAGAGGTTGAGTGAAATAGACTGTTCCACAGGGCAGGAGGCAGAAAGGAATAAAGTCGTCAATGAGCCATTTATGGACTGTTCCAATTCGGATGGATCTCTCAGTGCCACAGGAGCAGCGTGTCACCTGCACGCTATCAAAACACAGATGAAATCTCTGAACTATGGTGGAAACAACATTTAAGTGGAGCTTAGATTCTTTGCCGGCTCTCTGCACTGAAGGAGCTTCAACCCCACACACTTGCCCTTCTAAGACACAAGCACCGTACTTTGGTTTAAATACTAGAACTGTGGAAGCTACACAAGATTAGCGAACAGTTTGTGAAATTCTGCACTGCAGCATCTGCTACTGGTCCTATTCATTAAAAATTAAGCTGTATTACAGAAATTAAATTCATATCTACTAATGGCTTCATATTCTGATTAGATAATGGACTGAAATTCTCAGTGAAAAAATTACAGCATGAGGCAATTTTCAACAGGTGAAGTCCGGTTTCAAGGACTTTGATAAATTGCTAAATATTTCCTGAAAAGTAACTATGATTTATAAATACACTTCCTCGTTCTACTGCAATAGGGTGCTGGATACCATCACCCCAATCAAACATTCAAATGAAATCTGTATAAAGCTTGTGCAGTTCCTCCAGCAACAGTGTGGGATGCCTGAAATAAAGCAGGTAACCTCTGGCAACCTTGTCCTGACTTGTGTTTGACATGGTAAATGGTCACCCTTTCACTCAGCCTCTACACATTTTCTTTTCATTGGTGCCTACACATCTTTAAATAAAACTGCAAATATTTGTGTGCCTCGCAAGAGCTGCCACCACCATCACATGTGCAGCTGTCAAATCACATTATAATTTCTAGCGGTGTCACAGTATTTGTGGACGCCAGCATGGAAGGCAGCATCAGGCTGTCCTGTGATCACTTTCCATAACCTCCTGCCATAGATATGTGATGCAGGTTCCAACTTGTTGCTGGCCTGGCAGCTGTGTGGTTGTACTCTTATGGAAAGCATTTAGAGAATAACTGGTGATGCAGGATTCAAGGAGCCTGGAAATACAGATTAAAATATCACCTCATACTCACGATCTCCCCATTTACTGCTCCTAAAAATGTTAACTAGGTTGAACCGGGCAGACATACCATGGAGAGACCGTGTGGAGATTGATCATATTCTGTTCCCTACGACCTGGTCAAAACTACTGCTCATAAACAGAGCAGGGATTTGCTAACTATGCAGCTTTGGGGCCAAGCCGTTACGGCTTATTCAAAACAGGCTAACAAGTACTCTGGTTACATCCTGGAATTCATAAAACTTTTGAAAGTGTTATATTGGTCTTGTAAAAGTGGAATGTGTGTGTAGTATATTCTAAAGACATCTAAATGTTAAGCATTTCACATAAGGCTGTGGAAAAAGCTTGTCTTCCCCCCTCTGTTTTGGCATTAAATGCTACTCATGGCTAATGAAAAGCAGAGAAGTGCCGGCCTGCATACCTAGGCCGTCAAACTACATTAAAACAAAAGATCAGCCTGAGGTAGGGGAGAGTGATCTTAATTACAATAGAACCCATGGACAGCACAAACCTCATACCCAGCAGAGAGTGTCAGAGACTATGGAGCTTGAGTCATGATATCCAGGTGCTTCTGGGTCCTGATCCAAACCCACTGAAAACCTTAGCAAGGTTTCCCTGGGCTTTGGATCACATTTCTGGCATGCACACCTATGCTTATGCTGCTTGGGGACATGATGGATGATTAACATTGCCACTGACCTGGCTGATGTAGTGGAAGGAATGACCCAATACCTTCTTGAAACTTGGGCCTGAAGTGGTTAAAGACTTCTGAAATGTAAAGGAGGAGTTCTCTTTTCCATTTATCCAAGCTAGGAAAGGGCTGAATCCCTTTTATTTATTTCAGAAAACCACAGGTGAGATGTATTTTTCTTATGGCTCTGGAGTAGCAAGGGAAAAGGAATGCATAAACATGAAATGTGGAAAAAGGGGAGTCCATGCTAGTGCACCATGGTAAATGAGATGACTTAAAACTGGTATTTTCCATTAAAAAAAACAACAACAAAACCAAACCACACTTCTACCATCTCTGAGAAAATACAGGTCACTGTCATTTACACCTTACCAGCAGCTCTAAAGGAATGTAGAATTACCTGCCTTGAAATGAAATAAAGGCTGTCGTCAGCCAGAAAAAGGGAGTCCAAGGATGAAGAGACAGAGCCCAGTCAACCTGCAATCAAGCCTGACCCGAGGATGCGCTGTCTCTAGACACATGCATACATCCTGGGAACGGGAGATCCATCTCATACTCAACAGGTTCATAAGGGTGTTTGATTCCTTTTATTCCCCCAAAAGCCACAGACAGTGCTTTGCTGCAACTGGCCAACCATGTTCTAATTAAGCAATAGTAGTTTCAGCACAGACTATTTCCTGGGGATTAATGACCAACAGAGAGGCAGTTGATGATCTGAGGCCCATTAATGCCAGTTAGTCATTAATCCCCAGCTATACCCTGCATCTAAGTCATTACAGATATTATTAGATTGGGGTACAGACTTCTTATATGGATACATATTATCGGTTTGAGTGCTTGACGTTGTTGCAAGGCTTTGCTTTGCTTGTAAGCTGAGGGAGAGGCAAGAGGAAGTAACATTTCTGATTATGAAGGTTTAAGCCTCAGAAAATCAAACTTCCTCTGAGTTCAGATAAGCTCCCTAATCTCTCTGCAACTAAATCACATCACCCTGAAAGGGGAAAAAGGATTACCTCTTTACAAGATATGCAAATAAATAACCAGAAATGTAAGCTTCCGCTTGTCAGAGTATCATACTGTTTACCAACCTCATACTTTGCTCCAGAAATGATTAAAAATCAAAAATAAAAAGACAAAAAACAGGTGATAACAACAAAGGGCTAAAGTACAGTAACACACAGGTGTGTCACACCCTCTGAGTTTCTCTACTTTACGTGCCACACAAACTTACCTGCTGAGACTGTCCTCTCACAGGGCTGGCGAGGCAGATCTAGCCCGGAAAGCACAGGGAAGAGCAGTGGATTCGGGGATGCTCCTGAAGTGTGCCGACAACCTACCACTTGGCAGTCTCCCTTTGGCTGAAGCACACATGGGGTATCCCAGCTTGAGCCTTATGGTTTCTTTGCTGCTGAAAACCTCCTCTATTGAATTAGGAGTTAATTAGGGCCAGGTGTTTTATGCTCACTATAGGTTTTGCAGCACCTTCAACAACAAGAACATCAAGGGTAGCAGCAAGTTCCAGCTAATGGGTCTGCCTGTGTAAAAATGTTATTATTATTAGTTCTACTGCTATTACTTCTAATGTATAACAGACACAGCCCTTCCATGGTCTGAATATATCCTTGTCTCGCTGTCGCCTAATAATATACTCTGCATACGAGGCATTGCCCGTTGGAGGAGAATGTCACTCCTTTTCCACTCACTTGCCTTTCCCTGTCGCTGAAGAATAGATTATTCCCTGTTAAAATCCTAACAATAATCCAGGTTACATGTTCTCTAGGCAATCCTGGCAGCTAAGTGGACCAGACATAGCTGTAAGACAAGAAGAGCAACCATTTTAGTCTTCGAGCATATTTGATAAAAATATATATTAACCCTAGCAAACAGGTTGTGATTTACTTTAATTACACATGAAACAGCAGTGTCACATATTAGATCACACTACCACTGCACCAAGGAGTGCTATATACTATTGATTAATACAGTACTTCAGATAGATGTGCTGTTCTGATCCGTTTGGCCGAATCAGTGCAAGGGCAGGTAGTAAGCTGCACAGATATAAATTGCCCACAGCACTCAGATATGCAGACATATTCACCTCACAAAATAATATTTGCGGTATTAAAAAAAAAAATCCAATTAGTGTCTAAAAATCCCAAGATATGATACTACTTGGGGAAAAAAAAAGAGAGTAAGAGGGAAAAAAATCCCCTCTAAGGCTTGATACCTTGACAACCAACAGGTAATATTTTGCTTTTATTGTCTACAAAGTAATGAGAAAGGGAGAAGAGCTGTGAGAGTGGGTGTCTCAGTGAGCTGCTTTACAATAGGAGTAAGACATTGCAGAGTGCAGTATGACTTACAGCTCCTCATTTAAGTCTCCCAGTGCTTGCTAATTGCAATGGCAGCACACGTGCCAAGCACTGCCAATTCCTCCACTGGACAAGGTCAAGTCCCACCGTGAGCTGGGTACGCTACATGGCACGCACCACGGCGCTGAGATGCAGTGCTTCAGAGGAGAGAAAAATCATAGACACCCAGCTCCTGCCATAGTAGACCAGCTGCAGAGTTCTTACGGGAATTTTGTCCTGGACCCTCTGAGGAACAGTTATTCCCAGTTTACTATTAATCTTCGATCTGTTGTCTGCAGAAGAGATGGGGTGTACCCTGCTGGCTAGAGAACAATGATCAGCTTCTCCAAACGCAACCGGCAGGTGACCTGACTGTCCCACAGTGTCCTACTGCAATTCACCCGTCCGCTTGCACCTGCAAGATGTGGACATCTCTACCCAATGGCAATCATAGCAGAGCATTCCTACAAAATCAGATGTCAAGAGATTTTTTTATTTAAAAAGTTTGGGCCTTAGCACCTGTACTTGAACACCTCGGGTATAGACCAGAGGCTGCTTCCTCTCTGCTGGAAGCGGTGACACCCATGGAATATGGTGTCAGCACGACTCCCGCTGCTTCACTCCGGAGTCCCCCTTGGACCTCCGTCCCCAGGCTGGGCTCGCTGCACTGCCTTCTGCCTGACGCACAGGACTTCTTCTTCTTCAGAGCACTACGGGGGCTCCTGGGGCCACAGTCCAAGAGATGCTGTTACATGCTCAGTGTGTACCAAAGTGGGGTTTTTTCCTGCTTTATTCCCTTAGAATCTAAAAGAGAAAGCAACTTTCAGCAGGAAGAGACTGAAAGAGACAAAGAAGGAGAGTAAAAAGGAATTTTAAACCACCTTCAGTGACTCTGAAGTAGTCTTTTCCATACATACCTCAAGCTTATTTGATTTAGACTTCCCTCAGCCTACTGGCATAAACGGAGAACTCCTAAATGCTAGGTCTGACATAGTTCGTCACTAATAGCACTTAATCCCAATGCACCTCATCTGTAAAGCAAGCTTAAATCCAAACATTTTGCTCCTGACTACTTTTTAAATCTAACTGAATATGATGGCTAGCCAGCCACCTGGAGCATCATGGTTTTTTGTAAAAAGTTTCTATGAGATTTTTGCCCTTGTTCTTTTAGTGCGCAGGATGGTAGAAATGCTGGGACAGCTTTCTGCTCCCTGCCCCTTTCATGGAAGAAGCAGAAAGAGGGCTGATCACCTACTAATGAGAGTCACCTTCCCCATGTTGAGCAGAGGCTCTCAGGGAGATGCTCTGTGAAGTTCAGCACAGCTGTACCCAGCTGTGCCATGGTGTGCCATGGGCAGGGAAGGGCTGTGTGTGAGCGTGTCGCAGAAGGCAGCGGGAGGAGCGATGCCTGCACCTCCCGGGGCAGGGGACGAGCAAGCCCGGTGCGTGGCCGTGTACAGCCACAGGGAAGCTGCTGCACCCAAGTCCTGCAGCGGAGGGTACCCACATCAACTGGGGGAAAGGCTTGGATTTCCAGGGGTGGAATACAGTGGGGAAAGGGTACACATACACCAGGGAAACCGCCTCTTTGGAAGAAGAATGTCATTAGCAGCTGACTTGCCTCACCTCTGCCCTTTGCAGGAGAGAAAGAAATTATCCCCAGGAGCATCTCCATGGAGCGGAGCCTGGTGGCACATTCCACCTCATGCGTATCTTGTTTATTCTAAGTGGAGCTACAAATCTGTCGAGTGAGCATTTTGTTTTGATTAAAAATTAATAGCTGCTTTTGACCCAGGTGGATTAATTTCACTTTCACTGAGTATCAAGTTAATTGACACAAACTACTGTCAGGTGAAAGAACCAATTAACAAACTGTGAGGAGGACTCCTCTCCCCCTCCCTCCTCCTCTCCCCCAAATGTTGTTTTGACTGAAGGTGGTTTTTTTTTCCCTTTTAATAGAAAAAATTCATCTCAGCAGAATGAGATTAATTACTTAACAAACAGAGGAACAAAGGAAGGCAGAGGGTGGGGGCAGTGAAGAGGAGGGGAGCTCACTCCCTACGTGCCCAGGGTTTGCTGGCAAGGTGCTGCAGAGAAGGGCTGGGGAAGGAGCCCAGCTCCTGCCTCCAGGCTTGAGGCGGGTTGATCTCACCAATTAACTGCCGCTTCCAAGATTATCAGTCATCAGGGTTTGGAGTGTGGTTGTGGTTTATTGCAGTTTGGCAAAGGTCTTTGATAAGGTCCCCAGAACATGACAGCAAGGTCATTCGAATAAAGAGCAGGCAGAATCCATCCAGCGAGCATAACAACGCAGAGTACAATACAGCAGCGAGAGCCATCAGAATATCTCCCATTCTCATTTTTTATATTTAAATTAGATGTTTTCTACAGCAATGCATTATGAATAGGAGCATGTGGTAGCCTAGGAAAACCCAAGCAGTTCCTTATTTAATGCTTGTTGCATGTAAGCCAGCCCAGCATTCACTGGTTGAGCTTTATGGATTGCTTTTCAGAGCCTGGAACAGGGACCGGCAGGCTGGCAGACAGGCTTGGCAGAACGGGCTCGTTTTTGGCCAGGATTTCAAGCAGCTACGCATGACCCGTATCAGAGAAATGGAAGCATGCTCTCCAGTTCACATGTTGTCAGCATGGCTATTAGGAACTCAGGGGTACATTTTCTACAAGCAAAGTGACTTAGGTTTCCAAGTATCGTTTTCAAACTGCACTGTGCTAGAGCAGGTAAATGCCCGCAGAAAGGAGGCGGCATAAAAAACAAGTTAGGTATGCAAATGGTACTAAAATCAAAACAAGTCAGCTTCTTGATTTGCTTATGTCCTTCTGAAAATCCCATCAGGAGCCTATTTACGTATCCAGGCATTCAAATGCCATCTACAGATCTTCTCTTAGGAGTTTTTGTGATTTGGACATCTACACATCCTAAGTCTATTTAGAAAAATAAATACTGTCTCCTAGATTGGCTAGCTGTGTTTGAAAATCTATTCCAAGCTGCTAACACCATGGCTTAAGTTTTATTACAGAAATTGCTTAACTAGGCAAATATTTTCAGTTATATACATTTTTCCTTTACTTCCAGAAGTCATACTTCTAGCACTTCATTTATCCTCCTGAGACTGTTTGTTCAAATCATTCTTTTACATCCTTAGCCACTATTCTACCCCAGGGACCAGCTACAAGCTTTTTCCATTATTAATTTTTTATTTAAAGAAACAGCTAGAAAATCCACTGGGGGTGTGTGGGGGCACAGGGTGGGGGGGAGAGGGTGAAAAGGAGAAAAAGGAAAGGAGAAAAGGGGATGGGGAAAGATTTTTCCCAGACTACAGAAGACAGTTGGCCTACTTCTTCACTGGGACCTTGTCTACTTTCTTGAACATTTGAAAACTTTTCCAAAATGCTCTGTTATCCCTATCTGATAATAATGTGTACTCCTGCAGAAGGGAGAAGGTCGCATTCAGTCTCGGCACAGGGAAAGGACAGTGCCACACGCCGCAGGGAATACCCCCAGCACCAACCGGGAACTGCTCAGGTATGCGGATGTGGAATATATCCATGAATACAACGAGAAGAGCTAACAAAACATCTAAATAAAGGTGTGAAATACTTAAAACGGAGACAGGAAGGGTTTGCAATAAGCTAAAATGGGAGCGTGCAAAGGTTCCCCTCCCCAGAGGAGGGCTGGCTGCCCCAAGCCTTTATGTAGCATCGTCAATTCATTAGCAGAGCTGTGCCCGAAACCCCTGTCACTGCACACCGTGTGTCCACTCATTACCTGTAGGCTTCCAGTGATCATATGCTAGTGAAGGACTACAAACATACCTGGCTGTCTCTGACATACAGAGAGCCGAGAGAAAATGAAGGGAGGAAATTGCAATTCAATTCAGTGCATATGGAGAATAAAGAGACATCGTTTCATATGCACTCACTTATCCTTCCCTTTGGTTTATGTTAAAAAATATACAGTATTAGCTGCCCTTTCCTCTTGGGAAATGAGCAGCATAGGTAATGGAAACCAATAAAGAACTGTCACGCGTGTTACTGCAATCTGTCTACATTTAGGTGATTCCTGTTATGTCCTATATCTGACCAAGGGGGAAAAGCAATTGTTCAAATGAAACCAGGTGACAAATCCTCCCAACCATTTTTTCCCTTCACGTCTTTACAATCAGAGCACTGATCTGAAAAGCCACAAAGATATCTCAGCATTAAGTATTTCAGGACTCTCAAGAAATACTTCACCTAAAGTAAGAAACTAACAAAAGATCCCCACCTTAGAGAACATCAGATGAGATCTGGCTAGCTACCGAATATTAAAAGATAACACACAAAAACGCCTGCACATCAATTTGCCATAGCATTATCCTTTTTACGGCAGTCCACAGCGGCTACGTTCCCATCACCTTCCTTCCGCTGACTTTTAGACAAGTGACTCACGTTTAAATTTGCAAGATGAGGTAAGATACCGGATTTGTTAGGAGCAAGACTGGGACAGATGCAGTCCATCGGGGAAAAGTGCAATTCATGAGATGGATTGCAGGTTTGTACTTCTGCCCATCGCAGACCCTTTCCTGTTAACTGTCATGACACCTAAGCAAGGGCACCGAGATAATTTTTCATCCCAGATATAAAAATGGGGCGAGAACAAACATGCCCAGGTTTTCAATTGGGTTTTAGCCACGAAGTCAGGCAGTATGACCTGAACTATGATTGCCTGAGGGACACAAATGATACAGCCCTGGCAATTCATGTTTCAGGAGCTCTTCTACCAACCGCAAATTAAAGGAAAGGGTCAGTTTCATTTAGTACTAACTTCTGGCCTCATTTCATGCTCAGAGGATAGCACTCAGGCTAGAGCCTTAGCTGATGCAAATCAAGAAAGCTTAGAAGTAATCAGTGTTAGACTGATTTATAACAACTGAAAATCTAGCCCCTTACAAGGTCAATATTAGCAAAAGGAAGGAGGAAATGTGATGGTACTTACTGTGGATTTTATAAGTAAAGGCACTCTGCAGTGGGGAACAGAGTACTTTACATGGGAACCCTTCATTAGGCTTTTGTGAGTATTTCTGTTGTTCAAAGGCAGGGGTGGGGGGAAATCACACACACACTAGAATACGAGTCTTTTTAGTTCATTAAAGAGCTCTTCAAAACGTGCTTTCTCTTGAATTCTGTTTTTCCTGCTTCACTGTCCCATTGTTCTTCATCTCCTTATACATTTAGCCAAGTCCTGTAGGCAGCAATCAGTTAAATAAACTCATGATGGTTTATTCCTTAGCATATTATTAGGGCATTTTTTTCTTTCAGATCCCTTACAAATGTGAATTGGTATTTCTGTACTTGTGAAAATGTGCTTAGTAGTTTTATTACACATCCATTTCTGCATCAAGGTGAAATAAAGTATCCATCACTAAAACTGGTTCTCAGCTGGTACCAAATTTAATTATTGCCAACACCCCCCAATTATTCACCACATTTACTGAAATCTAGAAAACTGCAGTAGTTGGCCATTATCTAAGAGAGAAAAAATGGCTTTAGTGGTATCTACAGATAAGCGTGAACGCCTCCTACTAAAAGAATCTATTCCTAACTAGCTCTTGATATTTCAGTTAAATGAAATCACTTGTCTGATTAGCTGTGGCCTGGAATCTTTTTGCTGCTGGTAAGTCCTGAGTAAGCACTGAAGTTCTTAAATGAGAATCTCTGGGAAGCCTCATTTCATTGATTTACTTCACTTAGATGGCAAAGGTAAAACCAGCTGGTGTGACACAGCGAAATTAGTGATGATCCACAACCTCCCTGACCAGTTAAGCTATTGCAATGGCCAGATTCCAATCTAGAGGTACAGACAATATTCCTTCTGTGCTATCCCTTTGATACAGCAATCTCTGCTTAAGTATTCCAGAACACAATTTAACAGAGATGTACTTGTGAAATGAGTCCTCTTTCTTTGTTTTATATTACGTTCAAATTCTTCAGATGACATTGGAGCAAAGCCTCCACTAACTTTGATGTGCATTTTTCCTGGGCATGTGTAGGCTACGATTTGTAGTTAACAATAGGCATTTGGGATTTAAAACACAGGAATGGCTACAGCTTGTATTTTGCTTTTATGCTCTATCCCAGCTTTCCAAATTAAAAACCAGACAAACAAAAAAGCCCCAAGAACCACAGTATTTTTTGCTATCCTTTTTGCAGTTATTGGCAATGGCAAAAGACTGAGATCACACCTATAAAACTGATCTTCCTCACCTGGAAGCAGATCAGCCTGTTTGCCATTTCAGAGATCCACTTCCTGTTCATAAAAAAGCAATTTCTTCAGGTAACAAAGCCAGGTGCTTTTGGCAGTAAGCCAGGAAGGTTAAAGAGAAACCTTGAATTCTGAAAACATAACAGACAAGGGACTCAGCTTAAGAAAAGATTTCATCTATCAGCTAACAAGAGGCTGGGGTCAGGAGGTAGGGTATTCTTTATACTTGAGAGACCAAGCTAAAAGTCTTAAAAAATGTACAAGAAAACCCTGTCTGGAATGCTCTCTGTATGTAATAGAGGTTGCAGCTTCGAGAAGGCTTATCATTTCTCCTGACATTCTGACAGAAATGTGTAATATAGAAGTTTAGCAGTGTGGGCAGGTTAAATTATATGAGGCAGGAGAAACCATTTCAATGTGAACCCATGCGTTTACTCTTGTCCACTTCCAGCTCTAGCTTGTTATTCCCTCTGCTTCCTATAGCTTCATGTTTTTAACAGAAAAGCTTCATTATAAAATGGATGTCATACAGGGGGTGCTTTGGTTCTAGGATTTGGTGGTTTCTTAAAAAAAGCACCCTTAACACACCGCTAAAGTGTGACTTGGTTCTTGCTCCCTTATGGAATTCTCTATGTAATTTCTATGTATTCTATGTATTTTTCTTAGATTTATTTACCTGGTATGGCAAATACTGTGGTAAACAGTTATATATATTGAACAATATGGTTACGGGAAGTTTTGACTAAACCTTAATGAATTTATATACAGGAAGTATTCTTATGCGTAAGAAAGAACTTCCAGAAAAACATGTCATTTCACCACAAGAAAGAGCAAAGAGCATTTTCAACTTGAGTCCTTTGTTTCTGCTGGGAAAAAGTGTAACACCTGCTCAGTTAAGCCTCTTCAGCCTGCTTTACATGAGCCAAGGAACACACTCTGCTTTTTCTACCTGTACCAGAAGCCTGAGGCATCACTCTTCTGCTTTTCTAGAATGGTGCAATCCACCCCACAGCACAGCCTGAATGGCACACAATCACCAACCCGAAATCTAGAAAGGAACCCAGTCTGTGTAACACCTCAGTGTAAAGAAATACATGAAGAAACACTGCTGGAAGTGTGTCCCCTATAGCCCTGCGGGCCATTCTGAGCTACCGTGAAGCAGTATTTCCCTCTTGAAATTCCTTCTTGAAATGGATGGAGCTCCCAGATGTCAAACCAGCCGAGCGGTCCTTCTTGTCCTAATATTTTCCTAAGCTTTTGTTGCCATTTCTGAGAGAGAGTCTAACTTATTTACCAGCTCTAAGCGTTTTCCCCAGCATCTGTAGATAGGAGTCACTCCTATTTCCAATTGATTTTTGACATCAGGGTGCTTGGTGTCATTTAGCACTTTAGAATAAGTGGACACTAATTAGTGGTAAATTACAATAAAATTTATACTGAATTACATACAGCATCTGCATTAGTAGCCAGTGAGTTCATTCTGATTAATGTTATCACAGGAAGTAGCAGGGAGTTGGTAATGAATTGCTAAAGTAGCTAACTGAAAGCTCTTTAGTTAGGTTTCCCATTAACAAAAACAAGCGGTAAACTTCTTAAAGACAATCATTAATTTAAATAACTATTTTGTAACCATACAAATAAATCATGCACAGAAAAGAAACTTCAAAAGCATCACAGTTGTCACGCCATCTAAAAACCCAGAAATGCACAGTGTGAGAGTGGTCACCTCTCATATTCATGCCCCAAGACCCTCAGAAATTGTGCCCTGGGCCAGGATGTGCCCCACAATCACAGAGTCAGGCATCCCTCACACCAGATGAAACTAGAAACAGTGCTATGGATTTTAATGGAGTAAGTTCTAAATGGCCCTAATCTTACGGAGACCTGCCACATTCACGTGCAGGACAAGGGACACTATTCTGCCATCCTAGCAGTCCTGAGAGACGCTTTAAGCACCAAACCTGACAGTTCCTACAGCGCATTCCTCACCTTCAACTTCAGAGTATACTTGCTGGGGATGACAGCAAGTGGCAGCAGAGGATCCTAAAAATCTTTGGAACAATGGTCCACTACTGGTCTTCAAAATGTCCTGGGGAACACCATGCGCCTTACACCATCTGTCCATTGACACTCACAGGCAGCGGTGCTCCACACAGTGTCCACAGGCTGCCCCAAGGTCCCCTGGTTCATAAGCAATGCATAAATCACCATTAGCAGCCACTAAACTAAGGAAAAACAAAACAAAATTTTGAATGGGAGGCATGGGATCTGGGAAATCTGTGTTTCCTAGATCTGCTACTGACAGGAACGATTGATTTCATTTCTTTGTATTTTATTTCCCCTCCAATTCACACAATCTCATTTATTTATATCAAAAGATTTGGGAGACAAGGATGTTTTCTCTTTCTCTGTCTGCACTGTGCACAGGTCAATAAGAATCCCATGTGGAAGGGGTTTCTGAGGGCTGCTATACAGTGGTAACAATACAAAAATAATAGAACATCATTTGATTTTCAGGCTGCAGCTGCAGAAAGTCTTCCGTCTTGAACCTTATGTTTATACTGAAATGGAACCCCAAACGAAGACCAAGTAACAAGCAAGTTCAGAGCTGCTGTTATTCTTGGACCAGGAAAGAGAAACAAAAGCACCGCAGTGATTGTACTGAAGTCTGATGGAGCCTCTCTTCCACTGCATTTTTTGATGACACATGACAAGTACGAACATCAGCCCTTCAGCATGTTTATATTTTCCTAGGAGTACAAGATATTATGGTTTTCTATCATATAGAACACAACAGCCTTGACTTAACATCCTTGCAATGGCCTCTAAAACTGATCTTACTCAGCCCGCAGCCCGTGTGCTTTCTCATGGTGCACTGACACCATCAATCGCAGCGACCCTGGCAACACAACAAGAAGTGGCTCCATTCAGGCAGTGATGGGAATGCTTCCTACCTCTTCAGCTCTGTGAAGTGGAGGAACTGTAAGTGTTTTATAGAAAATTAGCCAAGCCTCTTGGTTCCTGTGAATGGGTAAACTCAAAAGCAGGACGGCCTCACAGGGCACAAGTCAGAGACGCGATAACACCCTTTGCTCCGTGATGGACGCCCTCAGTGTCTGCAGCTGCAAGGTATTGTGTACCAAAGATCATTGCAAAGGTAAGGAGGGTGGCGCGCCCACGTGCTGCTGTACTGAGGTCATATAAACCTCTAAGAGAAAGAAACTGAGCTACTGAGAGTTTCAATGAGTTGCACATGCCACCAACAAAGCAGGGCACAGGATGGAAGACAGAAATGCATTAACTGCAGAGGTAGAATGGTTTTCAGTGCTCCCCTCCCCACTGTACTCATCAAAGGGATGCATGCCTACCATACCCTGTCCCGTCTCAAATCTTATTCCTCTGCTCTAAACTAGCAGACACCTTTCTTCTCCTCCTTGTAGTCACCAAGATTTCACAAAAACAAAACAAGATACAAAACTGTAAATGCATGAACAAGAATCCTCCCCCACTCAAGTCCTGGTGGCACATGAAAATGCTGACAGAAACTAAGTTTTCCAAATGAGGTTACTTGTAAACATTTGGCACATAGAGCACTAAATTAATTCTCTATCTTCCTTTCCAGACTCTGGCTGAGAATTTGTACTCAATGGATGACTCAGAGCCAATGAAGGGGCCATCTATCAACTCCCTAAAACAGTAGCACCAATGTCTTGCCAGAAGTTAACAATTTGAAAACACTGCATGTCTTACCCGCTCCTAGAACAGCCCCTCTTTCTGAGATTATTATAGACTATTCCTCATTACTCAGTTTGTCTAGGATCTGCTAAACATTTCTCTGTAAATTCATCACTCAGAGCTCATTCACAGCCACACATTAACTGCTCAGTTTCTCTGAAAGTAAGGAATTTGATATGACACATAAGTCACCATAAACTCTACAGGATTAAGTAAGTTATTGCATCTTACAGCACAACTGGTTTCTACAAATGATACCCTGGAAAATGACATTATCGCTTAGTGATTTGGTTCAATCTGATTGCCACAGTTAATGTAATAACGTAACTCAATTAGGATGCTTTTGTTATGAATGAACAACCTTGTTTAATGTTGTCTGACTGTCCAGAGTCAGCTTAAATGTGATGTTGAGATGGCCTGCGAAGCCCAGAAATTCAGTGGTGCATTTTAAGAGGAGATACTGGCATGAATTAGAAAGCCCAGGCAATTTTTAAAGACACAAAGGTCATCTTAGTGCTTCCTACTAGAGGAAAATTACAAAGCAGGCATCTTTGTAATGCCTGGAAGTGAAGCCAGGCTTTCGACAGAGTTCAGAGCAAGGCTTGCAAGAGACAACGCACACAATTTGGCTCTCATGCTCAAAGCAAAGCACGTCACATTCACCTTCAGCCATTTATTCCACATTTCTCAGCTCCCACCAGTAGCTCTCAGTGTGGAGACCAGTAGCCAGCCCATGGTGTGCATACATTGAGAGGCTGGGAGAACCCAGCTAGTTAAAAGTTAAACATGTTTTTGACCTTTTCCTATTTTCCTGTGTGGTGTCCTTCAGCGGTGCTTACAACACATATGTGGAGTTACCCACCAGTACACCAGCTAAGGTACGGTATTCCCCCACTGTTAAGCGTTTATAACATACTCATTGTCTGCACAACTTCCCTAAAAACTACAAGCCCTTGACTCTCAAAACATCCCTATGCAAAGTAGATAACCAGAAGTCTTGCACGACAGTCTGGTGGCTTATCCTTCCAACAAATGCACCATTCATGGGGTTCATTCATGGGTGACATAGCAGCGCACAGGCACAGAGCCTCTCAGAGGGCATTACTTGGTCTGTGGGTGCCGGGGGGGAACAGGGAGGAAGAGGTAATGCAAAACCTGCACTGGATGAACAGAAATTCCAGAAAGAGTCTCACTCTGCTGGTACCTGTAGGCCCAACCTTAATTCAAAACACACGTTATTCTTTTCACTTCTACCCTGCTTGGGGAATTTCTGGAATCCAAGATACACGGTAGCTGTATTTTACCACTTCCAAGTCCACAATACCCTTATTAGTGCTGAGCCAGATGGAGAGAAATATGCAGCAAATCGAAGTGGTACTTGCTGGAATTCTCAATTCATTGGTGCATGCATTTAATTTCCTGTCTCCTTGTTTTCAGCCTGTCCTTGGACATGTTTGTGAGAAACCTGAGATGGTTACATGTGTTGTGGCCTCCAAGACTCTTTAAAAACATGAAATAATTACCATAACTTCAATATATAATTTTTTTTTCTTCTCTTTCTAAAGAAATCTCCAAAGAAATGTCTCACCTTCTCAGTTCTCAAGCCTAAGACTTTTTTCTTTTCATGGAAATGTGAGAACAGACATTCAGGAATGGGGAGCATGCCTCATACATGATTATAAAATTTGATTTGTTATGAAAAACAGATGCTATTCAATCGCATAAAGTGTACATGAGTATTATACTGGAATAACATATAGCAACATATAGTCCTTAAGAAAACAGTTTTTATAATCTAGATATGTTTGGACATGGCCAAACTCCAAGATCCACAGATTGAATTTCCGTCTGTCTCCATACACACATACCAAACGTGCATGTTCATTAATACCTACTCCCAAATACGTGTATAAAGCATAGAGCTAATCAACAAATAGCTACATGTAGGTGTATCGACCATGAGAAATGTGCCGGCATGTTTCAGTACGTAGATTTCCTTTCAGAATATCTAATCTTAGTTTTGTGTGGTAGGTTCACAGGCAGTTGTGCAAAACGAAAGGCATACCTCGTTGATTTCTTAGGAAAGCATCTCAGTTGAAACACTCAAAATTAAGTTTAAAATTCACATCACCCAGGATAACTTTTTCCCAAAGGCTGGATTTCAGAGACAGCGAGAGCATGCGTGCGCACGTACACTGTGTGCACACGCAGACACACGCTTATTTCTTCACTGACCTGAAATTATAACTCGCGTTACGTGTGAGATCAGAAAACCACAGTGCAATTTCAGCGACTCTGGCACCAGTGGCACCCTGAGAAGGAAATCCTGCCGGGTGTTCTGATGTTCTCTAACAACCTTCATGGAACTACTTTGATAAAAGTTTTGCTACATATAAAGAGAAAGATGCAACACTAAAATGTGAACAAGCAAAACTATCTATCACTTGGAACGTCTGACTTACTGTGATCTAAGCTGCTGGGAAGGCTTTAGGAATTTGCATGTTATCCTTAGAGATGTCTGAAACTGTCTCTTGTATAGCACTGAGCACATCATCAGCTTTAATCTTTAATCTCTTCTTCCTCTCTCCTTCCCTGCAGAGAATGAAATCCTACAATCTCTACACAGATAAAACTCTTGGGCCTAGTAAAGTTTGTCTCTAAGTTTTGCAATAAAGATAGGAAGATTTATTGCCAGGAATGCATTATACCAAAACAAAACATCAAGTTGCCTAAATCAGTATTGTGACCCAAAACTCTGTCCTAGATGAAACAACAGAAAAAGCAGAGTGCGCCTTGGATGGCATGATTTAATGGGGAACGCTGGGCATTTTCAGGGATACTTTGAACCCAGACAGTCTTCCACTGAGAAGCACACCAGCTGATAAGCCCTATCACTTTTCTCACTCCACTAGGAATATAAATGCAATTAAACACTTCAAAAGATAAAACAAAAAGGCTAAACAAACCACCCCCCTTTTTTTTTTTCATTCTTCCTCCACCTGCTATTTCATGGAAAATAAGAACAAGGACAGAAAAGAACAATTTCTAGGATTTCAAACACACACAACACCTACTTACCTTACAGAAACACTCTATATAATTACGCACCTTTTTCATGAAAGTATTATAGATACTAGTGCTGCTGTGGGGAGGAGAGCTTGTGGGCAGTGCATACATGTTTGTGGATATTTATAAAACCACCAGGAGGCTGCAATAAAATTATCTTGGGGTATATATTATGCTTTTTCAAGAAGCATTTAAAACCACTACTATATTCAATTTAACCTCTCCCTTAAGTTTCCTAAAAACACATTTCTCTGTAGATCTATACCTCTAATTTTGAATGTCAATATATATAACTAGAAGTGTTGCAAATAATGTACATCTATAAAACCTGATACATTCAATTAAAATAATGTCTATTATTTTCATAGCACGTATGTGTATACATAAAAATACACACTGCAAAATAATACACATGTATATAGGCTATAGCTGATATTCCAAGATCCCACACAAAAAGAGTAATTGGTTATACAAAAATAATAAAAAAATAAAATAATGAACACATATGTACTGCTACAGTTGTGTATACGAATCTTCATACCATATATATGCATAATGCATAGAGTGCAACATGAACATACAAATATAACATCAACAGTTGGTGTATTTGCATCTTACATATTGGTTATGCACCGTGGTACATGCCTCTTCTACACGCAGACATTTAATAAATATCATTCCATGATCTTGGATATTTTTGCTATCGATTTTGATTTTCTTACAATGATTTTATTTTTATCCACACAAGACAGCTTGCAAATGATACTTTTTAAAACCTGATGGCTGAGCAGTGTTTTAAGATACTGACGTGACAGTGTCCGAACTTCCAGTGCACTGCGTACCCTAGGAGGAGCATTCAGGGCATCTGTGCCAGCCTCCCTGTGCTTCAATTCTTGATTGTTTACTCAACTGCCAGAAGATGGTCTAAAGCCCTGGGGAGAGCAAAACCTGTTTGGGCCATTGACATTGAGTATCCTTGGTGCAGGAAGTCAGGACCTTAGAGGTATCCATCATTACGCCTGCCTGAAGGCAGGCTGGAGCCAAGGAACTTGCCTGAGAAGCTAGTAAAATTTTAATGCACTCTGTAGTGTGGTCATGTCATACTCAGTTATGGCAAATAATCCCAGATGCCTGCAGAGGTAAAATGGAGCTGTAATGTGCTTGCCTCCTAACCCGAGCTGACAGCAATGATGTACGACTACCATTAGCGGAAAATATCACTTCAACTAACCCATGATCCAGCTCCGCTAAGGGTCACATTATCCATGAGGAACAAATTACACTCCCAAAGTAAATACAAATTTTCTACACGAAATGGGTACAAAAAAAAAAAAGGAAAGGGGAGCCGGGCGGGGGAAGAAGGGGGAGAGGGTAGGGGGAGCGAGGAGTGATATGTTACCTATGACAACATGCTGCCGAGTGACAAAGATGATAAAGGACAGGACAAATCACGGGCTGAAAGCGCCGTGGCACAGCCAGCCCGGGGAGCACGTACCCACGCCTGTAAACAACATGTTCCCTTGCCTTAGTAGCAAACACATAATCTTTTACAACGAACATGCTTGGCTCCGGTTTTATTACCACTCTAGCTGTAGGGACCCTCTGTGTGGCACATCAAATGAATAAAAAGGATCCTTATCTTTCCTCCTAATGGGCCTTAAACAGTAAGAAATACTTCATGATTGCCTGAGCATACCTAGCATATAAAGTCTGGGTGATCTTTCACCCTCGGGGCAAGTTTAAGGTACTGCATTTTCCGGAGTTAAAAAGACAACACCTGTACAAATATGCAGCATAAATCGCACTGATGGGAAACATCCTGGCTTTGCAGAAACAGTTCTAGGAATAATACTGAGAAACTACTTCTCTTATCCTATCTTTAGCCAAAATAAATATATGCCAGACAGTAAGATACCAGTATCCCATGACCTGAAGTAATTGCTTAACATTGGGTTCTCAGCCACTGTTTCCCCATGGAGTCCTGTTTGCTAAACACATTGGTACTCACCATCCAAGGAGTTTTTTCAAGCATTCAGCTCCCTTTTATGCTTATAAGTAATGCTTTCGCCCTTCCAGCAGCACAGCATGCCGCTGCTTGGGGCGAGAGGGCTGGGGCAGCCGGGCAGTTACTTGGCCTTCTTCTACCAGGCGTAACATGCCACACAAAACCCCAGGGAAGTCCGGCCTGGGGAGAGAAGGCTCCCACCACAACCCCCTCCTGGTGCTCCCACATAAAAGTCCACCCCCATATTGCAGTCAGTCCCTAGTCGGTCCCCTCTCCCTGGACCTCAGGACCCCTGTCCCTGCCCAGTGGTCTCCCCTGGCTTACAGCCCCTCCGCTCCCTGGCTGGCAGTGCTGGGGGACATCTCACACCACCTAAGGCCACACACTGATTTCTCAGGCTGTCTTACTAGACGAGATAAAACACTTTATATTGTGAAGTTTTCCTCTAGAAATCACCCCAGCCTTCACACACCTGCACCCAGAGCTGAAGAGTGTAGAGAATGGGATGAGAAAATGAACTCTGACGATATGCCCTGCTTTCAATAGCTCAATAAATGCTGAGAGTTCCCTCTGTGACCGAAATATTTCAGAGCAGGAAAATTATAATGCATTATTTATATTCCAGCAGTTCATAAACACTGAACTGAAACTCTGGGTCAGTTTTTAGACAGTAAAAAGAGTACAGGTATTACAGTAGTGGCCATATAAAAATGTACCTGCCTCCTAGCTATCTACCTGGTACAGCCCGGGCACCATCCAGGTGGACATTTTTCTTTCCAGTGCCACCCAAACTCTTTCTTCCTTCATGCCTCCCAGGAGTGAGGGAAAAAATATCCCCAATATAGTTTTGTTACAAGCATCCTACTAAAAAATCCCAAACCAATGCAACAGCCCACATAAGACTGAACTGCACCCGTCTATAAATATAGTCCTCTGTAACAGGGAAGATGGCATAAGGAATTTCATTGCCATTTAATCCATGTACGATAGAGCTTTTACTTCCAGCAACAGAGTACACAGAACACAGCCCTGTGCAAAGCAGCGATTTATCTTGGTCTTACGTTTTCTAGCACAGTTTATGGTGGGGTTTCTTTGGGTCCGTTCTGTTTCCAAAGAAAGGACGACGTGCTGCGCCCTGCACACGTTTCGGAGGGAAAGGAACAACAGAGCAGCCCTGCACGTGGGCCAGCACAGCTGGAAACCATGTTCTGTTTATTCGGCAGAGACACAACTAGGCAGGACCCTTCTGATCTCGAGGGCAGGGAGGAAATGGCTTCTGAAGTTCATGACCAACAAGTTTGCACTTAATCAGTGATACTGAAAGGCATGGTTTTAAGTAGGCCCATCCCATGTTCCTCTTATAATAAATATACCAAAGCATTCATAATTACCTAAAGCATTTTTTTTTTTTTTACCTGAGTTTTTTTTACCTAGTTTGTAAAGCTGGGCTAAAACTTAGGGTGTTTTTTTTTTTAACACAGTCAGAAGGACATTGGAAAGCAAACTACACAAATGCACACACACACAAATCCATCAACATTTGTATGCGTGGATATTTAACTACCAAACACTGAAATACAGTCTACAGGCTAACATGGGTGACATGCATTTGCCAAAATACTACTCCAAAATCTCTCTCCAAAGGCCATACACAAAATAATTGCCCCAAAGCACTTCAGAAACAGACACAGTTGTGAATGCTTTTGTGTGTATGCAGGTACACACAGATAACCCTTCCTGTCATCTGAGCAGATCAGAGTGATTTATGATACTTTCTGTGCCATGATTTTTGGTTTGTAGCTATTTTATATGCAATCAAATGTATTAGCATTATCATTAAAAACATTCTGATGCAAGAAATATATTCTGATGCTCTCATAGTGCTTTTCAATGGCTTTTCTCTTCAAAGAGAAAAATAATGAAGTCTAACAAGCACCATGGTCCCACCATCTTAGGTACCTTGAGAGCGCACAACACACACCCATCCTAATCCCTCCCATGCTGGGGTAGGTGTTGATATTCCAACCCGCTCCCCACATGCCAACACCTTGCCAATTTAGCCACCGGTTTGACCGACCTCCTTCCTCCCTGTCCATCACACACAAAGCCCAGCCCGGTTCAGCAGGAACCCTCGGCAGCACTGGGGCTGCAACCATAACTAGCCAGACCCTTCTGGGCCCTGCAAGAACATACTGTAACGGGATGCAAGAGCCTCAGCATGAGAGAACTGACTGGGTACTACTAAGATACACCCAGAATTAAGCCATCAGTTGCAGTAACTTTTTAAAGTCGTACATCCTACCAAAGGATTTCAAGCAAGAAGCAGGCTTCTTCTCTTGCATCAGGCGTAAGGGACAACTCTTGTGTACACTGCAAAGCAGTCCCGCCGTGATCAAGGAAATGTTGTCCTAGGAAGTGAAAAATCACTAAAGTGCCTCAGATTGAGCCTTAATTTTAAAATCAGTCCAACTGAACAGTGGGGAGAGGAAATGGTAGAGATGGTGAATAAAACGGACCTTACCCCTTACCTCATCTTTAGCACCTGACTTCTTTAGCAAAGCTGTTTGTGTGTCTTTTCAAAACAGGACTTCCTTTTTTGTCCAGAGGACCAACTATGTGTTTGCACTTATGTTTTTAATATTGTATTAATTACCAGGGGTATAATTTTAAAGAGGGTATCTAGATATCAGAAGACAATATAGTTGCACTTAAATTTGTCAGCTGTGCAGCAGTTTGCCCTAATTTTAGATTAATGGCTCTGGAGACCTGTTCAGAGAGCGAGACAGACTTTTTAATGGAGAAAATCTGAGTTCCCCTGGGATCCATACTTTTTTCAGATTCAGTAAGAAATCCCAGTGGCATTTGCTGAAAGGATCCCAGGATGGAAAATGACATCTCTCTAAGAATTAGTGCTTCACATTCTGATGCAAGTTCTTCAGATACACTCTCCCTCCACAGACGTAACTTGCTACCTCCTCAGGTTTTCCAGAAACAAGGGAGTGAAATGCCTCCTCTGAATGCTCCAGACCAGCACTGTGTGCCAAATTGGAATGAAGGAGCGTGAATCTATATAAATAGATAAATTATCCACCCAAAACATGTCATTTAAAATTGAGATGCTGACACAGCCTTAGCTACAGTACTGCTAAGCAGAGGCCACATAATTTTTCAATTAAATATCCTTGTTTCTTCTTCCAGAGAAACCTCTGGAGAAATGTCTCATTTGAGGGCAGACATAGACAGAAAGTGACTCTGTCTGTCGGCTCCCAATTAAAGGCTAGGGAAGATGGATTGGAGGCACAGCCATCACCTAACAGAGATCAGATATCAACAACGATTTACGCAGCCAGACAGATACCTATTCAAGTGAGGAAAAAAATAATACTAACAGCATAGGAGACATTACTTTTCCTACTCTGTCACCACTCACTATTCATCTGCTCTTCAGCTTCCCAGGTCCTGCTCCTTCCTGCACTCTCCTCCTCTCTGTGGCCCATCTAGTGATGCTTGGACTGACTCCTCTTCCAGCGAATTTTATCTGTCACACACCTTTCATCACACTAATCTTCCAGTTTTTTATTCGAAGACATTGGTCTACCTTTCTGGGTTCCAGGTCTTATTTATTCTAGTAGAAATATGTATCCGTCTTGCATGACTTCTGCCTCTTGTGGATCTCTTTATTTCCCAGACACACTGAAGGATCAGTGTGGGTTTGCCCTCAAAAATCCTAAATGAAGCAAAATTGTTTCCATTTTCTGAACAGCAAGTAAAGAATTCGCCTGCAACAATGTACCATATATTCTGTATACTTTAGGATATCAAAATCTGCAAGATATAGGCCTAAAGAAAAGTAGATTCCCTCTTCCCAGAAACATTTTGGGCAAAGATGTTTCTGGTAGGAGAAGAGTAACTCCACAATCCTCAGAATACATTGACCTAGGACCAACCAAGCGCAATTTGACAATTCACTACTAGAGCAGCTCCGCAGTTGGAGGCTAATACCCTCATCATGATATAAGACATTTGGGTCAAGGATCTTAAAACTTCTAATCCTGCTGAGTACCCTCAGCTCCTATGGTTATTAATGAAAATTGAGGATGCTGAGCACTATTTATGAAACGATCAACCTATCACACAGAGGTTTTGCACCCTCACTTCTCCCAGTGCATTTTGCTCATAGGAATTTTTGGTCCTAAAAATGTTATTTTATTTAAAGCAGGAATTCAAAAATCTTCTGGGTCCTATTGAGAGAGATCTAAAAGATCTTGCCTGTCTGAAGAAAAGAAGTTTCTACTTGTCAGTTAAACAAAGGAATAACGCACAGCCTCCTTTATAGTGTGTACTTTACCTGTCATCCAACAGCCCATTATCATGTCACGGCAGAGTGCACTTTTCTACAGGTCACTTTGTTTAAAATGACATGGATAATGCACATGTCAGCGAGCTGACAGTCCCGACCGTCCTTCAGAGATAAAAACCGCAAGACGAGCGCCTGTTCTTATCTGGGGTACATGCCTTGGTCTATCATCTAAGTCAGGCAGAACATGATTTCTCTAGAGAGCACTTTTTTCATTTCCTGATTTTAAGAAAATCAAATAAGCACCATTTGTCTTCATCTGAATATGCTTGACCTGCTCAAATGATGATGTCTCGCATTTTATAACAGGCTACATATGCTGAATTCAAATTAACAGCAGAACAAGGCCTTTAGATCTTTGCCTAGGCTGCCAGCACAGGCTGAATAAATATGCCAGGGTTAGCTGTCGTCTTTTAGAATTGGGCCTGAGCTACAAAAGTCAAAGCTGGGTCTGGGTCTGAGATTTGAAAAGCACTAAATTATTAGGGATATTTGGCTCTGCACTTAATCTCATTTCATTACAGGGGAAGACATAATAGAGATCACAGAGATGAAATAAACATCTGGATGTTAAATCCTTTCCGCACAAGTACTGGGATATTCTGTGGGAGGTACAATCTTGAGTCTCTTGTGTATCGTGTTGTGGAAACTACCCTGAACTGGCACACCACCACCATCCCCAAAAACTGCCTCTCTGCCTTCTTATATAGAGGTGCTGTGAGAGAAAAATACTCCGAAGCTGGCAGAGCTTCAGCTCCGCAAACGCAGCAGTGGCAGGAAATTACACTTCTGGTTCTGGGTGCCATAAACATAGGAGCTGAAATTCAGTTTATCATCTTCCACTGCGTAAGGAACATCCTGAAAATGAATAATCACTTCACAGGATGGAATGTAATGGTAATGCGTTAAAAATTCATATCTAAAAGGGCAGGTTAATATTCTGTGCAAAAACCCAACAAAACCTCCCCTTTCTGTCGTCACACTGATTAACTCCAGTGATTAGCTCCCTTATGAAAGGGAAATCACTGCAGTTCAAAGTAAACAGTGGTTCCTTAACATAGTTAGCAAATTATTAAGTAACATGAAGAAAAAAAAAACCTCTACTTGGGAAATCACTGGGAAAGCTGAAGGACAAAGCTTTGGCGGTCATATGCAGAATGGTTTGAAAATTTCCTTTGCCTCCTGCTACACAAATTCTGTAGAAAACAGATTAAATTCATAAAAGGTGATTTCTGTAGTCATTGTTTCCTTGTAGATTTTACAAGATACTTGTTCTTTTCTGTTGTATAAGCTGCATACATACAAGCATGGTCATCTCTCTTCTTCTTGGCTTGACTTGGAGCTAGTTAACAGAATCACTCATGGAACTCTAAACAATTCCATGTTATTACAGGAACAATATTTTCTGAGAGTACTTTACCCTCCCCCATCTTCCATCCCACAATTTATCCAGTGAAAGAGGAGGCAAAAGTGATTACGTTATCAAAACGTCCCTTAAGGCTGAACATACAAATGAAAATCACAAAATCCAACCTGGAAATAAAGAAATTAGACCACTTTTTCTGCAATGATTGTTTCATTTTTGCCAAAGTAGTAAGGTGGATGTTAGTCTGTTCACAACATAAAATAAGACATAAAAATGTGCATCAGTGTGAATACTAGTCTTCTAAACAGCGTTAGAGATCAGTGCCTGACACTTTTTCAGCACAACATTCTTCCCTTTTTCCACTTAGAAAGCCAAATTTATTGAGATAATTATCAGCAAGTTGTGTCACTTGACTTAATGTACAGTTTCCAAATTCTGTTTCTAAAAGAAAAAAAATATATATCTCTCTCTCAATCATAATACTTCAATTTGAGTTTGAATACCCTTGCCTATGGAGAAGCAAAACAGGCAATAACAGTGGCAAAATAACTTACAAAGTGCAAATGTGAGGGTTACAAACATGTCTGGTTGCTGTTAGAACTTCCCAAGGGAAAATGTAGCCATAGAAAGGGTTGGCAGTAAGACTGGTGTTCATAAACAACCCACAAAACCCATGGCACTGATATGCTTGAAGATTAATTGTGTAGCCTCCAAAATAATTAAGAGTACTCTTCCCCTTGGAAGTCTATTCCAAAACCAAATTAAAGGAAACAAAGTCTTTTCTTTGTATAGAGATGCTTTAGATCGATCCAAAAAGAAACTTTGAATAAATAACAGAATAAGAGAAACAAGTGAATCCAAAATATCCAACTAATTATTTTTGGTCCCATACTGATCTCCTTTCTTACCTTCTCTTCTTGATCACTGTCGCTGTCACACTAAAACACAAAAAGAGAAAAAAGAACAGGTATGAGAAACTTGCTACAGCAAAAAGATTTCTGTGAACAAGATGGCTGGAACACTCTAAACCCTCTGGCATCAAATCTGGTACCTTTAGGAAAACGTTCGATTACTGTACGGGAGGGAATTTTCCCCCACACTCCTGTTGAAGATGATACATTTGTATGTTTAAATTATGAAAAAAACTGCACTGACATCAACAAGACCCATTTGCAACGCCCTCTGCTAGTTTAATTCACGTGCACAGGAGCTGATGGTGTATTTTTTAGATTCCAAAACTGGATCAGGGAAGAAGAAAAAGAGTATTGGAGGGTTGTTCTGTTTTCTTTTGATGGACAGTATTTCTCATGCTGCCTGCCAATATCTCGGCTGCAAAGACTCCCCCAACAGGAGGGCAGGGAAACGGCTTAGGCTGGCCTGTCCCAGAAGCAAAGCAGTTGCAAGGTGACCATTCTCCTACCAAGAGCTACTTGGAGGCTGCACCTTATGTCTTTGTTCACTGCTGCTGAACTAAAGAATCCAGAGACCACAGTGGAATCAGGAACATGCCAAATTAACTGACTCATTGACGTTCTCTGTAATTCAAGAGTAGCCCAGGTATCACAGTAAACACTTACAATACCCTGCCACGTTGAACGGTAACATTAGAAGGTCTTGATGTTTATTAAGTGCCATTGCTCGAGTTTTTAATAACTTTTACTAATGCAGAAATACAGCAGGACTAGATGAACCAAGTCTGAGTACAGATAAGCATGAGAAAACAAAAACACAGTTAAATTTGCAAGAATTCAAAAAGTCTTGCTGGAAGCAGGACTGTAAGGGCCATGCAACTCACGTGCACCCAGCTTTGATTCATGCCACTTGACACAGATTTAATTCATCCCACTTAATTCTGGGTAACTATGGAATGGTCATACTTGGCTACCTCTACAGCAGAAGGACGAGGAAAACAACTCTTTGTGGTTGGTTTGGTTTTGGTTTTTTTTCCTAGAGATCTGAATTGTCTCTATCGTTCAATATGTTTCGAAGGAAAGCATTAGATCACCGAGCAGGAGAACCAGGCTTCCCTAAATCAATGACTGGCATCGTGTTATGTTGTTAGAGCAGACAGTTAAGCCCTTTATGCATTTGTATCCTGTTTAATGCATCTTTGAGTATTTTCATAAGACAACCAAATTGTTTTGAAATTAGTTATACTTTATGAATTCCAAAGGTCAACTATACAGTGGGATGTGAACGGACAGCCAAATACACCCACAAATGTATGTATTTGATCTCTACAAATCATCTTCTGTGTGTTCTTTAATTACAACTTTTCTGTTTCACTGGCTTTTTCCTCGTCTTCATTGGTACACGGGGTGAAAAGGTGCCTGCCCCACACCAACGAGCTACATACTAACAAATTAAAGCTAAGAACTATTTCTAGGTATGCTCAAATAATTTAAAATGACGCAAAGATTAGACAAAATTACAATCTGCTTTCAGATAATTCTAAATAGAAATGGAAGTGAAATTCATTTAATAACTGAAATGATTTATATAGCACTAGTTGCACCTAAATACTCCGGTAACAAAAAAATGAGAGGGAACGTAGAGATATGAGACAGGTTTAGCTTGAAGTTTGAAACCCTCACACAACGATCAAGTTCATGAACAACATGTACTTAATTGACAAAAGGAAAACCGCACGTTTCTACAACAGTATGGTATTTATGTAAAGCATTCATACCCTTCCCTGTGAAAACTATGCATTTTGACTCCAGCATGACTACATATATGAGATTTTGGTATGAGGGTGAGCATAGTTAAGTACGTTTGTGAAGCAAAGCCCTACGTTTACAAAAAAGCACGCACTCACACGCATTTTCATCCATGAAGACCACAGCACGTCAGAAAGATCTCCCATTTACTCTATCTATTATACAGTTGGAAAAATTCAGCTTTTGGGCTACAGCACTTTCTTCCACTGCTTGGTTACAGCCAGGAGGCCCCAGTGGTTCTGGGGTCCCTGCGCTGTGTGCTCTATATGTTAGGGTGTACTATAATGTATGACACATCTTATACGTTTCAAAACAGGGAGCTCAGAACCAATTGCTCCGTTTGTTTGTGTCCTTTGTCTACCCTCCAGACAAACCCCAATACAAGTCCTGTAATACCTGGATCCAAAAGGCGAAAGAAAGGGGGTAAAAAGCGCAATGATTCCCTTTTAGCAGCAGGGTTCAGAGGGTTTTACCGTGCCATCCGCTCTCCCTACTGGGGCACATGCACATGTGTCCTGTGACCCAGATCTGCAGCCTCTCCTTCCCCCACCATTTTTTGTCTGGTTCAAGGAATCTCTCCTCCACTGTGGATTAAGTTTTTCCCAACTCATAAGCTTGGAGCTCAGGGGTTTGTGTTTTCTGCATTGCAAGTACCTGGGGAGCAGAGTACTTGCCAGCAGTAACATCTGAATTTGCCAGCAAAACAGTTACCCACATCCGAGTGCATGCGCAGAGAAAGTGCACAGAGCGATGTCGGTGGGAAGTTATTTCCATCAAAGTGTTAAGCCTCCTGCTTTCCGACAGTCCAGTTCTAATTTCAAGGTCCGCTTAATTCCACATCAAATAATTACTGCTATACCCAGAAGCACCTTGTCTCCAGAGTTAAGCATATGGCGAAGGACTGAGACCTACTGGTGTCCATTATGGAAGCAGCACGGATGCCAAGCCGATTAAAAATGCTCAGGCTCCCTTCACAACATGCCCAGTGACTGACAGCTTCGCGATTTGGCCAGTCACTGTGGCTGCCAAAAAAGCCTCTGCTGCACGGGGGCCCACATGGCACTCTGAGAAAACAGTTCCATTCCTGGTATTAAATTCCCATACTGACCCGAGGACTTTGCTGTGAGCTCAGCAGGAGCGCACCATCCAATTTACAGCTCCATCCTCCAGAGCCCTCAGTGCCAGCCTCTGGCAGAGACGAATGATGGTCAAACCCCTCCAGTTCATAAATTATGCAAAGGCAATAAATGCACTCAGCAAACAGCTCCTAACGTTTGCCTAGCCTGGCTCCAGATACACTTTGTAAAATGCCAGGAGTCCTGCGCACACAAGGCATCTATTTCACTCATAAAGAGGTTTTGTTGGAGGGGCATGAGGGGAAGGAGACCCACCGTCCAGCAGCGCCGTCCTGTTCCAATAGTCGAATTTTATGGACAAGCTATATGAAAGAAAAGAAGGCGAGACAGGAGAAAAAGGGCTTTATGCACTGCATTGGGGTTATATTTACGTGCAGTATGTATATACGTGTATCTTTGTGTGCGGGCATACACACTGCATGTGCATGTTTTGCACATCCATGTTAAGCTCAGTTTTCCCTCGGGATTAAATATGTGGATTTGCTCTGGTTCACGGAAAGAACCAGACAATTTTTGTGCAGGGGTAACCCCAAAAAGCCTTGCAGAAGAAATGAGAGGTTTTTTTACTCAGGCTGGAAACTGAATGGAAGCAACTGTGTGCTCTTCCAATGGCTGAGACTACTTTGCTGTTCAGGCACTCTGGGCATTGCATTTGCACACACATTCCCCAGTGGCCCTTGCTCTGATGTGCTCATTTACGTTTTTGGATGCATTTTCTTCCCAGAGGTGCTGAAGCACAAGGTGTTTCCATCTTTTACAGGCTTACTGCTAACCACTTCTGGAGAACAGGTCCTGGAAACCAAAGCTGACAACCGTGAAGTTGATTATTCAGAATTACTGGTCAATTTGAAGACAAGTCTGCACTGCTTGCTCAATTCCTCCAGCATTTTTCTACCTCCCAGGGCCACAGAGAAAAGCAAAACAATTTAAGTGCTCTGTGGTTCTCAGAGCATCAGACTGTTCTGGAACTGAAGTGATGCAAATGCTTTATACTGGCCTTCTGCTTTGGGCTGAGTTTCAGTATTTAGCGCCTATGACAAAAAGGTAATTTTTCAGTCTTCTCCCATGTCTCGTTTCAGGAAACGATGGCTCTGTGCACACGCTGCATCGGAATAGACTACAAATAACTGGGAATCCAAAATACCATTCAGGGGTAGCATGACCTGATTTTTGGATAACTTCACTGGAAGCTGTGAGTGATAATGTGACAAATCAGGACAAGGAGGCTGCAGACACATTTTACACCTGAACAGAGGCTTCTTTCCCTGATTCTCAGGCTGAAGTCACTTAACTATCTCCACACTGCACACCAGTCGTGACTGATTACAGTCACCCAGGGCCAGGCTTGAGACGAGCTCAGAGCGAAAATTCCGAACGCTGGTCCACATTATCAGAAACCCGCCCAACCAAGCAGCCCTTAGCTCTCATTTAGGCACTGAAATGAAAGGCAGATTAGCAAAACTGCTGAGCACCCACAGCTCCCACGTACGGCCAAGTTTTCAAATGAGCATGGCACAGAATGCTGTCAGACCTTTTCAAACCACAGCCCGATGGGCCCCTCAGCAGAAGAATTCTCAAAATGGCTATTTAACAATTGAGAAAGTCTTGTACTGGGCAGAAGGGACTCTTAACAGTTTTCCCAGAGGACCTAGAGTACTACAAACTAAATGCAAAGCAAGGGACATATAAAGCTCACTGAACACCAGCTCTACAGATACAATTCTTAGAGGACCTATGGAAACGTTAAGGTTGCTCCTAATTTCTACATAATCAAGGGCAATAACAAGAGCAGACTGACAATGGCTTGCTCAAAGTGGCCATAGTTATCACTGAACCTTTCTAAGACCTTTAATATCTAAAGTGTGTGGGCTACCAGCCACCAAATCACCTGGCACACACGTGCCAAGTGCTCAAGCCTCCCTTTGCAGTTTCTGCAACTTCATGCTCAAAAAGCGCTTATCAAAATCCCTAATGCACAAACGCACATTTTCATGTGTGTGCTGCAGTCAGAATTCAGTCATTCCTCAAATCAACCCCAGGCGAGGAGGGAACACACAAACTCGTAAGGTCATCTTACCAACAAAAGAAAGCCTCAGCTTAAACCTTCTAAATGACTGTTATCAGTCCAAGTTGCGAAAGCGTAAGATGCGTTCCCTGCGATATGGGGTGTGCACACACATAACCGCCATGGGAACTGGGAAAAGGACTTTCCAATTGCCATCTGAGGTTTAATTGCTGCTGTTCTGTAGAAGAAAAGGAAAACTGAAGACGGGGCTACAGGTTACTTGTACCTGCCAAATGCCCTGCCCCAGCTGGAGGCAAGGAGCAAGTTAAAATGCACAGCACATCTCCCACAGCACCTGCAGAATGAGACTGATCCCAACGCCACATTCCACAATCAGACACCCTATGTGGTTACAGCTATAATTTGAGCCCATTTTAATAGCTTGAGAGAGTCTGGTCCAAATCAAGCTGAGTAAAGGTCTGTGCCACCTCACCAGCTCATTCAGGCTGAAGCAACACTATGGATTTCTATGTACCTTGCTGATTGAACACATTCTTGTGCAGAAAGTGGCAATCATTGAATATATCATGTACAATGACATTGAGGAGGGCATTGTTCTCTACTCTGCTCAATGGACTTTGCTGGAACAGCTATTTCATATCTTGGATCCATTTATCATTGCCACCAAAGGAGTCAGTGCTGCTGAAACGCCAGCACTGAACAAAGTGATTCTACTCATCTGTCTGCTGAAAAGAAATCTGAAGAAAATGAGGGAAAACCCAGACCTCAGCCATGTTCACACTGACATTTACAATATTCTTGTCCATCTATCCAATGACAAACTGACAGCGCTGGAAAGGGCAAAGATGATATTTTAGCTATACAATTAGACCTTTGCTTCCAAGAAAAAAGGGAGAAAAAAACATCTCCTAGATGAAAGGAGACACAGACAGGGAATAAATGGGCAATTTTCTAATTGATGAAATGGAGACAGGCAGAGTCACAAAGAAACTAAGAGCAAGAATTTAACTTTTTTTCTTTACCATCTCTGACTTTGCCTGCAAGTAGCATTCAGCATGGAGCTCCTTGCCAAGGAATCTTATATATAGCATCTCGCAAATTGGTTAACATCACAGTCTGCTTAGCAATTCTTCACCATTCTCCACAGTGATTCACTGTAAGGAATGACTCTGAAACAGAGATGGTCTGAGAAGTTTAAGGTCTGCTTTCTCAAAAGCTAAAATTACGGATTATTCATAGAAAAGTCCCATTTTACACAAATTACCTTAGTCTGGAGAAAAGATTGCAATGTTGACCTTTAATCTGAATTCCATTTTATCCAAACTACTTCACTTCAGATGAAATGTATCAGTCTTGGACATTTAAAGTTATCTTGGCCCCTTACAGGAAAAATATTCAGAACTTAGAACCACTTTCAGCTATAACTCTTTTTAATACCTCACTACCAGGACTTTTATGATTGTTTTATATAGCAAAATGACACAATTAGTGGCTCCTTTCAGTTCTACCACCAACAAAACATTGGTTTGATAAGAAAGAGTTGTATTTCGACTATTAAAATGAAAACACCAGATTGCATTACTATCCATGCTGAAGATGATCCTCCTTATATTTACATAGGATGTGTATAAATCCTTGGCGACTGGTGGATGGTATACATACTGCTGGTAGACCACAGGCTTATTTGTAAAGCAAAGGGGGATTTCACTCCAGAAAGACAGCTAAATGTGGGTCTGATTTTGAGGTTTGGTTCTGTTGTGTCAGTCCCTGTATCGCCAGGGCTAGCACTCGAAGGGGAAGGCTAGCAGCTCTGTGTGAACGGGAGAGGCTGGGAGGCTCCCTGGGCACGGCTGGGGAGGCAACAGCGCCTGCAGAAGCACAAAGCCTGCCTGAGGGCTGCCAGGGACAGAGCTGCAGCCCTCTGTCCTGGTTATCTGCCCGGGGCTCCGTCTCACCCAAGGGAAACATGCCACCGACATCCGCAGGCACCTCCAGGCACACCCTCGGAGAAGGGTGTAGAGAAGCCAGCCCTGTAAGAACCACATTTTTCTTTGCTCCCTGGAAACTGAGCTGAGAGTAAGTTATTGCAGTTCTTGGGAAAGTGCAACTTCTCTCCCCCGGTTATCACTCCCAATGGCTTCCTTATGGTATCATTGCTCAATGATCCCACAAGTGCTTAAGGCCCAATCCAGCCATCCCCAAAGAACGGGACGATGCTCCCACCAATGGCAGTGGTAGACTAAATGGCCTTTCCAGATGTACCATTAGAAAGCTAACGATGCCACGAGTTACTCAGCTCAGCATCTTCAGAAAGTGCCTGCTGTAAGCCAGGCATCTCAATTCCACTAGACTAACTGGGCACCAAGCAGCTGTTGGCCACAAACACAACTGAATCTTAATTTTAGGAAGCCGTTCCCTTTCGTGACAGAAGGATGAACTCCCTGCCTCAGTTCCTCAACGCTCTGTGTGAAAAAATGACTACACGCCTTTGTCTCTGGGACTCCAAATGTACATCTGCTGCCTCCCTACCTGCCTTTCTGGCTGTAGACAATCTGCAGTATGTATGTGTCCTCTCAACTGATAATGACAATTCGCAGTGTGTAATGTCATTTTTACTGTTTTTTCAACTGATAAGTACTTCGTCAGGCTCCAAACAATAAATAGCAGTAAAAATATAAAAATTTACATTTATACTTGTGGACTAAGTCAACAGCAAAGACTCAAACTAAGCAGCGTTTAATGAAGTCAATGACTAATACTGCATTAGCTAGTGTATCTGTATAAGAAAAGACTCCTATTTTTCAGAACTCCTGGTCTTAGCTCAAGAGTTCAGTTTGGAATTTGAGTCTTCCACATACTTACAGGCTAATGAAATCAAAATATCCTGACGGACAAGAAGCAAAGCATGTTACGGGTTAAAATAATACAAGAATCTATTTTTTCCACTGTGTTGTGATCCATAAAAATCACCCTGAGCCTTTCCTCTTTCTTCTCTGCCTGTGAAGCCAATTGCTTTGATTGCAGTGATATGAGCTTGCTGAAATGACTTGCCCTTGCTTGTGAAGCAAATGGAACATGCTAATAGAACTTATCGCATTACCGGATGCAAAAGTGCCATAGCTCATTACTTTAAGATAAAAGGATATCATTGCAGACGGGAAGCAGAATTGACTTTCTGAGGCCCGACTTGATGATGATTTAATCAACTGCTCTCTTTCACTTCTCATCTCTGCGCCTGTCGGTTTCACAGGTGCTGTTAAATGAGACACTCAGAAAGTGAGCGGAGGGAAAGAAATTGCTGTCATTACTTTTCAAGAAAGGAGGTATGCAAATTTTCGACAGAAAGATTGCGTTCATAATGGGCCTGGTAAAATACAAGGATCATGCTTGACAGGTGAGGGCAAGTCATTTGTACATCCTTAAAGTGAAGCAACCATCCTCATTTAGAAATTGTGCTCGATAAGAGAAGCTACAAATGAAAACCATGCAATGGCTGAGAAGCAGCAAGCAAACCTTTGAAGACTTTGCTATTGCAGCTCTGCCTTCAGCAGGTGCCTGGCGTGCCTTCACACATGCCTGTTCCTAACTGCCAGATGGCCAAATTTTGACCTCAGTATCTCACAGAGAACTCCTCTTAAATGTTGTGTTTTTTTTTTACTGTCAGCTTTACATTCACAGTCTGGGGTCTGAGAGTTTCTTCCTTTATTCATCACTGCCAGAAATAGAAATTACAGGACAAAAAACTAAGTGAGGGTTGAGTTAACTTTGAAAACAGAATCAATAGGTTGGAGGCAACAACGTGCTTTCTTCTGCCTGTAAATGAGTATTACAGATCTTGGAAGGTCCAGAGCTTACGGTTCATACAGCCAAGTCAAAAGTAAAAAGAATAATCCACAAAAAAGGTTGCAGCGGGAAGCAAAGAGGATGAAAAGATGCTTCTCCAGGGCCCAGAAGGAACCTGGGGTCCTGTGTGATTGCAACGCGAGAGGAAAGGGCAAAAAGAGAGTAACCAAATGTTCTATTGACCCGACAGAAAAGTTCCGATGTTCCAAAATTAGAAGTTAAAAAAGCACAATAATTGAGATGATGAATTATGTACAGGCTAAAGACACTCTATAGATCTCGGATGGCTATTGAGCTGTTTGGGTCATTTTAAATGGGGAAATGAGAACTACTAAGCTTTTATTGGTGTCAATCAGGTTTTCAATCAGAGATTGATAGTCAGCCACAGCAAACAGGTTCCTTGGGGACTGCACTGTACGCAATGGATACAGTAGTTTGTCATAAAAATGTTGACAATTTGTCTCAGATAACAGCATAGCACTTAAACAGAATTAATGTCATGAATATTTAGAATTAAACAAGAAATAGCTAGGAAATACTGCCGCAAAGGAAGCTTGATACAATGGAAAAGGATTTAAATAAGAACAGCCACTGTATTAATTCCACAGATAGGTGCATTTTAAGAATTTAAAATATTCTTTCTGAAGATACACAGTTTATCTGTATCAAATGTGTCTATGTTTGTTTATGAAATGCAGCTATCAGGTATCTTACTTGCCCTTTTCCATACGTGTCGGGTTCTCAGCCCTCCACATCTACCTAAATAATAGTGACCCAGTAATACTCTTTGGATCTCACTCACCTCTCACCAAAAATACTTCATGGTAGCTTGAAAAGCAACATGATGGAGGAGAGAGAGCTTTGGGCTAGGACTCGGCAGATCCACCTCTGTCACTGGCAATCAGTATCGCCTGGGCGAGCCACCCAGTCTCTTCTATAAACCCTCTATTTTCCATCTATTCAGGCTATTAAATGGTATGGTCCTTGGGATCTGGTTACTTTTCACTGTATGTGTCTATAGAGCCTGCAGGGTAACAGGGCGTTTGCCTTAAAGAATTTTGGTCCTAGTAGATAGAAGAAACGAAGAAGAAGAAAGCATTAAGACTTGGATCAGGGCCTAGACACATCATGCCTAGTTTCAGTACAGAACTCATCTTCCACCTACCAAATGGCATAACCTAGAGCAAATTACATCATTTCAACTGAAAATTATTTTTATTTTAAATTACAGTAATGCACATAAAGAAGCAGCAATACATTATCGATAACGTTGCACAGGGGTTGTTCTCTTTTACAGGCTGCAGCAACTCTGAGCACAAAATGGCTACTGACACACACATGAAGAGAGAGTCAGTTGATTTGCATGATAATATAGTTGCAGAAATAATATTTGAAACAAAAAATGAAGAATAAAAAGCCATCTCTTCTTTCACAAACAACAAAAACTCTTTTAGCTTTTGAGCTCTGTATCTTTACATTAGACTAAGCAATTTAAACTGAATTGTATAAATAATAATAATAATTCCCCAAACAAACCAAAACAATTGATCCTTAGGGATAAGACCTTAACAGCTGAGCTATAAACCTCTGAATGCTGGATTTTAATGGATACTAAAAAACTCTTAACTAAGCCCTATAAATATAACCTGAAACAAAATGATTTGTGTAGTAAGCTGTTTGCAAACTCCCATAAATGTTCCTCATTGTCATAATGCCAGAAAAATAACTCAGACTGTGTACTCAGCCCTGTAAACGGGCTTCTATGCTGTGGTTTCATTCCTTTTCCTACTCTCTATTTTATAATTCATCACTCGCACCGTTGTTACATATTATTATTTATTGCTGCCTTTATCATTTTTGTACAATTTATAAATTTTCTGTGCTAGACCTGAGGGAAGAGAAGGATTATTCTAAATCTACAGCAAGTAAATATAAATTTCAAAGACAATGGCACACTTTGGCCTGCCTACCTCAAATTTCCTGTTTTGACATAAGTGATGCTATAATTTGGAATCTGTAATCTCTTATTAGGAAATGAACGCATTATTTTTTTTTTCAGAATACTGCAATTATAATAATTGAATTTAAAACAGGAGTTTCATTTCTCTGTTTAGAGGTAAGCGTAACTGTATATCCCTGATTTATCAGCTGGACTCAACCATTTGTTATTCATGAAATAGCTGGGAAAAAGTCAGAATATTGGTAGTCAGGGGGACGCTATCCAATGGAGCATCCACCGCTGGGGCTTCCTCTTCATGGACAAGCAGTGGCAGAAGTGCTACCTCAGCGTGTCCGACCACCCCCCTCAGGTATGGGTTAGGCTCCAGGCTGGGCTGCTCCAGCTCTCTCTTCCTGAGGACCTCTGGAAATCAGCCCCAGACCCAGCTGTGCCTCCTCTGTTTGGGATAAAAGCTGTTACTCTGATACCGCTTTCCGTAGCGCTGCACCGTGCAAAACCCGTGCATGGCACAGTGCTCGACCACGTGGTTACAGGAGCTTCAGGTAAGACCCAAACCTCTGTCTTAGGAGCCATTCTCATGTATAAATTATTCACCGTGGAAAACCAGGCCCTCAGTTTACCACCAATACACTCCTGGCAAGGATCTAAGGAAAATGGTTGGGGGTTTTTTCACTGCTGCATTAACCTACCACCAGCGTAAGGTGATAAAACCTCCTGTATCATAAGTAGTATGACAGGCTCCATGGCTGTTATCAGCAGTTGACAAACTACCTGGCACAGCCAAGGCAAGGTATTGCTTTTAATAGCTGGCTGCTAGCACAGTGTTCAGAAAAATTATCCTTCTCTACGATAATGCAAGACTTTTGCCAGCAACAACTGTGTTTAAGCAGGACAGTAGCTGACACGGCATGGAGTGTTGCTAAGACTGCCCGTATGCTCCTTTTCCAGCTGCAACGGCACTGAGATTTCACACTGCCAGGAATTGTGTCTTCCAAAGGGGAACCCCACGGAAGGGCCAGGAGACATCCTGAATGTAAAACACAGGATTTCCCGTTGAACCTTTTGTCAAGAAAGAAGGGCCATACCGAAATAGAAGGGGATGCATCTTGCAGAACAAGTCTGCTTGGGAATGTGGGGAGCCAGGGAAGGCCTGGAAGGAGCAGAAGCTTCATGTCTGATCTTTGCAATCACTGCTATCCCACAGGAAAAAAAACATACTAGATTTCTGTCTGCATGATCCCAGCAAACCACCTGCATCTTGTGCAGCATCCATAAAGGATTTTTAAACTGCTCAGCCTGTGCTGTACAGTTCTGAGACAGATTAGGTAGAGCATGGAAATTCATCTCTTTCTCCAGAGATGCTCTCTATGAATACAGAACCCTGGAATTTCACAAGGGACTTTTTAGAAAGGTAGAGGCTCCCTATATTTTATAGATGGTAGATGCCAAACGATTGGAATTTTGATTCTCATCTCTTTTGAAATTTTAGTAAAGAGGAAGGCTATGAGATTTCAAACATGCTCTCTCCACAAAAACCTCTGCAGGCTTTATCTTCAATCTAAAACGCAAGTGAATAACAAGATGCAATGGCTAAAAAGCACATAAATTTAGACTGGTACATATTTTAAAAATGGGGAATAATTTCTTATTTTTCAACTTAAAAACAGGGCAGATTTTCCCTAACTAAAAAAATGTAATGAAAAATTAAAACCTTGCCTAAATTTTGTGCCCTTTTTCAGTCAGAGTTATTGTACTCAAGGCAGTGCAATTAATTAGTGGAGATCATATGGCCTGTGCTATACAGGAGGTCACAGCAGATCATACCCTCATTGCCCCAAATTATGTGAATTTATAAATCCCTAAACATCCACTTCTTTCCACTCTTACTTCCATGGCTAGCTCGTTAGTGCTTTGGACTCCCTATTATCCAGCAACTCAGGCCAACTCCATTCAGTGTGAACACCCCCTCCTGTGCTGGGACAATTCCGAAGGGCTGTGGATGAGCACTGAACTTACTCCTGAGCCAGAAGGGTTTCTCATCTCCCAGGAACAGTGGGTCTGCCAGCTTGTACAACGGCTTTGGTGTTGATGTTGTTGCGCATGTTGAGTTTTAGTCTTGTTCACAGGACTCATTTTTATCATGCTGCAGGAATAGCACTTCTTTAAGACCCACTTCAGCCTTGCTTGACTAGCTTTTTTTGTATAATCAATAAAAAAAGTCTGCTACAAGAGGACACTGTGATTTACAAATACACGAAAAGAAAGAGAATGATGCAAAGCCACTGGTATGGATGTGAAGGACTGTTGGGAGAGGGAAAATAAAAAGACTATGAGAAGAATCTGAACAACCAATTTAATCTTTGAGGAAAATTCAGCAGAGCTTTCCTGCAGCAGAGCTTTCCTGTGTGGCAGCTATCATAAAAAGATGCAGGAGAGATCTACAGGAAATTTAATACAAAATCTAAGAAGTACACCAATGGGGTCCTTCAGAGAAAGCGAGAGGGAGGGAGACAGTAGTTTCTCACAAAGCATTACAGAAGCTGGCCTTACATTTTCCCTCAGAGCTCCTAAACATAATTATTAACATGCAAAGGAGAGATGTTAGCAGATACTCTCTGAATGGAGGAACACTTTGATACAGGCTTCAGATTTACCAAGGACTCTCCTCCCCTCCATACCCAACTGAAGAGAGCTCAAGAGCACGTTTTCTTTCTTCCCACCCACCACACTTACAGCACCTTCCATCACTTCTTGTCAATATGTGCAAACCTTGTTTAATTTAGGCTCTTCAGCACTGCTGCTGAACGAGGTGGGTTTATTGCTGTTTCACCAGTGAGAAAACGAAGGCAGGCGAGGACGGTGCCGCGCTGGACGTCACACTCGGGAAATAGCCATCTCTGAGCTCCTGTTCTGCCACCACACCTTACCACAAACCTTGTCTCCCCTAAGCTCTGACCTTTTCTCATAAAAAGAAGTGCCGGAAAGCAGCAGGCATAGTACAAGGCACAGTAACACAGTAACAGTAGCACAAGGCAGAATTTTACAATGGCACTGCAATAAAGAAACAGAAGACAACTCCTATCTTTTTGTCTATTGAAACTAAATCCATGCTCCAGCGACGCTCAACTAACACTACCCAATGGGAATATATGCTTGTCCCCACACAACCGGTAGGTAATTCACAGCTGGAAGGACTCAAACTGTACAGGACTCTACACGTTTACCGACACCAAAGACAACGACCCACTTCAACTAGAACAAATGACCATGAAGTGAAGGGAAACCACCTCACTCTTGAAGAGGAGGACTCACTGCTTCCCCTCCTGGGAGGGCTGGCTTCAGTAAGTCGCTCATGTCTGCCATGTGCTGACAGCAAGAGACATCTCTCCTCCTTCTCAAAACTGGCTTTGAAGGGACATACAAGGGTATTTCTGAGCTGTAGATTCTTTTATTCTTTGCACTCCTGCTTTTAATGGGAAGAAATAACCAGTTATTGTGATGCTTCTGGGCAACTAACTCATACTTGGAAAAATGAGCAAATGTAGCCAAATGACAGAGTGTAAACAATGCTCCCTGAACTACCAGGGACATCACACTCAAACACCCCGTGTGCAGGCATCTTCCCGAAGCCTCGTCTGCCCCTAAGACCTCAAAGGGTTAAACCTGCAAATTGCCTTGCTGTGCTTCTGGGACAGCATGAAGGATGGCTGCCATTGCCACGGTCAGATATGACAGCGCCAATTTGATGTGCTGCCATCAAGGGCCTTCTAAGAGCCGAGCGCCCTGATGGTTTTGTGATGCGAACAGTCGCATCGCAAAATGGTTTTCCTCTCCCGCTGCCTCTGCTTCCATCTGCTGCTGGGCCGAGGCACAGCCGGCTGCCTGCCTGTCACAGCATGTATTAAAATTAGCTGGGGAGGAGGCACTCAGTTGTGCTAATTACATTTTAATCATTGGAAATGTGTTGGCAAATCAAGCCTTGATTGCCATCTCGGAGTCTGTCTCCTCCAGCAGAGTGAAGGGGCTGTCTGCATTAGCCGGGGCCTGCTGGGCCCAGTTCTTTCACAGAAGATAGAATATGGTGCCTGCTGGCCCACCACTGAGACTGCTTTGGCACATTATTAAAAAGCCACAAGGCTTGTTTCAAATCATCACTGTGTGAGCTCTGCTCATTCTCACATCCCTGGGTATTCCAGCCACTCGGTACTTTTAACTATATCTTTAGTTTACCTTGTGGGCTCAAAAACAATTTTGCATGCGTGGGTGGAGGAAGCCGGAGCTATTTTGCAGCTCGTAGGGTTGGGAACGAAGCTGGTTGTCAAAACGCCTTCCTTGTCAGCTCTAACACTGCACCCAACAGCAACCCAAAATAACTGGAACTTGCACAGCCCCCACCTCACCAAAGGAAGGTTCAGTGCAAGTCCTGGTTTGGTCTGAACAGAAGTCCCTTCCCGTTTAGCAGGTCAAAGAAAACCGAGTCACTGATTGCTCTCAGGCCAGCCAGGCTTGTAAATCACATTGGAGAGGAACAGAAAAAAGCATGAAGATCCCCTTTGTTCCTCTGACTAAATGCTCACATGCAGATCCTAAAATCAGCACATTGGATGAGTGTCAAAAGGATGAATTTTCAAGCCCTTTCGCCAGCCACATTTGAAATAACTTTTTTAATTTTTTTTTTTTTTTTAATCAATACAGGAAAACTTCCAGAGCAAGCAACTTGAACCAAAAGCAAAAGGAGCCAGATTCTCTCAAAGGTCAGACCAGGCAGGCTAAACAACACCAGCAGCACCTACCACCTGCAAACCTCCTCCCAAAATAAACAACCCAACCCAACACTGTAGATATTTAGAAATCTGAAAAATTCTCCCTCAAATCTCTCTTTTACAGCATGCAAATACTGCCCCTAAACTGAATCTTAATATTATTAATACATAAAACTATTCCCGTTGCTTACAGGCAGCGGCAGAACTGGGCTCCTAAGGTTGAATTTTCAGGAGCGGCAGGGCCAGAATCCCAAGGGTTCAGCGCTTTGTAAAGCCAAATTTCTGAACAGCTTGATTCATGGTAAGACACCTCAGCAAGTGGCAGATTCCCAAAGCGCTCAGCAGTCGGCAATGCCTATTGTCACCCTGGAGTTGAAAGTTCTAAAATATCTCACTAGACTAAACACTTTTGGCAGCCGGAACAGCTCAAGGATTCAAACAGGAGGGAAGTACTGAAGCTGCTAGCTTCAGCCTCGCTTCTTCCCTTGCTGGTGCAGGTGAGAGGAAAATGTGGCCACTGAGTGGAACATTGCCAACATTTCTGGTTTGGTATTTCTGTGCTCCCGCATACGTGGCGGGAGGGACCTGCAGCAGTGGAGACTCAAGCACACGTAATCCATGTATCAGCTTCTGACCTCTCCTGAAATCCCTGTAATACTCCCCCTATTAGCACGTGCAAGTGGATTTTTAGTTGTTCCTTTATTACACCTCAGACACGGCCATACAAAGGCGTGATAAAGTTATAAAGGCTTGAGTAGCCAACACGTTTGTTCAGAATGAAAGCTATTTTTACAGCACCTGAGAGGAGGCAGACTTTGGTGGTTTCTTTCTTTCTTACACAATTACATTGCCATAGAATGTAATGTTTTCATGACTATCATATAATGGAACTTAAAACTGATCATTTTATAGCCCTAGCAATAACGGTAAGGGTTTGCAAATACCATAGAGAGGCTATGGTGTCCTGTCATACAGCTGTATTGCACAGATTGAATCTGAAAAAAAAACCCAAAAACCAAAGCTCTATGTGTGTTCTAGGATAAAAAAAATATCCAAGTTATTAGGCTGGGAAAAAACAGAAATTAAAATCTGGCCGATATACATTAAGACAAACAGGGTCAATTAGTTTACTTAAATTGGCTTACTGGAATATTTTTGATCTTGTTTAACTTGAGAGCTTTAAATTTAAATTATCTCATCCTTTCTTGGCATTTTTAATATGAACATTATACAAGAAATATGATTATTGCACATAAATGAGACACAGTTTTCATTCAGCACATTTAATTTCTGCCTTTTAAATAAGGAATAAGTATATTTGTATTTGCGTGATGGCTCCAGTGGTCCCAACCACCAATAACCGCACTATGGAAGTTCTGTCTCCAGGAGGTCTGTGATGATACAGGTAGTGATTCAGCTGCTGTGACTAAGGTTTTGTGCATGCTCAGTTATTTAGCATCACTGCTACACTATTTATTTTGCACTCTACCCAACTCAGAAATACTAGTGTCCTATTTCATTCATAAAATCAAACTTTTTCCCCCAAACTCTATCAAAAAGACGACAGGATCTGATGCCTGTGGGTCACAATGAAACCTCAGGACATCTGGAGAATTGTGCTGACAGGGAGCCCTTAGCCACTGGAAATTAGCCAGATCATTCCGGTAAAAACAGGACAGCCTCTATCAGACCAAGCAGATGTGTGCGTGGCATGATGCCCCTTCTCACTGAGGGCATGCACGATGTGTGCGCTGCGTGGCCACGCAGAGCAACTGCAAACAGGGGTAACAACACCAGCCGCTCAAGCTTCAGGCCTGATGCCGCACAAGGCACAGCAACGTGACAACCAGCCATTTCTCCAAATGCAGGTAGCAGCCAGTTGCCATGAAAACACAGAAAAAGCCACAGGACAATCCTAGCTTTTCCTGACAGATCCTTAAGGTCTTCCAAATAGGGCTTAGTCCTCTCTCTTACAGTGGTAGTGGTCTTCATTATTTGTAGTACAAAGACCAGGGCCAGGGGGGAACCTGTAATTTGGGCAATGACAGAACATCTGATTAAAATCACTAGAATAAGAAACAGTTGTACTTTAGCTTTCAGTCACAAAATCTAAGGAATACTTTGGTTATATTTAAGATCTGAAAGAATGCAATACATATTCCCCTCTGCCCCCCAGAGCTATCCCTTCTGTCTCCATTACATTTGTGAAAATAAAATTCTTCTCATTGCTGAGTATTTGGTGTTTACCAAGGAGAACAACTGTGATTGTGCATGGCCACTGCTCTACGATGTGCTGAGAGAGGCAAAGGGAAGGGTACAAGGTGTACAAAACTAGCTTTTTCAGGGCCAGACATAAACCAACTTTGTCAAGCTTTATTTCTCCATTTAAATGAAATTAATATCTATATTCTTCTTGTAAGCTCTCTCCAATGGAAGTATTTAAATAAAGGGGCAAATGATACTTTTAATCCTTGACAAGGATTGCAATATACCAACTGAAGCAGAACTTCCAGCAAAATGTACTGGTCCTATCCTGAACCCCTTGTTCTGTATTTGTTCAGTGCCTACTCCAGCAGAACACGTGGCCCTTCATTATTATTTTTAACCCACAGAAATAAATCGCAAAGAAATGCTAGTGAGTGCCCTAGAGTGTTTAGGACCCTATTCAGCTGGAAAATTAGACAGCCTCCCGAGGCACATGAGCCCTGAAAGGCCACAGAAGCTGAGCAGGTCTGTTCAGACAAAAGGTCAGCCAAGCACACGACCAGGAGGAGATAAAAAAGAAATAAAGAGCCCGTCTTTGCCTACAGGTGTTTGTCAGTCTCCATTCTCCTGCCCTACAGTGTTGCCTTGGAAGGAGGATGTGTTCCTAAAATACCTGGGGACTGAGAAGGGAGCTGTCCTTTAGGCTGTGGCACACAGCAGCCCTTAAGTTTTCAGCACCACCATCCAGAGGACGCGGTATCTGTAGAGGACATGGTATCTGTCCCTTGGCTGGAGAAAGCCTAAGGAGCCTGCTATCCACAGAGAAAAAGCAGTCTTGAACATGCTTCTCCTCGAGACGCCCAACCAAAAATCTCTCCTTGGTATTTAGTAGAAGCAAGTGGAAAATGACACAAAATACAAGTAAGGAAAGCAGAAGAAACACTGAGAAAACACCTTATTTTTCACATGAAGAGCAAACAATCCTTTCTCTGAGGCCATCTGAAGCTAACTCTTGTGACAGCTTTTGCTCTCCGTCTCATCATTCAGTTCACACACGACACAAGTTATGTTGCTAAACATCATCTACTTATTTCTACCCTTCATGCAGTCCTTTCTGTGGACGTATTTGTTCTGGCTGCTTCTATCTGGAACCACAAAGATAGCTTGCTAAAGGTAAATTAAGGAATTATCCACGGGCATTACTAAAAAGTGGAAACGAACCCCAAATTTGCACCTCCAGCGTTACTGTTACAGAACCGTCCCTGCTGCACCAGCCACACACTGGAAATACTGAAGCACCACGTGTGTAGGGTGCTTTTACTGAGAAGCACACTGAAAAATAAGCTGCTTCCCATCAGCAAGTACATTCTTTATCTTTAGTGTAACATTTATAAAGCTTGTTCAGGAAAAAAATGTGTTAAATCTTTCATCAGGCTACAGACACTTTATTTGGAGTCTTCACAGAAACCCAAAGTAGTGCCATAAGGTGCCTGGAATATTAGCCAAGATAAAACCTTCAGGGCCATGCACGCTACTGTTTTCAAATCTGTTCTTTCATCTGATGTGCCAGTCGAAATTACTTCTGCAACATGGTCAGAACCAACCTGGATGGATTTATAATGCCTCAAATTGCTATGGGCATATTTTTGTGAATCGCCTAGAGACAAACAGATAATTCTCTTTAGATTGTGCGAATTGCTAATTCTTATGCATGTCATGTGTTTTCCAAGTGGCATGTTTAGACAAGAAAATTGCAGAATATTCCTGATGTCACCAGAGCTCTATGCTTAGAAAGCCACAGCAGTGTAGGACAGTGTCCTTTTCCATATCTCAGTATATATATGTTACAAATCATTCTAACTCAGATACTACTTGTTACTTTTTCTCACTCTACGGCTACCTCTATAAGAGGGGAATAAAATCATGAACACCAGATGACCAATTATACCAACACAATGAAACTACTTGTGCAAGTAAAGGAAGCAGAACTGAGCTTTTTATTTGCTCTGCTTAGGCAATTTGAATAAACAGTGTAAGTGTCATCTTTTGAGTCAACATGTCAAGTCGAGTTTCACGATATCTAATCTCTGTCTGTTGGCATTATTATACTATACACAAAAACCCTCACAAAGACTTCCTTGCAGCATGCCTTCCTGATAAACAAAGCTTGTGCAATCAGTCCATGAAGTTCCCTTCTCTGTTCAACCTTCTCAAAATTTTTGAACTCATTGGCCAATTTCACCCACATTTGACAAGAGATTTCAAAGATAATTAAGCTCCTGTAGTTTTCTGAAAAAGGCGGCCAGTTGGTATAGAGACCCAATAAGCCTGAAAGAAAGGCTGCAGCGTGTGATCACACCTCACTTCATACCAGAAAATGCACACAGAAGACAAATGTTATAAGAACTCCAAGGGAAAAGCATCAATCAGAGGTTTCAGTTAACTCTCTATGGGAAACCAGGCTTTGGTAAGTCTTTTGCTCATGGAACTACTCATATTTATTTTACTACATATGACTCTGATTCAGAGGTGCCAGTTTCTAACTAATATATAAATTACCCTCATCTTTAAAACCAACAGGGACCTCTCTGTATAGCGTATATCATAATGCATAATTATAGCTTCAGGGCATCATTTTAGATGGAAATGTAACATATACAATAAAAGAAAATTCCATTTGTGTTATGACCAGATTTTACTTCTAAAGTGACTCTGTACACATGGAGAGCTTGGTAAACTGTCTGTCCGACCAGCACAGAAATGATGGTTCCACACTTAGGGCTGAAGGCCCTAAGATTACTAAAAGCATGGGTTTAATTCCTGACTGCCACATGCTCTTCTGCAGCAACTTTGGGTACACCCCCACCCCACCCCCACCCCCCCGTATCCTTCATCTGTAAAACATGATTCTGTTCCCCTCTTCCCCTCAACTTCATCTTTATATTCTATTTGTGTTATACTGTCTTCTGTATAAACTGTATGACGCCTGCTTTCCTCTGAATGCCTATTAAACTCTGATTCTAATTCAAACAAATCCAAACACAAACATACTGAATCCATTTTTCTGAAGTATTTTAAGTGGATTTTTGTTTTGTTTCTTGTAGTTCTTGATCACTGGCCATGAAAAAATTAAAGTGGCTCCAGAAAGCTGGGTTTGTCCATGAGAAGAATGCCAGCTTAACAAATTGGTAGCTTTGGGGTACTTAAGGAGGTGCTAGGAACAAAACAGCTGCTTTTCTTTTTTGGGAGGGATACATGATTAATACATTTGTTTTAGCATGTGCTATGTATGCAGCTTGGTTGTGTTTTACAAGGAGGAGTAACAAATTATCAGTCGCCAACTAGTCACTTTAAATCCCCTTTAGATTTCATCACTGCTTAAATGGTGTTTCACAAGGCAAATAGAAAAGATTTTTATTTTCAAAGGGAAGAGAAAACAGCGTTGCTCTACATCCCTGCGGGATGCAAAAACAATCTATGCCTGTGACTTCAATGAATTTAGTTAACTACAGCTAAATTGCATCACAGAGCCTCTCTTTAACAGATCTGCAATAGTTAATGAACATGGTGGGGAGACCAGATACTTCTTCAAAACAACTCATCAAGTAAGCTGCCTCTACTTAACAGATGTAAAGGCAGGGCCCAAAGTAGAAGCTGGCAGAAACAGATGGTGCCTAAGGGCAGCTTTCTGTTTCAGTGCTCTTGAGGGCTAGGTTAGGCAAGATGGGAGGTGTAGAGAGGTGGGGGTTGTGTTTTTCGGCAGCAGGTAAAATCCATTTGTCACACCAGCTCCAACTGGGCTTTCAGCACAAAAGTTTAATATCTGAAACCAATGAGGCATTCTGCTCTCCGACTGCAGCAAAGCAGGAAAGCCTCTCCGAGCAGTGTGGAGCCCCAGCCCTTTTCAGCAGGGAAAGATGTCAGACTCCTCGTTCTGAACGGCTTGCTTTTTCTCTTTCAAACAAATAAAAAATGGGTATGCAAAGGGAAGTGTTTTATCTTATTACACCTTCAGGGAAAGAACACAAAATGACGAAAGTAAGTGTGTTTTCTTTCTCTGTTCTCCACAGAATAACATCAGTAACCTCATAAAAGCAGCCCCTGCTTTCTCCTTCTCTGAAATACAGACACATCCATTGCGGCACCAGCAATAAATTTCCATTGCCTCCAACTTCTAACATTGCCAAGGTATGTGCCATAGAGAGCATTTTTATGAGCCGGTCTTTGACTGCCAGGATTTTGCCTTCATAAAGAAGAGATTTTAGGCCATTCTGTCTATTTATTTTGTGTAGAGGAATCAAGGTCAATAAACCATGGAGAAATTCACTCTACCTTATTCCATTTCAGACTTTTGTCATCCACGCTTTATCGAGTATCTGAATGAATTTTTAATATCATGCCACAAAATGCTTTGGTCTTCTATCATATGCTGGGACTCTATAAATCTGATAACACTTGGGAGTTCTCAAATATACTCAGCACTGAAGAAACAGCTTTAAAGTTTAGTCATTCTGATGAAATGCAAGAGCTTATATCAGTGACAGGTTGACAGAAAAAGCTGTTTTCCTTTCCATTTCACAGACTTCCACGTATGAACGCCATGAAACATGTCAGGACTTTCTCTGAGTCTATGAAGACAGAGATGGCATCTGCTCCCAGTGGGGAGCCCTTCTAACCAGTAATACTGTAAAATTTCATGATTCTGAAATCTGATCGACAGCCAAAGGAAGGGCAGGGAGGAGGTGTTTACTGTATTTTATAGGAGAACATCAATTGCTTGTCTTGGCATATGATGTATATTTTTATGGCATACAATGCCACTTCCCGCATATTTTTTTAAGTAAAATGTATTCGTGTTGGCTGAACAGGTTTATAATTTCCAATTGCTGGAAAAAAAATACGCTTTTCTTTATAACTAGGCATTAACCCTACACACTCATCACAAGAGTTTTAGGTAAATGGGCAAAAGGCAAGGATCTCGAGCCTTAACAAAGCACACAGAGATTTACTCTATCAGCAGCCCAGCGCAGTACATTAACTTCCCAGAGCACCATTATAAAGTTGGTCCCACCTTCTGATGACAGCAGATAAAAGAAATAGATTCATTAACTCTATGGTCTACGAAATATTATCTCTTAATCCAGGGGCCAAATTGAGATCTCATTAGGCAACTACATTATATTTTCACATTTGCTCTTTTGACAAATGTGCACCTATATTACCCCGCTGAATTTACTTGGCAACACACACAGAGACAACTTCAGTTTTCAGAAACACATCTGAAGTCCACAAATGCTTCTCCCCAAACTCCAAGCTCCCAAGCAGTTAATTCCACTGAAGTATGTCTGCATGTATGAGCTCGTGTTAGCCCATCCAAGGAACTTTTTTCCAATTGTTCTTTACTTCATCACATACTGTACCACAGCAGTTTTCAACCTGTGATTTGCTGAATCGTGAAATCCCACAACATCCTCCAAGAGAGATCTACATCATAAGGAAGAATAGCAACGCACTAATGGGTAGCTTTAAAATGACTAGATAACTCTACAACTTCAAAAGAAAATTTTTAGGGATGCACATTTCAAAAAACCTTGCAAACTGCTACAGGGCTTGCAAACATACCAAACCCATGGCTCCTTAGCATTTACATGGTGATAGAAACTCATCTTGACAAACAAGCAAGGGGACAAGCCCAACATTACTGCTGTCCTGTAGTTTCTCTGACTGTAACAAAACTAAATACAAACAGAAAGAACTGCAGGGACCGTTCACATTTATTGGTGTCAGACATCAAATCCGAATTACTTAACAAATGATCTTGCAATGGGAGACTGCAGCAAGCACTGTGTAGATAGGGATTCAGAGGACTCATCTCTTTACACAGAGCTAGGGCTCTTCTCAGCTCTAGTTTGAAGATGACTGTGGAAGTACCCAGAAAAACAGTCATTTCCAGAATCTGATCTTCTGTCCTCTACTTCCTCTGAAATCACTGTATGAAAGAGGGAAGAGAGATCCAAATGCTCACACTAATTAGTTTATGTTTTATTCTGTCCTGCCGAGGTAGGTGTGGGTGACATGGACTACGGTATAAAAAAATTTAGATAAGCTGGGAATTCAGCCACGGTTCATTAAGCCACAGGGAAAATCCAACTAACTAAATGTACTCTGAATCTGGAACTACTGAGGTTAGGAGGAGTGGCACTTCTAGGAAGACCTGCAGTATATTATTTAGAAACACTGTCACCTGACCTCTGAAAATTATGAAATCTGACTTCTGGAAATATGTATTTCGTCCATGCACTTAATCGTGTCCCAGCAACTCAGAGATGTGCGTGCTAAGGCATTTTAACTACTTTGGTTCTGACTCAGATAATATTATGGGTAAGTATAACAGATGGCATTCACAATACTGCTGCTTTAGAAGACAAAGCTTTTCTAGCCAACTGCCAGTCTTCTCCCTTCTGCTTTTCTTTACTAAGGATACATCAAGGTGAAATAAAGTAAGGTTCAGGCCTTTACATACCAGCAAGCCCTGACAGGGCATTTGTAATGACAAATGGCAAAGATGGGAAAAGAGAAATAATTAAGTACAGAAGGATGAGGCAGAAGTAAAGCAAACTAAATACGCAAAAGATCAGGGACACACCCAGAAACTCCGGTGAATTTGTTCTAGAATTAGAAAAGAAAAAGTAAACATTTCATAAGTACTCTTCCTCCTCTTCATTAGGAAGGAAAGAGATTGGCTGTACCCATATGTGTTTATAGACCCAATTCTGTCTGTCTTTTAGTTGACTTCAGTGGGGAGGAGGCTATTATGAGAACAGGCTTCTACTTATAGCATGCACCTACTGATCAGTCAAAGAGCTATCGATTCTTGGCTCCTAGGAAACAGCTTGCTTCAATGTACATTAAGTACAACCTCTACCTGGCTGAAAACTTCCAATAGCATGGGCCTTATTCTTGTAATAATTATGACAATTTTAGATTGACATAATTGCGAAAATTGTGAAGTTGTTCTGTATTCACCACGCTACTTGTATTACTGCAGGAAGAGCATGTGTATTTTCACAGTTAAAGAAGGTAATGTTAGCAAAAGATCAGCTTCAAAGGACTTCCAAGTTAATTATGGAATTTAGTCTCCCAGGAAGCAAAAAAAGTCTAACCTACACCCTCCTTCTTATAAAACTGAGTTAGAAACTTCAGGATGACAAAGTGCAGCATTTTAGGGGTGGAATATCAAAGAACTCTATGGGGTTATTTTCTTGTTAGTCTGATTAATGTTCAGAAGTAGTTTATTCTAGGGTTGCTATGCGTTTTGCGAGAGATTCAGAGAAAAAGCAATTTTTAAATTCTTTCATCACTCCCAGTTTTAACTGCTTCAGCCGTAACAATCTCAGTCGCATCCTCTTCCAAATGCAGAACTGTGTCAGTTCATACCTCTATATTCTGGTCTATCACTATTGTTCTTCATTAACACAATACAAAGTGTATGTTTCCTGAGTTAAGAGTTTTTGCGAAGTATCTGGATTGTTTTACATGTAATTGACTGGTACTATCAGAAGAATTCCATTTTATTCTGGGCCAAATAGACCGTGTAGTATATAACATATTGCATGGCACTGAACACTATAGCCAGAACAGGAAAATAGTCTGAGTAGTTATTATCAGTTTGCTTTCTAAGTATGCTATTTACAATACGCAACAGATGTTCTCTGAATGTTAATGGAAAAATACAGGCCTTTTATTTATTTCTTTTCTCACAGACTAAAAAGTGCAACTAATATAATAATAATCTCGGAAAATCCAAAGATTACTTCACAATTTGGAAAATGCTGTGTTGAGTCATTAGTCTTATTATCTGGTATTTTCATAACTCGCTAGATAAACACTGTAAACTATGATTTCCTGGTAATGATCCTTTATATGTGCAAAAACAGGCCTCCAAGAAATCTCAATTAAGCCTAACAAACAGTGTTTTTAAATTAACCCCAGCCCCCCAAATAATGCAACAATGCATGTATGTGTGTGCGTGTGCACATGTGCAGGCAATCCCCTCCCCACAAATGGATAGGATTAGAATTGCCGAACTGTAAGTCATATTTCCTACACTGCTAACTGCTAACAGAATATTTTCTTTAGCTCAGTGCTTTTCAATCTGCGGTCTGTGAACCCAAGGGATTCGCATACTCCTCGTATGAGGGTCTGTAAAAACGGACTTGGTTTCTTTGACTCTTGGGGTCCCTAATTCCATTGATAAAAGCTTAAGGGAGTCCATCTGCCGAAAAAATGTGAAAACTTCTGCTAACCCATCAAGCCCCGGCTCTTCAGGAACAAGGGCTCAAAGTTCATTCCCAATGTTTGCCGTGGAGTTATAAATCGCCCCCATGAGCAGTACAAATGATTACTCAGGCAGATAAGATTGAACACAGTATTTTTACACTTCAGACCTGTTATGCAATCTTACTTGAAGAAAATCAGGGACGGAATCATACCTGTAGCATACATGTTCTGCGTTGCTTATTTTTCCCCTGCTCTTTGTTTGGATGTAAAAGCTATGGACACCACCAGCTTTTCCCTTTCAATAGAACTTTACCTGATTTTCCTGTATGAATAATATTACACAGCACTGACAACTGGTAGGTGTCACACAGGAGCATAAGATGACAAAAAGCTTGATTATCCATGGTCTTGTGTCTTGTATAGCACAGCCTACAAAGTGACTGTGAAATACTATTAACCTGAAATGGTAATTTTTTCACCAGTCCTTCAGGGAGAAAGTGGAAGCCGGTGCCTTTGTTATCTTGTATCTGTGTGGCACAATTCACGCTACTGAGACATGTAATTTTATTTAATTTTTTGCCCAGCTTTCTGTGAAAACAAGCTTTATGCAAACTGGCTGTCAGTCCACCCAGCCTGAATAATTTTCAAACCCCTCGCTCCCTTTTGATTAAATTTGATAGAGATCTAAAAAACATTCAAGTTATGAGAAGTTTTATGCAAATCAGTAACTGCAATTCAGGAAAAAGAAATATACTTCAGGACTTTTAAGAGACAGCTGACCAACCAGCTAAGAGTAAAACACAGGATATGCCGTTTGCTCAGCCAGAGAAGGAATATACCACAGAGGTAAAAGCACGTAATGTATGCAACAGGCAGAGGGAAGAGAAGATGGTTATACGACGTAGGACAAAAATCTAAAGGCAGTTAGACTTCATTATTCTCCATGCTCGTAGCACAGTTTGTTTTAGCAATGTGAGGAAAATGAGGTGCAATATGGTTGTACAGCACTGATTAAGTGATGCTCTTTCAAAACAAAAAAACCTCACCATCTCTGCCCAAAGATTTTCAGTTTATGACAATATTGTGAAAGAGGAAGTCTTGATTCTTTCATGGGTCTTCCTGTCTCAGCGCAGCAGTTGGGAAAATAACATTCATCGCTACCGTACATGACAGGTAAAGAAAAAAAAAGAAATGTAACAGCCACATCTGGTATCATTAATACTTTAGCAGACTTCCTATTTTTAAATTAGTATCGTTCTGCAAGCAAAATGACAGCTCCTCACAGAGCCTAGGAATCTGCAGAAACAAACAAACTAGCAGTTTACTAGTACAGCTGCAGACAGGTCTGACAAGCTTTTCAAAGCACTCAAACTAGTAGAGCCTGATTCTGTGGAGGCACTGAAACACCAGGCTGGCATTTTTCTAGAAGTTTTTACAGGTGAAAAGCGGGCTAACAAACCACTAGCCATCGACTGCTGCCAAATGGGATGGGTGCATATTGCGGGAGGCACCTGCGGCTCTGCTGAATGTACCAGGTGCACCCGTAATGTTTCATCAGCGCTGCCAAGGGGACACAGTCAACAGAAAATCAGCTGGATTTATAGGTCAGCTTCATCAAGCTTGCTGCTGAGCTCATCCAGCTCCTGTCTGGGGAAGCCTCAGCAAAGCACAGGGCTGTTTCCTACAACATCTTCCACCCAAAGCTGGGTGGTGGTGGTAGGGAACCTGCCTCCTCCTCACAGCGTAAACCTGGTCTCACCTACTGTATTTCTTTTCAGGGGCGAACACCTGAAAAACATAGTAACAGAGAACAAAACAAGGTGTCTGTAATAGCTGTGCTCAGGCAGGAACGGAACAGAGCCAGCTCTGACCCTGGCATATTGTGTCTCTTGGCTCCAGAAGGCAATTGCTCACAAAATCAATTGCTTCTGCAACACAAACGCACATATACACAAATGAGCCGTGGTACAGACTTCAGGAAATATCAGTCTCCTGAGGTAACCACAAGCTTAAAATTAGGCTTGAGGATGACAAAAAAGTCTGTCTGCCCGTGTCCTGATGTGTCATCCATCTTGGGGAGTTACCAAGGCTTCATCTCCTCTGCTTACTTACGTCAATGAAATCAAACAGACTCTGGAAATGACCACAGAAAGTTCTCCACATGTTAGCTGAGGCATATGGAGCTTTTCCCACTATTTAATTCTCACTTGGTTGCCAATTCAAAACACCAAAACAAAAAGCAGAGACATTTCTCAGTTTTTCCTCATGAGTTTACATGGGTAAATCCCATCACAGAATAATGCCGCTGGACAAATGTGAAGACAAAAGTTTCCATCCTAGTAGAGCACTTGAATTCTCTCGGGCACTCCATCTTACTGCCAAACTGGTCGTACCTACAGCCTTACAAAATGAACTACCAAACAGTCACCCATTGGTTTGCATTGCGAGTTGTACATAAAAGCATTGCCCAAACTGACTTCTACTGCTACCTGCTACCTATAATGCATTTGTAGATAAAGAAATCAATGTACCCGGGAACAGAGTAAGTCTTGAAAGTCTCTGCTGGGCATTAATCTGTGCAGTTCTTTTACATCAGTTAGTGTATGATTCAGAAGAAAAAAACCCAACAAAACAACAAACCCATAGAGGTCAGATTTTAATCTCTGAAATGAAGAAATGGAATCTGATCCTTGGATAGTAAATCCACCACTGACTTGTTTCTACCTCTGTTAAAGGCCTTTCCACGTCTAGATTTCTCCAGCTCTAAACCGACTCTTGTTGCTTTGCCCAGACTAAAATCACTCTTGTGCAGCTGTGCTACCTGGAAAAGACTGGATGGTTTTATACCCTAGTGAGCCTCCAGATGCTTTCTTTTTTTATTTTTCCCCAGCTTCTCTTCTTTTTGAAGTAGGATATTAGTTCTCACTTACGCACCCAATTAAATACAGTCAGAATGGAGGATGCAGAGCACCTACCAGAACCTGGGCAGCTTCTTGCCTTCTGAAATCTCCATATTAAAAAAAAAAGAAGTTTGTTTGCAGGATGCTTTGAAAACACGGCATGCATTACTTCTCTATACCTTTCCTCCTGACTCCAATTTCACTTGATAGCTCGTGTAAGAAGTTGGATAATCAAGTGCTAGCCACATGGTGAACTGTGATCAGGCTCTCACTAAACCTGCTACTTAGCTGAATTTCTAAAATGAAACCAAACCAAACCAAACCAACAATAACGGTGATTAGCAGGTGGAAAAAACATTCTACCCATACCTCAGCTGAAACAAAGTAGACAGCACCGTAAGCGCATCACTGACCAAAGGGAAACCTTTTTGAAAAGAAGAAGTCATTACAGAACTCGCCATTTTCATACTAAGACTTCGCACATCTAGACCCCAATATTTCCTGTAGAGCGCTACATGTACCGCGCCAGCTAGCAGACGAACCATATAACCTTCTAATAAACAAGTAGATAACTTAAAATCCACAAGTTTGTACTTGCAGAGGACCCTCCAAAATCTGGGGTTTTCATGGCTATGTCTGATTTACCATGCCTTGTGAGGAGGAAAAAAAAGCCAGTGGGTTGGAAGGGAAGGCATCGCTAGGGCTCTCACTCAAAGCAGCTTCCAAGGAGACCCACAGAGAAGGGTCCCAGTCTCTCCAGACAGCAAGGCACTGCCCTGACTTCCCATGGACCAGTTATTGGGTCAAAACATTGTATTAAGGCTGAGCATTCTGTTTTTAGGTTGCAGTCCTTTTGATCAGGTTACTATGGAGCGTGCTGGCATTTTGGGCCCGTGTGATGTATTTTCGCTGTCAGTGCTGAAATAACGCTAAATGCGTCTGAGCAGGCCCCACCTGCCGAGCAATATGTTCTCAATCCCTCAGGCAGGGCTGTGTACCGCTCGGCTGGGAAAAACTTCCTCCCACCTAGCACATGACAGGACAGCGAGATGCACACGCACGTGCTCATGTATGGAGGGTGGGATGTGCCACAAAACAGAACCCGCGCTTCCACTCACAAGAAAGTCCCCACCTCTTACATATTTGGAAAAAAAAAAAAAGTAAAAAAAAAAATAACGAAGGAGGGGAATGAAAAAGGGAAAGAATCACAGCCTGTTAATCGCATACATCATTACCACAATTGGCTGAGAAGTTGGCTTGTTAACTATTGATTCATGAGATCCTGTTGCAAGCCAAGAAGAGAGAGAGAAAGGTGGTGGAAATGTCCTTATTTATTTATTTGTCAGTACAGCAGGAGGCTCTCCTGAATGTTGGTGGAGACCACAGTTGAGGCCAATACACGGGAGGTTGCTCTCTGCCTGCCACAAGAGCTCACACGGCGACACTGATTTCTTCCTGAATTGATCGACACGATCGCTCTGTACCACCTGTAGTTTTCTCATCACAGACAAGAATTAGCAGGGCAAGGAACCAGGACGCATCCTTTTTTGAGGAGGGGAGGTGTTACGGTTTCGATGGCGCCTCTGGAAATACTAGCAGGTTGAACACAGATGAGTTTCTTGCTCATTCATGCATTATTGCTGCCTGCGCCTACGGCCTGTGAGTGATACCTCAGACAAGCAAAGTAGTTCCCAGCTCTCCACACATGTAACAAATGGAAAAGGATGAGCTCCATCCCATCTGGTGAGCAAGCTCTCTGCAGGTCACATTAAACAGCATAATTAATAGTTTTAGACTAAATACATGCAACCCTCCTGTTTCACTGAAAATAATGCTTTCAAAGAGCAGCAGCATTTGGGGCTTTCTTTACCACTGTGCTGCTATGAAGAAAGCGTGTTAAATTACTTTTTCCCTCTCACACCGATTTCACTTTGAGCAAGAGCTTCACTGTTTCAGAACTGCACTTTGTGTATCATGATACAACACAATTACTGAGGCTCATCCACACAGCAGCAGGCTTTTGCTGTGCCAAATTTCCTACTAAATAGATCCTTCCGAACGTTTACTAATTGCTGGCTATGCTATGTTCTAAAATTAATCCAAACTAATAAACAGCTACAGATATTTCTTCACATGAAAAAAGGGAGTAGGTTTCATGAAAAGGTGGCTGTGGAATATGAACAATAGAGTCCATTCACTCCCACAGCTATTCTTCCTGATATGCTTTATACAGTGGGACACTTGTAAATCAAGAACACAATACAATCAGAAGTTTTAAACGTTTCTGGGGCTGGATATTCAAACATTTAAAAGTTCTGCTTCCAGTTTTATTTATGTGCTTACATAGCTATACATGACGTCTAAAAAAATTTTGACAGCAGCAGAGCAATGAACACATAGATAAGGGAACCACATCAGAGATACGTGGTAACAGCCTGCTTGGTCTGATTTCTTATGACCAATGCAGATGGCATTTTATTACTTTAGCAGCAAGGATCTTTACACAGCCTGGGTGGTTTGTTTGTTCCCAGTACTTTACAGCTGAAGAGTACATATATAAGTATGTCCTACTTAATGCAAGTGTGGATATTCCCATTATTCATTAAGCAGAGATTTGCAAAGACAACCAGTTAGCAGCTGACATCCGCTGACACACGGAAACAATCCTGAGACATCTTAAAACATCAGCTGTAACAAAGGCAGGGTACATGACGTAAGGAGGCGACACCTCACGGATAACGACCATAAAATCTCTCCTTGAACAACCTGGCTTCACACTGAGCTGGACAGACTATCCTGATTGTAAGGTTTGGGCTTTTTAAATTACATGAACAAAAGCAATCCTGATCGAGTCTCCTTTGGAGCCCCTTGTTTAGTATGCCATAAAATGAAATGAGCTTACTCCCCATCGGTTCCTGAACAGCCCTCACATGTTAAAGACTTACGGACATTGCTAATCTGTGACAAAACCAGGAAGTGTAATTAGTCCTGCCAAACCATCTGTCAGGCCTGAGAGACTTGGATGGTATTTGGGAAAACCATCTGAACATGTGTGCGCTTGTCCTAAGTCCCAGACCATCCAAACTTGGCCAACAGCTGGGTAAAACAGGATTTGACACTTCTGTTGAAAAGGCCAGAGAAAGAAAATGCTGCTAATACAGAAAGGCACCCTAGTATTAGTCACTTCAAAAATCCCGTTATAAGTGATCAGCCCAGAACTGAAAGCAACTGACAGTAAAGCTGTCCCAACACTCCCACGGCAAAGACATAAAATCCATTGTAGCAGGCACAAGCAGCACAGAAATACTGCACGAGCACCGTAACTGGGAGACAGGCTTTGAAATCTCTGTGTGTTTTGGTTTACCATTAAACCACCTTCTGATACCACACGTTAACAGCAGCTCTTAAAGAGGCGTTCTTGGAGGAGACAGAAAGACCAAGATGGAACTGAGTGGGAAGGTGTCCGTCTCAAAGGAAAAGCCCAGCCTTGAGAGGCTTTAACATACGCTTTCTCCTGAAATGAATTAGCACGACTGGTGTTCACAACATCTTGATAGCGGCTGTTCTGTTTTGCCAGAATAACTTGAGTGGTTCCCTTATCATGCTTCTCCCCAAGAAAACACTTCTGATACATTTCACAGCAGAACTGTGAACAGAAAAGGGAGAGGGAAACACATTACCTTGAGAGTATTTCTGTAACCTACACTCTGCCATGAGACAAAGCATACGGATTTGATGCTTGGATATTAACACCATAACGTAATGAATCACACGAGGATGGTTAAAAACCAGTCAAGTCCAGACAAGCCAGAAAGCACCAGGCAGGCGATGACAGCAGTGCTGCTGACTGACAACAGGCTTCGCGGGGCAGAAGTAGTGCAGGCTCCCCACTGACATTTGTTCACTCATGTAGTCAGTATATGCCCAAGGGCCGAAGCCCACAGTAAACCAAAGCGCATCCATTGCAGAAACTCCGTCTGTAAACATGGTTCTGGTTAACTTCGTATTTGCCAGACTCTGCTGCTGTTTCAAAGCAAATGTATTTCACAGAAAAATCATAGCACGGTTGAGAAAAATGTTGAGAAGTCCCAGAAGAAAAAATGAGGTTTGTTTTTCCTTTAATGGTTTTACTGGTTTGGAAGACTGTCAGTTGTGACAGTCAGCTAATCCTGAGTTCTTCCTGGGATGGACATGGGACAATCCCACAATCACTTACCCTGTTGCAGTGCCAGAATGGATGATCTCCAGGTTGCTCAGGAAGCAGTCCATTTTTTACCCACTCAGATTTTATTCCAAGTACTTGTCTGATTTGATTCACATCCCTTTGTCCTCTTAAGACAGTTTCGGAATGCTCTGCACTGTCTGCACCCCACCGCACACGCCCCTGACACTTCTCACACACAAGACACACTCAAATACACAAAACTATACACACACACACACACAGCCAGCTCCGGCCAACAAGCATTTCAATGCAATGTCCTTTTCACATAGAAGAACGGTACAAAGGAACAAATACAAACTTTGAAACCTTGTAAATTGTCTACAACTGCCACCCTCCAGGCCAGGCTGTAAGTCGTGAGATCATGAAATTGTGCCACAGATACTTGCATCTCTTGATGTCAAACAAGAAGCACGCCTAGATACACAAAAGGAGCCAGATCAGCTATAAGATTGGGGGTTTATGTTAAATACTCAGACACATCTTGGTACTTCAGAACAGAAATTACTGATAGCATCATCGTATTAGGGGTGGCTAAAGGTGTAGTCAAGCTTTAAAAATTTCACAGTTCAAGTATCTTTAATGCAGAATGCATTCAACTGTTCAACTCTTCATCTGCTTCTACAGCTCCCTCAAAATTGGTATGTTTAGACAACGTTAAAAAAAATAATCAGAGGATCTGATTATTTACAATCACAATCTCGCTACAGTTAGGAAAAATGACAAAGCGTTTCAATTTTCAGGGACAGAAGAGTGTCTGCTGTGACCTCTGCAAACACTGACAGACACTAAAAGGCTTCTCAGTTGATTTAACCAGATTTCTTGAAGTCACTACTTGTAAAGGGAACATGTGCAGGGATATAAAGCGAGCGTCCCATGGTACTGTCATATATGCCAAAGCTCTACTGATTATTAATACATGGGCTTACGCCCTTCATTCTACAGAGCTCTTGTAATGCCTCAAATTAATTGGAGGAGAGTTCAGCAGCTCCAAAGAGATGATTAAAATCAATTATTAATTCCTCTTCCAATTCTTTCATCTGTGTTAAACTTCAGGATTAGAACCCCACTAATGAAACAACAATGATAATATAAATAAATAGTAAAAAATTAGCTCTTCAATAAAAAAAAATCAGAATACATCATTTTTGCACATTCTAAAATTTCTCAGTCAGAACATCCTGTTGCATTCAATACATGTGAAAGAAAAATAATGTCACATTTTCTTTGAAGTAGGTAGATGTGATTTTCTGATGTTTCTTTTAGGGCAAATAAGACAAGGGCGGTTTAAGGGGACTGCCCTCAAGAAGTGCAGGGGTAGACACAAAATGCAGGCAACAAACAATAAAAAGAGATGTATGTGTGTGTGTGCGCACGTATCTGAAAAAAGACCAAGAGATTGTAGATATATGTGGTGGCTTAGAAGGGTCCTTGTTTAAAATCTGTATTTGCTGGAGTTCTCTGGAGGATCAGAGTGGGAATGAGAGATCTTCACATCTTAACCAAAGATCTACAATGAGAAAGACATTAAGTAGGAGTGGTGCTGAGCTGGTAGTAACAAACAGAAAGAAAGAATAGAAAGGTTAAAAATGTTATAACTAAAATCTTCTTCCCCTTTCAACTGCATGAGCTTTAGATTTTCAATTCTAAGATCTCTCCAGTTCTCTACTATGTCTCCTAGGAAAGCCAGAGAAGCCTGGACCTGGTATTTCTGAAAGGACCAAAAAAAAAAAAAAAACCCCCCAAAAAAAAGGGGGGGGGGGGAAGATAAAAAAAAAAAAAGGCCAAGAACTAAACAAACAACCTTTCAAAACGTTTTGTAGAACCTAACGAAGCAAATGGGACACAAGCAGACTACTTCCCCCCCACTCCTCCCTTGCAGGTCACCTTTATCCATGACACACAGCAACAAAAGCAGAAAAATGAAAGTTAAGACCAACAGCCTGTCCTTAACTCATCCTGCTGTGCTTTGGTACTGCAGGGCTCTCAGATTAATGTGGATGTCACACAGCATATGCTGCAAAAACCAGGCACCACAGGACGTGTTAAGAATGGAGGGTTAAGGCTTTGGGCATTCTTATCAAGGTAAAGCTCACAGACCCGAAATGGTACATCTCTATGGATTTAGGCTTTTGTTACTTGGATCTCTTCCCTCCGATTTGCCGGCAGGAGCATTGTGGTCATCGAACTTGTGAATCTGGCTTTTCTGAGCACCGAATTACGCAACTTTGCCCCAGCCCCATTGCCTTTAATTTTAAAACAATTAACACATGCATTCCAGGTAGCATGAACACGTTAAGTTCCCCCGTCTCTGATCTTTGTAGTCAGGTGCACAATACAACACAAAGCTTTTGTATGAGCTGATTTTTCATCATGCAGGATAGACAAAAGACTTTTCAAGCAAGCAGAGCATAAAAGTGTAATGTGTTGTGCAAATGCTAAAGCAAATTACTGGGAAAAAAATGGAAGTCCGGTGTGAAAACAAGCAGAATTCCATGTACAAGCCTTGTTCTCCAAGATTTTTGGCAGTTATGGGAAGATATGAGCTACCAAGCTGCAAGTCTTCATACATTTCACATAGGACAATGGCTGCACATTTAAAATGATGAGTACTTCTTTCACCTCTGGGTGAAAAATCCATTTTAACAGTATCTCAGCAGTTTACATCTGTTATAACTATAGTATCAATAACTGGAATATAAACACAATAGTCTTCAAATTGTGAGCTGTGCTCAAAATTGTGCACAGAAGTCACATCTGAACAGCTAAAATGATCCCCGGAGATTAAATCAAAGTAGATGAAATCAAACATCAAGGGTTAACTTCTGACACCAAGTTTCCATCTAAGTCAGTAAACATAACCCTGCACCATGCTCTGCTCAACACATCTGCCCACAGGGAAAGCTAAACGGCACGCTCCCTGCAACCACCCTGCAGCAGGAGATAGCCACAATCTAAATTTCATCTTCAGTAGCTCGACAGAGCACTGCAACCCACGCGTGCACGAGGCAGGAGGCAGGGGACGGTGAAATAACCAACTTCTGAAAATCCCAGCAATAAATCCTGCCCTGTGAGTAGGGAGGAGGAGCAGGGAAGGATCCAGGGCTGAACTTTTGTTTCCTTCCCAGATGCTCCAAATGCGTCAGCTGACTGTACTCTCTATAAATTTGGTCACTGAAGCAGGAGCTATCTGACAGAATATTTTTCCTTTCAACAGTAGCTCTCGGCAGTTTATAAAACCTTACCAGAATGTATTCTTGTTGCATTTAAGATGCCCCAGCAAACTTTGAGCTCCCTGAGAGAGCAACAGGATGCTACCTTAAGTCTTAATTACATGACCAGCACTGCCTGTTTCTAGGGGTAAGCCTCCAAGCAGGCTGGGAGTTCTTTTTGGGAGCCTGCCTGCCCCTTGCAGCCTCTGCAAGGGAAAGATAAAACTCTGCTGTAGGGGCTGGAGTGCCAGGTTCTGAATTTGCAAACAGCCAGGCCCTAAATAAGAGAGAAAAAGGAGGAAAACAAACCGAACCCCATCCCCCACAATCCTTGTTAGCCAGTGCTCGCATTGGAGAGCCTTTATAGCCACACTTTTTAGGAAATGCAAAGGGAACCATAAACCCAATTCAATTTAATTGGGTGCTCTCCTGACAGAACAGTTATTAATAAGACTGTACAAACCTCCATGAAATCCCAAGTGCAGTCAGATGCACTAGCAAAAACATTTAACACCCAGTAAGCAACATGCTGCTGGAATGTTGCTGCTCCTCTCCTTTTCTCTTCCCCCTCCAAGTCTCTCTCTTGTTTTATCCAATTCTCAAAAAAAAAAAAAAAAAAAGAAAAAAAAAAGAAAAAAAAAAAGAGGCAAAAAACCCCGCTCATCTTGAACAGCTCCTATAAATTATTCACATGATATTACAGTGTATGTCAGCAGTCTCACAGTGTTTAAAAAACTTAACTACAAGCCAATTAAAATGTAAACTGAGAAAGACTGATGGGGTTGGGTCGCTCTGGTGTGAACTTGAGCAGCTCATAACAATACACACAACTTCTAGACCTGCTAATTTGACAGCTACTTTCATCAGCAGACGCTTTTTCTTCTTTCTTTTTTTTTTTCCCCCTAATGCAGTGTTTCTCAGAGGATGAACCAGTCTATAACCAGCAGATTAATCCCTTGGGCCTCAGTGCTGTACAGGCACCTGGTGTGTTAGTTACTAACAGGTTCAGATTAGGTTTGTACAGTGGAAAAGGGGGCAAAGGGGGCCTTCCCCTTATGGGGGCCTCAGTGCTGTACAGGCACCTGGTGTGTTAGTTACTAACAGGTTCAGATTAGGTTTGTACAGTGGAAAAGGGGGCAAAGGGGGCCTTCCCCTTATGGAGACACCAGTTAGTGAAACGTTACAACTAAGTAACAGCAATTCAAGTGACGGATTACATTTCTTAAATGAAGCCACTAATTTCTAATACAGTATATTTGATTGCTACAGAAAAAATAACCCCCTTCTAATAAAGACATTTAGGATTACCTGGTCCGTACATCAGTGTAGCAAGACTGGACATTAGCCTAAACCGCTTACTGCTGGACTACTGAACAAGCCAGGCACCAATTAGCTTTTACCGTGAGAACGAAACTAATTTTATTCTTCTATGGGTAAATTACAAGAGCACCACGAAGTCGGATTGTGAACTTGCAGCCAAAAACATCGGGAAAAACCTCAATAAATGAAAGTATTATAGACATAAAATCAATATTTAAGCAGGGGAATTTAAGGCATACCTAGCTAAAATCCTAAACAAGACAGCAGAAACATCTGATTTCATTCTTAGCCATGCTACTTGATTGATGGATCATCGTAAACAAGCCATTTCCCTTATCTGTATAAAGGGGATAATAGTGGTCTAAGTTATATGTAAAAACAGTTTGAATGAACTCAGTAAGAGAGAAGTAATCATTACCGTTACCTTTCTCTCCCTCTCCCCTCTTTCAGAAAGGTGAAACCTGTGAAAGAACCTTCTTCCGCAACCACCAGAAACTCAACTAATCTCGCCAGTCACCACAGTGACTGTGTCTGACAACACAGACCCCATCACGCCAGTTTGATCTGGCATTCTCAACTCACCCTAAATTAGAGCTTAATTACAGTCAGATTGCTGTGGAAGAGCATAAAGGACATTCTTCCTGCAGTCAGAAATGGTTTGCACATAGTGGGGACAGCAGCATCGACAGGATCCACCTTGACCACATGTGCGGGGCTTACCAAGCAGGAGGCAGCGGGATGAAGGCCAAGTCTACGTTCCTTTCCCTGGAAGTAGTAATCCAAGATTAAAGAGTCCACCAGCAAAAGACATCTACCCCAAAGAAAGGTGGCCAAAGGAAAACAGGCATTAAACTGATATTGCCCTACTTTCTGACAGAATGGTAAAGTAAGAGGAAAAGGTATTTTTCTCAGAATAACTGTGTTTTGATGCAACCAAACATACTGTAGTTCCCTGTTGGGAGATTTCTAGTTTGAGAATTTTAAATTTTCCTTTTTTTTTTTTTTTTTTTTGAGCGGGGGAGGGGCGGGGCAGGAACAGTATTACATCTTTATATCTCGTTCTTAACCTGAAACAGAGTTTTAAACCAACATATTTCCTGCAAGATGAAACCACCTGGACTCTTCAGGCAGCTCTACCCACAGTTACAGAGCAGGGCCGAACAGTGATGTCCAGCCTGAGGGGGGGGAGCGCGGAGAGCCTGAGTTCGGAGCTTACAGTCACGTGCATCTCTCTACTTGGGACTGGAAGCAAAGAGAGCATCAAAACCAGATGAGCTTCAAGGCAGCATGGATCACTCTGCTCAGAAGCTGTCTTTGTGCTGTCACTGCTAACCAAAGATGGCAGAGCAGTTTTGTTCCAAATGTTCTGTATCAAATGGGAAATCAGAACCAAAGCAAAAGCCAATTTTTTTGTTCATATATTACAAGAAGAAAACCAATATAAGCAAAACACTGTAACTTTTTTATATAAACTCATGAAAATACATTGCCTTGATATGTTTTTTATCTCCCAATTCTCACATCTTAAAAGTCGTATATGATAACTTTCTATAAATTAAATCACTTTGAAGATACAGTGAAACTACTTTTCAAAGGAATATAAAACGAAACATAGGGAAGAACCTTTGAACACTCCCAAATCCTTATTTGTAGTGTGCATGTGAGACAGAAACAGAACCACCTAACAGTATTCATTTTTACTGATTCAAGTCATGCCATGATTGTAAATTCTCTGCTGGTCAGACAGCTGGAGGCATTTTCATTTCAGGCCCAGGAAGCAGGGCTTTATTTCTACCAGCATTCACTTAGTAGTTTTTCTTTCTGAAAGGCATTGAGAATGAAGGGAATTAAGATGTTCCATCCAAAATGACAGTTCCCCGAGAACACTGTTTTCTGTGTACCTGAATTTGAGTTTTTCTATTGATCTCCCTCTTCCTTTCCGTAATTCACTTCCATTCTGGTGGGTGACAAGTGCTGATCATATCTGTCATCCCTAAATCCAAACAATGAGAGTTCTCAATGCACTACTAACTACGTGTCTAAAATGCTCTTATGCAATGGACATTGCCCTGGCACAGGGTTCCAGCACTCAGATATACTCCTGGGTGAAGCCACACATAATTTTCACAGTTGCTTATTTGAATGAGGGTGTTTCCTTCCCTGTTTTAAGAGCTTGGCACCCTTTTTATCAGTCATCTGATAAAGAAATGCTCTTCTTTCACTTTCCTTTACAGAAAAATTATTAGCTTCTGAAAAGTAACTTCATCACAAAAGTTACGCATTTCTCAAAACCAGGAAATTGCATTTTCTTCATTCACTCTGTTTTAAGCTAATTATTTCCTATCACTTGTGGGAAGTGTATCGGTCCCATCATTACACTTTATTTAGATGTCCAGTCTCTGTGAACTGGCCACTTATCCTAAGTCTATCCACACAAAAACTGTCATGGCTCTGTCCTAAGATTCTTGCCTGATAAATACCTTAACAACAAGTTTCCTACTTATGCCAGCTTATTACATTATCTTATAATTCATCTTATCTATATGTTAAACACTCTAGGCATCTTGTCAACCCTCCAATATGGTAAATTACTAGATAATGGTGCCCACTTCCACATGTCTTATTACTTAAAATGTAAGATCAATAATTAAGAGTACATAGCACCATTAATCACCTCCTGATGAAAGTCTGCTGATGCATTGAATGAATAAAGGTAATTACCCCACCTATTTCTTTTGCTGATTCTGGAAGATACCAGACTTAGAAAGACCTAAATTCCCTAGTGCTTCAGTATTTTTTTTTTTCATCTCAGCTCTGCCTTCACCTGAATTTCTTGATGAATAGAAAAGAAAAAAAAAATTAAAAATCTCTATTTCTTGTCTCTGTCTTATCTCATTATAAAAAAGAAACAAAGTTCTGCCTGCTCGATTTGAATGTTAATGATCCCATGACTGACTACAAGTCTCTCTGCTTGGTTTTTTGCTGACTGAATATAACCTATTAGCTTCCTCTCCTGTTGTTCAGTTTGCTTTCCATTTTGGTGGGTTATGGTCCATATGTATTATAAACATGCCTCAAGATTTCAGCTTTTATTCTACTATTCATATCACAGAATTACCTGTCCTATTTCTTCTTAGCCTTTGGGACTGGGTCACAATACATGATTTAAAAATACATTAGCTTTAATGGCTGAATTATAATATTGATTGGATATCTAAAGTGGGTATCAATTCACTATCTTACTAATAAAAATAGACATAAAATCCAGAATGTTAATCCTTCTTTGAGACAAGTTATGTGCTTCAGTACAGGCTAATTTTAACAATTTTAATATTCTGTCAAGATTAGGTAGATGGGATAAAAATTCACACATAAAATATATTTACTTGCACTATGAAAAGCTATCTCCTGGTATTCGTTCTGTCTCTCAATTCCATGTCAAGAGAACTTGATCACTTCAATAAAAGGACTATTTACAGAGTGAACAACTAGCAAATCATCCACTCAACCTGTGTCTACAGACGTTCAGTGCTAAAAGGAAATCACACATTGTGTTTTCTAGGAAAAACCTAAATAAACCCCCTGACTTCTATCTTCCTTATTCAGTTATGGACAGTTGAAACTCTCGTTTATTTATTTTCGTATTGAACACTAGCACAACTATTTGATCCAGTATAGTTTACAATTATACAACAAAGCTTCCAGCATCTCCATAGCCTCCATGTACTGAAAACCAGAAAAAATTTAGGTGTATTAATTATTTTTTGCTTGTAATCTCAGTTTCACTGCTCAGAGTCTGCACAGTGGGGAAAATGCTCTTCTCTGACCTGAAAGGGAAATAAAACCTATGTACTCTTACATTCCTAGGATGCCTAAGTAACCCAGAGACATATAATTTTTTTCCACTCCTTTCAAATGCTTACTGTAGAGGTGCTGTTTCTAAACTTTTAAGTACTCATGGAAAATACCCCTTAGAGTAAATGTAGCTTTAAAAAATTAAGAACCTGCCAGTTCCTGGAAAACTTTGTTCAATGGCAACCTAACATATGCATTAATGTAAGGAATGATCTCCAAAATCCTCATGTCAATTACCCTATTTTCTCCTCGAAATAACAGCAAAATGTCCCTTTGTGTATTCTCCCCTTGGAAAGGAACCGGGCACAGTTCTGATACAATCACTGACCTCAATGAAACAAAATGTTTTCCTCATGTCAAAGAGTAAAAGCAAGTAAGGTGGAGTTTACTGGAATTTTCATGCTCAGGCTATATATAAAAAACAGGCAAGAAATCAAACTTAATCTGTACCAGTTGTCTAATGCTTAATTATTTCCTAAAGCCTTAGATGTTTTCTATTTTGCTGTATCACTCTCTATTTTTCTCATTTTGGTATCCTTACTAGCTTGCCTTTGGACCAGAACATTACAACAAATGTCCATTCATAAGAGCACTGAGCATTACTGCATCACAGAGTAACTAGAAATGTCCTAAAAATAATAATTCTTGCTGTATCATAGCGATTCCAGTCAGCGTTGATGCTGAAAGTTTGATTCCAGATCTATATATTCAGTCAGGTGGCTTAAAATGACATCACAAGTGCTGTGTTTTCAGAAATCCCGTACGATTGCATGACTTGAGCGTTTTTATTTAGGAGGAATTCTACAGGTGTGTGTATAACATCCATTTCCAATGTGAGTCAAAGTACACATATGGATGAACACCTATTTTGTCCCCTATATTCTCCCAAAGCTACCTAGACTTTTTTATTCTGAATCTACAAGAGCCATATACTTCATTCACTACACACTTCAAGCTGGCTGTTTTTGCCAGAACTGCTTCACCCATTTTTAATTGCCACCACCATAAATGTCAAATGTTGTATTACAAGAAATGAGTCATGTCTGTGTTAATGACAAAGAAAATGCTTTATGGAGAAGATTCAAAGCTTGCACAACACATAGACTGTCGTCTTTTTTCATATGCTAAGAAATTTCTGTGGTTCTTGACTTTTCAGGAAAAGATCAGCAGGGCTTCCACAATAAGCCCTTGATACTACAGAAAAGTCTTCTGTATTGCCAAAAAGCTGTTGAAATCTGCTCTAAATCAGTAATGTCTCCTTTAAGGAAGAGGGGGAGAAAAAGGAAGGAGAAAATAAAAAGTTATCTCAAAGTAAAGCTCATGTTTTTGAAGTTCCCTGCTTTTAGCAAGTTCTGTTCTATTTAATAGCTTCCAAAGTCAAGAAGGTCTCAGGTAGACCTGACTTACCTAACCACATGAGCAATTAGTTCCTCCAGACAGTATGTCTGTTGTAATGTAGTTCACTTAACTTCACATGGTGAATCAGTTCACTTTGATGGTGGGGTTTTTTCCTTCCCTCCTATTATTTCTCTTCCTTGTCTCTCGGCAGCCGCCTGTCTTGACATCTGACCTCCACTTGCTCCACGGATTGACTGTTTCAGGCACTGTTAGGGAATTAAAATCTCTGGCCATTCCCCTGAGAATCTGAATACACCCCCAAGTTCATTGCAAAATCCAGGTCTTGCAAAGGCAAAACAAGCACTGCTTCCCTTGGCCTGGTTCAATAGAGTCTGATTAAGAATGTAGTTGCTGTTTCCAACACGTACCTAAAGGAGACACACGTCCCGATGGATGCTGCACAGGGCTACACTCGCAGCTGCTGATTTCAAACAGACCCCAAAACTTATAAAACCTGCCCGACCAAGAAACACAAATCAGCACAAAAAGCCACTTCACTTTTTTTGATTTACTTTAAAACCAAATGTTTTGATAGTCTGCCTAATTGATCCTTGACTTGGGAGTAAAATTTTGAGAGTAACTGAACAGGAAACAACGCGAACAGTGCTCTGACAGATGAAGGGCGACCACGGTTAATTGAACTGTTTGCTTAAGTATCAGTGTATACAGAGTTAAAGTGAAGACGCTGCCAAGTACTTGTCTTCCATTGTATAAAAATGTCACTCGGGCACTTGAGTGCTTTTTCCTATCGTCTGTCGCCCAGTGTTTCTAACAGATACTACATGTTGCTAAACCTCATCCACTTGTCAACTGTATCTTGATTCAATTAAGCGTATTTTGACTTTGATTTTGGAAAGCCACATAAATTTATACTTCTTTCCTCAAACATCACCTTAAGAAGACTAGTTTAAGGAACATGCCTACATGCCTCAGACTGGACGACAACTACACAAACAATATATATACCTAACTATACATACATAGGCAGACATATGACTATATACCATACTATAGCTTTACAATATGAGTACAGCTGTGAAAATTACCCAGCCCAGAAGAGGTGGGCAGCAAAGCAAAAGACCAATGAGCTTTTTTTTTTTTTCCTCCCTCTTTGTTGCCTAATGCCGACACCTGTTCCCACAGCTTTGTGAAGAGGGATGCACCCACCTTCCACGCTGCTCCAAAAGGCTCAGGAATGCATCCTTGCTCCTGTAAACTGGGACCACTCATTCCAAGGAACGGTACTCTGTCTGTGTTAATAGGTGATCTGGCCGAGAGATTTCTTAGTGCTACAACCTCCTGGAGATGTGTGCTGGATGGAAGCACATCTGCTCCTACGTTTTGCTTGCATGGCCGGTACCTCAAGCCTTACCGAAGATGCAGAGGATACGACCACAAAGCTCCATAACCCTCCTCACTAATGCAAATGAAGCCAACAGAAATACTTTTTGTTAAAAGGGTTGTCTACAGCAAGGATTTTAATGACAGCACCACATTCATTAAGGATTCTTTTTAATCACTATTATTTTTTTTAACCATTATATTATGCCAGAGAAATTTAAAAGCAGCGTGTACTTTACAGGAATCCAAAGCACGTTGTGATCCTGGCACTTCTCCCCACAGGCACTCCTCATCCAGTACATCCAGCCAAGTTACGCTCTGGTAGTGCACTGGTTTCACTGTTCATACCTGTCCTGCCAAACACATCTTCCACTTTTTGGTTCTGTTCAGGGATTTCTTTGGGTTGCTGCTGTTCCAGAAGCTGTATGCTCCTTTCTAACTGCCAGGAAGCAGACTTCCCTACCTAACTTTAGCCATCTAATAGTGTTTAGTGTAGGTCATCCTGAGGTTCCTTCTATAATCAACGGAAAGAGAAAGGTGGAGTGAACCACCACCAAGGAGGAGGTGCTGAGCTTAATGGTGGAGGAGGAATCCCCATCACTGCCGCACAGAGGGAATGGGCTGGAGGCAGGCAATGCACATCTTTCACTCCCCTGGCACATGAGAGCTGCTTTGCCCCAGGTTTCCGGTTTAATGCTGGGAATGGGCCAACAACCAATGCGTCATCACTGCCGTGTGAATTCCCCATCATAGATGCCTAGCAAGATCAAAACATTAGGGACAGCGAGTAACGTGGATGGGCTAGGGCGCAGACAGATAAAGGAAAGAAAGATACCATCCATACGAGTCCTCTGAATTCCCACTAATCGGCCCAGCACAGCCACGGGTCCTGCAACTTCCCGCTCCCTTATCCATCCCATCGGGAACATGACTGCCTGCCACCTACTCCGGACTCACCAGGCACTTTTCATGAAACTGCAGTCACTAAAGATGAAGGACACATTCAAGTACCCTGCAGAGGAACTTTGGGCCAGACCTGACAGCAAATTTTCAATATATAACATTAAAGCAAAGTCCTCATAGCTGAATTCTTCAAAATGCTGTCAAGTTAACAATGCTCCATTCATTTAACTCTCACTGAAGTGACTGGATCAATTTTCCATCTTGTCAACATGCACAGTGAGTCTATTACAATCATAACAAGAGATTTCTGTTGACCCCAAGAATGACGTTTGCCTCATTAGCACATGCAGCTAAAACCCAACGAAGATGGTATTTCTTGGATGTGCTTGTTCAGATTTCAGTCATCAAGAGGCACTTCCATCCTGCCCACTTGTTCTTATCTGCCCCACTGCCACCTATTCAAGATCTGAGCAGTCAATTTGCAGGTGCCACTGTACCAATGTTGATAGCTGGCTGCCTACCAGAGCAACTGCTTTCTGAAACAGGCAACTTCAGGGCTGTCATCACAAATGGCTCCCAGATAAATTAGTAATCTCCTTTAAGGACCAGTTTCTGGTAGCTGCATTAACAGTGAGTGGCACTCTTTTCCATAAGGGGCTGATTGCATAGCACTCACTTCACAAGTAATCGCTGTGGGCAAGAGTCTCAGCATCTCTGATTTTATTCTTTGACTGCCATGATGAAAGAGACAATTTGGAGAGATTATGAAAAACATTTACCGAGAAGACACTGAATCTCACATGCACTATTTAATTTCAAATACTTCTGACCATGTAATGTGGGCTACAGTTCACACATAGTATGTACTTCTGATACTCTGAAGAAATGCACACTGCCATCCCCAAATTTCTGACATTTCTCCAAAGAATGAGGCTAAGACTCAGTCTAAACTCACTCTTTTTCAGAAAATGGAAACACTCTCTAACTTGCAATAAAGCCATCAGAGGGGAGGAAGAACCTGAATTATCGAGCAGGGGATTGACTGTGATGCTAGTGCAGCCCTGAAGCAGGATCTGCCGTGAGCGCTAGGCTAAAAAACCTTTCCACAAACAAGACCAGTTCATTGTACATAAAACACAAACAATGACAGAAAAGGGAACACTTTTTTATAAACACAAGCATTCCCCAGGAGGAAAAAAAAAACAAAAACCACACCAGAATTTAACAGCAGGAGTATTTAATAAGAAACAGCCTGTTCCAGTCTCTTCTTCATTTAATTTAAAATAAACATAAACCAGATCTCTCCTATACAACGTGATCACTCCCTCAGAAGAAACAGAAAGGAATTCAAAGGTCACCCTGGGAAGTTTGGTTCTTGAAAAACTAAGGAAGAGATTCCTGTCTATCAGTGATCCTCGAGGAGCATCTGGTCTGTTCCCCTCACACACAAATTGCAGGACCCCTATTGCAAAATTCACCCAGCATCTCAGCTCCACCACAGACTCTTTAATCCACTCAAACCCCTGCCATCAGTAACTGCTGGAGAGCTGAGCACCTCATGAGAGGCATCACCCCCAGCACCCATCTGAACAGGTCCCTGCAGCATAGCACTTGCACTTGTCTTCTGGCAAAGGCAGTTTCTTCTTAAAATTTTCTAGCCATTCATTCTAACAATGACAAGGGTCTCGAACCAAATGGGAGGGCAGTGACTCAGCCTTCCAATTATTTGTCTAAAGCTATTAAACTTTAGGGCAAATTCTGCAGAGCGCCCGGAGTGTCACTGTATGGACTCACTGTATAAGCCATACAGAGTTCAGCCAAAAGCACACATGCATTTCTGATTGCACAAAAAAAAAAAAAAAAAAATTAAAAAAAAATTGCAAGACAACCCCCCTGCCCCAGTTTCACCTACCTCCATTAATCAGTTAAGCCAAACAAATTCTCCTATTCTGCTATATCTAGTAACCAGAGTAAACTGCAGCGTGGTATTAAAAGCCACAAGGGTTCTTAAAAAGACAAGAGTGGAAGGAAGAAACTCTCCACGCACCACAGCAGCTTTTATGTCAGAAAACCAAGTCCACCTTGGTTTCTGATATGCTACATTTGAAAGTCTGAGCTGTGTTGCAGCAACTCACTTATAACACTGACCGGTCTGAAAAGACTGCAAGGAAACCTGGCAAGAAACTCCTTCTACAACAACAAACCAGGCTTGCAATAAAAGCCATCTGCAAAAGTGCCAATTATCCTTCTCCTCAAATGATTATGTTCCATCCAGTTTTGCTGACAAGCAAGTTATGCCACATTTTAATAGGCAATAAAATGTATTATTAAATAATTAGTAGCTAAGAAACAGAAATTAGAGGGCACTTCCTTTCACATACATCCCCCAGTACTTCAAACTATTGATTTAAAGGCAACTCGATCCTCTAAAGAGGACAAAATGGAACCTGATACAGCAGTTTACCAGGAGACAATTACAAGGCTAATGATTGTTCCCAGAGAAATGAAGCAGGAAGAAATTCTAGAGAATTCCACCCTGCTCTGTTTTGTCTGATCTGTCTCTAAATCCCCTAAAGAGCTAAAATTTCTCCAAATCTGTTCCTTGCTCTGAGCCCATTAATTACAGTGTTAAAGGTAAAGAAGTATTGATGTCTTTCCTCTCCTCCCTCCGTTCCCCCCCAGGTGATGTCTGGTACTTGTTCAGCCTTTAAGGTATGGTTGTGCTAACTGAAAAAAGCCCCACTAAGACCAATTAAGGCCTTTACTAAGAGGCTGAAAAGAAGACAAATGGAGGCAGAAAGCCCGATTACAAGGAACCTTTGTACAGATGTAAAGCAATTAGAATAGTCTCAAGGGCTGGCCAGTGCAGTACCTACTAGTAAAGGATTTTACAGCTTAGCTAAACTTGGAACAATCTCTCTCTCTTTTTGGTTGAGTGTAAAAGTGAACCCTGTATTAGTGTCATGTATCGGTTGATAGCTTGGTATTGGTTTCCCTGAGCACGCTAAATCTGTAATGCTGGTCTCCAGATCCCTTGTGGATGACAATAGCGTTACACAGCCAGCTCTAACTTACAAGGAAAGAAGATATGCCTGATGCTAAACCATGATAAAAAACAGAACCAGGTCTTTCAAGCCTCTTTTATTTGCCTAATACTAATCCCTAGAATGTCTCAAATTTACTGCACTGTGCTGCATAATTTGGCTCAGAATATGTAAGAAGTGAAGATGTTTGTACTGCAGTTTTAATAATAAAAATAAATTTTGCAGTGACTCAGTTGAAGGCAGCTTCTAATCTCAGGTCACCCTTTCTTTTTAAAGAATAAAAAGAAAAGCCAAAAATATACTTCTAAGGCATGAAAATGATCAGTCGAACAGTACCCGAGAAGTCCTCCAGTACCACACATATGCCCAGATGCCCCACATCCCAACACATGCAGACCCCCCTCCGCCTACTTTTCTCCTCCTCAGCCCCACATGTGATTTTACAAGCATAACCCCTCCATGGGTGACTCCTTTCTAACCACCTTCCTCGTTCATCTGCGGTCCATCTGCTAGACTCTGGTACCAACCACAGCACTGCCTTGGTCACAGTGCTGGCTCAGACTGCGTAGCCACGCTGCGGCTCAGACTGCGTAGCCACGCTGCCTACATCTGGCCTTGCATTTGGATGGGAGTAAGTGCATGGCTAAGATGTTCTGGATCCTTTGGTGAAGCACAGATACCAAGAAATTATCGACATAAATGTCTTAAACACTTGGCAGACGTTCATGTGACCGTACCTGCCCTGGGTAGCTTTAGCCTTTGGCATCAGTAGGACTTAATGCGGTCCATAAATTTTTAGCCAAGTGTATTTTTTTCATACGCTGATTTCTGAGGTGCAAAGAGCTTGCCTTACATTCAGGCCATCATAGCAACAACACTTAGTATTTCCACAGGGCAATACACTCAAGGCAGCTAAATGAGCAAAGTCACCCCTACTCAGTGAAAGAAAAAACATAAGCTCACAGAGAAAGCTCTTCTAGGTCAGCTGCTACGCTTTCTGCACAAAATTAGGCTTTAAGGTAATTGACCCACACGAAACAGAAATTTGAGGTTACTGGTCTATGTACAATTTGTTATGATTATATTACTACCTCTCAAGGGTTTTGCTTTTCCAACACTTGTTCGGGTGGATACAGAAAGGACACAGGGAAGTTTTAAAGAAAGAGGACACAAGTTGCTGCTGACCTGCTGACTGCTCAGTTTACAGTATCTGATGATGAATGAACCTTTTGAGGAAGCCTCTGATAAGAAAAAGTGTCTTGCAACAGTTTCATCAAAGATAGATCATATTATGCAATGTGTTTTAAGCCTTTTTTCCTCCCCTTATACATAATTTTATGAGTTAAAGACAGCCCCTTTGAATAAAAAAAAAAGAAAAAAGCACCTAACCTCTGATAAAAGATTCAACATTTCTTAAACTAGGAAATGTTCTTCCGAAGTGGTAAGTACTGAGCAGCCCCTGCTGTGTTACCAGGGGTTGATTTGTGAAACAATCTCAGCCATCAGCCTGCTAAATTCTTCTGAAAATCTAGTCTTTGCTAAGGTACCTAGTTAGACCTGAGCTCATCTAAAACTCTGATTTCTCCTGAAAATGTCCAGATAAAAAAAAAAACAACCAACCAAACAAAAACCAACAGTGCAGTGATGTAGCATGTTAGTCCCTCACACCCAAAACTCAGGTTTAATTATGTCTGGGTTTTAAGCAAGATAAATCTGGACATCTATCACGAATATCCTTCATATTACAACTGCAGTAAGAGTTTTTGTTGTTGGCAAAACCAACAGTCAGCAGAGCTGTTGCCGGTTGGGTTTAAAAGTCAGTGCTACAAACGTATCCTCAAATGGCCACCTCTCCCAACCAGTTTGTAATTTTCATGGTGCTAAATAATTAAAATGCACAAAGATTATTTCAAAACAGTAAGCCAAAAAAACAGTACACCAGGACATCATCTTTAGTAATGAGGTCAGCAGCATACCTTTGCCCCGTGAATTATTTAAGTGCATATTATTCACAGGCTGAACTTTGTACTAAATGGCAAAGAGGGGAGGGTTAACACACGATCTCAATGCAAACCAGGCTGAGCCTACTTAAAACCATTTTAGCAGGTATATTATGCCGCATTTAAATTAGGTTCTCCAAAGAAGAAACACTCTCCATAGCCATCATTCCACAGAGTAACTCACTGTGTATTCAAATCTTTTGAATTCATCTTAGATTTCAAAACACATAAGCAAAGATCACACACAAAAAAGCAGTTTTAACGAAAATATTAGTATATGTCAGATACCTGCTTCATTGCTCTGTCAAGATTCACGTACAAGCCTCTGTATGCTGTGTACGCCTCTATAGTCATGTCACTGGCAGACTGTAGCCAAAGCCATACAATATTTGTCGTCTAGTGTTCTTAGCGATAATGATTTTTGATTCCGTCTATCTTTTCCCTCTCCCCCTCCCATACACACAGACAAAGCTTGCCTCAGGTAAAGCTGAGGGCTAAAATGCTCTCGCTACTGATATGTCCGTGATCTGGTATCTGTATCTTACCCAGCTGAAACCACTCACTGAAGTACCTGATCAGTATCGCTATGATGCTTTCTTGCAATATTGGAAAAAGGTTTTGAGTGCTTTTGCACGCTGCTGCAATTTGACTGAATGAATCAAAATTGCCTATGTTTCTCCAATCCCGTTCTTGAAAGAGCATTCACCCATCCATTTATTTCCATGGTGCCCTGCCAAAGCATCACAAAAAAGCCCACTCCAAATTTTGCTCTATTGATACATAAATACAGTCACTCCAGATAGAGAGCCATCAAGTCACTCTGATGCTTGGTAACTTGATTAAATCTATATTAAGGTAGCAAGTCTTACTGCACGGCCTTTAACACCGAGTCAGGAAATAATTAAGTTTTAAAGCTAGCTGGTGAAAGATAATGCCAAGTCTGGTTTGCTGCTGCAGTGCTGATAAAGGAAGTGGTATACAATTGAACATTAATTAGGTACAAGCAAACATCTTTGCTAATAGCTTATGTTCTCATTCCCAAAATGTCAACAACAGATATTAGTGCCAGATGCTGGTATCACATCTCCCATGACTGGGGCTGGGACATGGGAATAGACTTGTGCATTTGGAGAAAATGCCAGCGCTGTCAGGGGGGATCTGGCATGATGTCATAAGAGTAGTAAACTTCCTCATAAGGGATTTACCAAACAAGTCTCTCTATTATTAATGATGATTCATGTGTCACATAGTGAGACCCTGGGAAGCAAAATGAAAACAGTGAACTGGCATAACCTGTGAATCAGAGACAACATTAGCACTGAGAGACTCACGTATAAATCACTGGAGGCTTTTAAAGTTATCAAGCATCTTCCACTCAAATTGCTTTAAAAATGTTACTCAATCCACTGCCTCAGTCACAACATTTTTGGTAAAAAAAGGCCTGTTGTGTCAAAGAAATCATCATAGCGCTGGTCAGGTCAGTGAAGCCAGGCCAATGTGAACAAAGGCAGGATATAGGATTTGACAACGTTCTTTTGCATCAAACTGTTTCCACCGCAGGGCTTTCACCATAGTGGGTGGAATATAGGAAGTGGAAAACCAATCTGAAAAAGTACCAGCAAATTCTAAACGTTACTGCCATTGCAAGGGTGGGATTTAGCATTAACCAAACAAACTTCTAGCCAGAAAACAGAATTTAAGAGGAGATGCATTTTTTGGGGGGAACTACCAGAAACGGGCTCCTAACACCTCACACAGAACCACAGCACGCAGCAGCACAGTGCTCTGAGCACGGCGCAGCAGCACTGCCTGCACGCCAGCCTGCAGAGGGGACCGCGGCGTGCCCAGCACCTTTGTGCAGCACCCAGCTTTCCTTGGGAGCCTCCCTTCCAAAGAGCGACCCCCACCAGCCCAGCTTCCTCATGCACACAGCTTGGGATGCGTACACAAAAGCTCTGAAAAACCTGTAAATAATGCATCTCTGTAATGACATTTGAACTCAAGTTTAATCAAATCAAGTGGGATCCTTTCAAATATCACTTATCCTGTAACTGCAATTTCCAAATCTCTCAAATCCTGGCTTTGCTTTTAATCTCACATGAAAATTGTATTACGCTAATACTGTTTACATCTTATTTCCTCTTTTGCATATAAAAATATCACTAACTACATTTCCATTCTCTCCCATTGCTCTTCTGCCACGCCATAAATCCCGTGGGTCTTCCACGGCTCAATCTCTGTGCCATTTGCTGCTTTCAAAATAGCCACCAGCCCCTCAGCTAACGCAGTCCGGACGGTAATCCCCTCTCAGAGCCAGCTCACACCACTTCCAAGCCAGCCAGCTGGGTGCTCAGAGAAATCCAGTCCTATTCCAGATTACAAGTGCAGCAATTTTACACCATCCCTTGGCTTTGACAGGATCGGACTGAACCCAAACTCTTCATTCTAAAATCTGGAAGATACAGTGATTTTCATAAATCATAAGTCATGCATCACAGCTCCAGAATGTCAACTCTTAAGCCTTCTCATTGGTTTTTACTGCAATTTCAATACATTTTGTGGAGCTGTATGTGTCTGCTTCCATAAGGATGGCCCTATATCCCCTGCCTTGAAACCACAAAAGATCTAGAAAGCCAGATGGCCTCAGGAAGAGAAGTATCTAACTCTTCTGATACAAGGGATATCCAGCGAGGACTAAACTCAAACAAGGCAGTATTTCCATTTTCCTGAAAATGGGTAGGAATTGCTGTATACTCTGTACCTAACTTCTCCTCCTCAGCTGAAAAGCACATCACACAGATACACCCCGAGGCCACAGAATGAGTGAGAGACATTCACCTACAGCTTTTCTCCCCCTCTGCTTACCTACACTCAACTGCTGTCGGGGGAAAAAAGCCTCAGGGTTGTATTCCTCCTTCCAAGGCTCTGGGGAAGACATCTCTGTCACAGCCACACCAGTAATACGGCTCTGCCTTTCACGCCAAAACAAACTACGTCAGCTCATTAGCAGCTAAATGCAATAGCAGGCTACAATATTTTCAGTAAACCCACTGGCAAAAGCAAATCCCCGCAGACGGGGTTTGAATAAAGTATTTTTTAAAAGAGATAACTTTAATCATTGTATTTACCTTTGATTTTCCAGATAGAGACTTTATAGTATTTAAGAAATGAGGGCTGTTAAACCACAAAGTCATGTCAGGAAAAGAGCAGATCGTGCAGAAAAGACATAAAGGAACCTAGAGTTACCAGCAGCACAGGTCAGCTTACCGTTCAGATGAAATGTCTCTGTACTGAGCTCTGCCTGCCCACCAAAGTCACCGAAATGTCCCCGTCACTGCAAAAACAACAGCCTCATTGCAGACAGGGAAGCAGTGGGTCCAATATGACACTGGCTGAGACTGAACCGTAATTATTGCGACAAGGGCCTTAGCTGAATATGCTCCTGCACAACGGGAAGAAGTGACCCAAGGGCCACGCAGCAGCTCCCTGGTAAAACACAACTGGATTCCGTGGCACTCCTTGTCCTGCCCTTGTGCCCCTGCACATGGAACTGCCTTTGCGCTCAGAAGAGCTTCAGGAAGAGATGGACGCGCTTTGCTACGCCGTGACCAGATTCTTGTACTTAACCTTCCAAACATTTTTAGATTGTAAAATGAAATTATTATGACTGGTAAAGAGCGATCAGTAAACACATCAGGCCAAAATGGGGCCGGCCAAGGCTTCTTGCCTGTCCTTCACACCCATACTTCTTAAAAAAGAAAGAGGGAAAACACAACGTTTTTAATGAGTTTCATTCTACTGTGAAGGTTGACTGCAATCTATAATCAAAATTACTTTCAACAAGACTCAGTATTGTTTTACTTTGCTTGAGTCTGTTTACAATAAAATGAGCACAATTCTGATTGTTAGGGTTTCACAGCAAGATGAGCTACACAGGAAGAAAATTACTTTCTATTTTCTGTGTCCCTTTTTGTGTTAATTTCTAAAAAGATATCCCTATAGGGAAATACAGAGCTTACAAAACCTAGTATTTTAAATTCAGTATTCAAACACTCACTTCTCATGTGAGTCCAAAATTTGATTGATGATTTTGGCCTTCTTATAGCTACCACCCACATCTGATTCACTTGCACCATGAGGATTGCAAGTTTTAATGGCAGTATCTCCTCTGTGCTTGCATGAAAATTCAAGGCGAGGTCTAAGTCAGCCCTGGCAGCCCACCTTCTCTAGGAAGGCAGGCAGGTTGCTGTTTCTTTAAGGAATATCTCAGCAGAAACACACAAAATCCTTGGAATCAGTCTGAAAGAGAGGCCAAGGACATTCCTTCCCAAGCATTAGATTTGGTTTCACATGAGATGATTAGACTCATCCATGCTAATTACACTAGAAAGAACTAATTAGAAAAATCTACCATTCAGCTAATGAGGGCTGGGCCTTAACTATCTCAGTGCTTAATTTTTCAGGTTGTAAAATATTACTTTACCCTCCTTCCCCCCTTTCTCAGCGTGCCATCACCATGTTAATTCTTGTAACAGAGCTGATCATTACATATCTGCTAAAGAAATATTTGTTAATACCTGCAAGTGCCACAGTTTTAAAACAGCTGCACACTGATGGTTTCTTTATGTAATTAAAGTATCAATAGGATGGCCTGAATTCTCTGCCAGTTGAGGGGAACAAGCCAAAGGACCTACCTGCAGCTTCCAATTCTGCCCACTTAATCTGAGTTAGTGGAAATGGGTAATACAAAATTGCTAATGAATTCTATGCAATGTTCCAGTGCAGCCTTTTCAATAAATATTCTTTTTCCTCCCCTTGGGAATAATGCAGGATGTAATATTATCAATGTGGGAGGAGAGTTTATTAAAAAGCAATGATACCACCTGATAAAGACTAACATCTCTGCCAAGGGTTATAGTATTTAGCAGGAAGCTGATGGAATGAGCATAATGAAAAGCTAATAAATCAGAGCCCTTCATTATACAATAAACTCATTAAGTTACTCCTTGAAAATGGCAAACCAGACATAGCACAATATTGTTAGACTAGTAACGTTAAAAGCTTTCCTAGAAAATACAAATTCAAAGCCAGCCATTGAGTTTTGCTGTATTTACATACTTAGTGTCCATTTGGAAGTTTAATGAAAGATACTAGGAAATATCTATATGATGCAGCATCCATTCAGCGCACAAACTGTGCTTTTCAAAAGAGGGTTTTCAGACAGCCTGGCAGGGGACCAAACCCTGTAGTCTGTAAGATGATGTGTGAAATTAGTGCAAATTGAGATGCCGGAACTTCCATTTTTTTGCAAAATCCTTTGAAAAATCAGATGTGTTTCTGTATCAGATTTTTATTTTATTCATCCCCCCATACCCATTTTCACCCGAAGCCACTAAACTAAACCTATTTAAACATACAAGCAACATGAGTCTGCTTTTTAATAGGCTTAAGAAGACCCACCTTGAAATCCTAACTGCGCAACACCACAGAGTGTAATGAGAAATCCAAAACATCGCAGGTCTCTGATCTATTTGAACTTTATGATGGAGGGTACATAGGAATTGAACATTGGTCTGATTATTACTTCAGCCACTCTCACGTAAGTCATGAGTAAATAATCAGAAAACAGAATTAGGCTAATTTATTTACATATTCCATGGTAGGTCCAATGTTTTTTTAAAACGCCTTCAAGCTTTATGATCTTGATTTTTAAAATTATGGCTCAAAAGGCCTATTTACAAACCTTTTACATCATCTACTACTCTATAAAATTAAAAATATTATGATTATAAATATATATAAATGCACAAACAGAGAAATACAGCAAATGTTCTCCTTCATTAAGCAGCTTCATTAAACCAGAAAAGAGGGGTGTTTGGGTTGAAATGGAGAGCAAAGCAACACAGTGGTGTTACACAGAGGGACAGACTCCAATGACAGGGTTCAGTTTGGAGCTTTCCTGGTCTGAAATACACACAGCAGCAAACACAGTGCCCTAGGCCCAGTGGAAACGCCTGGAAATTACCTCATTTTCCTTCACAGTGGTGAAAAGTGGGATTTACTTTTTTGAAATGAATGAAGTCAGAATGATGTAAGAAATCACAGCACCGGTTCTGGTTAGGTAGGGCTGAGTTCAGGTCACAGGGAAGGAGGACATTGGTAGAATAGTAGTTTAATAAGGAAAATGAGTTAGAGCTGGGGATTTTGAACTGCTTTATGGACTGCCTTTCAAGCAAAAGCGATATATTTGTAGGTAGACTGCTAAAGAGAACCACCCTGACTGCATCTGTGTGTATGCAACTGATTTACTTCACACGCTGTATATACCAAGAGCATCCACTTAAAAGCACGCATGGCTCACTTGTAGCACTTCTGTTACTTCTGCCAATACTCACCACAGTCTTTCTCAGTCAGCAAGGAATTAAAGCTACAAATTCTTACATCTGTCCTACCTGCAAGGACTGTTGTCCTTAATAGCCTACGTTCAAGTCTTCTGGAGATCGAGTGCATTCCCCATGGATGTTATGATGGTCACATTTGACCGGCTGGGTGGACGAGGGGAGAGCGGTGGGTGTTGTCCACCTTGGCCTCAGCACGGCTTCTGGCAACGTCTCCCCCAGCACCCCGCCAGCGAGCTCGGGCAGGTGGGCAGTGAGGGGGACAGCGCTGGCTGCACAGCAGGGCTCGGGGGGTCCAGCTGGAGGCCTGCAGCTTGCGGTGCTCCCCAGGGGTCACTGCTGGGGCCTGTCCTGCTGGACCCCATCATCAATGACCTGGATGAAGGGACAGAGCGCGCCCTCAGCAAGTTGGCTGAGGATACACAACCGGAAGCTGTGGCTGATGCACCAGGCGGCTGCGCTGCCGTTCAGCGAGACCCGGGAAGCTGGAGAGCTGGGGGAAGAACCTAAAGAAGTTCAATAAAGGCAAGTGTAGGGTACTGCCCCTGGGGAGGAACAGCCCCACGCACCAGTACAGGCTGGGGCTGACCTGCTGGGGGGCAGCTCTGCGGGGAAGGGCCTGGGAGTGCTGGTGTGCAGCAAGTTGCCATGGGCCAGCAGTGTGCCCTGGTAGCCAGAAGGCCAATGGTGTCCTGGGTGGAGAGTTACAAAGATGATTAAGGGACTGGAGCATCTCCCTGATGGGGAAAGGCTGCGAGAGCTGGGCCAGTTCCGCCTGGAGAGGAGAAGGCTGAGAGGGGAGCTCATCAAATCCAAGGCTACAGATAGCTTAGGGGTGAGGGTCAAGAGGACGGGGCCAGGCTCTTTTCAGTGGTGCCCATCGACAGGACAAGGGGCAACGGGCACGAACTGCAACACAAGAGGCTCCATCTGAACATGATGAAGATCTTGTGTTACCCTGAGGGTGGCAGAGCCCTGGCAGAGGCTGCCCAGGGAGGCTGTGGGGTCTCCTTCACTGGAGACAGTCACAACCCAACTAGATGTGACTCTGTGCACCCTGCATGAGGTGACCCTGCTTTAGCGGGGGTTGGACTGGATGGTCTCCAGAGGTCCCTTCAAACACCCACCATGCTGTAGTTCTGTGAAATGCTGTAACTTGGAATCAGAACTTGCGAAAAAGTGTCCCAAATGTGTCTGGGGACTTGGTCCCCATATGCGTGAGTGTGACTATGGATGGGGCTTCCGACAGGTGGAGGTGATCGGCTTCTCGCAGCTGCACTGCTACAGTCCCTACCAGGGACTCTGCTGGCAGAGTTTGGTCCCAAATCCAGCGTGTCTGGTCCTGGCAGATCAGAAGGAATTTTTTCTGCTTTGTACAATTTATCTGGGGCAGACTTAGGTGGTAGGTACTGGAGTCACCTTTTAAAGTTTGCTATATAGACCACAGATCATAGGAAGAGATGTATAATAAAAGAGAAGCTTCCTTTTGTGGAGAAGGTATCGATCTGCTCACCCACCCACCCACTTGCACGTCATCAACATGTGTGTCTTTGCACAGACGTGGATGAGAAAGAGATCACTTCAGCGCCACTTATTCCCAGGGCATAGATACAGCATTAATATTACAGAAAGGAGTTTCTTATCTGAGACCGCTTTATATATAACATGTAAACAAGCATTTAAGAGAATGGGAACTGCCATTCTAAGAATAAAAATCCCCCTGCCCCAAAAAAGAGATGATAAAGGTTAGGGAAAGGGAAGAATCTGAGAAAACAGCTGTCAACAGTGTACTGCGAACATAACCTTCAGAAAAATTTCCCTATGTCTTTAAAGTAAAGATGCGGGGCATTAAGACCTTACTAACTCACCGGATTTAATACTTGTTTTTTAGACTTATAACAATAAAAAGCTTACATATTCCACCAAACAGTCCAAAACAGGCAACCTTTATTATCTGTTATGTCAGCTGTGCCTAAAAAAATCAAGCGAAACAGTGTGTACCCTTTAATAGTTAATCCTCTAACATGTAATTAGGCATTCACATGACAATCAGAACAGGACTATATTTCATGTTTGCCTTCCCTTTCAAAGCCTCTACTAGAGGGGCACTTACTCTGTCAAATCTGCTATAGTAATCAAAACATTGAAATTACTTCTTTCCACACTAAATATACTGGAACTGGTTGTTTGATTAAATGTAGAGCAGAGAGTGCAATTTGCTAAATTACAAGTATTCTGAACATGTAAATATAGTTTAATTACTGCAATTAAAGAAGATTACTGGAGATTGGCAGATGGGAATGTAATGCTGTTTTAATTAGAGTTTTTAATGCACTGTAACATAAGCATAATATTAACCCTTTATCCTGGAAAGGGCTGGCTAGTCTCTGAAAAAATACTCTTTGAAAAACGTACTAGAGCTAGTGTTTCATAACAAGACTTCAAGTCAATTCACTGTAAAGCGCCAGGATGATTTGGGAGAGTTTCAGACGTTATTTGTAGTACATGCACTGCAGAATAGATACATTCTGGAATGCAGTCAGGAAAAACCACACAAGGTGGGCACATTGTTTGTGCCCTAGATGAAAGAACTATGAAAATACAGCGTTTGAGTAGATGGATTGTATTTCATAAAGAGTGCAATCATAGCTACATCACTAGAGATTTAAGATTCTTTCATGAAAGTTAAAGTACCTCACTCCCAAAGATTTACAAAACATGAAAAGAGAAAATGTTTCAAAATGCATTAGTTCAATTTTGAAAAACTGCTGCACAGAGACACAGAACAATATTGCCCGGGGCCTGGGTTATTACTACTCAGCCTCCAGAACAGTATTTGTTTCATAAAGTAATATTCCAGAATGTACTAAGCAATTTTTGTCATCTTGAAAGCTATCACTTGCAACATTTTATCCATTTAAGTCAATAGCCCATTAGAAATTCTAATTGAAAGTTCAATACTCTGCTTGGAATCTTACAATAGAGGTTGCCTTTGGAAAGCCATTTAAAGTCTTAATCTCTTTATCATTTCGTATTTTGAAGCCTAACTTTGTTCTTGTTAGGCAGATCAATGGCATTAATTTACAAAATGGGGGAAAATGTCACCCTTCATCCTTTAAATCTCAGTGCGGCGAAGAGCAGCGTAAGCGAATCCGACCGTTGCTCTCCCATATTAGCAGAAAACGGTGCCATGGGAGGTTTGACCTACAAATTTTAATTACTGCATGAAAAATTCAGTTCCTGGAGATGAATAGAGACTTGAGGAAAAGCAGAAGTCCACCTTCTGAGTGTCTGCAGAGCTTAACTCTTCAAAGGCTGCATCAGTGAATGAAGCAGCATGCACTACCTTCAATAGGTAACATCTGTAAGGTGCAGGATCAAATTGCACAAGCAACAGAAGAAAGGAAAAGGATTTTACCTACAAAGTAGCTTTATGGGTGTCCAAAATAGATGGACACTGATACCACCCTCAAGGGAAGCAAACGTGGTGAGAATTTGTTTTGAAAAGTTCCTGACTTTAAGGGAACATTATAGTTAGCGAGTTCACTTGTGGCCAGCTCCCGGCTTTGGGGAAGTCAATGACAGCTTTGCTGTTTCATCACCAAAGGGAGGTTTTCACCGGTGCTCTTTGCCTCCAGCAACATACAAACAGTATGCAGCAACACCAAGTGTTTTGAACCAGTGTTTTCACTCCAAATCGGTGCACGGAGGAGTAAAATCCTAAAACTGATCAATGGACCTCTGCCAAAGAATGGTTTGACTTAAAATTAGAAGGAACTAGGTGCTTTCCCAGGCAATTTTGAAAAATCTTAGGTTATACACACTGAAATATTCCGCAATTTACTCCTTGCAATGCAAGTACAGTAAAACAACTCTGCAGGTAACATAGGTTCATTATTGCATTTGGAACTTTGCCGTTCCTGACACTGGGATTATTTGAAGTGGGGTGATGTGGGGTGGATAGAAAAGTTTTCCTGTTAGCTAAATCACAGATTAAGGATTTGGATTTCTGTTTCAATGATGGCTACATTAATGGTCATAGAGGCAGAAAGGGAGAGAGAGAAAAAAAATAATGACAACAAAAGAACCCCCACAGCTGCAGCTGACGCAGGGTGTTAGCAAACACTTTTCAATTACTTTTATGTGTATGAGACAGAGACAGAAATAGTTCATTCCAATTCTCTTACTGGCTTTTTACATCCTCCCAGACACACCCAGTTTCAACACAACTTGGTATCAACACCATGGTCTTCCTTGTGACAAGTTTTAGTACCTTTTACTCTGGTCCCCCACCTTAAGAATCAGAGGGCAAGCAGAATCAAGGAAACCATGGAGGTATTTATATTCTACTTTCTGCGGTTGACACTGCTGTTGCATACTACTGTTCGGTATTTCATTTATTAGCATAGCTTGGCTTTAATGTATTTTTGCAAACGGTGATTGAGGCCTTGATGCACTAGGTACTCCACAGATGCAGAACAAGAGCCATTCCCTGCTGCTAACAGTGAAGGGCAGACAAAGGATGAAAGGAAAGAGAAAAGGTGAAAAGGAAAAGGGGAAAGGAAAGGGAAAGTTCTTCCGACAGAAGACTGTCAGTAGCAATGGCCAAATGAGGAGGGGAAACAAGAAGACCTGTAAGTCCTGATACATGATCTCAGAAACTATTTCTAGTGTTAGGTAAGAACTTCAGACCCCTGTCACATCTGCACTGGCTTAATCTTATCTTATCACTTCCACTTGAAATAGTCGCTTCTTCACCTGACAATGCAAGACATTAAAATTCAAAACATGACAGCAACATGATTATAGGATGTAGTCACTCAGATCAATATGGGGGATCATCTTGGGTATAGTTTCTTCCAGGTTTTGGCTTGGTTTAGCCTTACCTGACACTGGAAAGCTCTTGCCTAGGGCCTGCTTTAACACCACGGAGACTGACTTTATGACTGTTAAAAAGCGCCACATAAAAGATAATATGCAGGATTAAACTTCCAATTTTTCTTTGTATCCTGACTTCTGAAACTACATGAACCATCAGCTTAAAACCTTTACACAATGTCTTAATAGCAATATTAATTACTACCCAACCATTAGCATTATGCTTGTTGGTAGAAAACAGTACTGCTTTTAGCTTCAGCTCTGGATACTAAGAGCAATTTAAAAAAATTGTATTATGGTAGTTAACTTTTTTCTGCATTTAGATAATTAATATTAATTTTCATTTCAAAGTAAAGGTTTTCTAGTGTCAAAATACATTTCCCTATTTTCAGAGTCTCTTAGGTAACAGACTTTTTTTTTAGGCATTCTTTTAACTATTGCTAGCAAGGAAGGAAACTATTTCTAGATTGTGTGGGTTTCATGCAACAAATAACATTTTCATGTTTTGGGACAGTTCTTCAGAAATCACCACGATCTTTTTTGCAATGAAAGAAAACATAAAAAAAAAGCTTGGTGTACCTTGTGACTCTGCCCCCGAATGGGAAGCCTGAGATAGGCTTTACTCCTAGCTTCAAGAATTATATCTCACCAGTGGTTGAGAGCCTCAGCTTTAGTGCCTGAGGTGCTTCACAAAGTTCTGGGTTTCTTTTGCTGCCAAGTAGGGAAAACCAAGTATCTCAAGTTGAGCATCCTTAAAGAGGCATAGCCAAAGTCACTGATCCTTTTCAGCAAGGCTGGTGGTCTTTTCACACTCCTGATTCCTGACTAGTAATGCGCTCGACTCCCTTAAATTGAAGAAATTTCCTAGTTTAGACAAGGCCCTGGAATTGTACCAAAATCTGTCTGCGTGGGAAGGGTTAAAACAACCTGAGCAGCTAAACCCCTGCAGCTATCTCATAAGCCAGCCGCTTTTAGACAAATTGAGCAAAATAGTCCTTTCAGCTCAGCAGGCACATGACTAGCCACACAAAGGAGTCCTTCTAGAAATCCCATGAATACCCCCATTATCCCAAGGATTGAGCACAGAGCCACGCATTTCACGCCCACTGCCACCTGTGATTAGCTTTTTTACAGTTATTATGGAGTACTTTGATGGCGATGATTGTTTAAAGGCCTCAACAAGCCCGCTAATTTGACTTGAGGACTTGACTCCTTTTCATTCCCTGGTTGCTCCAGCTATCACACTAATTTACTTTAGGCAAAGCGGACAATAAAAAAAAAAAATCTACTCTAAGAAATCACTTAGCATAAAATTGATTCAGTCTCTTAAAGAAACACATGCCGGGATCCTGTATTAAAGTAAATTAGATATATGATCAAACAAAGCTAACAGTCATTTGAGCTTTGGACTCTGGTGTAGCCTTTTAAGTTTTTCACAGAATCAACTGAAGAAAAACAAAGGAAGAAGCAAAGAGTGGCTACTGCCAACTGGTTTGCATGGAATTTTCCTTTGCTCTGCTTGGTGTTTTACAGTGCAAATGTGAAGCAAGATGTTGGCTTCAGGGAAAATGTATTTTACTGTTTGCAAGAAGTGCTTCCAGAATGGATCACATTGTACCACTCAGTATAAAATAAACTGATGCCAAGGGAGCACTAAAGGGGATTGGAGTGCATGCAAGAAAACGAGGGTTCCAGTGGTGATGAACAAATGAAGAGGTATGAGGACCTTTTTGCTTTCTACAGAGAGGTTGTGCTCATCTTAGTCTTGCAGTTCAAAACAGCATATAGGGGTACACAGAAGTAACTGAACAGCAGTCCGTAACTTCTCAAATAGTTACTCTCCTCCTGTTTATTACATATGCTCAGTTGAAGTACTCAGATGTAGCTGTCAGTATCTACTAAGCTGAGTTGCTCTCCAGTTTCACTCTTGCAAATACACATCTTTACTGAGACCCACGGTGCATTTCTTTCTGCTTGAAAGGCAATTTCAGAGGTAAAGGCCTAATAAATACTGAAGGAGCAGACAGAGTTGTCCTTCACAATATTTTTGCTGAAACTTAAAATAGATTTATCGTTCCATCTTTGCCATTTTGTGTTATCAATATGTCCCGTGGTTAGCTCCACAGAAGATACCACCTGCTGCCCCAGTTGCAGACCTCTGTCCTGGGAAGCAGGTGAATACAGTCCAGAGAAAGAACTAGTTACAGTGCTCAAGCTGACTGAACTCTGCCTCCACAGAGGAGCAAACGCCATTCCCCTAATTTAAAACCAGTCATCAACATCCCCTTTTAAACTTGTCATCGGTACCAGCATAACACAATGTAATTTACTGAATCACCTAGATTTAATAACAAAAATGTACGGCTGCAACTCTGTAAACAGGACATGTTCAATTACACGAAGGAACTATTTTTCTTCAGAAGGCATTACTGTTCTACCGAGCAGTAACCACAGCTTCCTGATGTAATAGCTAGTGGAATTACATGTGGCACAAGTATTTTAAGTATTTTCTAGACAGAAAACAAGATTTGTGAGTAACAGAGAGCAGTAGGTGAATAGGAGTAGTTTTGGCTTTCTGAGTAAAGGAAAAAAGATGAAAAGATTATACAGCTTTACTGGGTCATAACTGAGAGGACTTAATGTGTGGTCATATGGTGCTGATTAGCACACTGCTGTTGAGTCCATATACTACTGAAGTTTTGGGCTCTTTGTATTAAGTCACATTCACCTGTAAAAATCAACATAAACAGATTTTCAGTAAATTGATGAAAATTGGTTTAGTGCCCTTTCTTTGTTTTCCTGGTGCTTCCAGCCCCCTTAGGGCTGTGGCTCAACAAGATGGTTTTGGCTGCAAGCTCACTGCATTACTGCCCTCCTGTGACACGCTGCCAGGCCCCTCGCCAGGGCACAACTGTGTCACACCAAAATCGCTGGCACAGCGAACCAGCTTACAAAAAAAAAGAAGAAAAAGACTTAACCACAAGAAGAAAAATCTCATAAAACTGCTGTTTTTGAGAAACAAAATTACTGTGGACTGGTTTCCAAGCGCAGCCCCATAAACATGTTTGTAAAGTGTGATCAAGGGGGTCACACGATGCACAAGTGGGTTGGGAATGGCAAGAACAGGAATACCTTTGAATCCAGCTGGTGCCACATACCTTGTAATGTCAAAAGACAGCTTAATCCAGGGGTTCATTCATTCGTCTCTACTTTGCTCATTCTCCCTGTGGAAATGGCACAGCTGGCTATGCTTATGTTGAGTCTTATTCAAAGGCATTTTCCAAAAGTCATTCTCTGAATACTGGGATTACTGAAAACTTGGTGTTATGGATTTTTGTGGAGAAGATGATGGAGTTGTGAGATCCAAATGAAGCTCAAAGAAGTTATCAGGGTGTAGTCCTTCCCTCCTGCTACGGCCCTTGAGTTTGCCATGTCTAAAAAAAATGCCAATGTATGTTCAGTTTGCCCCTAAGTTACGGCACCAGTAGGAAACTAGATCACAGCCAGAGAGCATGATCATTTTGGTTTTGATTCCATAGCATTACCAAATTATCTTCTCCTCTCCTTCATCCTGTAGATTTAGTCTCATGCCACTGGTGTTCACATCTGCAAACGAGGTGGCTGAGCAGCCACATAGCTACAACCCCACTCTGTGGATGCAGGAGTGCACATCACACAGCTGACAGCGAAGGGATGAGGGGCTAACCATCCTCTGCCTTCCCAGTACTTCTGCGTTTGGCCAGCACCATTCTTGCTTGGTTTCCTTAATGAACACGGCTTTAATTGTGGTGGAACAGTTCCTATTAATGTAACAACACTTGTATTTGTAAAAAGCCTGTGTCACATTTATCATTATTGAAAGATGTGTGCAGGCAGGCAGCGTTTCCATTAACAGGCCACACATGATGCTCTCTGGAGTTTCTGTGTTAATAGTCTAATCCAATTTGTCTTCCTAAAATTCTAGTCTCTCGTAAGACATAACCCCCTTTTTCTACTTCCAGGGATCATGCTGCTTGGCACAGTCATCAATCTCATCCACGACTGGCCAAGCTAGGCCACAACTCAGGGAGAATATCTGTATTTGGTGATGAAAGACAACAAAGACTCTATTTCTTCAGGTTAAACCCCAGTTCCATTATAATTCAATGGGAGTTTTGCCACTGACTTCAAAGGGCCAGAAGGCTACCCCAGCCGTGTCCTGGGAGTGTAACAGGAGCCCAGTCGTGTCCGGGGGCCGAAAAGAATGGCTCCTTTCGGAGCAAAACTTCTCCAAGTTTAAAGCCGATCTTTCATTAGAGGCCGCAAGGTCTGGTCTTCCCTAAAAATATACCAAATAACTGTATCACTGGAGAATTTTAGAAGAGCTGTTATTTTATGCCCTAGTCATTTCAAAGCAGATTGGGTTAGTCTGGCAAAAGCAATTTCTAAAGGAGTAACATAAAATATTTAAAGATTTATAGAACAAGCGGCCCACTTAGGGGCTCATCTAAGTTTTACTAAACATCTCTGGTTATGCCTTGCTATGTCAGCAAAAGGAGGCTGAGATTTAAATAAATAAAACCTAGTAGAATGTAATAACAGGCAGGGAAAAAAAATATGATACATCAAGTTACTACTGAAAGGAATATTGAGCTCTAAGTGATCTCCGTACCAACGGCTATGTTTGTCTATCCAGCTGAAAAGGAGACAGCTTTAATCTTGAGGCTGCATGTTATTTAACTAAGCTGAAATTGTTTTCAGTGATGTGAAGTGCATCCACTAAAGATAATGATCCCATTTTGGACTGGCTCTTTACTTTTTTTTAACAAAGGGGGACAGGTAGATATACTGAGCAGGAATGTAAACAGGTTTGGTTTTTTCATTAACTGTGGCACATCATCATGGTGCCTGGTTGCATGAAATATAAATTTGTGATATTTGTTACAACTGTTTCTTTTTTCTCACTTCCCCCCTCATCAGCATGCTATGGCCTTCTTAGGAAGCGATTTACTCCAGAAATGTTGGACATTTCCTTAGAGTTAAATATGCCACCTGTGCCCAAGACCAGAGGGCTAAATCTTCACCTCCAAGAAATTACCCTGGATTATATCACAGATTTACCTGCACTGAGAATTTATTCCAACTCCTTTCAGTTCAGAAAGACATGTTAAGTGACTGCTTAATTAGATACAACTTGAAAGGGCACACTCAAATACTTTCCTAAATTAGCAACTACTACATCCTATTGTACTGTGATGAACCTCCTACTGTTCCAAAGCTGAACGAAAATTATTGAGGAGAGCTGAAGTGTGATGGTTACCTTTTTGGTTTACCACTGTTCAGTCTGCACTTTTGATGTAGGTAAGCATGCAAGGAAATTCGTTGATAATTTTCCAGTTTTCACAGCAAAGAGAAAGACAATAGCAGTCTCAGCCTGCTACTCCTGCATTTTCAAGTGCCTCCTCTCCAAGTTCTGCTTCCCACATAGCTTCTAGTGGTGACATCAGTTCTACCTTCAGATGAGATGGCATATCAGGCACTGTTTCCAAAATCTTGTTGTTTTCAAGGTTACTCTGAGAAGTAGAAATACAGCAGAATGCCACTATTACAAGTCCACGCCCGGACAATGATGAAACGCAGGAAATGTATCAGATGTCAGAAGTCCTCATTTCAATCTAGTATGCAGAGCACAAACCTGCAAGGGTCAGCATTTTCTTCTTGAGCCACCAAAGGTCTTACATCTGTACTTCACTTCAGTCACATGTACGACCAATTATTGCAAGGTACAATATATGAGTTTAAAGTGAGACCTACTTTCTCTGCCTTGAGTAACCCAGTAGATCAGTGATTTAATAAAGCCCACCGTTCACCTTCTCCTTCTAAATGCCAGAGGCCCACTTGAGCTGGTTTGAGGTTATTTGTTCATATTCAGCTCTCAAGTAGTCCAATGTAAACACAAGAAATTCACTGTAGTTAGTGAGTCATTAGGTCACGTGACCTAATGCTGAATTTGGGCCCTTTTAATCCCTGGAGAGAAGCTGTCAGATAAAGATTAGGAACTTCAGCAAAAATGAAGTGGTATTACGGCAGCCCTAATTAATGGGTAGCTACAAGTGCACTGGGTACCCAGGGCCATATGGAGGCAGATGGACCATGCAATACTTCTACCTGCAATACATCACTAATAACCTTCCTAAATTGCTGCCAGCCCCTGAATATACTGCCTGTGCCTGGATTTTTATTATCCTACTTGAAAGCCCGCTGCACTGGTTTCGGCTCCCTAATCCCCGCTCTGTGCCAGATGACCCTTTTGCAAGGTGCACAACATGGGGCTTCGCCTTTTGACTCTCCGTACACCACTGCAACAACAGCCTCCACGCGATGTGACAAATTGTTGGCAATGTTCACAGGGGAGGAAAGCCTCGCCTGGCTCTTGTCAGAGTGGTGATTTTAGCTTTGCCAATAGGGCATTTACAAAAGGAGCAGAGGTTCTTCTAGCACCACCTTGTCTTTTCAGGTTAATTTATGCCTTGTTCTTTATGCCTGCTATAGTTAAGGACATGCTGCAGGTATGGAGAGAAAAATGTCACAGAATTGCCACCTGGCTCCTCTGTTTTGATCTGGCTGGCAAATGCCAGAACCTTTGAACAGCAGGTTGCTAAATAATAAACAGACCGTGTCTTTAAAAACACCTGGCGCTTACTTAAAATGGTCATTTTGTATCTGGATAGTCCCTGGCACAGGTGCCAAGCTCCAAGGCATGAGGCTCCCCTTCCCTTCCTCTGCCTACTTCAGTAAAACAATGAAGTACCAGAAGAAACAACAGCAATTATGTGTAGTTAAATGTTATAATCCAGCCTACAAGCAACAAGGAACATGAGGAACAACAACAAAACCCCTTTCTGAGTCTAAAAACTTCAGGAAAGGGAAGGAAAAAATAAATAAACAAGGATGAAAGAAATGCCCAGTGGCAACCATTTTCAGTGTGACCTAGTGAGCTTTCAACTTCAAACCAGTCAGATCAAGAGCTTCCCAGCGGCATCACCTAGGGATCTGTCACTCACACATCAAGCCTCGTTCACTCTGCCTTGTCTCATGCAGACACGCTGCCAGATACAGAAATATCACGGCCTTCTTGCATGACAAGGAAAACAAAACAAAATAATAAAAAAAAAAAAACCCTCAGACCAACAGCAATCCTGAAAACCAAGTGCACTGACAAGCCGTGACCCCATTGTCCACAAAAGGGCATCATCACAAAGTCGACGAGAAAAAGGATGCAAGCAGAATGGTAATCGGGTAACCATCTGCTATTAAAATGCAATGCAAGCTGGAACCTTCCAGTGAGCCCTTCCCACTCGCAAAGATGATGAGAGCTGGGATTTACTGGAAGGAATCAATAACTGCCCTGGGTGCTTTGCAAACTGAGGGAGACCATCTTCTTTCAAGCTCACCATTTGGCTTCCGAGCTACTTACTGCTATGAAGATGGGGCGTTAGTGTGTGGACTGTCAAAGAGAAAAAAACCAGCTGCACCCCCACTATTGTACAGCTCTTATTGTACATTATTATACACCAGAAATGACTGATGTTACTCAGAATGTGTTCTGCAGCCTGACAGTTTGAAAAGAAATTCAGAGGTCAAAGACTAGTATTTTTGGGATGCACAGAAAGGCAAGAAGCGGTTGGGAAAAGGAAGAAAGATACTTGTCACTACATTTAAAATATGCAGTATCTGATTGAATATACTTTTATGAAATAGTTTCAAGTAGTACACAGTAATCAATTCTTCAGTGAGGGCTGCAATAATTTATCGATAGAAGCCACAGTGTAACTACACTTATTTTTGTCCAGTCCATTCCTACCATGTTAAAAGTTAAAAAGTATTTCTGGAGTCTGGAGAACCCGTTAGGAAAATACCTCAGGTATTTCGTGTATAAGCTTGGCATTTATGGTCTGAAACAGGGACAGGCAGCACCAATGAAGCCTTGAGTTTTCTTGTTCAAGATAGATGAAAACCTCCATAATTCCAGAACAATGCACCCACACCACCTTTCCCACGAATCCATTAAAGAGTGAAAAATGGGCGGACATGCTTAAGTTTTCGCCAGTTTACACAGCCTCTTGCACAAAGTAAAGAAGACTCAATAACAAGTAACAGCAAGACATTTTCATCAAACTATTTATTATCAACCTCTGAACTTGCTATTTTTGAACACTTGCTAATCAGCCATTATTCAAGTTTCATCTGAAAATGAACAAGTACTTTGAAAGAATTTACAAAAAAAGCCAGTACTGCACACTTGTACTTACAGCGTGACTGAAGATGACACACTTGTGGAGTAACTAATAAGTCATCTCACATTCCTGACCAAAATATTATCTAATCACCACCATCAGCTAAACATTATTACTGGGGAAGAATCTGACTCTGTTCCAGACAAATGCTGCAAATGAAATGGTTTGCCAACTTCAAAATACATTTGAATAAATGATGATCCCAAAAAACTCACAGAAGTTTTTCACGGCAATATTAACAGAAGAAAGTTCCCAAGGTGGCTACAGAAAAGTGTACTTTTCTATCTATTCAGCAGTATCTTTCAAGATGGTGGTCAACATCTGTGAAGTGTATCTATGAGTCGTCTGCTTAGATACTAGAAAGGGTATTATGTGGCAGGTCACGAATAAGAAACATTCACAACAATGCATATTCTGAGCAGTCTGAACACCAAAAAGGCTGAAATACGTTCTTATAAGCCCTTCACAGGGTAACTTAAAATGACAAAGTAATACGCTAACTCATTTGTTAGCATGTCATCTGCAAAGAGATGGTGGGACATATGGGTAGCTAAATTATTTACAACAAAGAGTTTGTTACCAGACAAGAAAAATGTGGTCCAGCTTTGACTCAACTGGCTTTAATTACGGCACTCTCTTGACCAAGACCGCATGGGGCTTCGTTCTCGGAAGCGGGCTGGTCTTACAGCAACCACAGGACGGTACAACCCTGGATGGGGAGGCTGCACAGCATCCCTTCGGAGAAGCCAGTGGAAGTCTGGTGGTTGACTCCAACAGGCTCCAGAGCAGGCTGTAAATGGAGAAGCCGGCTCCGAATGTCTTCCACCAGTTGGCAAACAAATGAGACATCGTGTTTGTGCAGTTCAAGCATTGTTGCCAAATTCTAATAGAATGAGAGTTTCTGTAATCCCAAAAAGGGGCTATGTGATCCTTGGAAACAAGATTCTCTTGTCTGGCCTTCCATTCATTTTGTAAAACATGTTAAGTTTAATTTCAGTGCTTGGAGCTGCATCTGGCCAAGGAGCAAAATCACATTTGTGTGTTAAAAAAAGAACTGGAAAAGGATGCAAGCTGCTAAATTTTGATACTGATCTGCAGCCAACCTCCAGAGAATGGTTGGGTCAGGACTTTGGGGCTTTTTCCACTAAACAAGCAAAATGTTACTCCGGTTTTTATAATCAAAAAAGCAGATTTTTTTTGTCACTCTTTTTCTCAATGTAGGTAATATTTGAGATGCAATATTAAACATGTTTGCTTTCCAGTGAAAAACATGGGTGCACTACACACCTCTCTCAACAGTTATTTTGATTGGACTTAGCAATGCCAGCCAATTATCTCTGATGCTGCACCATCTGCAGAATTATGCTTTCAGGGCAGTAATTTCAGGAATGAAGAAATACCTGGTGTCATCCAAAGCAGCTAAGCAGAGAATCTCTGAATGATGACAGACATTTTCTTCCCATGGCTACTGACCTCCTGCATCCGTCCCCCTGAAATTCCCTGGCAGTATTAATCACCCACCTATTTCCAAACCTGTGGGGCCAAATCCTGATCACGAGAACTGAAACAAGCACAGGAGCACGTCATCCTCCCAGTCACTGGACGAGAGACATGGCTAGGGTCACACAGTTCAAACCTTGCAATTTCACCACCGAACTCTTCACACCAAACCATTCAGGAGTGCTAATGACAAATAACTACCAGCAGCCAATGACTGAGTAACCAACACTCTCTTAATTGTTATTGCTCTCTGAGGTTGCCCTGTAATCTCAGACTCTTCGGAATCTGATCCAGGGCCCACTCCAGGCTCTGTGAGTCCTTCCAGAGAGCTGAACAAACCCTGCTTCAGGTCCTTGCGAATTCAATTCCTCATACGTTAGCCTAATCAAGTGAAATTAATCTTTGCTTTATCACAGCTGCCAGGTAACATTTCTCGTGAGAGTTTTTTCAGTTTGGTACATATGCCTTGCATATTTCCTATACTCCAAGAGTCATTTAGTATTAACATACAATCGCTTGTTTATTAAGTATAAATGAGGCAGTTAAAGGTGTACGTTTTCATCATGGTGGATAGGAGATCGCTTCCGCAATTCCCATTAAACTTTATGAGAACCATGGGTCTTGAAGCCAAATTAATTCTCCTACACCAAGCTAAAAATGAACCCCTAAATGTTATTATGCCTGCCATATTTAGTTTCTGTATTTATACTTCAGGCATATAGTTACTGACAAAACTAAAAGCACTGATAATACCTATCCCAGAAAGCAAGAATTCCTCTGGAAGAAAACAGACAATGATATTTTACAGTATTTGAACTCTACTGTATGTAGACATATAAAATATTTTTAAAAGCCAATAACCAAGGTCTACAAGTCTTTGTAGTTGTTCAAAATTCTGTTAATGAATTTTACATTGCTGGGTAGTTATTTGAACACCGTGCTCAAGGGAGAGAAACTTCTGGAATCAAAAATACTGTAAGCAGGAAAAAAGACAAAGGGGGAAAGGTTGCAGTGAAAGCAGAGGCTGAAGTGAGTAGGTAGCTCTTACAGTGGGACCCCAGAGGGGCTGCACGTCTCCTGTGCACCTGCCTCAACGCCCTGGGTAACCGGAGGGACGTTCACACCAACAAGGTGCCCTTTTTGGAAAATACTTCTTCCCAAAGCAAGACCTCTGTGCTGCCGGCAGCAAGGAAAGGTCCACACGGAGCAGTAGCACCAGGATCTCACCCTCAACAAAGCAGCTTTTAATTGTTTCATTAAGTAAGCAGTCTAGGTGAACGCTGTTGTCCGAAGGCTGAACGCATTCCTGCCTAGTTTTCAGTGTATACTCCAAAATACTCTTAACCTCAAATCTAGATGCTCATTTTACATTTTCTCTACACCTTGGCCCACCAGGTAAGAGTTACCTCTTCTCATGTGTTTTCTGAATGTTAAGGTGTTACAGTATTTTTGATCATTATTGTATAATAGCTGTATAAGTAAAAGAGCTGGTTGAGATGTTATTTCTCCCATCGCATTCAGAGTCCAGAGAGAAATTTTCATTGTACTTGCAATATGATTCTTTTAAGTAGCATTATCAAGTTCTCATAAAGCATATAAAAATAGTACAATTATTTTAACATAAATTCAGCTCTCTGAGATACTGAATTTCTTATCTAGTCACATCATTTCTGTTATATATGGGTGTTATTTACCTATTTTGGTATGCTGGATCTCTACAAGTTTCCTATGCTTAAAGAGTTCTCTGATGATGTGGTCTTACTATAACGCAGCTTTTCCCATCTCACTAGCAACCCTCCAGTAAAAATGGCAACATGGTTTGCATTTTGGTGTAATCCTTGTGTTAAAAGCACCCACAATAACAACTATGGGACACAACGAGGCTTCATTTCTGTACTGGAATCTGTCTAAAATTTGATTACACTGAAGCTATTCTAGACCTCTTAAGATGCTTTTGTTTGGACTCTTGGCTGGTTTCCAGCCATTCCATCCTTAATTACTGGACACTGCTACACAGCTTGCAAACAGAGATACTTCTTCCCATCTTATTTCCTTTGCTGTTTCAAGTGTTCAGTTTACTTACTCTTGCTGGGAAGGGTCTGGGGCTGAACTAGAAAAAGTACATTCTTTCTCAGGCAAAAAATATTTAATTGGCTTGTAGGATAGCTTAAAAAGCCCTAAAATTTTAATCTATTGAACTCTGAAACTAGCCTGAGATCACATGCATACCTATATTAAATACGAAATGCAGCACTAAAATAATAGCTAGAAAGTATGGCTACAGTAACAAGAACAGAAAACCCACAGCAAAGCTTGTCTTCAGTACACTTAGAGTACCCAGCAATTGCCAGGGGTAGGTGTTCTCTAAGTTTCCTCCACTTGTAAATAATGTATTCCTGGAGCAGAATGTTCTGAACAGAAATACACAATTTTGATTGACACTTGCAATACAGCAACTTCTTGGAAAAATAATATTTCTCTGATCTGTGGATAGATGTCTCTAGGACCCCAAAGGATGGCAAACTAACTGCCTCGTCATTACCGTTTTTCATCATCTCTAGAATACTCACTGAACTCATTCACCAGAGTTTATACTTCAGAAAAGCAGAACATTTACTAAAATGCAAGAGGCATATAGTTGCTAAATTTTGTCACAAATAAATGTTAGTCTGCTTGTAAGACAAAGTTTATTTCTCTGTGAGATTTTTTAACACCTATTAAAACAAACAGCTTGCACATGGTAAGACCCTTGTATTTGGGCATCATGCATTCCAATGGCGGGAATCATTTAGATGAGGTTTCAGACTAAGCCTTAACAAACACAAGCACTATCTGAAAAACTGAGATTCTGTACCAGATTTTGTACAGCTCAAAGTTCACAGGTGGCTGGATGCAAGGACCATCTGATTTCAGATTAATGTGAAACATGGAGCTGAGAGGATGAAGCAAGTAAGAAAAGAATCTTTTAAAGTAGTAGCGAAGTCAATTCTTTTAAACTTTCCTGGGTACTTACTTCAGGAGAGGTTTATTTCTGTGGTGACCAGACCTGTGCAAAACCGTTGTTACAAATGATAAGACATGGGACAGGTTGAAAACGTCTTTTTTTGAACATGTGCCAAGAAACATGTAGATTTGACCTGATTAATATTTTCAGATAGAAAACATGCATAGGCTGATAATACTGCAAAGCTTTGACCTCAGCTATCAAAGCATGTTTGCTGACTTTGGCTGAGTTTCTCTTTCAGATTTGGAGCTTGAAGCCCAACACAGGTTGAATGTATACAAAGCAAAAGTGGGAAAAAATAATATTTGTACAGAGCTCTGCAAACTGACCCATACTCAGCTCTAACGAGAACATAATGGTTTACCCAGCTGCAAAAGGACAGAAGCAAGAAGGGTAAAAGAAATGCCTCCTATTTCTTCATTTTAAAGATGTGTTTGGACTTCAGTGCACATGGGAGGTTTGGGTGGTGGGTTGTTTTTTTTCCTGAATGCGTGCATGTATACTGTAAAAAGTGCATCACTTGCATTCTAAACCACATTAAAACATGTTTAAGCCAGAATGGAAGGGTTGCTTCCCTGAGAGCAATGAAAAAAAGAATAAAAAAGGAAAGAAAACTAACCCATAAGACTGACTTTATAAATCTTTGGATTATCCTGCAGTCTGTGGGGTATCTTCTATCTAAACTACCGTAACCCACAAGGGGATTAGAATGGATAGTCTCTCGCTCGCTCCTCTGAGTCACAGCACTAGCAAATAGACCCACAGTGCAGTGTGGGCAGACGGGAAACCACTAAAGCCAGAGCAGTGATTATGTGCATGCTCCGTGAGACACACTGAGCAGTGAGCCGCAATGTGTGTGTGTGTCAGATCAATCTTTTCACTGACCAGGACAGCTGTACTCACAGGGGGATCACCAATCATCCTGCTAGGAACTGCTTCTGTCCTTCAACAGGCAATTAACGTGAGTCCATTACAGCTCCCTGGAGGCCCCTGGGGGGCTGCAAAAGGCATCGACTGAAAGGTCAGAAACCTCATGAGGACAGGAAAGAAGCTGTGCCTGGCGAAATGGAGTGGAAAGCAGTAGCTATTTGTCACCCGCTAGTAATTCAAAAAAGAGGGGGAGAGGAAGAGGGTTGAAGGGGGTCCAAGCATTGTGCACAATTGCAAGCACGTGGCAGTAAGAGCATAAATAGAAGCTACAGGAGATTCTTCCTGGGACAAAGGTTTTATCCAGTATTAGAGGTGGAGGAAGAGTCAACAAATCCCACTCAACTAATTCTACGATGGAACAGACGTGAAAAAGTGCACAGGCTGATTAATAGCCTGCTATAAGCCCCAAGAAAAATCATGGGCAGGAGTCCCTGGTGCCTGAGGTTCACCACTGTGAAACAAACATTTTAGAAGAGAACCAACAAGAAATTAAGCAAGCAGGAAGCGCACACAGAGCGCCGTTCATAAGTAGCAATATTCTTCCAAATGAAGTAACTGCTGAGGTGTTCAGTGGTAGAAAAGCAACAAACACGGTGGCTTGAGGGATACATTACAGATCACTCTCTATTTCTATTTTAGACTTCTAGTCAAGACACCATGTTGAAGCGTTTTTGGAGGCCTCAGTTAAATGCCTGCCTGTACCTCTCCAAGTACAGCACCACCAATGACAGTTCTACTGTGGAAATGCAATCGAGTAATGCCAGGTAGGTGGCCAGAGGATGGTAACAGAGTCAGCATATATCGCAGACTTAATTTGCATTAGGGTACAGGGAAAAGTTAGACTAAATTAGTTCATGATGTTGATTTGGAATAACTTTCACCCAGTTCGCTAGTTAACTTTTACCCACAGCATTCAACTGTTATCACAAATTCAAAATTCAAATGTTAGCACTGTCGCTCTTTCCTTTGATAACAATACTTCACAGAGATCTAGCGGTACATGTGTAAACAATAGAACAAGCTGAAATACTGCAAATGTTAACGCTTCAACAACAATAGAACTTAGAAGGTATAGAGCAAGAATTAAATTAGTCAAAACCTTTTTTTTTTCAATTTCTTTGGACATGATGCTGAATTATTTGTATAACTGAAATTTTATTTGCTGCACAAAATCTAAACTGCATTAAAAAATAAAAGGATGATATAAAATAAAAAATAAAAGGAGAAAGAACAATCTGCAAACTGGGTATTGGCATGTCCTGCCTTCACATGACTGCACAAGGACTGTGAACAACACAAGCTCCACTGATACAAACGATGGTAGAGTTTGACTCAGTTTGCAAAATCCCCAACATACCTTAGATATTGTAAAATTTCTGTATTCTACTTTCACGCAAAACAAATACTGGTGACTCTGCTCTTTGTTTGTAGAGAGATGTAGATAACAACTTTGGCTTATTCATAATGGTATAAAATGCTTGACCTTGCAGAGCACCCGCCATTGACTGAAAAACCTGGCAGATAATTGAGTGTGGATTTGAATACTGGTTTTTGTCCCACCTGCAGCTTTACCAGGCCTCCCACCTACATCTGTCATAAGCAAGGGCAAGAATTTCTACGTGTATTTCAACATTTGCAGCCTGATCACAGTATAACAAACTGGACTCGCTTTGGTCACCTACAGTTCCAGCATCAGAGGAGTTTCAGGGTGTATTCCCTATCCAATCCCCCAGAGAATTCTGTTACACTACAACCATCTCTTCTTCCTGGCTCTTATTTTCTGGGTTCAAACTTAATTTGTTTGCTGCCTTCAAGATTTGATGTGCACACACATGTATGTGTGTGTGTATATATATATATATATATTTTCCTGAACTTTCTTTTCCCCATATGTAGTAGAGTTTAGACATGTCGTGGATTTAGGTAAACTGAAATTCCTTTATGTAGTACAATAGAGAAACCTTTTTTTGTTCCAGTGTTAACTGCCTTATCCGTTTTCCCTTGTGTTTCCCCTTCCAAAATGCCTCTGACTACAATGAATGGTCTCACACCAGTTTATTCCTGAGGGCTGCCTGCCTGCATTTATGCCACCCAGCACCACAGGTCATTACCCTTTGTGACACTGACAGTATCAGCAGGTTGATGTCTAACAGAAGCTGCCGATTAGTATCCAAGATACCAGTTAACAAGACTGTTTCTTTTAATGGCTTGTATTGATGAATGAATTAATGAAATTCCACAACTTCTTTATGTGTGGAGAGCACTTGTGTGACGCCCTTGGGCAGCATACAAACCAGCTCCACTAATGTTTGTGTTCAGGCTGTCAGCAGGCCAAAAGACAAAACATGCCACCCAGGCAGCCCTGATGGAAACACCTGGGAAGATCCACAGCCGCTGCCTTTACTCGCCTGCCGGCACTCTGTGCCTGGCCCAGTGCCGACATTGAGGAAAGCTGCTATAACAATACTCCCACAAATAGTCAAAATGTCCTATGGGATAAGACCATCCAAGTATCGACACCGAGGGGAGCTCACTTGCTGCAGCACTCTCCAAACTATCAAGCTACAACAAGGTCTTTTACCATCTCATACCAGCACACTCTTCATATCAGACCCTCTGCTGCCTTCTCCTCATCTCACCTCATCCAGGGCACGTGTTCTCTCTTCTCTTATTCCTTCCTTGGCTGCTCTCCCTTCACTGGCTCTCAACCGCTTCACTTAATCAGCCACAGCTGCACCTTATCTACATCAGCCAACCACCGCCCCTAAAGCCAACCCACAGTTGTATATTATCATGCTAATTAACCCAGCTTCAGTCTTCTACACTCACTCTCTTTTACCTTTGAAATGACACTTTAAAGATTCAATGGTCAACCCACTTCTTTAAGTACCCAAAAAGATACATACTGAGGTGAATATATGGAGACATTTGCTCTACCTTTAATTAGAAGACCATTAATATCAAGTACTCGATTTTATTTGCTATCAAGTAAAGCTTCTATGTTTTAAGGGCACTTTAACTTTTCTAGTAGCATGAGTAACAGCACGCTATTAGAACATGAAGTAAATACTAACAGTGTTAACAGTCTTGTTGCCTCTTGAAGCCAGATTTAATAAGTAGGAAACAGATTTGCACCCATATCCACCACTCTGTATTGATAGCAGAATGTGTGGGTATAAAATTGTGTAGCATCAAGATGTGGGTCCCAATCTAAGTTACTGCAGTGCCAACACATCACCTTGTGCATGCTGAGACCTCTTCCTCTTAAGGACAGTTAGGTGTGCTCAAATAATCAACTGAATAAAAAAAATCCCAACCTCTGTCCCAGGCAACTGAATGTACCATCAGAGAGCCGGACCCCACTCAGCCCTGGGCACTTCTCAGTGACACCTCAAATATTCAGCCAAGATGTGCCAGGACTTTGTAGACAGGGCACAGAAACCAGGTACCTTAGCTTGATTTTGGCCAGGACAACTGAGGGCCAACAGGTCACACACGCAAGAATCACAGTTTTCAGTTGTGAAAGAAAACTCATTCCCTTTCTCAGACACGGAGGTTGTGAGGCTGCAGATCCTGGGCATGAGTTCCAAGTGAGAGATCCCAGAGCAAGTTTGGAGCACGATGAACCATGGCGGGTGGCACAACGTGGTGTCCTGCTGTAGCAGGTTCCAGCACTGGAAGGCACAGGGCTGCACGAGCCACTGCCACAGCACTGCTTCCTGCTCCGAAACGGGCACATCAGGGGCCCCGGGCAGGGGTATTTGTGTGGCACTCCCATGTGCCGTGAAATCAAACCCTAGGACCAAACCAACTATGACGATGCACCAGGATGCATGTTTTATTTACAAGTGACCACAAATTCAGCATACAAACTATGAAGCTACTGTCTGCCACTTTCTATCCTTCTCTTCCTTCCAAAAGAGATAAACCAGAGATACTAAAACCTTATTGACTCAAGTCTTTTATTCACTATTTAGGGGTAGTTCCTTATGAAGTCACAGACAATTGTTTGATTTATCACAAATTCATGAGGGTGTTTAACTCATGCATGGTCACGGGAATGAAGTTAACATAGCTTGTCTAACTGTGAAAGCAAGAGGAATTTGGGACAATGGGTAAAGGAGACACCATGGTCTATGCTGGTTGAAAAGTGGCAGCTACATGTGAATAGCATGGTGAAGAGAAGCAACACTGAAAAAAAAATGTATCTTGCTATTTTATTTGAACCCAATTACTTTGGGTATATTAAGGAAGAATTTTTTCACAATGAGGGTGGTGAAACACTGACATGGGTTGCCCAGAGAAGTGGTAGATGCTCCATCCCTGGAAATGTTCAAGCTCAGGCTGGACGGGGCTGTGAGCAACCTGATCTAGTTGACAATGTTTCAAGGTGGTTGAAACGAGATGACCTCTAAGGGCCCCTTCCAACCCAAACTACTCCAGGACTCTAGGATTTTGCTGTCTTTCTTAACCAGCCAACATGTACTTCAGGACATAACACTCCATGCAATCAGCCCTTCAGTAGAAAGATGGAGGACAGATTTACATTCAACTAACTGATGAAACAAAGAATTTCTTAATTGCCTTAATAGTTTAATTTTATTTGTCTCTGATCTAATTAGTAAAAAGAAGTGTGCGTGGAGGGGAGTTGATTGGTGGGGAGGGGAATGCCTTCATTTCTGCATTATAGAAAAAATTCCATTTCCCTACATAGCTCCCACTGTAGTCAGTGCTGGATGTCAATAGATTACTGTTCCCTTCTAATTATCCCACTGTTTTGCTGGACTGTGTTCTCGAAAACTTCCTTTAAAGGCTTTAATAGCAGGCATTCATTTCTGCCACAGATAAGGTGAGTTTAGCTTTTTATGCATAGTAATTTAATAGGAAACCAGATCTAATTTAATAGATCCTTTATGTCTCTGTCAAAGACTGTTAACATTGATTGGTGCAATGTTTCATAGAAGTCAGTAAATACATTAATCTCTCGAGAGCTTGCGACAACAATTCTGTTAACAGCATGAGCAATACAGATGGACATACCATTACTGAATAAATGAAGAACCGAACTGAAAATTTATGCTAAACCAGGTTTGAAAAGCTCTTGAAAATCAGGCATTACTGGCATTCCCTGGATCTCAGTGACTACTACTAAAGCTGCACCAGACCTACTGAAGTTTCAGAAGTCCCAGGCTGAACTGGTTAATGTGTGCTAACACATTTTATTGAAGTTTAGTTTACAAGCACTCTCCCTGTATCAGGCATCCAACCCGCAAAGGGTCGGAGATGTGACAGACAAGCTGAGACGCAGCCAGCCGAGCTATGAAAGCCGGCCAAGAAAACCAGGTAGGAAACCTGTTGACGGCACTCCGGCAGAGGTCATACTCAATGTATTTGTTATTTATTCACTTGTTTGTCTGTCTACACTTTCTACAACACTTTGCTTTCTGAATGTAACAGTATGGAAAGCAGTATGGGACTTATTCCTGCTGGATGCTTAACATCCAGAACTCCAGCTGCTGTGAGAGGCTGACAAAGTGTTCAAACCCTCAGCTGAAGTGCTCAGTGACTCCCAGCACAGATTATTTTTTTTCCCCTCTAAACAACTGGCCATCACTAGTAAGGGTATATTAATACAAAGCAGAAGATTCATGTAAATATATTAATAATTGATCCAAAGGCATCCTGTGCAGCATATCACTGTGTCCGCTTTATTTCAAAGCCAGCCTATAACAGCATGGGTAGGAAGCAGAAGGGAAGTATCATGGCAGGAATATCAGTGTATTTTGGATGCAAAGCAGAAGCTTATCTGTTTTACTACTGCAGCACCAGAGAAAATCAATTTTGACACAGAACTGCCACTTTACAAGCAAATAACTATACTTTCCAATAACCTAATCTGTGCAAAGCCTACTGAAAATTCCCTAAAGAACCAGTAGTTAAAACCTCCATTAAATCAAAGGGTTTAATATGGGAAGGGAAGAGAGGATGCAGTTTGACTTGGGAATGTAATGGACTCAGTGGGGAAATAAATATGTTGTTTTATGTGTACAGTTACAGAATTTGAGAACATAGCATTCATTTCAAAGGGAATTCTCTTGCTGTGCAACTTATTCCTAAACAGATGTGATTTTTGCTTATTCAAAAACATTTAGGTAACAATTACAGCATAATAAATTATAATTGCCATCATCTTCCAGCTATGCTATGACTTCTATGCAAACACAAAGAAAATGCAATTACATAGAACTGTAAATCCTATTTTCAGGTAGCTTAGAGTACTGGGTAAACACTTGTTTATTTTACTTAGAATGAACAATACTTTTAAATCTTATCTACAAAAATGAAAAGGCTGTATCTGTTAAGCAGTCTGGCAGACTGATAAGGTCTGTCTTACACAACTGCTGCTCAAAGAGGGGCCTAACTAAGGAAGTTAGTTATGTTTTGGAAGCTTATATTTTACTCTTATGTTTTATATTAGGAGTCTCTTCAAAGTAGTTGCTGAGCTGACATTTTAATTAAGCAGGGCATGACCATTGTTTGAACACTGAAGAAAGAGGAAAATAACTAGAAATTGACTTGAAAAACAAGATTGTCGTGATTTAATATTACAGCAGATCACACATGAACCCAATGCTTCCTATGAATACAAATCATCCTACAGCATTTCAGAGAACTGTAACTTAGGGGTGGAATTCTAAAAGTGTTCTACATGAAGACTGTGACTCTTTGTTAAACTTTATCAAGCTTTCCTGAACTTCCACAGTATATTGCTGATTTCCTCATTTACTTCTGCTGCATTAGAAACCGAGTTCAGTGTTTTATGCTGCAAAATTCTGTGTGTCAGCCAGCATCTGCCATTTATTTCTTTCCAGTGTTTCCTGATCCGTCCGTTCAGAATTTGAACTCAAACTGTGGTTAGCAGTATGCGATGTTACTCTTGTACCTGCTGCCAATTTTAAAAAATGCTACTTTGTGAATGTTCAAGTCCACAAAGGGCACAAAGGGCTGTCAAAGCTTCTTTCATGTACTCCTCTGCTTACAGTGAGATGTGTGCGTTCTCAGTGACTAAGCACGGGTATGCAACAGTGGGGGCCAAGGCTGGGAAATCACTCTGAACAGGAAGGACCTAGATGCAGTGAAATATTACCCACAACAAAGCAAAAGACCATGATGCTAGCAGGAGGTCACCATGACGAGATTCAGGTACTGCATAAAAAACTTGTAGCTAAGGAGCATATTTGAGCGATGGGGAGAACTTGATTTGGTGTTGAGTCATCCAAAAATCAAAGCATATTCATCTACAAGGAGACACAAGCCATACGATGGCTGGAGAGAAGCCAGTAGCTCCAGAAGGGATGTGGAGACTTTAGGTTTTTCATGAAACATTAAAGAGTGTTCCAGAGTGCTGGGAGACAGGCAAGGTAGGTATGCAGGGCTGTCACACTGGCTCCATCTGTAAACTCTTTTGCCTTCTCTCTCCACTAAGTAGCAAGGCAACTCAGGATCCTGGAAAAAAACTTACCTGTGCCAGTGCCGTGAGTTTGCTCTATGTGCCAGAAAAGGTAAATCACAAAGCAAAGAGAACTCAAGCCTTGAGTGGCTTGCTAGGGAACATCCAAGAGGAGCTGGGGAAAGCTGAGGAAGTAACATTAACTTCAGCCAAAATGCAGATGTACATGTGGGATATGTTTCTAGAGACCAAAGCCAATGGCTAACCCCAGCCCAGCCCTCGCAAGAGAAAGCAGTATGGGACGGAGGGCCCCAAACTCCTCCAACATCCCGCCCAACGTCGGCCAGGGGAGCACAACCAGATCCCTTGTGGTTAACTTACTTAGCTATAACTTACTTAACTATAGAAATCACAGTATGTAAGAACTACTAACAGGACTCTTCAACCAAAAAACCCCACGATATATGCCACAAGATTCAATTACTGATTTTCTTCCATTATTCCAACCTGACAAACTGCCTCTCAACTAAGAGACATTCAACATTGGTATTTCAATGACTCATACAGTTTTTCTATGAGGACTAAAAGAACCAGCCAGTGAAAAGAAGCCATTAGCCATTGACCTTATCCAGATATAATCTTGGTAAACACCAAGTACAGCCTCCCAGTGCATTACAAAGACACTAAACTTCAATAGGGAACCTGAAGTTATTACAGTTACGAAGTATTTGTGCCAAGTGTCCAAAGAGCCTCTACCACACTGGGTAGCTGTTTAAAGCTCATGTTGTTCCTTCCCCCGAGTAAAAGCTGTTCACCCAGGACCACCGCACCAGCACTGGGCTCTGCACTTGGGAAGAGGCAGCTACAGCAGGAAGCAGTGAAAACAGATTCTGGTAAGAAAAACCTGAGAGGTCTCACAAGCCAGGTTTGCTCCAAGGATGCATTCTTCAGAACAATTTCTCACTGCAGGATAATTTCAGGTATTCCATCTATCCACTATCCTCTTCTTTCCCTTCCTTTATTATTTAAGAATAGGTGGGAAAGACCAGTGCAGACTTAACTGCATTTATGCTTCGTATTATTTTCTAGAGGCTGATGCAGAATTTTCCGACAAAACATGGTTTTTGCCAGGAAATAACTCACCAAGACAAATCTGTTTCACAGAGGTGTCAGATTCAGCAGAATTTCCCTGGAATATATTTTTAAGGCCCAGGAAGAGATTTCTGGTGGTAACTATGGAGTGGTACAGAATCACCTCTAAGCTTGGTGGCTGAGACACTCTCTTTAAAGTGGCGGGGGGGGGGGGGGGGGGGGGGGCAGGCGGGGGAAGCACAGCACACCAGTTCCAAGGCTACCTGTATCTCCTAAATGACAGGGAAGAGAACCAACTTGTGACCTGATTTTTCTGTATGCTGCTTCTGAATACACATTTCAAAAGTTGTGATTGGATTTCATGCCAACTTGGAATGGGAACATTTTCAAAACCTTGACAATGTTTGAGACTACCTACTCATTCCACCTCTGTTCCTTCGTTAAATAGAATAAACCCTTCAACAGACCAACTATACTCTCAAGAAATATGAAGTTTACTGTGAAAAAGCTTTTTATTTCCATGCTCGTGTTATGAAGCATTATCCTTCAGCAAGAAGTTAAATATCACCACCTATTCTCCCGTGTCACACTTTCTGGTGACTCTCTCACACTGAAACATGGAAGCAGCCACTGAGACTGAAACAGAGTGCAGACGGGCTGCATAATAATTAACGATATTACTATGTATGTATCTTTTCCCCTATTGCTAAAGAAATTAACCTTAATATCTTTGTTAGACATCATTAAAGTGTTACAGTAGTTATGTTAGAAATCAATTATAAAACGCAACTTCAATTATAATTAACAAAGCTTTTATAGCTGACACCAGTTTGAAGCCTGATTCTCAAAAAAAAAGGAATACATATTCTGCATTTGTTTAATAAAGATCAGTTTTGATTAACAGAATGGGGGTGGTGTTTCTTTTTTAACACAATAATGGGATTTTTAAAAAGCTTTAGTAAGCCACAATCGACATCTATGTTGTGGTATGAAGTCTATGCAATGTGATATGGAAAAACACCACGACTTTAAAACTCTTTGTTGAAAAAAATACAGAAACAACTCTGAGCCCTAGAAAAGGCCACCTGACTGCTGGACTTCAGTTCTCCCCAGTGAAAGAGGGTTTGTAACGTTCTATGAAGGAAGCCCAAGCTCCCCAGTGACAGGCACTCAGGATGCCAATCTGTCTGCAGCTGACCGAACTGCTCTGTGATTTCTTTTCTTAGTAGAGAGTCAGGATCCTCTCAGAAGTGTGACATGCTCCCATGTTGTGACATCCTGGAAACTGCACATAAAAGAGGCTTCATGCCTTACATTACTTTTTCATGGAAGACTTACTTCAATTTGACCTAAAAATTAGCAAGTTGCTGAGGACTCTCCTGAAGAAGACAACCTTACACCTGCATCCCAAGGTTTCCAAGGCAGTATTTTAGACTAACTTGAACTTCAGGAAGGAATTTTAAAGATGCAAGAGGGATGCTGTCAAGTTAGGAGCTATTTTATCAGCATGAGTTTCAGATAAAAATGCTGCTTTTCTCAGAGAAAGAGCAGCAAGCAAAAGAGGAAAGAACTAACGTCACTGACAAAATCCAGCTGTCCCCCATCAGCAGCTAAGGTTTCCCTTTCCACCTAATCTTTCATCACTTCTTTTGTTTCTTTTAGAAAAATATTTATCCTTAACAAGACGCCTGGGTTGCATTTAACTTTCTACAGAGTTAAATGAAAATCAAGTTCACACTCTACTTAAATATTTCAAGGAGAAGAGAGGAAAGATGGTGAAATCAAACAAACAAAAAGCCTTTGATAAACACTTATTTTTCTTAAGACCTTGGGGAATGAGTTAAACTTACAGGAGTCACAGAGTGAAAGAAAACATTTTATCAACTGGGCCACCTGGCACACTGTCTAATGCTTTCAAAAAACCAATAGGGCAGAATGACTGTCAGAAATTCATTTAAACAGTCTGTTAATTTTTGTCCTTTACAAAAGGTTAGTAACCGATGCATTTAAAGGGCACAGGATGTAATGGGTCTGCTCCATTTCAGAGCTACTGCAGAGGAATCCATTCTCAGCACTGAAGAGGATTTGCAAATGGTCTCAAAAAGGTGGGCTAAAGCACGTCAACTGACTTGGTAACTAAAAAAATCCTGGGGAAACACAGGGTTAACCTAGAACTTTTGGAATGTTGTCAAACCCCAGGACCACTGGGCACAGCTGTAATACTAGTGAGAGACAACAGCATATTCCGATAGTCTCCTGTCTTCTCCGGTGTACTAATGCATTTACGTACTCTGAAAGTGGCACAGAATGGGACATGGCAAGTTCAAAACCAGGTGCCTGCCCAGCAGTGACCAGGTGGTCACTTTAAACTCCTTAGAACATTCCCTTTTCAGCTACATGAATAGTCTGGTGTTGTTAGATGGCTGAAATGCTTGCAGTGGCAACTACAGGGATTTTACACACTAAAAAATTGCTGGATACATATTTATTCTTCTGATAGAAGTTAAGAATCACATCAGGAATTGAAGTAATTCCAGGACACCATATCGGAAACCATGGTAATTATCTCTGACTTGTAAGGGCCAGGAAGTTTTTACTTTAGACGTTGCTCTGGCATTATGGAGTTTAATGCTGCTCTGCATTTGGAGTTAGTCTTACAACCTCTTCCCTTTTAATGTACATCCCTAATTTTGTTCATCTGCTCCATTTTCTGACGTGTCAGCATCCTGCCTTAGATCTTTAGTAGACTGAAAGGTTTGCCCTGTGGGTTACACTCTCTCTAAATCATCCATGATGTATTACGCTTGGCTTAAATGACTGAGTCTCATTTGCACAATTGCCCTATTAATTTACTCATCATTGATTTACACCACTTTTGCTGGAAATCCTCTGCCAGACCTCTGTTTCACATGCACTCTCAAAAGCTCTGTTCCAGTCTTTTTCTCCCCTATCATGTCCCTTGTCTCATTTCTCTTCCATTTGTTGTCATTCATCTATCTCTTATCTTCTTCCTCCCTCTCCCTCCCACTGTTCTGTCTTCCTTCTGCTTCTTCTCGGTTCTCCTCCACTTCCCCCCCTCCTTGCAAGTCTACCTCCTTGCTTCACAGCAGCTAATAAATCTGCCACAAAAGGCTAGAAAACCGAGAAGATACAGGTGTAAAGGTAAAGGAACGTAAATAAATCAAGTTTCCTCATGAAGAAGAGCAACAGCTGTGACTTCTTTTTGGAGAGTTCAAAGACTGATGGGTGACTATCATTATCTACCTTACAGCACTTCACTAAGTCTTTGCATCTTTTTGTCTTCCCAAGAGGAGCTCAGTCTCCTAGTTCAGATTTTATGGTTACTTTTCAGCCCTCTCTCAATACATCACATGCCCCTGGACTGGTGCCCTGATTACCAGTTTGACTACTAAAGTCAAACACTTCCATCTTTTCTGACTTTTCCTAAACAGACAGCAAACTAATTGGATTTGATAGCATGCATATAAATGTACATTTATATATTTTAAAATATAGAAAACAGAGACAAATATAACCATATACTAGTGGCATTTTCCAACTCTCATGTCTGTATGTTTTGTGTAAAATTAAATAAAAGCACTGTTTCTAAGCTCAAAGACTCATTCAGTGTTTCTTTCATTCAAAATTCCAACAGAAAAAAAGAGGCCAAAGTGCAGAGGGTTAGATTAAGGGGACTACAAAGATTTACATACTCATACTGGATAAATAAGCTAACCCTAATGACACACTCAATGGGGCAAAGACAACAAGGAGGGAGAAAAGCGTAAGAGGGAGAGGTCAAAAATATCGGAAGACCCCAAAGAGCAGTAAGTATACACGAAGTAGATGAGCTTCTCATTCTGGAAGTCAGCCACAAATGAACAAAGTCTCAAAATGTCCTTAAAATGCCTGGCCATGCCCTTCTAGCAAAGGCTCAGAATGAGTGCAGGACAGACCTGTGAAGCCTGAGAGTCTCGCTGCTGAAATAACACCTGACATGTATCTTTGAGAGCCCAAAGGCAAAAGAAAACCCTGCATGTGAGCATTAGAGCCTGTTTTTATTCCTGGCAAGAGACACTACACTCACTTTAAGTGTACTGCGTATATTTGCAATAAATAGAAAATAGTTATGGTTACCACTCAGTCAGATTGTTTGCTAGAGAGAAAAATATCACCCTCCCTATATAAAAAAAAAAAAAAACAAACAAAAACCCAAACCAACAAACAAAAAAGACTAAAAGACCAAGTTGACAACATTCTCCACTTCCTAAACTCAAATTAACAACTAGGCTGTGCAGCTATGAGCTGGACAAGTCCACAAACTTTCACCACTTGGTCATTATCTGAAAAATAGCATGTAACTACAAAGTAATGTCAGACTTCTAGAGATAATATGCTGCAATAATATAGTATGTGAAGTTATCCATTTTATTCTCAACCTAATTTCCATGTAGTTTGCAATTTTAAGATTTAATGATGTAGTTGAGAAAATACAAATTGCTTGTATTACCCACATATTTACATTGAACTGTACATACCATGTAATTACAGAGTCAATGGTTACTATGGAATTACAGTTTCTGCATAGTTCTTTGTGTCCTCCTATGTAAAGTGCCAAAAGAATATTTCAGTGTGGTGAAGAACAACCTATGGTGATATGAAAATAGAAGAATGAAATTCCTCTCTTAGGATCTCTGTCTGGACAGGATAAGGGAAATAAAAGCAGAAATGTCACTGCAGAAGCACCCATCACCAACTGTGTTTGGTCCCCAAAGTCCTACAAAAGACAACCCTGCAGTTCCTGATTAATGTTACAGACCTCCACTGAAAGGGGTTTTATACTGCTGTACCTGAACTGCTGTCCAAGAAATTGAGTGATTTTGATTGACTTGTCCTGACCTGCCCTCTTGAAAAATTAAGATGGCAGCTCACCAGTTCCCCTTGAAGGACAGTGCTTATTTTTCGTTTTCTTTACCACTTTTAAAAACACACAGAGAAGACCTACATATGGATGGCTCATCTCTGATGTCTGAAGGTTTGAAGTTTGAAGGTTAGAGCTAATCTTAGCTATGGCATTTTGTGCTGAATTCAGAACACAATTAATATACAAGAAAATAAGCTTGACTAAGTGATTAGGCAAACAGAACATTGGCTTGTGAGAATAGCCCAGGGAAAAAAAAATACTTGTGTAAAATAAATAGAATGATGATCACTAAGAACTGAAAAATACAACGACAATATGCTAAGTAGAAACAGCAGTGTGTCAAAGCAGTGAAGACTATAGAGGTCTAGAAGACAAGAAACCAAGTTATGATTTCTGATTTTGCCATAATTGTGCAATATGACTTTGGGTAAAGCAATTTCTTGTTTACTGGTGTTAATGATTTGAAGGAGGTTCTTGAGATGCAGGCAGTCTGTACTGTGCCGTGGCAAAGAACCTCAGGGTAATGCTAGCCATTAGAAAACGTTTCCTCCACACTAACAACCTGTATTACCAGATTTCACCAGTTTGTTTGGCTTAATGAATAAACAGGCTTGCAAACTCCTTCCTGGGTACTGTTGAGCTTATAATGGGATGCCGAGAGCTATCAAGAGTTGCTGGGTATCCCAGCTATAAGGATTTCTGTTTCCCCAGGAATGGAAGGTTGTGTGGTTTAGATTGGATATTATGACAAAATTCTTCACCAGAAGGGTGGTCAAGCATCGGAACAGGCTGCCCAGGGAGGTGGTGGAATCATCACCCTTGGGGGGATTTACAAACACATAGATGTGGTGCTGGGCAACATGGTTTAGTGGTGGACTTGGCAGTCTGGGGTTGATGGTCGGACCTGATGACCACAAAGGTCTTATCCAACCTAAATGATTCTATGATGCTATGCTGGGCATAGTAGGACGGTGATAGCAGACCTAGTATAAATCTTGCCAGGACAAACATTAATATCTGGTTTTTGGGGTTTTTTGGTTTTTTTTTTTTTTACGATATCTGAACTTTCATAGTAAAGTTTTACAGGGTCAGTGCTTTGTTTCAGATGGTCACAGCACATCTGACCTAGTCCTAGGAGCCCACAAGTCTGATCATATAACACTGTACCTCAGCTTCATATGCACAAACACTTCCTGAAATCCCGTTCAGGGCTAACCCTTGCTCGCCAAATTTCTTCAAACTCTTCACCTAATTGGGAGAGTAGCACTTGCACCTGATGTGACAATGTAACATGCATTCACTACAGCAAGATGGAGCCTCTTCTTGCCCAAACTCCACGATTCTGGTAATTACTGTGTCACTACTCCAATAAATTATAAACTGATCACTACTGTGTTTTGAAATAACCACTCGCTTCTACTTTTCAGGGCAAGGACTATCCACCAGTGCAAAACATCTTTATACATTGGAAGATACTTTATATGAAGCATAAATGAACAATTATATTCTACACAAGAATGTAAATTAGAGCGCCATGCATTGATCTTCATGAACACAACAATTCCCAAGCAGCTCTGAGGTGAAAAGACAGGTGGGTTGAATAAACCCTCTGCTGTGCTTAAAAAGATACCATGCAAATTAATCTGCTTTTCTCCTTCTAATATTCAGCTTCCTTGACTGAGTGACTTGGTTGTTACCTGCAGAGATTATTTTTCATCTTTGATTTTTTTTATATATATAGAAGACACCAAAAACAGTAGGATTCCCATTTCAGTTTTATCTTTTTGGCACTAAATGTCTAAACAATAGATGATTTTTGTTGAGAAGATCCTTACTGTGTTTAAACAGTTTGAGGTACACACTGCCTTCCTGGGTCTTCAACACAGATGGATCTTACCTGCAGAATATTTTATTTTGGATGCTATAAAATAAATGGAAATCAACACAAACTACAGCCTTTCGTTAAAGTTGCTAGACGCTTCCTACAAGATCCTCTTTTTTCAATTGATTTTAACTTTGCCAAACTTCAAACCATTTGGGCTGAAATTTTCTATGCCAGGTGTCTGCCTCAGGCTGAGTCGAATGTGATCATGTAATTAAAGGCTGTATCACAATGCATACGCAGAAGGGGGCAAATTAAGGTTGAACAGGCAACCTTAATTCTCACATTTCTTAACTTTCACAGGCTTGACTTTGCAACCCTAATAATGTTATTTTAATGTAGCTTTTTGTCTGCAATATTAATCCAGAGCTATATTAATTTATAGACATACCCCACTGAGGACTGGCTGTCTCAGTGGACTGGTAATAGGATACAAAGCCTTTCACCTCTAGGTCACTGGTTTAAATACAGCCTAGGGCTGAGGTGACGAGACGTTATTACCACTGACCAGCTCTGTTTGGTGGCTGCTATGAAATGAACTGGTGATCTGAGTCTCTGCATACAGGTGCCTACCTTGTACAAACCACCACTGCTCCTGACGCCATCCGTAATCCCTGATGGAGCGCCAGACTGCCCACACTGTAATCTTTACTGCCTTGCAGACATGTGGATGCACCCGCAGTTGTTGACAGTACTTCTGCAAAATGTGGTTCCAGGCAGTTCCTCTTGGAGGAAGTGCTGACATGGGAATATTCCCTCCCTCCAGGAAGAGCCCAGATGGATGGCTGAAATACCACAGTCCGGGAGAGCACAAAACCACGTGAGTAACTACACTGACTTAGTGGTGCAACTCCTATACACAACAGCAGAACCTTAAGTGCAATATTCAGCGAGGATGAGCAAAGCCAGCAATGCGACAAACTGAGCAATGGCTTGTACTTCCATTAGAAGATGAACATCCTGGAAATTTTCTCGGTGATCCTTCTTTTAAGAAAAATGAGTAAAGACAACAGATGAAAATTTAATTTAGCCCGTCTGGTGCTGGGAAATGTGAAGCACTCATATAACTTCCAAGTGGGGTTCTGCAAAAAAAGGGACAGTCACGCTGGAAAGAGGAAAGCTGAACTGCTTCCTCTACCTCCTGAGGCAATGCTGGAGGGACCAGAGCTTGAGATCACACTGAGAACCTGTAGGAGACATCTGTTGAAGGAGCTACTGTGGAACTTCCCCACAACTGAGCCATAACCCTCACAAACTGCACAGCCCCTTTGCCCTCCAGTGAGGGAAATTTTGCCACTTAAGCAACAAAGTCCTTCCTTTCAGGAGCAGACAGAAGTGTTCTGCAACTGTTCTCAGTGGGAGGAGCAGGGTCTGAAAAGAGCACTAAACTACAGGCAAGAGCAAGTCACAGACAAAGCACGCAAGCAAGAAACCAGAAAGGATTAGGAAGAAGGTAAACATCTTTTTTTTCCAGAGCAAGAGACAACCTCTGCCTTAGTCCTGCCTCCAGACTCGGAGTAATTTAAGGCAAGAAAACATATACAGGAACAGTGTCCTCAAAACTTCTTTTGCAGTCATCCCCTTATCATATTCCACCCTTCCCAGTCACAAGTCCTCCAAGCCCACGAGCTTCAACCCACTGGTTGCCTACTCTCATCATCTGATAACATCACTCTTTCATTCAGTGCTGACACTGGTACCCAAATCAGATAACCCAGGCTATAGAACCACACAACTTATTTTCATCCCACAAGTTTTTAAAATACTATAAATCACTTAGCTTTGTTTTGCTTTCCATTTACTGTACTCATGTTCCTCTTGAGAGGGACACATTAATAAATACTGTGCCCTAATACTTTAAATGGTTTCAATCACATAATTTTCTGTATTCAGCACTCATATGCCTCCCTTACTACAGTACATAAATGATATAAACTTCTCATCAATAACATAAAAAATTCATACTCTGTCTACAATGCAGCTGCTATCACAGGTTTATGTCAACAATCGTCCTGATTTTTAATAGCATAAATGTTTAAAGAGGTAGCAATTCCTGTAAAGTATCTGCAGGGATATTTAGAGCCGACATATGCCAAAACAATCCTGTTCTCATATAGGAGACATTGTTGCTCAGCAGGAAAACAATGTTTATCCTCACAAATGTTTACCCTGCTTTAGTCATTAAAATGCTCCAAATGGATGGCAAAGGAAGGGGAGCGGATGATGTCGTTCCTTACCTCATGGTTGCCCCTCTGAGCAGAGAGCACCAACTCATGCATATTACAGCTGAGCTCTCTTTTGTACTCTGCACCTTGATGCCTGCCTCAAAAAATTATTTGCCATCTGACATTATAAGGGTGGATTTGCTCTTTGCTATAAACATACAGAGACAGGTAATTTGCAAATGCTTTTATGCTTCATAATTCTAACGAATAGCCTGTCCTTTAACTTTTTCTTTAATATTAAAAAACCCTCAATGTATCTTTCTGAGCAGTTCCTACCTTAACAAAACAATGCAAACCCTTTCTTTTAATCTCTTCTACTCGCTGCCAATTGTATAGGGCTTTAAGCTATTAAAAAAAAAAAAAAAAAAAGCTTTGCATACAGGCAGCATAAAATATTTATTTTTAATCTAAGCAGGATTTCTTTACCTGCTGTGCAGCCACAGCTTCTGTTTAAGGCACACTTTATCATCTGTGTGTCAAGCCGAAACCATTTCTCTCATGATCTTTCATTCTAGCTTTAAAAAGGCTCCTACCAGACCCCAGCTGACACATGACTTCTAACTCCTGCTTGAAATTTTCCTTCTGTCTTCCCCGCCCCCCCCCCCCCCCCCCCCAACCCACAACCTGGAAGTTCTTCGCTTGAACAGATGGTTTATAAAAATCTGGGACATGCTTGTATGATTGAAAATAGGACTCCTATAAGCAACATCTCATGTAACAATTACGTGAACAGTTGGTCAGAATAGTGACCCAGAAACTGCCCCATCTTTCCACTCTTGCAGTCTTAGTAAAGCAGTTCCAGTCCTTTACTGGATGCCTGACCTTGTGCAGCCAGAGACAGCGACGCAGCCAGATCTGCGTGAGCAGATTTCCAGTGCTTTCTGCATGGATCCGGGTCCTATAGGAGGCCAATACACTGCTGTAAAAGCATGTCCCAGTTAATATCATTTTAAGGTCAAAATACAAAGTATTAAAAATAAAAAAACAACTCTATGCTTCCCATTTGTTTAGTACATGAACACCACCAAATTCTCCCAGAGTCTCTTCACAAACTACTACATTTCGCAAGGTGCAAAATCGCAGTCCCACCTGCTTGTCTCTGGGTTGGATCAAGAGTCTGCTGCTGTTGTTCAGAAGAAGGAAAGCAGCGATCTAACTGACAAATACTGAATATTCACAGCTCCGTTCAAGAACAACAAAGCAGTACATTCCCATGATCTATTTAAAAAAAAAAAAAGGGACTTTCAAGGCAAGCATCAATTTGTATGTAGCAAGAATTTTTGGTTTAGAATGAATGAATTTCCTGTCCCAAAGCAGAAGCAAAGTCAGAAAAGAGGATTGAGCAAGATTTCTCAGCGGAGTGCACTGTTATTGAACAGTGCTTCAGAAGTATATTGCTTCTTTATATATGTGGACACAGCTGAGGGAAGATACCTGATGAGCAGGATAGAGGAACAAGGCTGGACGAGCTTGGAGCTGACTAAGAGGCATTACATTCAGGGGAGTTACAGGAAGGGGAGATGACCGTAGTGAAGCAAAATGCAGAAAAATAGACGCATATGTCTAAGCATGGGAATTACAGACCTGGATAGCTCTGAAGATCTGGGTACGGCTCGATAGGGATGGGAAAAATGGGGCTGTGGCTTAAGACTTCTCAGGGAGCTAAGACGGCATCAGAAAGAAACTTGGTGGAGGTTTTAAATGCAGTGGATGGATGAGACTGTAACTACAAAAGGAAAAATCTCCCTTACCTTTGAAAACAAGGGAGTTTTGTTGGTTTTGGGTTTGGGTGTTTTGTTTTTTTTTTAATGCACTCCATGCCAAAAACTTACTTTGTCTGTCTCTGGAAAGGTAGCAGGACATGCCATGCTCAATAGCCAACTGGGAATGCCAAAGCAGTCCTACAAGCCTCTTGCTCTCCCCTGTTGTTTGCTGTGGTACTGGGGCAGGCACTCCCCTTCTCGCGGTGCCCGTGAGCAGCAGGTGACCGCAGGGACCAGTCTGCACTGCACCATGCTAACTGCATGCCACAAACTCTGGTTCATGGGGGCCTTGCTCAGGGGCAGGACAGGGGGCCCAGTAATGCAACTTTTCCTTTCCCCAGTGCAAAATTTAAGATTGTGTCAATAATCACTGAGAGAATCCTGAAGCTTTCCCTCGCTTCTGAGTAGTAAGTGCAAGGAACTGGTCTTTATATAGTGCAAGACTGCAGATCTGTTGTATCAAAAGGTAAACATAAAGCAGAGAGTCAACATCTCCATAACAAAAAACAAGCTGCCTCAGCAGCCACCAAATACCAACATCTCACAATTCTTTTGAAACACTTCACAACCTTACAAAACAGGGACTTAGAAGAAACAGCACCATTTTAACAAGCTAAATTTCCTGTCACACACAGGCTTGATTCCTGTCAATGCAACACTCATTTTAGTCTGATTCAGTTGCTGTGATGAACTTCAGAGTTTAGACTGCCCTTGAGCCTCACATCTATCTGATCTTTAATTCTACTACCCGCTCATTTCTTGCTAAGCACACAATTCTGAGTCCCACTGGAACAGCCTCATTCAGGCTCTGCATCAATATGTTCAGTGCTGAATTCATTTCTGCAGGGAGCCCAGTAAATCTGAACTTTCCAAAATCATTTGGCCCCCATTACTAGTAAGCACTGCTCTTAAATAGGTTGTAACTCCAACTAATAGGCTCCATAATCATAGCTGAATTGAACAAAAGGGTCCAGTATGGGCTGCCATCAGTCATTTTTATTCCCAATCAAATGCACTGCATAGGAAGGGAACTTTTTTTTATACTTCTGGATGCTGAAAACTAAGAAGCTCATTTCACCTGACTGTAGATATTTTCCTTAATAAAATAGAAGCCAAACAGGCTTCCAAGGGTATCCAGAAGGTCCAGCAGAGCACCACTGCAAGAGCTGGAACTGGTAACCTTTTCACCTTGCAACATGGCAACAATCCAGAATATAAGGAGACAGGAAAAACATTAAGATGCAAAGCCCACATAATGAAAAATTCCAATGCTAAGAGACACATCTTCTGCTAGTCAAAGAAAACTAACTGTAACTAAACCTAATGTAAAGGAGTTAATGACAGAACTGCTTACATCTTGATCACATTTCCATGAAGACAAGCTTTGTGATATTGTTTCGTCTAGTGAAAAAAAAAATAAAAAATGAAGCCACCATCTAAATCTTATCATCGAAATTGATAGTGTTTACTTAAAGCTTATTTCAGCTTTGCTGACTTCAACAGATATTGAAGTCTCCAATAAATCTATTTCAACATTTTTTTACAACTCTCTTCTTTCTCAACATACACTCTGGCCTCCCTGATCTATATCAGTGGACAGAAGACCAGATTTTTGTTTATGAATATCTAGAAGTTTCATTGCTGTCTGCTGCAAAGCCTGGTATAAAAATGAATAGCACGTAAATAAAGCAGAAAAAGAACTTGATTTATCTTTCTCTCTTCTGCAAGACAGCACAGCCAGTCCTAGCTCACACCATATTTTCTACATACAAGGCAACCTGCTCAAAAGGTAATGCAAGAAAGCTCGTTCTGTGCACTGGAAGGCTCCCCCTGCACAGACTGGCACTGCTGTCACCAGGTGGAATTGCCCTTCACCCCTGCAGCGAGTCATCTCCCCCCACACTGCTCCAGGCTCAATAACAATCAGGCTCGGAGACCCCTCAATGACTCTTTCAGGACCAAACACTGAGGGCTGGTCCTCAGCTAATGTCAACTGATGTAGTCATGACTTTACATTTTGTACTCTTTTTGGTACTCCTTATTACTTTGGGTCAGTGTCGATCAATAAACAGACCAAGGCATATATGTCCAGGTTATTTGGGCATATCCCATTGTTCTACCCCAGTATTGCATCTGAGGGGGAAAGAAAAAATCAGGTAATTGTCAGCAATAATGTGCAGGAAATCGGACACATGTGGATGTCAGAACTGATGAATGCACACAGCATGGAGCACAGGTTTTCAGATGTTCTATAAAAGAATTAACAGTGCCTATAACTGAGGGTATACATGCATATACTTCACTCTGAAAATAAAAGAGCAATACAACAATAAATAACTGACAATTTTTTGAGGCTTAAATCAGGTGAGACAGTAGAGAGGAACAAGATCAAATCCTCACAACTGATTTTAAGTAAGTAAACAAAAAGTCAACATCAGTAGTTCTACCAAATTACAAAAAACGGGATGATTTTCTCAGCCACAAAACCACCACAATAAGGATGGTGCCTGATACTGCTGTCATGGCTCACTGGTTTGACCAGAGTCAGAACTCAACAGAAATCAGAATAGCTGCAACTGGTACGAAGTGGTAGAAGACATGAAAGAACCAGAGTGAGGTCTGCTCAGTTAGGGAAAACTGCCCCAGCTGGGATATAAAGGAAGTCTGATAAAGATTTTAAATCAAAGTAGCACAATGGAAAGGAATCACTGTGGATACTCTCTTCAGCTGTCCGGGTGGTTCAAAACCCTCCCCCGCCCCCCGCTGCATGAAAGTAAGAGGAAGATTTGGAAAGCTTCACATTCTACCATCCCTCACCCTACCCACCACATGCCCCCAGAACAAATTGTGCTCATCTCTGTTCAACAGCAGCTTGTGCAAAGACTCTCCTCCTTTCTCTTCTAAGAGATTCCTCCAGACTGAAAAATCCCATGCTTCTGATCTTTCTTCCTAGGAATTAGCACCATCTTCCACTGTCTGGAGACCATACACAAGGTAGAGCAGAGGAGTTCATCATCCTGCTCCACCTGGTACATGGCTTTTGAAGCAGGCACTGCGGTACGACTCCGCAGCAGGGGAAGAGGGCTGGCTGGACCCCGTCCCTGCTGCATGACCTGCACGCATGCCAAAGCCACATCCCTGGGACACGCATGGAGAAGCAGGTTCTCATGCACTTGGTACAAAAGTAGTCAGGGACACTGGGGAGTCAGTAAGGGTGACAAAGGCACTGACCACGACATACAATTGCACAGACCCTTTTAGAGATATAACAAATGTTGTAAGTCTTCTGCACTGATAAACACTAAAATATATCCAAAATTACTACTTCTTTAAAGCTGCAATAAAGGAAAGATGGAAAGGTACACTGATACAATTCAACTCAATTATTTTTAAACAATATGTGATGGATTTGCAGTCTGCCATTGCATAAAAGACAGGCTCATTTTCTACAAATGCCCACAAAGAGAAATGATAGAGCTCAGCACTATAGCATGGCATATTCCATTAGGAATTAAATCTCTTCTCTCTGATGGTCCCATCCACATGCTTATTGGACAGTCTGCTGCTTTCATCTACATTATTGTTATTAATTTATGAATGGGACTAGAATTACAGAACATGAGTCTAAGGTGAGGCTGCATTATAATAATAAATGAAAGAATGACTCCTGTTTACTTTCAAAATATTTCATAGCTAAAATGCTTACTGCATTTTTAACTGTGACATACTTCCTTTAGCTGGTTTCGGTTTTGAAGTAATGATATAAAATTCATTTCATCTCTTTTTCAAGCCTGACTCTTTCATACATAACATCAGGCATGTCATATCTGAGGAATTATTAAAATAAGACGAAGCCTGCTGTATCTGAGCAGAAAAGCTTCTTTGAGCTGGCGTCCTCAGGAGAGAAGCAAGCTCAATCTCATTAGTTGGTGCTGAGAAGGCGTCCTAGTCACTAGGTTCAAGGTGATGAAAGATTAGGGCGTTTGGCCTCGGCTCATTTTGTATGCAGCTCACATCACTCCCTGCCCGTGAACACGAAATTACATTGAACCTGGGGAGTCTAACTCCATTAATTTTAAATGGAAGATTAATTTAACAATATGCGGCAGATATTTGTTACAAACCTATCATGTAAAAGTGACGGTTAGCAATAAATTGTGGTGACTCACACTGGCCGGTGGCCCTGGCTCAAATAAATCAGAAGGCATTTACACATAATTGCTGTTTTTAAAGACAGGGATATGGGAGATATGTTTCTTTGATGAAAGATTGGGTAACTCCATTCAAGGAAACAGAAGCCAATATTAAAGCTACAGTGTCTCTTTTGAAGGAGATGTTTTGTTTAAGGGCTTTTAGGACTGTAATGCAGTTATTGCCTGTCCTAACCTATGCTTAATTTTTTTTCCTTAGATAAATAATTGTCATTGATTTTCATGAAATGTCTGTAAGAACAATACAGAAATATTTTACACGAGATTAGGATAAAATGTGTGGTTTAGGAACGTGCATCACTCTGCACACAGCACATGTGAGCTGTCACCTGGGATTACAGAGAAAACATGGAGTCTACACTTAAACAAAGGTTAACTGTGGTCCAATTTTTTTCTGTCAACTTTTTGACTCCTGAACAACATACAGAATTAAAAGGTGGCCCTTCTCCTGCCACTGTTTCTTTTCTTCTTGCATTGACTGTGCAGAAGTACAGTCAGGCATGAAAAGTCATCATTGAAAATATCATTTTCAGAGAAGGAAAACTGCAAGCTGCATAGAGAATAAACGATGTAGGTGGAGAAAACTAGAAGGATCAGATATTTTTTTTCTTCCTTATTTAAGCATAGATAACTACTGTGCTTCTCAGATACTCTGATGACATCCATTGCTAGAACAGGGCCTGTCTACATGTGAAACAACAATACCTTGAAAGCTAAAGCAGGAGAGCAGAATTGGCTCCCTCAGGGAGCAGAATTATCCCATACCTCTTTCCTTCCAGGCCAAGTAAAAGGAAAGCTTCTTCAACATAACTTCTCTAAATACGCATCAGCAACAGCAAACACTGTGTGGGACTGCACATGTGCATGTTTGTTTATTTAAAGCAAAAAAAAATTAAATACTGCACATACTTATCCTTCTGAACAGAAGATGAAAGAATAAACTAGACATTATACCTAGTAGATGTCAGCTGCAGTGTTTTAACACGCTGCTGGGAGATGTTCAGACGCGTTGCAGGGGAGGGCATCATCTGGACTTGGAACAAATCACTGTATCTATGAGGGGCTTCTGCAATCTGTAGTAGTCAGAGATACAATGACATGGCTGAACAGAGAAAGAGCCCCTGCATTAACTCCCTACGTACTGAAATACCTAGGATGGTCAGACTGGATATGCTCAGGAATATGTACATATCAGCACAGACACCACCGCACCAGAGCTGTGTTACTCGTGCTAACAGCTCCAGACCAGGTATGCACAATCAAAGGAGTGGAAAGGGTGGCAAGATTGTATACTCTATGTCAAATATCTGTGATTCAAGAGAAAAAAGCAGTGCACAGTGGAAGGAGAGGAGCTGGTGTGAAGCTAAGAACATCCAACTTAGGCGCTCAAGCAGACAAAGTGATTTCATCCATTCCTCATCTTCTCAGCCTTGAGTCTTTAACAAATGCCCTGTCCTCCAAAAGCAACTGAAGAAATGTATCTGTAGAGTGACCTCACTGCTTTAAGCACACTACTGGAGGACGTGCAATGTGAAGGGAATTTAAGGTCTCTTGATACTTTCTGCACTAGGAGGTGGGGAATAGACTCAAATCAACCCGCCAAAACCAGTAAGGTTAAGAGCCTGACCAAAACCCAGGCACACATCCCACTGTGCTGCCAGTGCACAGCCCTTCCCTGTTTATGGCCAACTGCAACAAATACCTGCACCGTTCAGTGCAGTTTGTTTTATCCTCTTCCCCTCTTTGAACTTCACAGAGAGGGAATAAAATTATTTGCTGACACACGCGTCACACTTCCTCACAATGCCATAACTGTTTATCCTTCTGACTTAAAAAAAGGTGTGATGTTGGATCCTTCTAATACTATGCAGTGCTACATCAGGGTTTTCTGAAGACCTAAGGTCCACATCTGGGATGCCAGACACAATGAAAGGTGCTGCCAACTGTGCTGGCCCACTCCTCCAAGCCCGCAACCTCCTTCCCACCATCTATCTCAACACCTCCAAATTCTCTTGAGTGTGAACCAAAAGTGAAGCCGCAAGGCTGACAACAAGTACCAACAATCTGCCCCATGGACCTCTGCCCCAAAGGCTCAGGTTGAAGTGCAGGGCCACTGCTCCAGTTGGTACTGGGAAAAGTGCAGTGTCCCAGAGCAGCTGTGCCAGGGTAGAAGCCAAACTCAGCCACAGCTGCAACTGCAGTGCTCTGAAGCTCTGGGACTGAAGCTCTCAAGGAGAAGGAGGCCTGTGCAGGTGTCTGGAGGTCCTGACGTAGGTGCTCGGCATGGGATAGCCACTCTGGCCACGAACGAGGGGATGGACAGGATCCAGAACAGATGAGCCATTCCTGACTATGAACAATGCTGGGCCATTTACTTCTCTTCCCTCTGCCTCTGTGTGTTGTCAGCTCCCACCAACGTGCAAGGATGGAGATTTCTTAGCATGTTCAGCCTAAGCAGATGCCATGGAGCAAGGAACCACTAAGCAGCAGTAGCTCTTCTACTTGCTTATTCAGCTTGAACAAATGTATATCCTCATACCCCTCTAACATCTGAACACCTTGAAAACATTAGTGTATTTTTTGTGGAAAACAAAATTATTACCTCCTTTTCTGTATGAAGACACGAGGCACAGAATAGTCGAAGGCCCCATTTTTAAAAAGTCTCTAGGTATATAATGTGCACAGAGGTGTCTAGTAGAACACCTCTGAGATTCAAAGTCCTAGATTGAAGTACCCCAAACTTTTTCTTCTCCCACTCTCACTACCAAATAACAGTTTTATGTGATCTTTTTGAGGGAGAACTACTAATTTTGTGATCCACTAATACTTTTCCTTTGAGAAGGGAGGAAAATTGGTAAAACTGAACAGATTCAGTAGTTAAGCAAGGTCAGTACAGCATGAGTACCAGCACATGCGGAAAGCACAGGTTGGTATTTCCAGCCGTGGCTTACTGCTTGCCTAACCAGACAGAAATCTGACTCCAATACTGCGTTTATGACCATTTGTGGTTTGTAATTTTAGAATTTTAGATATTTTTGGAACGACTTAGTCACAAGTACATAAAAATTCTAGTTTATAGCAGTATGGGCCCCCCACTGCATTCACATAGATGTCCTCCCCGTTAACATCACTCATTGCCCTGCCATACACTATCACTACGAAGCTTTATAAACTCATAGTAACTGAAGATGATATTCATATGGAACTAAACTATTGTTCTGTATGACTTAGGGAGAAGGATAAAGAGATAAATTATTGTGCACTTGCTTTTAACACTTGCAGAAACTAGACAACATTAAAATCAGGTTTCTCAGACCCTATTTTCCTCCCAACAAAACAGACGAATGCCTGTTCTAAATTGGCCACCAATAATCCTTTCCATATGGTGGAAAAGAGAAATGCAAGCTCAAACAGACACTGGTAGGAGGGAGCAGCATTACAGAATCTGGGAAGGTGACTGAACTGCGGGTATCACGGTTTTTTTTTCCAGCTTTGCTGCTATGTGGTATGACTGTGGGCAAGTAATTTTTATTTAATGCTTAGAAATTGCTATGAGATCTTCAGACTGAAAGGGCCACTAAAAATGAAAAGTTGGACTGGCAGTTTTACTGACTAGTCTGACCTGTAAATGAAGAGAGCTCACCCTGCATCAGCTTTTTCGTTGTTTGCTAGTATTTACACCAACCTCATGCTGCAGAATAGAGCTTCAGAGAGCAAAGAAATTCTCAGATAGATAAACAGCTCTTCACATAGGCAAAAATAAATGAAATTAAAGAAATTACTGTTGATACCTGAATGAATAAGGCTGATGCAGAATAACTACACAGAAAAAGAGCACCGTTGCTTTAAATTCAGTGCCAACACCCAGGTTGCCAGCAATTGATGCCACTAACTCATTTTTGCACTTTAATGTTAAATTTCTTATGGGACCACATCACCTAATTAGAGGAATTGATAACTGCACTGTTCCATAATGAGGCCAATACATTTCAAAGTCATTAAAGATAACCAAGGCAATAAGTCTGTGTTTAAGCGGTGCTTCCTTAGATTTCACAGCCTACATGTCGCTAGCATAGGAAAAAGCAATCCCTGCCTAGTCAACTGTAAATGCTGGGTTATTGGAATCTTTAAAACAGGCAGCAAGGAGAAAATTACATGGCCAAATCTCCTTTTTCCAGTTAATGAAGAATTAAGACTCCCATTTACCATATTAGAAGGTTCATCAGAGGTCTCTACTCTCCATAGCTTGTGTTTGACAGCAGTGTCAATTTATCTGAGTCAGAACGCAGAAGTGCATGACAGTACGTCATTCATAACTGTCACATCTACTTATCTCTCTCATTGTCACACTGCTAACGAAATTCAGGCCATGTTTTTCCGATCATGGCCTCTTAAAGGGAAAAGGATCCCCTTGCCTCATCACAGCAAACTGACCGAATCGAGGCTCTAAAACCAGTGTGCTAACAAATGGCCACACAGTTATAGTAAGGATAGATCATATAACCTTGTAGAACCAGGGAAGGAAAAAATAGCATCTCCCAAAGGCAGGCTTCCAGCAAGACTGGCCCTGGCCTCAGAAGTAAGAGACATTAGGTTTTAGTGATAATTACTAGAGGGATGGATTTATTTTATATTCTACCGTGTGTCCGTAAGATCTGTTCAGGTACATTTGGCATCTAAGTAAGAGAAGTTGAGTGACTTTATTGAAAGTCAATGGTCAAACTTCTGTTGGCTTCAAAAGGGCAGGATGGATTTCTAGAACCGCAACAGATGAAGAATTCCATAAAATTAACATGAAAGCATTTGTTACCTTGGCTAAGGGAGAATGTAAGTGGTCTGTCAACACTACCACAAAAGATCTTCTGCTATAAGAGCATGGACATGCTAAAGAAGGCCAGAAATTCTTTTCTACAAATCAAAAAAGCATCCCACTAAACCAAAAATGAATAAACCAAAACTTAGGCACAACTGAAAATATAAGTTAATATTTAAGGAAGACACAGAAACAAACTAATCCGGGAAAACGAATGGAACAAAGCAGCACTGAGAGGAAGGGCTACGATCGAAAGAAACAACTCTCCACATTCATATTATGAATGTACACAGCTGTACTGTAAAGCCAGAATGCAAGAAACAGTTGTGTTTTAAGAGAGAAGCTTCCACAATTGTGTCGTCCCCTCCATGCATCTTCCCTCTAATCCCAGTTGCTCACACACCCTAGCAGAGGGAGGAACCCATCTTGATCTCATTAGAGCCATTCCTGTCCTTAGGATTTGTTTCTCCTAATGTATATTTCCAGTACATTTTAGATACAAATGTTCTGACAGACTCAGTTCCCTCTTAACAACCTAGCCCCTGCTAACTTCACTGCTCCTGGATGGTGATGAGATGTAATCCATACACCAGTACCTTCAACTGGGGAAACTAAAAAGCTTTCCCAGTACCCTGCCCTGTAGGTCTGTCAATGCCTTTTGCAGCCCCGACAATGAGACTCAAAGAGTTTTTCTTCTAAATCAGACTGAAAAGCACAACCCTTTCCTTGTATTCAATGCCATTTCTATAGGAAAAGGACCCCTCAGTTACTCTGCCACAAAACTTGCCGAGATTTGTAGGACAGTATGGTTTACCATAGAAAATTATGTATTTGCCTAAAAGCACAGAGGTCAAGCGGTACATGACACGTGGCTGCTGGGTTTTGTGAACATGGAAACCAGGCTGCAGTCAGCACTAGAAGGAAGCACTGTCCTGCATTTAAGGGCAAATACACGATTTAGTCTACTCTGAAGAAAGCTATTTTCCCCAATCACAGAGTCTAAAAATACACCTGGAAAGTGGATTCACATAGTAAGATCATTTTTTTTCAGTTTTTAAGAAACTAACACAGCAGGTTTCAGGTGCTAGGGAATGAAAGGATTTGAGAAATTCTTGAAAAGGCTGGTCGTATAAATTTGAAAAGTAGTCTCTCTTTCGAGAAAACTTTACTTCTTTCTTTCACAATATTTCATGAGAGGTTCTTTTTTTCTCCACTAGAGCTAACATAATGGGGCAGAAGGAAAATGGTGCCCAATTGGATCAAATTACTGGTGAAACAATGCAAGTGAATGTGCATTTAGGTCTGCAGTTCTGAAAACTTCAAGAACTAAAATAAATTGCATGACCCCCTGGTAACTTCCACTAGAACTTATGGGTACAAATTGTTTGCCTCAAGCTGGGTGAAATATACATTCAAATTCAGGCTCTTGAAGGAAATTATTAAGTAGAGCCATATTAGCTTTCTCTGAAGCATACTCGTTTTCTATATTGCCACTGTATAGACCAATTATGTTACCTTTCCATGCTGAGAAATGATTGTTCTGCTAACACAGTTCTGGTAAAAATCAAAAGCACTACATTTTTAACCTTGGGGGATTTTTGTTATTGCTGCTCCCTTGCTAGTTCCTTCAAATGGAAAACATCTTCCATTAATCTAAATGCAAAATTTGTTCAGCTTTCGAAAGTTACTTGAAAAATGTTAAGCACAAAGCAATAAACTTTTTATGCTCTTAAGACCACTAATGCTTTGAGCTTCATATTCATTTTGAAGAAATGAACATTTTATGGTTCACAGAGGAATAGCTACATGAATAATATCTGAGATTATAATGCATCTAGCAGAAAAAGATTAAGTTTATGTAAACTATTTAATCAGACGTGAAATTTTCTCTAGAGGATAAAAAATTCTGACCTTATTTAAGTTTATTTTAAAAAATACCAATATCACATTTCCACCAAGGGAACCCACCGATTTCCCCATTTTTGCTGTATAAATATTCATAGAACTGTGGGCTAACTGGATACCACAGCCCCTAGGAAGCAAAAGTAACTTTAGAGATGTACCACATCCGTGTGGTCTTCCCGTAGAAAATAATTTATATGAAGTGTGACTGTAACAGTAGTGAAGGTGTTGCATACCAAGAGCCCATTATGGCCACGCTAGTGATTGACTGGACCATCACAAGGGAGATCTTTCAGCAGAGAAGCTCCAATTCACACCAAATTGTTACATTCATCCACAATTTTTAAGTTTTTCAATGGAGATCTGTTCTATAGCTGTCCTTTACCTCTTCTAGCACTACTGCCTGGTGCAGGAGTTTGCTACACCCTCATATTGCAGCAATTCTTTCCTAGGTTTAGAAAAACAGGTAGTCTGTCCCAGAAGTGTCTGACATAGGAATGTTTTGTAAGTAACTTGATTTACGAAAGAAATGCAAATGTGTGTATGCTTAAAATGTCCAATTAAAGTGGATTTTATGTAAGCTAAAGTAATTCTAGGAAAGCCAAATTGTTTGTACCCAATTAAACTTTACCTGAATTTGGCCCTCGTTTCTGCTGATATCCAAAGTAAAGCTCTTGAACGGTTTCAAATTAAATTAAGGAAAATCTTGGCATCCTAATTGTCAGCCCAGGTGCATTTATTTTCTATTACAAACAGAAAATTAAGTAGCTTTTGTAATTAAAATATTTTATGATTCTACTATGGGTTTTGTGTTCCATATAACACACTAATGAAAAAGCCTCATGCAGAAGAATCCTGAAAAAATCAATAGGCTAGATACAAAATAGTAGGCAGCCTAAACAACGTGATTATGAATAACCTATTTTCAAGCACTGTTGCTTGGACATGGTTTGAGAACAAACGATGACCAGGCTATGGGGACTGTGATGTGTTGGTTTGTTGGTTTTGTTTTTGAAGAACCTATATTTGAAAGCATCTGGGTATAAACTGTCATATCCCTGTAGCAAGGAATACCAGGCTGGTTTGGGACCCTTTTAATTTTGAAGTGAATGTGAACTACTGAACATTCAGCCTTTTCTTGCTCTCTCTATTCCAGCAAATCACCCGCTCAAGTCAAAGAGGTAAACGGGAGATAATCTACACTCTCACCCCTTATGGATACGCATTACCACTGTACCCTGTGGAGGGCTTCCTTTTCTTTTCTCATAGTATTCAGTTCTCTCTAACAAAGAACTCAATTATAAGTTCAAATCAGCTCAAATGTTCACTCCCGCTTTGGTGGCATCTTGGACTTCTCCCATAGGGAAAAGTCAAAAACGCATGTGGGTTTTCTTTTCCTTGCGAGCCCTTCCCACCTTCTAAGATGTTAGAGAGATAATGGGTTATTTTCAGCAGGGAGATAGCACATCTCCCTTGACAATCTCCTGGCAAGTGTAACTGCTAAAACCATGAGGTGTGGTAGGCTGATATACAGACCTGTGCAGATGAATCCCTTGCTAGCAACAGAACAAATCAGAGCTGCCTACAAAATTTTGTTGCATTAGTAAGGGGGAAGATGAAGGAAAGGCAAAGCTGCCTAGAATGACACATCCGCAAATGTTAATTTTGAAGATCTTAAAGGCAGAAAGGTAATGAACAAATTAGAGGAATACATATCTGGGGGAGGGTACGGAAGAGAAAACAACAGCAAGGCATTTTTCAAGAAAGCTGCCATAAAATTTGGCATATCATTTGGATGCCATTTGAAATCCTTTTCCATTTCGTGACCCTACCAGCGAGCTCCACCCACGCCACTCATGTTGCATGAAAACCCGGCCATTTTGCTCCAACTCCCAACTGTACAAAATGGCTACACAAGGCGGCATCTGCCACAGAATGATTGGTATTAGGCATAACTCATTATTCTGACAAGGATCTGGCATGCAAGCAAGCGATCTGGCATGAGAACCGATGAGATAAGGATTTGGCATAACCACCGGTAGTATGAATTAAGCTCAGTGTCAATGCAATGCACATGGTTTCCTCTCCACGGACATGCCAAATCCTTGACACAATAATGAGTTATGCAGGATGCCAATCACTGATTGTCAGTTCAATTGCATATCTCTTTTCTGATGCCATCAAACTGCAGTGATTCCAAGTTGACAAAAAACTTTGCTGTGAGTTTTGGTGGTGATGGGGGTGACAGCATGTGTGGAGGATGAAGCCTGTTCCCCCTCGCCCCTGCCAGGCCCACGGGAAGCAGCACAGGCCCCTGGGCAGCCACGGGAGTGTATTTACACAACAATGCTGAGACTGTTGCAGTTCTGAGTCTAATGATCAAATTGCCTGAGAAAACGATCAAGTCGGTGCCTGACAACTGTCTTGTTACATTAGCTATCCAGTCTTGAACACCCCTTTACTCGAAAATGCTCAAGTTTCCGTTTCATCTTGTGTGTGCGAGTAGCCCCTTTCACATGGAAAGAAATGTTCCCAGCAGTGGAGTGAAGCAAAACCACGTACATTGGCAGCATGGAAGGGAAAGATTATTAAAATACTCTCTGTGGGGGGAAGGAGCAGGCAGGAGGTGTTTCTGTCAGCCATAACACACGTTGGCCCCGCAGGCTGCCAGCATGTCTCCGCTGCCCCGCAATGGGCCCTCCGCAGGTCACACCTCACCCTTCCGCCACCATCCACAAGCTAAAGGGGAGACTCAGCCCGCTGCTCCCCCAGAGGCCTGCCCCGAGCCCCAGGGCTGCCCCCCACAGGCAGGCACACTGCCACCCACCACGTGGGGGGGTCCCCCCCAGCCGCGGAGCTGCCAGCCCCCCCTCACTGCAGGCCCCCCACTCTCCCGGCTGAGTCCCCCCAGACACCCCCATCCCCGCCGCCCTCCTCAGAGCCAGCGCTGGCAGCCGAGTGTCTCCTCTGGCCTCGCCACGTGAGGAGGTCCTCTGCCTCAGAGCCGGACCCAAACGCTAACTAACCATCCCAGCTTTAAAGCAGTAGCAATAAACTGCAAAAGCTAATCAGAATCCTTTTATTTACCTCCTCCATCCCCATCAAAACCCTGAAACACCAGAGCTCTTCACCATGTGTTGAAGTCCTAGCTGTCCTCCTGCTGGCAGCGACACCTGCCTTTTCTAACCCCTGAAGCAGGGACCCCCAAAACTGCCACCAGCACTGTCAGACAGCACGCACAAAAAGAAATCCATGCACGACTTCCCATACTATGTCCTAAAACTTTACCTAGAAGGACAGAGAAAGGCTGATGGTTGCCTCAGAACAAAAATAAGTGGTAGACAAATCTAGGCTGTGTGGAAAGCGAGCTGGGCTATACTTAATGTCTATAACACAGTGCCCTAAACTAAATGACAGTAGACAGAAATGTCCCTTAATATCTGAGGTTGCTTCCGAATTTATTAAAAACAAACAACTGCAAAAATCCCCTCAATAACAACATATCATTTATTAATAAAATGCCAGAAAGTGCTGCATGAAGGCCCAGACCTTGTGGTCATTTATTTTTAACAGATCATTTAACTCAAGAGTTTGGTGAAAGCAGTTCCAGCCAAGTTGGATTTTCCCTTATTTATTTTACCATAATTTACACAGGCAGGATGAGAATAAAAATGTACAATTGTTTTTTAATGCTGATGGAAGACTCCCAAATATTTTCTTTCCCCTTCCTATCTCCTAAAAACATGTGCACAGATGCTGGAAATTGTTTTATCCATTTTTGAAACTTTTAATTTGTATCTAGAAACAAACACAATCCTCCAGAAGAAAAAAACTGTAAGGTTCAGAAATTCAGAGACAAACCATTTCTGTCTTAAAAACACTCCGGTTTACTAGAAGCTTAAGTGAAACTAATCTTGTTATGAAAGGATTGGATGGCTTAAAAAATCCCACGATGGAAAATTAAGCCTTTTGCCTCTTCATTAACTATTAAAATTCACCCCAGGTTGACAGTGTTTGGAAGGCAAAGGCATCTGATAACTGTAAGGTGACCTATGCGACCTACATTTGGTGGTCTCACCCCGTTTGCAACGGAGCAGAGCCTGTGTGTCATGAAAACTGCCACCAAATGCAGCCACCTCAGCCAAGAGGCCAAGTGCTGAGTGGAGCCTGGTCCCCCCAGGACACTCACCAGGGCAAAGAACTGAGCACGCACATCCATCGCCAACGTTTCTGTGGACTTGCGTCCTCAGGACAATCGACACAGTACCTTTTCTTAGTAGCTAATCAACGGGAAAATAAAACAACAGAAGAGAATAAAAATAACGGACAAACTTTTCCCTGATGACGTTCCCTGCTGCTCTGTTTAGCATGCCCTCTTCATCGCTGCCCTCAGCACAGCCTCTCCCGCGTGCCCTTCCTCAACCTCTGCAGTTGTTATTGCTCAGCGCAACTACAGCATCAACATTGTCAAACAATTTTGCAATGACACTATGTCTCAGACTATGTTCGGCCACCACCAACAAGTAGTGAGTAACCTGTGCTGACAACACATTACAGCCCTGCCATAACCAATCAATGTCTAACTGAAGCAAAATGGCAGCTAAATTACAACAGAATATATAACAGCATGTTTATTAAATTGGCATAGCGGTCTGCTAAACAAAACAAAACAGAAGTGAGGATACTGGCAACATGAGTCAGAGCTACGAATCAGCAGTAATTTAGATGCCTTCATATTAGATGAGATTTGGCAAAAGATTGGGTTTTAATTTTGTTTTTTAAACTTCAATTACAAGTACTCAGTAACAAGCAAGTGATTTAGTGGGAAACGATTGAGTACAATGAAAACAAATTTCAAGAACTCCAAATGGAATAAAACATGGAGATTATAAAAAGGCTACATTTGACCTGTCAACATGAGAAAGTCCCAGAGTTTTTATTAAAAGGGGGCAGTGGGGAAGACAACCTGCTGTTTAGGGAAGCTGTATATTTAATTTTAGTGCCTATAATGGCATAGCCCATGACTATAAGGTATTATTTAAGACCTATCATGCTATTTCCTTGGAGGATATCTCTCTGCACTTTCACAGTACACTGCAGTTTGCTAGTCTCTATACAATTTAAGTACTGTTTACTGATTATTATTGAGTATGGAACAAAATTCACCCTCTCTGGACCAATAAATATAAGCTTTATAAACAGAGCAGCAAGATGTTTCAACTGCTGCTTGCCATCATATGATTCAATGAACATACACTTTTAAGAAAATGAAAAAAAAACCCCAAATAACCAAACACAGAGTCATGGTTTATTAACACAACATAACTGCAAATCTAATTAAAAGTCAAATACGCAATACCCTCATCAAAACCCAAATGTTCTTTACAGAAACATCAAGGAAGAAGGGGCATACAGGGGACGATACCACAAAGGTAATCAGAATTCATCTTCTGGGACTCATACCCTATTACTCGAAGCTCATTATCAGTACTCCATACAGTAAAGCAACACCTAGAGACCACATCATTAGCTTCCTCCACACGCATTACCCCAGAGTTTGAAAAGCTGTAACAAAAAGTCCCACCAATACACAAGAAAAATCAGAGTTTTTGTTTTGCGTGATATAAGCCTCCTGAAGTTTTAAATGAGATGCTATTAAACAAAATGCTAAGAAACGGCATCGAAACCTTGTAAAAATGAGACTAGTGCTTTCTGAATGTGTTTGTAGCCAAGTAATGACTGTAGCCTAGCTATTAACACTATTCTAACATCTAGATTTTGTCTGTAAATACCTCTTCAATAATGCAGTCATGTTGCTTCCTTCTTCTCCTTTGGATTTGGAATCTTTGTCTGCTGATCAATCCCTCTCTGTCAACTGGCTAAACATAATTCATTAAGTGACTAAACATAACTGACTACTCTGAAACGCATCATCTAATTAGTTGAAGGAGAACACTATCTCTTCCCTACATTAACTGTCCAAAAGGAAGACAGGAAACCTCTAGCCTAGAGGGAGAGCAGACATGAAAATAGAAATGGTCACCTTGAGTTTTACACGCTATATAGTACCATCAATGTCAGTCAAAAGAAGCTGGAAGAAACAGCTACCACAATATTCAAGTAAGTAAACAACACACCTCACATTAAAATAAAGCTACAGAAACATAGGCTTACAAAATTGTCAAAACAAATTTCACCTAATAAACAAGAAACCATTCCAGGCACAAGTGGCAGTTTCCTCTTCTACTGTGAAAACGGTGAGAAGAAAAGGGCTACTGAGCAAACAGGGGTAGCTCTGCAAGATGGGAATGAAGGAAGTGGTTAACGTTACGACGTTATACTTTATTTCTTTCAGAACCCACCTTGCCGTACTCGTACGATCTATAAAAGTCTGTGCTCCCATTTATTAGGTTTCACTGTCAGAAGTAATAGTGGCAGTGACTAATGCATAATATCTAGCGCTTCTATGCTGCTCTTTATCTCTTTGTCTCAACAGAAGCAAAAGTGATTATACAGTGCCATGTAATGACAATCATCCTGCAGACCAGTGAAGACAAGAACTTGCAACACCTGATATCGTATCTGTTGTTGTAGGTCAAGAGAACAGTATTTGGTAACAAATAGAAGTCACAAGAACTAGACCTCTCCTAGGACCCAGCCTGCTAATTTGCTGAATTTTCTTTTTGGTTGAATCCATTAGCTGGGAAAAAGGAACAGTATTATGCAGTTGTTCTACTGTCAACTTGATAAATGAGCTAAGAGTTGGGAACAGCATGTGGCTGATGCCAGGACAAGTTCAGTCCATGACAGTGACAGAGACACTCATTCTGGTCCCTAACTTTCACTTCCATCCCAGTGACCAAGCGGTATTGTGTCCTCAGCAACTATTTATCTGCTTCGGCCATGCCAGTCCACGTGCTGGTGCTGGAGCCTTTGCCTACCCACCTGTAAACGGAGCTGCAGCTTGTGCCTCACACAGTTGTGTTGTTATCCTGGGGGATAAGGAACTGGGCAGGACCCTGTGCAGCACCACTCTGGGTACCTCCACAGACAAACCACCATCTGGCCGAGAACAATTTCACATCACCATGTTCCGCTACCCCCCCTGCCCCCCGGCACGCTAGCCCTTTCCCCTCAGCACTACAGAGAACACACAACTAATAGTGCTCAGCTGCTTTAGAGAGAAGATGACAGTATCACGAGCCACAAGCCACCAGTGGGCTTGCCCATGAGCCCACGGGCATGAGGAGAAGCATGGCTAGCAGGTCAAGGGAGGTGACCCTCTTCCCCCTGCTCTGCCCAGGTGGGGCTACACCTGGAGTGCTGTGTCCAGTGCTGGGCTCCCCAGTGCAAGAGAGACAGGGACCTACTGGAGAGGGTCCAGTGGAGGGTTACAAAGATGATGAGGGGACTGGAGCATCTCCCTGATGGGGAAAGGCTGCGAGAGCTGGGCCAGTTCCGCCTGGAGAGGAGAAGGCTGAGAGGGGAGCTCATCAAATCCAAGGCTACAGATAGCTTAGGGGTGAGGGTCAAGAGGACGGGGCCAGGCTCTTTTCAGTGGTGCCCATCGACAGGACAAGGGGCAACGGGCACGAACTGCAACGCAATTAGTTCCATTTGAATACAAGGAAAAACTTTGTTACCCTGAGGGTGACAGAGCCCTGGCAGAGGCTGCCCAGAGAGGCTGTGGGGTCTCCTTCACTGGAGACAGTCACAACCCAACTAGATGTGACTCTGTGCACCCTGCATGAGGTGACCCTGCTTTAGCGGGGGTTGGACTGGATGGTCTCCAGAGGTCCCTTCCAGCCCCCACCATGCTGTGGTTCTGTGATACCTATTCTGGTACTTCTATGGTGAACAGAAAGTTCGTAATAGCATAGAAGTCCTAGACATGGCTGAAAAGGGACTGTTGAAGGCTATCTTCAGCTTCTCGTAAGCCCTATTAGGAGGAGGGTTCAGGGTACAGATGAGAGCACAGGCACTAGAGGTGGATGGGCATTGCAGGAGCAGGACAAGTCCCCAGCGTGTGTGCTGGGGACATTCTGGGTACATTGCCGTTTGCAACATAGGACAAAATGTTGCTGTACTCAAGGAGTCACTTCTAGCCAGACTGGACAGTCACGTCTGTAAAATACTTCCAGATTTGCTATCAAGTGCTACCTCCGCTTCTCCTTCTCCCCTGGGACTGCACGTTGTGTTCAAGTCTCAGGAGAACACAGGTTATCAGCACCATCTGCTCCCCCAGTTCCCATCCCCAGTGCAGGAAGCTACTACAGGCTGCCTTCAGTCCCAGTTCTTCACGGGGTGAGAAGAACTGGAAGCACTAAAGAGGAAAGGTTCCTGGGGTTAGGAAACAAGTACATCTGCCCAGCGTAGCCCACCCCAGCTGCCACACTCCTGAGCACAGCTGCAGAGCGCGTGCTCAGAAAGGCATAAAATCAGTACAAGTTGCACTGATGGACAAAGCCTTGACAGGAGGAAGAGATCTCATCTGCTGCACTGCATTTCCTGGTGCTGTTCAGTACCATTAACTATGTCTCCCTCGTATCCCACACCCAAGGGCTACAAGAAACTGGCAAACCTATGAGTCCCCATTCGAGATGATGAATCCTCCGCATATCAGGCTGTGTTTGAGTTGCCAGGTTGGTCCTTCAAATGAAACTCCCAGGATATTGGCACAGGCCTCAAGAAAGTATCACTGACCTAATAGCTACATCATTGAAATATTATCTGTTGCTAACTTCCACTAAGGGAAGATCCTCATGCATTGTCAAAGTCTTGGAAACATGATTAAGCTTGAACCTGCTAATGGCTGATTATAGAATCCTACTGCAGTGGGTATGAGACAGAATGTGAGCATGACAGATCAACCTGAAGTTCAGTGAAGCAGAAGGTAGCTGCCTTCCTGAATTCAAGGTGACCCTACACCCCAGAACGCCAAGAAAAGGTGAAGTAAGGTGAGGGCACTGAATTTAAGAAGTCTTATATGTTTAGGGGGAGTTCCCCCCACAAGGGAGCTGCAAATTCTTGCAGTTCATCTTCAGGTGAGATACCAACATGATCATAAACACCATATAAAACCCACATGCATTTTCACCTCTGTTACACAATATCAAATACCTTCTGAAGATTTTAACTGCAAGTCAGAAGGCTTACACCTTCTGAGAGACTTGAAGAAATCAGTATGGATAAACTTTGGTGGAAGCCCAAGGCATCAAAACCGAACCACAGGGACAAGCAGCTGCAGCCGTGCTGTGGAGGAAGAGGGCTCTCCAGCTGGCTCTGCATGACAATAGGCTTCATAGCCAAGGGGAAGCCTTGAGGCCCCAGGAGTCTCTTTTACTCCAGTCAGCTTAATTTACTTGCAAATCAGTACACAAGCTAGGAACTGCAATAGAAGTTTTTTACCATAGATAGTAAGCTAAATTAAAAAATAATAAAAATACATCCAGTAAGGAACAAAAGAAATAACCAATGGCTTGCTCAGCGATATGCAGTTGGTTACACCACAGGTGAGGTGTAAGACTTTCAAAATAAAATAATAGTCAGTATTTCACTTTTTTTCAGCATCCACATGTGAGGTAGCCCATATCCAGCCTGGTTTCAGCAGGTCTCAGCATCTTACAGAAGTCTGTACACGTAAGACATTGCAGCTTGGCCACTGATGCTGATGCTTTTGGTTGCTATTCAAGAGGATCAGCACGTGGAATTTGTACTTAGCAGGATGTTCTGACATTTTAGTGCCTCTTTCCTTCCCATGTTGGAAATAAAAATAAGTATTTCAAAATAATCTGTGAAATGCTTCTGAGGAGCTTCATTTTAACAAAGGCAAATGACAAGGTTGAAGGCTGATTATCATTATACAATCTTTCAATAAAAGCATAAATTAAATCAATCCATTCCAGTTCCCTTCCCAATCCACTGAGCTTGATCAAATCAGCCTTTCCAATACAGAAAATACGTCAGAAAATATTGACCATCTTTACTCATTACTTTGGTGCACATATATGATGTGCTATGCAAATGGCAAATACACCCACTCCTCTGAAACCTTACACATTTGTTCCTTCACACCCCATGACTTCCAGCTTGTCCTGTTGGAAATACCTGGGACTAACATGCAAGCTGCAGCCAAATCAAGAAGGTGCCAGCAAGGGAAGCAGAGCCCTGCATTGTTTTCTCTCCTTGCCTATTTCCTCCCCTCGCTCCCAACTTCTTACCATAGAGTTGCACTTTTGTACTTCGGGGCCTCTTATTTTAATTTATGCAACAGCTTAAAACATTTTGTTAGGGCTGAGTGAGACCATCTGTGCAAGAAATAAAAGATGCCTAAGGGTAAAATAGGCAAGAGCAGTAATGCTGAATACGTGGAAGGCAATCGACTGCCTATGGATTTTGTATCTACCGCTGTGACCTTTCCAACGGTGGAGTACAGTCAAGGGTAATTTCCATATAACGTCTGCTCCAGAAAGAAAAATTAATCCAGAACAGCGTTAGTACTCTCCAGAAAACTGGATGGCCGCAACTGCCTGTCACTTCTCAATGCCTACTTACAATTTAGCATGACATTTGCATAACATTATAGAAAATCTCCTTCATTATGTCCTGCAAGGAGATCTGCCAGCATTTGTTTTCCTGAGGTGAGCAGGGACTCAAGTTGATTCCGAAACATAAACTTTTTGTCAAGGATGGCAACGTTGCTCTTTAAAATGATGGATCACTTCCTACAACTCTTAAATTACCATTACAAAGCCCTGACCTTGTGTGCATTAAGTATTCCCTAAAGATGTTGAGGAATATTTTACGAGTTGTTTCATTTTGCTGTCTTCTTTCTGATTACCTTTGGGGCTTATTAAGAAAGTCTTTTTTTTTTTTTTTTTTTTTGGTCTTTTTTTTTCCTAATAACTTAGAGCAGTCCAGAACTAAGAGGTAAAAGAACCTAAATTGGGGTTGAAATATATTTAAGTTCAAAGATGAAAGAGTTTTATTTACAGAAAACAGTTTCAAGCAAAGTAGTGAATACTTTTATCTAGGGAACCTCCTCCCTTCTTTGGAGCAATTACATGCAAGTGAAGCACACAGATGGAAAGTTTTGTCTCCCTGTCGACCTCATATTCTGGAAAAGAAAAATCAGCTCCAAGATGACAGGTGACAACGGGCCAAGTTCATCAGTGGTGTAGGCTGGTTTTCAGAGCTTGAGGCACAAGGTTACATAGGAACACTTTTGAGAAGGAACACTTCAGGCCAGGAAAAGGACATACCTGGCATTGCTATTGGAAACCTTTAGAAAAGGCACTGATGGAAAAGCTGCTCGCTGTTTAACAGGGGTCAATTCTGCTTGCAGACAATGCATGATCTATACACTTCCTTGAGTCATAAAAAAAGAATTGGATACCCTCATGGATAATTTAATAATATACCATACCAGAGAAGCTAAAATCCTGCTTTTAGACTTGTGCTATTCCCACTCCCATGTAAACTTGAGAGTCAACAAAACTAAAAATTTCTTCTTCTCTTTTTTTCTTGAAAACTTTTCTATCCCCTGTAGAAGTGTCCAGGACTAGGAGGCAGAAAGAACCCAATGGAATATATTCCTAGGACCCGGACATCCTGCATTACAAAATGGCTTAGGATAAACACTATCACCACCCCAAGTCAATGTATGTGCAGCGGCACAAAGAGTCAAGTGACAAGGCTGTCATGCAGCTCCTTCCCCTCATAAAAACTTTGATTTTAATAGTCTGCTACAAGTAGAGGTGCAAATACATTGCTAACTTCGCAGTTCACGTGGTGTTTTTATTAATTCCTGCATGACTCCTCCCTTCACGATACCTGGTGACTCATATGCTGTAGTTATTAAATGTGGGTAGTACAAAAAAAAGCAACCAGCCAATTATTTTTTTAACAACTGCATGGCTTTGTTCTACATAAGAACAAAAGACAAATGTGATCTGCAATAGTTAAGGCAACTAATGGCTTGCAGACTGGGTTACTCAGAAGGCTGATAACAACCCCAGTGTCAGTGGTCTGTATCTCACCAAGGTCAGTAGTTATTCCTATTTGACAGCTACTCTCCAAATTATAATTTCAGATTTTCTACAGGGCAAGTATACACATGCCTGTAACTGCAAACAGAACTTTCAACAAACAGGCAGCTTGAGCAGCCAGAAGAACACAGAGACTGAGAAAGCCTTAACTCAAAAAGTAATCCTATGCAACTTCAAGACGGAAGGAGGACTGGCAAGGCTGTACACGCAGCACTGTGCATAACCCATCACATTTGCCCTGCTGCATTTACCAAACTGCAAACGTTAAAAAATGTTTCTTAGCGTCATCAGTATTGCAGTTTTCAAAAACAAAAACAAACCCGTATTGGACAGCACCACCACCACAAATCAGTCTGTGGAATGTAGACTATGAATGTGAGTGAGGGAAATCTTGAATCTGAAAAAGCATTATGCATCTATTTTCCTTATTCTGCTGGTTACGGCTATCTCCCTAGCAACATATGTTTCAGTGAACTAGAGCTTTGCCATTAGAAACAGGTTCTTAATTAGGAGCTTATAATAATTTATAAGCTGACAGCTGTGGCACAAACCTAGCTGACCAAAATCTAACAATTAGAACAAATAAAAACCCCACCCAAAACGCCAGCCAAACAAACAGAAAAAAAGCCAGCCACCAGATTTTGATCCTGTATTTCTGCAGCATACACCTGCACACCCTGCATCTCAGCTGGCCTGCGCGGGAAGCGAGTTCCATATGACAGGAGATCCGTGGCATGCCATTAAGTGGACTCAGTAATAAGGTCTAATGCCAGTGTTGTTTCGCCAGGAGCAGAAAAAACATATCTGGGAGATGCCTGTTTGTTGTAGGCAGTGCTAAAATTATCTTGGCTCGTTCTAATGGGATAGAAAAGCTGGCGTAATTTGGGCAAGTGACTAATATGAGGTAGTAGGAGGTCCAAGTGCAGGATGGAGTCTCCTTTAATGACTCGTTCACCATTGCAGGGAGCAACAGCCTCAGTGCATGCCCTGTCGAGGAGATATCCCAACCGAGCCAAAGCTGAAATTCCACGCAGCTCTCTAAGCCTGATGGAGACACATAATGAAATACAATCCTGTCAAGCTTGGCCCCTGGGTAACATTTTCACTTCTACATTCCATTTTCAGTTTAGGTCGAGATTTTTAAGAAGACAGCAAGCAGCACTCCAGTCCCAGGTGACAAGATCTGCTCAGATTTAGTCTTTGAATGTTGCAAATTAAATTCCCTCATCAGGCCTCTAATCACTCTTACCAGATGGGGCTTGTGCTCAATTTTGGATCCACAGGAAATTTAATGGTTATTGTTTCTGTTTAAATAGGAGATTATTGCATTTTAATAAGTTCTCTTTGGGACTTGCAGCAACAATAGAGCACTATGAATTACTGTAGATAGCTGTTACTGCATGCTGGGGAAAAATCAAGTTACTAAGTGTGACAAGTTGCTTTTTCTTCCCTTCCAGCAATCGCTCGGAGTGTATTTACCACCAAATTAAGTATGTGCCGTGGGGATAATATTTTTATCCTGCCGAGGGGGGAAGGCGCTTGTCTGTGGATTTTCATTAAAATGACACATCTGTTCAGCAATTTCACAAAGTAATTCTGCTGAAAGTTTTATCAGCTAATTTTAATTATTCACTCCAGTGGGTTGAATACAGGATTCATCATGTTGAATTAATACATTTGACGGGAATTTCACAAAGAGGGGGGAGAAAAAGCAATCAACAAATTGAATTGTCATGCAATATGGATTAAATTGAGATTCTTTAATTAGGATAAGCCTGAGATTTGGTATTTTGAAGGTATTAGAAAGCTTAGCAATACAGTGGTAAAGATTAAGAAAATGCAATTAAATATTACACTTTGGACACAGGCAGCATATCATGTGAGCAAAGACAAGGGTCCTCTTTTTAGCAGCACAGTTAGTAGTGTCAGTTTCAAGAATTTCTGAATGTCTGAGTTATCAGGGATGCCAACCAGCAACAACTTCTGTCTGACAAAGCTGAGCTACAAGGAGGGGTTTTTGTAAAGACGACTGTCCTTCTAAATGATGGAACTGTACTTACCTTTTAAAAACTACTTCTAACATAATTGCCCACAGACTATGAATCATCATAGTATGTTAAATTTCAATTTATATATAAACACACACATAGACTGGGTCTGAAGTTATACTCAGTTTGACAGGCAAATTAGAAATGTGAGTATACATTTACAAGCAGCAGCAGAAATTAAGTCAGACCCCTGATCAGTATGATTGCAGGTGACAATAGGCACGTAGAACTTCCAAGATTAAATGTCCCTGTTGGACTGATGCAGTTTTGTTTAGCTGTAAATTACAAATAAGATTTAAAGTGGAATCAGTGAACATACAGAAATACGTATACTTACTAAAAGGTGAGAGAAACATGTGCCACAGAAGATCTTTTGCTAATTTGAACTTCATTACTACCTCCACCTCCAAAGCCAAGATACAGGATTACTGAGTTCCAACTAGTTCTAAAGAAATCCAGAGGCCCTGGCCCTCACTGGGAAAAGTGTTGTGAATATCCTATGCACGTTGATGATGAGTTGGCTGTAACCAGTATGACAAATTGCATAACAAAGAAATATTTGGCAGCAACAGTATGCTGTGCTTACCTAATGCTACATATTTTAATATGCTATTATGGCTGCTTTTTTTCCACTACTTATATCATATCCTGGATATACACTAAAATGGTGTCCAATCTTAAAACTCACCAATGACTCTCCCTATGTCCCTCCGGTGACAGCATAATATCATGATGCCATGTTGCAACACTATATGTTTTCTGTGAAGGGAACTTTGAAATGTACAAGAGAACTCCAAAACTCTTCAATTTCGGCAGGGCTTGTCTATAATTTATCTCCAAAACAGCAGCGATTTCATCAACAGTTCCAATTCAATTCCATCCTTTTCCTCAAGAAAAATGTTTTAATATACTGCCACACTACAATTCCAATCCAGATGAACACGTGCCCATCTAGCCTTAATAGCATGAGTCATGTTACCTACCTTTAGTCATCCAAATTTTAAGCATTTTTTATAGACAAATGAAGGAGTCAGACATCATCAGAAGATATGTCAACTCATTTCATAGATACATAACTAAAGACAAGATGGGTTATTCTTTGGAGGCAACTCTGTGGGTGGGATACAGAGAGATCTGGAAAACCAGATTACACTAGACATTTCTGATTCTTGCTCTTTGCATCTATTCTAGATGTATAACCCTACTTCTTTTCTGGAACTGGTACCCAATGATGTATCATACATGAACATATATGTCAAGTTTGTCTGCCTTCAATCCAAGTTTCTTCTTCACTTCCCCATCTGTTCATCCTTGATGTTGCTTCTGACCACCACCCTTCCTGACCTTGTCCTAGTTCGCCTGCTCCTTCTTACAGGCTCCAACTTTTGCACTGGGCCTCCCAACCTGCATTTTGCCCTCAGCATTCTGCCTTGCTCTTTGGAGCACCCCTTTGCTTCTCCATCTCCTTGCATCTGCTTGGCACTTCAGTGACTGCAGCTCCTACCTTTCTGTCCTGACCACATGTGGAGCTAGCAATAGCACCATGTATGTGTAAGCACCAAGAAGCAGGATTTATCATGAGCTTGCATGGAGGACATTGGTAATGTGCTCACACTGCTTCCAGCACCTGAAATTATCATTACGTTTTGCTGTTTCAAGGAGGAAGAACAGCTAGCTTAGTGCTATCTGAGGGATCTCTAATCAGTGCTACACTGAGCCATACAAAGACACTATATCTACTAGAGATATTTACAGCCTTTTATATACAATAAGTATTTGTTATGCACACGTCCCTACAGGAGGTTTCCAGGGTAAGCAGGTGTACAGCACTTCCTTTTCCATCCCTCTGAGCAGGGACTATACTCTGTTTACACCTGCAAATCATACGGACAACAGCTTCTTCTCTAGCACAGACAACACGTGACGTGGCACAGCCTGGGCTCCAATGGCAAAACACACTTTGTCCCCAAAACTGGGAAAGCCCATTCCTGCTGGCTGTTAGGAACAGTCCTTGGAATGTACTGTCCCCCAGACTGTGTACGGTATTGCCTGAGAGTGTAGTAACACACACAAACCAGAACTGTGTTTCTTTTCTTTGAATCCCTGAGATAACTTTAGAAAACTTCTAAAATATGTGCATTGTCACAATGCTAAGTTCTGTTATAATTTAAAGAACATTTTAGCCTTTTAAGAAGTTAAGAATGTTACTTAGAGTAGGTCTCGATTTCCTCACCTGTGTATTAGGGACAGTAACAGAGACAGTCGTCAGTGGTGCAGCAGAACTCAGTACACTAATGTTTCAGGGTGTCAGAAATCAAAACTCAGCTATAGGAAGGCATATGGAAGGGGCAGATCAGGGTTTTTTTCAGGCTTTTAAAACAAACAATAAACAACAACAAAACCCCCGTACCAAGATGCATTACACTGTGATGCCTGCTTTATCCAGCTCCAAGTCCCGCTGACATGGTACCGCAGAGCCGGAGGGAGGTGGCCCTGCTCCTTTCCTCAGACCTGCACTTTTCCAAAAGGCACCTTCTAATATCTTTGTCTACCGTAAATACTAAGTAAAGGGTAAAATAAAGAAGCAAGCAAGATGCAGGGGGCTGTTTGGAAACAGAACTGCAGACGCACACAGGCATTTCCCTCCAGTGTGACTTGAGAGAAGAAGAAAAGGGGATCTATTCAGAGTCCAAACTACCCATTCTAAGGGAGGCCAACGGCACCCCTAACTCCATGAAATGAATTTCTAAACGATTGAGATGCTGAAGCGATGTACGGCTTTGAGCTTCAAAACCACCCATTTTCAACATGTTAATCTCTTATTTCATAGGGAAAAGACTAACTTTCCTTTAAGGTACCCTGTTGACTGTAGGGATGAAGTTTTAATACCTGTTAATAAATGTTTTCACACATTCCCTGTGTGATCCTGGGCAGGCTTGGAGATTTCTAAAAGCATCCATCATTCTGCCACCTCTGCTTCTGAAAATTAATGAAAATTTTACCATTCAGTGGACGAAGCATTAGGCCAGTTCTGAACTCTGGGTTTTATTTAATTCTTACTTTTTTATTTCTCTGGGACGCTGACAGGATCAATTTATGTCTGAAAACATCTTTAAGACTGCTGAAGCATTTAACTCTGAATGACAAATATTTTTATCGTGAGCAATTTTAAAATAGTCAGCAACTTAACAAGTTGCACCGTATCTAGAAGACAGAGGTCCACTCTGATCAAACCTTCTAATTATTACTTCAGTACAAATATTACACAGATTATTACTGTGACAGCAAAAATTTGATTTTTTTCATGCTTGAAAATCTAGAAATTCAACATCTAAATTCACTTTTGTAAGACAATGGTCACAAAGTTTTGGAAGAAAGGCCACAAAGCCTTGATTTTTGTAGAAATTATTTACTTCATAATCACCAAATAAATCAGCTATTGAAGGACTAACACAACGTATGTTTCAAATCTATGGAACTGACACAATGCAGTTGTCAATTTTCATACTGATATAGGTCTCCAATTGCATTTCACACATGGGTTAGTTAGCAAAAGCTTAATGTGCCTTAAATAGCTCTGCTATCCAAGCTAAAACGCAGCCTTACAACTGCAGATCCTTCAGAATGAAAGAAATACCTTCCAGAAAAACTTACTACACTTTTATTAGCATACCCATCAAAACAAACAAAAATAATGCAGATGCAAGTATAACATCCCTCTCTTTGCAGGTAAAAAAAAAAAACCCAAAAAAACAAAACCCCACCATTTTGTGAATGGAAAAGTTTTAATGAAAAGCTGAATATTTGGTCAAAACCTGCAAAGTTTATCAGAATGTAATTACACCCCCGAAGTTGGCTGCTGCAGAGTTCAAAGATCTGAAAGCCAGGCTTCAGTTACAGTGGACTGTTTACACAATTCCTTCTCTCCCTGCCCTTCTGCTGCCCCTGTGCTCAGATGTCATATTATCCTTATCAGCAGATTAAAAAACCTCTTTGCAGAAACACTTATCTGTGTAATACCAGTGATGACACTTAAGCTTCAACTTTCCTATTTAACACTCCATGTGCCTTACTGATATCATCCTGGACAGATGAAATTATGTGTTCAAGACTTTCAGGGTCAGAAGAACAGCCAAACCAGGTTGGGATAAGGGTCCATCCAGCCTAGCCTCCTGTCTCCAGCCTGTTCCAGAGGAAGAGACAGAAATATCTCAAAGTCATAGGATAAACCTCCACCAAATAAACCTTCCTTCTGTCACACAAGATTTATAGCCTCATTTAAATCTGGATTCTTGACAGTTTCCTCCTAAAACTCTTTTTTATTTTTAGTATTTATTGTAACAGCTGGAGACACTCTTGTTGATATGAATCAACACCAAATCCTTCTCAAGCCTGACCTGAGGAATAATTTTTTTTTCCCTGAGCTTAAAAAACGGACTAATAAAAATCCCTCGCTTCTCATAATTTTGCTACTTCTGATTTCTTTGAACTTCTCATTTCTATTGAATAATGATCCTATGTAGCCAATAAACACATCTGAGATTAACATTTCTGAAATGCAGAACACAGCTCCTGAACGCTATCCAAGCAGCAGCATGACCCGCTTAACCAGCTACTAATTTTGCTGAAGTGCCTTAAGAAAGCAAGACAGAAAGAAGGCAAAATTGATATCCTTTCATGTCCCACTCAGATACTGAACAATCTTTAACATGTTTCCTATTGTCAGATATTTAATAGATGTCATGAATATTCTGTCCTGTCATGGTTGAGTACTCATTAACATGTTAAAATTAATACAGTACATCTGATTCCATTTTAAAAAAGGATGAAATTGATGCCTAATATTTCTGCCTTCACGGACAGCTAACCAAAAGAATAAGACAGATGTTAAGATAACTGCTCCTTTATGTTGTCTTGTTCCTGAGTAGCAACATCAAACTACTTCATCTACGGCAGAGTCTAACAAAAGGGAAAAACAACCAAACTGAAAATCAGAAGGATCAAAATGGCTTTAGCTAGGTGTGGTGCTATTGTGTAATCTAGGAATACCAATATTTGATAACTGCATTAGCACTCTGTGTGACCTCATCAGGAAGGTAAAATCACTATATAATTATATTGGCTCATTAGAATTTCCTGTAGGAATACACTATTTTAACTTAAGTCGGAAAAGCAAGCAGGAAAATGACATCATGACTACACAACTTCCGACCAGACCCCTTGGGGGCACTTGCAGGACAACGGCCAACTTCCACACATCAGCCTGACATTATGCAGCTCTTTTCCAAGGTTAGGAACTTGTTAGGAACTGAAGTATCTGAGGGCCAATGCACCATGGAGGTAAAAGACTCTCTTGGGGAATGGAAATAGTTTGTAACTTGAAGGAAAAAAATGTGGCCTCACAGCACCATAGGAAGCTAAGGCACTGAGGATATTGATGTTAAAGTGTCCTGGTTTCAGCTGGGACAGAGCTAATTTTCTTCTTAATCCTTTCTTCATCAATCTGAACTCTACTCCCTTCCGATCACCACATTAACGAAGAACAAATTTTGATGAGACTAGACCCGCACAGTGGTGATGGAATCAGAACTGGCTTCAACATGCAACAATCCAACCCCACACACAATCCTCCCTGCCCTGAAAGACACTTGTGACAGACAGAGCCTAAAGTCATTGACTAAATGAACTCCACAGATTTTTACAGAGATGGCCCGCAGACTAAGGCAATGATATCTGTGTGTTTCTATCAAAAGAGGAAACGTGATGGTGTATTGGAAACCATGGCATGATGTAAATGGTATAGAGTAAGGGGTGGATACTGTCCTGTTTCCATTTGGAATAAAGTTGATTTTCTTCTTAATACCGGGTACAGTGCTGTGTTTCGGATTTAGCATGAGAATGACGTTGATAATCCCTGATGTTTTAGTTGTTGCTAAGTAGTGCTTACACTAAACCAAGGACTTTCCAGTTTCCCGTGCTCTGCCAGTGAGCAGGTGCACCAGAAGCCAGCAGGGAGCAGAGCCAGGATGGCTGCCCTAAACTGGTGGAAGAGATATTACATACCATAAAGCATTATGCTCAGTATATAAACTGGGGAGAGTTGCCTGGGGGTTGCTGATTGCTGCTTGGGGACTGGCTGAGCATCAGTCAGCAAGTGGTGAGAAACTGGATTGTGCATCACTTTTTTGATCCCCTCCTCTTCGTCTTGGGTTTTATTCCCCTCTACCCTCTTCATTACAATTATTATTGTTGTTATGATTATTCTTCCTTTACTTATCTTAACGCATGAGTTTTGCCTTTCTCCAGTTCTCCTCTCCATACTACCAGGGGGTGGTGGTGAGGGGGGGGGAGCAAGCAGCTGCATGGTACTTGGTTGCTGACTGTAACACACTAAACTTTAAAGTAATGGCTTGTTCTGAATAAAAAATACATTGCTTGAAAAAGCATGCCTGATCACAGAGTAGACTTCTGCTCATAGCATCCAGAGGAAGAAAACTGAACATGTTAAGCCTAAGCTAGTGCTGCAGAGGTAGTCTTAGCTGATACACATACTAATGTAAGTCAGGACTTGGTCTCAAGATGGGAAAAATACATGAAATTCCCAGGAAAAATGAACTTCCAGTCAGCTACCACCCAAAGGCTGGTGAAGCTGTTCATCTGGTACGTGCAATGTGTATTTTTCATTCCTAACTTTCCATGCATCCCATTTGATTAAAAATTAGAATAAAGAAAATGTTTAGCAAACTTATTTTTATGTATTTATCTTGCATTTTTTCCAATTAATTCGCCTGTTAAAAAGAGCAATTACTACTGAGTTCTGAAAATGGTTCCCTGTTAGGAGGCTCATACCAATCAACTTCCAGTTAAGAAAAATAAATGTAAAATCCATTCCTATATTTTGGTTATTTCTTAATAGAACAGTTTTATATTAATGTATCAGTTACAATAAACAAAACTGGCATGAATGAAATCAGTGATACTTTGTCAAAAGCAAACTCATTTAATTTTACGAAAAACATGTTTGTATGGGGTTTGCATGGCAAGGTTTTGGTAGGGGGGGGCTACAGGGGTGGCCTCTGCGAGGAGCTGCCAGAAGCTTCCCCCGTGCCCGACGGAGCCGATGCCAGCCGGCTGCCAGCCCCACGGAGGCCGTGACCCGCGGGCAGCGGCGCTGGGGCAGCCCCTGGCAGGGCCCGTGGCCCATGGGGAGAGGAGCCCGGGCTGGGGCAGGGCTGGGGCAGGGCTGGGGACCCCGCGGGGACCCCCCGGGGCAGCTCCTGAGGGACGCTCCCGTGGGAAGGGCTCCCGTGGGAGCAGGGGGCGCAGGGCTGGCTCCCGGGGCAGGGACCCCACGCTGGAGCGGGGCAGCGTGCGGGGGACGGGGCGGCAGAGACGGCGTGTGAGGGGCTGACCCCAGCCCCATTCCCCGGGAGGAGACAGAGAAATCAGGAATTAGGTTAAGCCTGGGAAGAAGGGAGGGCTGGGGGGAAGGTGGGTTTAACATTTGGGTTTAGTTCTCGTACTCCCACTCTGACCGGATCGGTAATCAATTAAACTGATTTCCCCAAGCGGAGCCTGTTCTGCCCGTGACAGTAACTGGCGAGTGATCTCTCCCTGTCCTTACCTCGACCCACGAGCCCTTCGGTACATTTCCTCTAACCCCCGTCCTGCTGAGGAGGGCAGTGACCGAGTGGCTCGGGCAGCTGAACAGGCCACCCCACCACACTGGTGATGATATCTGACGAAAGGCAGAGCAGCTTTATATTAAGCATTTAGTGAGGCAACTGAAGTAATTTCATTTTTTCACATTTAAAACACAGCTGCAGGTATGACCAGAAAAGCAAACTCCTGACTTCGTGGAACTCTTACTTGTCTTTCATTGAATGGAAAAAGGTTCCTTTCAAGTATGTTTCAAAAAAAATAAATTAAAAATAACCCAGACAGGGATGTTCTCGGCCAACTTTCATTGCCGGGAGTGTTTTTGCGGCCAACATATCAACTCCTCCAAACAGGTTTTACAAAGTAATGAAAATACAGTCAGGACCTTAACACTAAACAGACATGGCTAAAGTACTGAGCACATGGAGTTTACATCCAACCCATCCAAACTGCAGCTTACCCAATTCGCTGTAGATGGGCCGTCACTTACTCCGCAGATGGTACATATATGCAGTAGTCAAATACGGGTGACATATTAAGATCATGACAAAGCAATGATGACAAACTTCCAGACAGTAAAGATGAGATTGTAAACATTATTGCCAGAACGTATATGAAGAAAAGGAGCAAAAAAGCCAACACAGACACTATCAAAAAAACCCAAGAACAGCAACAGTCATAAAAAGATTTGAAGTATCTGTTTGAAAAACAAAAATAGGACTTTTCTTTAGGCAGCCTCTCAGACAGTGCGTACCAGAGCGCAGCCAGAGCACAGGTCCAGGTGTGCTCCTCCCTCCCACTTTTTCAGTAACTTGGGTCTTTAGCATCTGGGTGATCTCTCCCACATCACCTAAGATATAACATAGGGAATTGGACTTTTTTTTTTATTATTTCTTTTATGCAAGACAGAGAACTTCTAGGTCTATTTTTAACATAAGTGCTTAAAATTTAATACAGTATTTCCTTGTGGTTTCTGGCTATATATATTTCTTATTTCCTGGGAATCTATAGCACTGTTTTCTCACAATGTTAATATGTCACCCATACTCAACACCTACTTTCATCTACAGCAGACTAGTAGTAAGCAGAAGCAATTGGATATAATTCCAGGCCCTCTGGGAAGCTGCAGCCTGTAGCAGTCTAAATACACTATTCACATTCTTCAGATTTGACCCTTAGTTTTCAACAGTTAAGATTCTGGCAACAGAAACTACATGGAAAGTCCATTCTCCATTGAAAATATTCAATCTTTTGGTTTTTAATTGGCCTTTTTTACAATAGTTTCTATATTTCTTGGCTCTCAGTTCTGTTTTCTTCTCCCACAAGGCAAACACAGCTCTACAGAGTGACTTTGTCTACAGACAACTTCAAGCAATTTCCTTGCTTTTCACAGAGGTGGTGGAGGCCCCGACACTATTCCATGGAAGTCAACAGCAATCTTACAATTGTGCAAACAGGGGCTTGTGACACTCTGGCAGCGTTTCTCATCCTGTGCAGCACAACGTCCAAGAAACAAGTTCTCAGCTCTGCTGGGCTGCATGAACACAGCCAGCCTGCACACTGAACAGACACTAAGGGTGTCTACTTATGCAGTTCTGTTTCTTGGTAACTTGAAGAATCTTCAAGTGTTCAGAAATAGGTATGCACACATAAAAGTAAGTAAGTAAAGATGGACATACTGAAAGTAGAGGGAACCTGTGACTATGCCCATGTGCTTATCTAAAAATGAAATCTGGTTTGGAGGTGTAATTGTATATACTGAATCTAGTCAGGACTGTATAGAAGGGAAATTGATGGGGAAAAGTTGTGATTGTTTCAGTGTCACAAAAAAATAATCAGAAATAAGGAACACAGAGCCAACAAATGTTCACAGAGGACAGGGAGAGCCTCCCTTCCAACCCATAACCAACAACCCCAAGAAAATTCAGCTGTACATCAGGGCCAGGCTAGGAGGGGGTGGCATTTCCACATCGACCTGGTCCAGTGCAGCTGGGAAAGATGCTCACTGTTCCCATTCAGGCCCTCACACCTTGAGCACAAAGCTCTTCCCCTACTGCCACCTCAGCTCCACTGCTGCCTGCCCACAGACCACGTGTGGGGCAGAACCACGCTCTCAGCCCAGATGATGATGGATGATCCAGTCCTAAGGGCCCCATTTCCTCCTGCACCTTCCTCCACCAGTCTGAGCTGTCTCCAAAGACAGCACTCCCCAGCGCTAACTTAGCCTGGCTGCAGACAGAGAAGTCAGGGCTCCTTTGGGGGACAATTTAGAGAGGTATTTTATTTGGTGTCAGTGCTTACCCAGTGACTCTACAAAAAGCCTACAAAGCTTCATCCACCCTGGTCAAAGTCAGTAGCGTGATTCCCTGTATGCTCTGCTCTTCCACCTAGACAAAGATGGCACTAGGATAAATACTCCAAGGGATTCTCTTCCATGTGGGTAAGGCACAGAAGGACTCCAGTAAGCCTAAAGCAGCTCCTGGCAGGAAGTCATGACACTCAACCAACCCATCCGATGCAACTCACTCTTCAATGGGGGCCTGCATGCAGGAATTCAATACCCTTTATTTCACATACATCAGATTTGGCCTTTTCACCATTTAGCATGTCTCTACAAATGAGTCAAGTGATTTGTATATAAGGGAGGAGAATTCTGGATTCATTTAGATTGGAAAAGACCTCTAAAACTGAGTGCAACTGTAAACCTAACACTGCCAACAAACAGAAGCTGGGAACAAGGAACTTATTTATAGCAAATATATCCCAATTAGCAAATAGAAGGGAAATTGAATATACAGACAGAACCAATTCATACATTTTCCCCTAATGCAGGCAAGTTTTCCTGGTTTTTACACATTAAAGTCATTCATAGCCTCTGTGCTCAGCTGGTACAGAGGTCTGCTGTCAAACTTCCTCCATACAACACACATAAACCCCACCAGAACCCCATATACAGACAAAAGAGAAACCCACACAAATTACTGAGTTCCAGCATTGATACAAGAAAGTACCTGCTGTTCCATAGAAGGCCTGATAGAAAACCAGGCAAAACAGTATTTTGGCCATTTAAAAATTATTTTGGGGAACCGTAATGGGTTACTGTTAAAATGATTACTTAAAAGGTACTGAAAAGCTGGTAATTTTATTTAAGGACTTCAATAAATATTTTATTTTGGATTAAGAATTGCATCAACAACTCCAAGCCTTTTTCTGGCTTACATGCAAACACCATGTCTTTCTTCTTCCTTTATTTAAAAAACTACAGAGCTCCCTCAAATTGTCACTGCAAATAGAATAGGGAAAGATAATTGTACTTGTGGTTTCTGTCTCTAGTATGAAGCCAGTTTTTTGCTTACATAAATGCTAACATTTAAAAAGTTATGAATATAGTGTGCACACCTCATTCCTCTTCTGTTTACTAGAATAATACTATCACTGTTTTTTAACATAAAGCCAATTTACCCTGAAAAGGTTATTAGAAGCTGGACATTAAAAAAGATAAAAATCAAAAAGTCCCATCTTGTTTTGAACTACAGGAAACAAAGAGCTGATACCCAAAATGTAGAGCTATTTTGCTTTAGTAAGACGAACCCAATCAATCCATGGAGGGCCACATCACGTAAATAGAGAAACATGTTCAGTGTCCCATCAGTACTCCTAACGCAGGCAGACGTCGTATTTGCAGAAGGAATGCCAAATGTCTATCAATAAGATATTACCATGGCCAGAACCGAGTTACAATAACTGGGTGGTTACTTTGTAAGTCCAAGTGGGGGAAATATTTACTTTTTAAGTTGAGAAATCTAAAATCAACCTAATGTCACTTAAAAACAGGAAACGCAACGTAACTGATACGCTCATCATAGAAACCACACAGGGAAGATGCTGCTATTTCTGTAAATACAAGATAGTGTAATGTAACCTAGTTCCACTGAATTCAGGGAATCTACACTCATTTATGACAGATGAACATCTGGTCTTTTATATTTGGAGAAAGGTAGGATAAATACTACCCCACCATTCCAACCAGTTCCTGTTAACTCCACCAACTTACATGGATTTATACCAGAATATATTTTTTCTTACACTCTCGAGTTGAAAAACTACACAGATGTTAAAAAAAAAAAAATACTTGGCAAGATTAAAAGTAACGAATCACTGACACTTCTTGCTGAAGTTTTCTTAAAATTTAAAACACACGGAAAAATTTCAAATGCACACTGGTGTTTTAAAACCTAACTTCTATTTTCACAAGTCATTTCAGCCACTGAGGAGTCTGACCTTTGCCATCTTCCAATAAAAGTTAGGACTGCAAGAGATTACCCACCTTTTGTTAAAAGCCTTAGGCTCCTATGTTCCTGCTTTTACAAATCTGAGCCACAGCTGAATTGTGAAAGTTAAAGGCAAAATTCAGTGTTATACTACCCTTCTTCAGCTACAAATGTCCACTCACACACACTGTACACTGTGTTAGACTGTGCCAAGGTGTGATCACCGGGAAACAGAATGAAGAGGTCTTAAAAATTCCCCTGGCCCTGAAGGGAACTTGTTCCATGAGTGAGTACCACTGAAAAACTTTAAATCCCTTCAAAATAACCCAGCAGCAATGACAACAACAATCTCGAGCCCTTCTGGCAGGACAGGTGGTATGTTAAAGTGTCTCGTATTATCTCTTTCCTCACGTCTAACTCATCTGTTCTCTTCTTTTATTGAAAAACACAATCAGCATTGTTAGATTTTGTGTGTAAGTATGTGTGGTTTATGTAACATTTTGTGCCATCTAATTAGTTTACTAGCAATTAAAAATAAAACCATGGCAGAGCTCCACTTGCCAGTTTCACCTTGTCACAAACGTGCTTGATGTTTACTGTGTCTTAAATAAAATGTATCACTAGCAGGGAGAGATCTTTTCCATCAATTTTTTTTTCCGCCATTTGGTATAATTATTCCTGACAATTTGCCCATCACACTGTAAAAGTCTTTCCAGAAGGAGAAAAATACTACTTTGTGTTCTTGTGATCACAAGTCTAATTGAGCAGAAAGCAAATCTGTTAAAAGAAAGAAAGCAAAAAAAAAAAAAAAAAAAAGGAGAGGGGAAAGAGAGAGAGATTGAGAAAAGACTGGCTAATGTTTTACTCAGTTAAAAATAATATAATATGATGAGCAAAATAACAAGGAATCGTGCTACCAACCACTCCTGGAAATCTTAATAGATTTTCTTCCACTGATTTCCAGAGGAAGTCTCTGCAGCAGATGCTATTTTAATGTAACTGATGATGACATTCAGGGCTGTTTTACTATGACGTACAGGTTTTTTTCATAGTTTTTAATTATGCCTATCATTATTACTTTCAAGCTGGGGTACGGCAATTGCTAGGTCGCAGTGGTACATTGCTGCTAGTGCTGATGCTCACTGGTGCGAAGGCCACTCTCCCTTTAATCTGTGGCAGCAGAAAACTAGGTGCCATGTGTGTAATTTAAACTGACAGGAAACATTAGCATTACCGTACACTTTGTCAATTAAATGATGGTTTAATCAGTACAAATCTGAATGGTCAAATAATGTTATAATTAAAAGGAAATAATGGAAAGTGGTTTGGTGATTAATTAACAGAACGGCAAGTACCAGCAGCACATCTTGTATGTGATATTACTTCTCTGCTGTTATACACTGGCTGGGGTGGGGGCGGCGGGAGGCACGCTGACCTTGCAGCCTGAGAAAATCCATTTCAGAGCTGCAGATCCAGCAGCAATGGCAATTTTCACAAGCTCAAATAAATGAGGGGGAGCTTTCCCTTTTTTCCTTCCCTGCAGTGCTCTTCAAAGCACTGCCATACACGATCACTACTGACTCGATTTCTTTTTCTTCTGTCTACCTTTACAAATAGGAGACTGGATACCTTGTAAACACTGGGTACCTTGACATATATTCCAGAGCCCCAGAAAGTAATGCACTATCTTTATCTCCCACTGGCTGATGTCTTGATCATTACAGCAGCCCTGTCCCTTTCTTACCGCACTGGCATGCAATAAGCTGCAGCACAGAATGTACTGGAAGTCTATGAGACATATTTTAGCATAAAGGATTAACTACATAATGATATTGATCACCAAAGTAGTGCAGCACTAACGAGGAAGCACTCACTCTGGCATGTCTAACACCTTAGTGTGTATTGTATAGAGTATTAAGAGAAACATTTCAATGTCAGGAGGACTTTTATGATTCCAGTGAAAAAAATAAAAATCCAGTTTCCCAGTGGTGTGTGCTAGTCTCTGGATAGAAGGGCTTAACTTCCAAATATTCTCAATATGCACACCTCTAAAGAAACTTAAAAGTATCAGTGGCAGTTTAAGAAAGGCCCCAAATGAAGGCATGTAACCTTTGGAACTTTTTTTTTTTTTTTTTAGATTACATAAGCTTTAAAATTTTGTGTTTAATTTGAGATGGGTATGATCAGGCCTTAGATTTGAACCTACTGCTAAAGTTTAGTCCACTGGACTGTCACGAGGATGCCAGCTCCAATTTGACTGTCTGGCCTCCAGCAGACAAAGGCTGGTATCATAAATGTCATCCTTTCACTTTGGGTCATCAATCCACCTCATAACGGTCAAAAAAAGATCAGCAGATGGATGTGTTAAAAACAACTAATGGACCAGCAAGAGAGTCAGGTCAAATCCTATTATTCAGAATGGGGAGAGCTGCCACAGTGCCAGTGTAGCACGGTACACCCAGCAAATTTCCTAAGGTCCAGGGTTAGTGAACGGAGAGCTGAAGACTCTTCATCCAAATTTGTCATGTTTTGCCTTATTACAGTGTATCGTACAACGAAACAGCAACATGCACATTCAATCACGGGTAAAATGAGGGTGGGATGTTATATTTAATATTTATACGCATGGCATACTGGCAAAATTACTGGCATCTGTATGTGTGTGAATGACTGTTTTGAGGAACATGTGTTGTGTGCAATGCTGTTTATTATCAGTAAATGAAGCCAAAAGCTAAGTTGAAAACGAATGCTAAATTAAAAATTATATAAAATGGAGTGAAATGATTTAATTAGCAGATTATAAGTGACATGCTTTACTATTAGAACTAGCTTGGGAGGGATTGAGGGAAGGGAGGAGGAAAAAAACAACCTTGACTAGACACAGAAGGGTGGAAAAACATTTCTTTTTCCTCTATCTGTGGAGTTACAAACACAGTAACATATTGCCCTGGTGTTTATAATCACAGACTCTGCTGCCGTCACAGTACTTGCTTAATGAGGCAGCCAGTTAGAAATAACGAGACTTTGAAACAAATTGTTCTCACTTCTAAAAAGGGAAAGAGAAAAGATGCGTGGTACTCTAATACAGTGCAATAGGAGTGTTTTGGTAACATCTCTATACTTAACTCCACATACTGTGTCCCTCCAAAGGAATTTTTGAGTCGAGAAATATGTTATGGTTTCTTAAAAAAATAAGAAAAAACTTCAGAACTCCTATTTATTCCCATGGTTTGCCACTAACTTGTTGCATGACTTCATTAAAAAAAGCACTGCTTGCTACAGTAATTAACATACGTGAAACGCTTTGAACATTTTTGCTTGGTCTCTACCTTAAAACAGACTATTTCACTCCCAGCACGGCTGGAAGGCCACGTGCCGCCCCACCTGCTAAACGGCATGTAGGGGCATCTCGGAAGGTGGGAAATCCAGCCTGCGAGTCTCCTCAGGGCAGGTACGCATTTACACGATTCCCTGGCACCACAGGCAGTGAAACAACGTAGATTCTCAGATTCTTTTCCCATCATTTCCCTGGACACCCCATCTTGTCCCACGACTATCCTCCTCCACACAGACTTTTAAAACAGCATATGGAGCTCACAGCCCGGCTTGCTCTGTCCCCGGCGTGCATATCCCCTGGGCTGCCTGTCAAACTCCTACTCCCCTGCTCCCAGAGAGCAGAGTCATCTAAGTCTGCTGCACCCTGAGAATCCTCAATGTTCAATATAGGCTTAAAAAAAAAAACAAAAACATTACCACATGCAAGCCCCTCTTTGATAAAATAATCCTCCTTAAACTCAGAACCCAGAAAAATATGACAACCTTGGCAAGCCTTTAAACTAAAAGCCTTTAACTTATTTTCATCTCCAAATACCGAAGGAGCACGTGAATAGAATTTGTATATATGGGCAGCAATACTTCTCCTTGTTTTGGTGGAAAAGCGTCAGCAGCTGCCCTAGGGTGATCAGTGTTACAATGCCTCCACTGCAACCCAGCCAGGAGAAGTGACTTCAGGCTCTGCTCCTGCAGCGCAGACTTTGCTCAGCCCGACCTAACGCTGAAACCTTCAAGCGCAGGAGCAGCCCTACCTGGAGCAAACGCCAATGAGATGCAGGCACAATGCGCAGAACCACAGGGAGGTAGAAGCAAGAGCCTAAGCAGGATGCTTCAGATGCCCAAACGCACTATCCACTGAATTAGAGCAGAGATGCTGAACCCCCCCACGCTGGCCCAGCAGCGGGGAAGGAGAACTAAAGCTGCCAGAGGGAAGCACACCCAGCCTAAGCTTACGCAAACAGCCGAGCAGATGCTGGCTGTTTAGACAGCCATACGGCTGCCTCTTCCATCGAACATACTGCACCAAAGTGCTGAACAGCAACTGCAGAAAACAACAGAAGGGAAATAATAAGGACTATATATTATGTGTAGATTAAAAAAAAAAAAAAAAAAAAAAAAAGTTCTTCAATTCAGCATGCTTGCTACTTCTTGGTAGTTTTGATACAGGAACAGGTATTGGGTTGTAGGAGTTCTTTCTCTAAAAGCCAGAAAGGTCACAGATTTTGAAGCCTGTGTATAAGACAATAAGCCACGTTACTTTCTAGGCATCTATTGTTCATTGAGAAGACTGATAAATTTGCTAATTTGAATAAAACAAAAAGAAAAACAAGAGGGAGAGTGAACTTAACAGAGACCATTTTAAATGTGTTCATTAATAGAAAAAATTAAAGGCTGGAACAGAGGAGCATTTTTTTTATTATCTTTTTTTTCCTCCTAGTCTCCCATGTACTCCTAAAATGGTCTGTGCTTTGCCTGGGAGTAAATCAATACTAAGCACAGTCCAGGCGAGACTGCCATCTTACATGAAGCACTGACTGTAAAATAGACACAAAAGACACATGATACTCTCTAAGGTCCCCAGGAGCTATAATATCCATCCTTGGCAGCTCGCTTGACATTTCCTTGCCCTGCTTCCCAGTCCTCTTTCTTCCTCCCTCCTCCCTCCCCCTCTCCTTCTCCCTCTCTCTCTCTCTCTAACAGCTATGCTCTGCCTCTCAGGGGCTCGCCGACCGGGTGAACAGATAACAAACCTGTCAAGAAGGGTTTAGCTGGGGAATAAATCCTGCATTCGCCAGGAAATGATGTGTACAATGGGAAAATACAAGGGATGACATGAGCCTTCCCTTCTGAGAGAGTGGCCAAGAGATGCTTAAAATGTTACAGCGCGTGCTAAATGGACATTGGGATGCCTGATTAGATTGTATCTCAGACATTTTCAAGTGGCTCCCTTCCTCCCCACTTTTCACCACTACTGAAGACACACAAAGAAAGCAGACAAAGCCCATCCCTACTTCTGCTCCTTAAAATATATGTATTTTTAGAGGCTTGACCATGAGGAAGGTGGGGATGGCATACACTAAGCTTAATGTCAAGGCTAAAATCTTTTTGAGTAGCAGGAAAGGTCACATGAAATCCACTGGGTAGTTACAATTTCCGTTTATAAAAGGAAAATCTAAAAGCAAGAGCGTTATCTTGGTGACTTAATGCATGTGTCTGCTTATTGCTGTTTTCAAAGGGCCTTTTGCACAAATCTGATTTGCACTGGTGCAATAAAGATTCATTATCCTTTTACACAGCAGACTTTGCATTTCTGCTCAGGATCTAATTATGAAAAACAGGAACCATCCCAATAAATAGATGCTAATCACAGTAGGAAAGTACTTTCATTTGAGTAACAAGGTAGCTCAGAAAGTTGGCCTGGAAGATTGCTGTATCAGCGAGAAGAGCTATTGGGGTGGGGGAAAGGGAGGGAAGAACTGATTCAATACTTCCCACAGCCAGCATGTACAAGCTGAGATTTCAAGGAGCTGGTTTTTTGTTGGAAACAGAAAAAGCAATTACATATGTCAGTAACTCTCCTTTCTAGAATGCACACATGACAAAGAACCTTGTCTCTAAACGCTTCATGAGATTCGGACACTGGCTGGCTCAAATCGAAAGGGTTGAATAACCTCAAACTCTTATCTTGGAGAACTTTTGAGAATCAGATGAAATAACTGGTTTTGGTTTTAAGTACAGCAAAACATATTGTTGCTGTGTTTGTGTGTCTGAGGATTGCCTTCTCCCTACATCCAAACACGCACACCATGGCTCTGACGTGGATTTTTTAAAGCAGTGTCATGTACCACATTTACAGAGCTGAGGAATCTTTCAAAATGAAGTTGTTGCCAATGAATTTTCAACCCTCTGAATCCAAGATGCAATATTTTCCTCTTAAAATAAAATAAAAAAATGTAGTGATACCACAGTGTAAGATGTGACTCCAACTGATTGTTATTGTAGAAAAGCATGTCCATTAAGTGTACATAGAACAATATGGGGTAGATATTCTGGTGAGACAAACTGTGAATAAAGCAATGGTAATCTGCACGGAGGTTACCCACACAGTTTGGTTATCACACAAGTCACGTAATGGTTCCTTAAAGTATGATTTATTTTCTCTTACAAAAAAAATCCACGTTTTCCTGATTGTTACTTTGCAAAAACTGGTGTTTAAATCCACATTAAGAAGTCAAATCCACTATGCAGTATGCAAGTAGCCAAATATGATTGCTTGTAATATTTCTCAGTTGATTACGGAAGCATTAATTTATTTAGAGCAACGATAGCAAGTGTCTTCCAAGAGAAGCCATAGCCAAGCGGACGCCTGGCAGTGGTCAATGCTATCTGAACTTGCGTGATAATCTGACTGGCAACTTGCTTCTTGTTCTAATAAAGGTGAGCCAGTTTTCGGACAACTCTGCTTATGCATCTTTAAATTCATATATAACATCTGGCTACTGATAAACTACAATGACATAACACAATGCGATAAACCTTGTTTGCAACATCTTGAAGGAACAAAGCCTTCACTAATGATATTTTAATGAGGAACCGCATACATTAATTTACTGCCATTTTCTAGCTGGCCTAAAAAAACCCCTGCACCCAGGAAATGCAATCTCGAATTGCATTTTTTGGAAGTTTTGCTTTTTTTTGTTTGTTTGTTTTGTTTTCTCTGGGCTCTTTTTTTTTTGTTGTTGTTCTCATTCTCAGTGGAACAGACAGGACTGAACAGGAATGCCACAAAAATGGTTCCATCTAAGAGGAAAAAGGAAGATTACTGTTGGGTAAGATCACCTTCTTACTTTTTTATTCTGTATAAGTGTTTTCTTAATTTGCAACTGATATTTTAAGGAAGTCACATATGAAGTACTTGGCTATTATTAGAGGAACTGGGCAATACAATATGATCCTGTTGATGCACTAATAGTAACGGGTGATGCATTGGTTTGCTACAGACAGGATTTTATTACTGCAGGGCCACATATGCTGAGAGTTGCAGTGACCTTACTCTCAGAGGTTCACATCTTATTTTCTACTGCTAAGTGTTACTTTTTTTTTTCCATTTCTGCAGGGGAAGAAGGTCACTTCTCACTATTACTGTTCCATTAACTTACACTACAGCATTCACAGTCTTAATCCAATAGCATCTTACATTGTGCCTTTTAACTCAATAATGCATTATTTTCTGAAGTCTTGCCTACACTGACCAAATTAATACCTGAGGTTCTGCAGCTATCAAGAGCAGAGTAGAGAAAATGTTTACTAAGAGTATTGAGAGGCTTAAGCATTGTTATAACAGATCTATTTTTCTTTTCACCTTTGCAATTGTTAACACTGAGTGATGGGCTCCCACACATCTACAGATCCACAAGCACTGGAGGTTGATTCTCATTCACTCTCAGCATCAATGAGAACCAGACCCAACATGCAATTTTTTTATGGCTTACGCTTACTGAATAACGCTGCTGCCTCACAACATTTCTTAACACACATGAGAAGACAAAACTTGCATTTCGTAAATATCACTGTTTGGTCAAGGTGTTGTTTGGAGGCAATGGGAATACACGATATCCTTGCCACACACATTGATGGGAGTGCTGGAGCTCAGATTGGTACATTTACCACTACAAACAGTGCCTTTGCTCACCTGAAAGAAATGACACAGCCATTATTTGCGATTCGTGTATGCGCTAGAGCCTTTCAGTAACATTGTCAACATAATTCTACCTAGCAATTGCTCTGGGCGCAAAAAGTTCCTCTAGTTCAACTTGTTCTGCCATTTCTAATTTGTCTCCTTTAATAAATAAATAAATAAACAAAATAAGCAGGAATATTTTATTTAAGAATCTGATTCTAGACATATCAATACATTAACACACATCCCTGCAGGTTCAGCCTTTTCTGATTGAATCCTGGATCATTTTTATTCAGTGAATGCAACAGAAAAAGTCCAGGACACCAAGAGAATAATATACTACAAGCTGGTGTTGTGATGACATGCTCCGAATACTCCCCTGCCAAAATGAAATTTAATTATAGCCATTGTTTGTATTATTTAAACAACTATTGACAGTAAATCTATCTAGTATGATGTTTCCTCTTTGAATTCATTGCAGCCTTTAGACTGGAAGGGGGCGGAGGGGAAGGGGAAGAAAAAGGAAACGTTTTCCCCCCTTACTCCTGCCCTGGTATCAGGCTACACGAGGCCACTGAAGCCCAGTTGATTTCCCAAGTCCAATTATTTTGCAGTACACAATCCTCTGGAATAGCACTCCTCACCTGGGGACTCCGTCTGCCTAAACACACTGCACTTAATGGAGTCCCTGAAGTTGTCTCCATTTCATTGCTCCTAACTAATAGGCTGTGATATTTTTTCCCCCCAAATAGACCCCAGCTCTTCCCACTCCCCTTGCCCATCCTCCACATAAAAGCAAAGTGGCTAACAAGGCATTAGGAGACTGCCTGCCCATCTCCCATTGCCGTATCTTCACTACCACCTACTGACTGCAGGTCTTAAAGCCACAACAACCTCATCTGCAGCATCTCTGAGGTCCTCTCCCAGCTTCACCTTTCTCATTTCTTAAAAACAAGGTAGAGAGAAAGAGAAAACATAGTACTGTAACCCCTTCAGTTATAAGGCTTAATAAAAAATGCTCTCTTTTGAGATGTTGGTGATTTTAATATGGTCTGGTCTACTTTTACTCTTCTTTCAATCTCAAGCTATTTTTGTACTCATGTGCAACAGGCCAGGTCTCCAGCAACAGAAAGAAATCTGCAACTTCATAAAATAGAATGATATGAACTGTTCTTCAACATGTGATCTTCTGCCTCCCTTGTATTCTAAATCCCATTGCTTCTGTTTAGCACCTCAGTGGTAAAGTCACTTTCAGTGATGGTCTCAGCCAGCCAAAGTCCAGTGACATAGTGCCTGTTCTGGACACACCATCCTGGAAGAAATATACGAATCAAAATACTAAAATCACCAATCTTTGCAAGTATTGAGCTTCAAAACATTGGAGGATTTTGAGGGGAAGGGGAACATTACTATCATATTTAAAAGGACCTGCACAGCTGCTAGGGACAGGGTACTGCTTGCTAAGGAGTCCAGGCAGTGCTGAATCTGAGCTGCCTTTTTCAGTTGTCACTGGAAGGCAGTTATTACCTTGTTCTGAGAGAGGATGCAGTTGAAGGTCTTCTATACAGTCATCCACAGAAAGCAAAACATAGTATTTGCTCTTTTTTTCCCTCCTAAAAAAATTACTCTGGAGTTATCTGGCATGTAAAAGTTAGGTGAGGGACAAGATCTCCAAATGCCTTCACAGAGAAGGAATAACCCTTTGCAAGGCTCAAGGCTGGGGACAGCTCTGCAACAGAGACCCAGGGGGACACAAACTGACCACACATGAGCCCGCAGTGTGCCTGGCTGCAAAGAAGACAACTGCACCCTGGCCTGTATGAACAGTGGTGCAGCCAGGCGATGGAGGGAAGCAACGATTTCTATGCCCCGAGAGGATGAAGCCCTGAGAAACCCAGTCTGAACTCACAGCCAGCCTGGCTGAGCAGGAGGTTGGACTACAGACTGCCTGAGGTCCCTTCAACCTGAATTATTTTATGATTCTACAATTCATTAAAGCAGCAGACTAGAACTGCATTGATCGTATTTAAAAACAACAACTAACAGTATTTCAAGGCTGCCTCAGAGGAGGTGGCAGGGATGTATGGGGACAAAAGGCTAAAAAGGCACAGACAAGCCCTGTTATGAAGGGCTTTGATTTTGCAAAATCAGCTCCCAAGTACGAACCTCTATGAAAACTGCAGGTCTGAGGGGAAATGAAAGGCAAAAGCCTGATCCTCCCCTGCCCTGCATTTTTCAGGGTCACCGTGCTAGGAGGACACGTTGAGGTAGCATCCTGCTCCCACTGAAAGCAAGGACAGAAACTCCAGTGACTCTAGAGGATCTCGCTCATCATTTGCTGCTGCCCGACAGCTGCCTCTATGCTCTGCTACACTGCAACAGTGCAAGACAAGATGCAACATTTTAAAAGAAAGTAAGGAATATATTTATGGTCAAGCTTTAACCACAGTGATGGTTTAAGGTACCTTTTGTGCATTAAATTACATACTAATTTTTAAAAACTACAAATAATTGACTTTATAGAGGTAAATATCACAGTTTTTTTATGACAAGTAGAAAACCCATCCTGGGTCACTGCTTGTCTTAATCTACTGAATTTTCATCTACTAAAATTTATCACTTTATTATCTGTTGTGAAAAGGAAGTGAAACGCAGTTCCCCATTTCCTATGTAAAACACAGGCAAACCACTCAAAATAATGAGGACTATCTTGTGACAGCTGTCTACCACAATACGAGATTTGAGCAAATAAACAAGGTTCTGCAAATGTAAGAACTTGAATTGAAACGATAAAGAAAACTAAACAATTACCTCATTAATTCAACCTAGAACATCTATTTCCTATGTTTTGCTCCTCAGTGAAAGACAAAATTGAGCTGAAAGTGTGGCTATGTTGAGCTGGAAGAGTATCACAGTACTCCGTACCCCAGACGCCTTAGCTAATGGCTGTTAACCTGTAACAAAAAAAATGAAATATCACATTTTATTTAGCTTGTAAAGCTGTCTGGGTACAGTAATTTTCTTTCTTAAAGAACACTGAATAAAGTAGGGCCTTATGTTTCTTCAGATCAAAGAATTACTAGTGAAGAAAAATGAGGTAGGAAATTGGGCCCATCTCCTCACTGCTGGAGACAGCATAAAAGGGGGAGAAGCAGCTAAATGGCACATAGGTTGGATGTGTCTTCCCTGCTTCTTGCCAGTTAAAGCAAACTACCTCAGCAGATAATTTTTTGGCCCTTTTCAGTCTATTTTGGTTGTTTGGAAAGGTTTTGTGGCTAAAAAAGGATTTGAATCGAAATCAAAACCCTTCAGACAAGTTAATGTTTTTTAACTTCTTTGTGCCTATGTGGGACAGCTTTCTGCTGTCCTTCAAAAGACTTCCAAAAGACTGTTAGAAAAAAAAGTAATGGGGATACCACCCTTAGAAATACAAATGATTAGTTCTTAACAATATCCAATGCACAACCACAGAAACAAGCCATGAATATGAACACAGGTTTATGCCAAATAAATTCCCTGTTCCCAAGGTGAAAGACCTTGGCTATTAAGGTTTTACCTACAGCATACATAAACCTCACATAATCACGCTCATCTTGAAAAAGCATTTCCTTAATGTCGGCACAGAAGTTAAGCATGTTAGCTCACGCCTCCATACACCGAATTTCTGAACAATGGTCATGATGATAGGAAACACTTCATCGAAAGTTGAATCTTCGAGTTACCTCGGTCTGGTAAAACCTGCAGAACTGTATAATTTCTAGGTGTGGCCACATAACCAGATGTTGGATTTTGAAAAGCTACCAACAAACTTAATATTTAGGTGGCAAGTGTTTGTTACAAACCAGAAACCTGCAGTCTCAAATTTGGTATTTTGGACAATTTTCTTAGAAGTGAGATGCTCTGTATCACTAATACCATCAGAAAAACTCTACAAGATACACTTTGAATGCCCAAGGGTCCACGTGTAAACAACCGTGTGATCAATAAGGATTTTGGAAAAAGTAAATACTTGGCACTGTCAGTGGCCCTGGAGACTAAACACTAAAAGTGTTTAGTGCTTCTGCAAGGCCCTGGTAACATCACTTGTATCCTTCTGTCTTTCTGATTTTGCATTTTAACACAGGGCTAATGCTCATGGACACCCATCACTGGGCTTCTCTGAATAATACCCGTAAAGTGCAGGTAAAACCCTTGGATGAAAGATGAATGCTATTCTAAGCAAAAAAAGTGCTGTAGATGTGTGTGTGCCTTCAACCTTTTTTTTTTTTTTTCTTTCTTTTTTTTGTAAGAAGCTTCTTCTCTAGAGGACCTAACAAAACACTCCCATCTGCCTGCATCCCATCTCCCCCGAGTATGGTCCATTTGCCCAGGGAAGAACAGCTGTGCTGTCCAAAAGTGACAGCACTATGTACAGACTGAAAGACAATCAAAACAGAGCTTGCAGTCACTCTTAAGTTCCTGTACTTTGGTACTTATAGCAAGACAAGATAGTAACATTTAATCACATTTGACATTTAGCTTGAGGTACAGTAAGTACACCTAAATCACCTTTTTGGCCAAAACTGGCTTTGATGTTCCCATGGGAGACAGTTATTGTTGTCTTCAAAGGTTAAAACCCTGACTAACTCTGGTAGGTAAAATGACAGGAGCTCAGGGATGAAGCTGGAAAGTCTCTGGAGTGATCACTCACATGAACCTAATTTCTTCCACCCAACTTACAATGACTGTAATATGTAGCTTGCTAATATATCCTCTCTGTGAGGAGATTTTATGGAGAAGAGAGAGCTTCTGTATTTTGCAGGCACTAGTGTTACAGTGTTTTTGCAGAGTACATATTAAAATGCATTAAGACATAACTAAGGTTGTCTTCATGTTATGCCGCTATTCTTAAGCTGTTATGTTACTAAGCCACATTGGCGTTTTTCAACTTTCCTTTGATGTTCTCTCTATTATCTTTTTATAGCATAATCACACATTTTGGTATGTCGAAGATCAAAGAGAAGCTGGAGCTTCTAAGGCTAAGCCTGGATATGGGGCCTGTAACTAACTGAATTCATTATATTTAATAATATTCTCTAAGGAATGGCAGGGAAAGTCATATGAAATAATAAAAACTGAGGTAAATAGTGAAAGACTGCTGAACTAAGTTCAATGGCAGTGTTTCATGCTTCTCCTAAGCTCCTGCACTAACTTGGTCACTCTCCACTACGTGACTGATCAGGACTTGCTGACATTTATGTCTTAGCTACCTGGCTGCGACAGGTCTTAAAAATCCAACTTTTTCACTTTGGCTCCTCTTTAACATCTCTCTCTCAACTAAAGTTATAGCATTTCTTATAGACTGACATACCTTTACATGGATTGTTTTGAGCAATGCTAATTGGACAATGCTATGAATTTGATAAATGAATTGAGGCACTCAATTCTCAAAACAGACAGGTGCACACAGGAAGAAAACAGGTCTTTAAAAAGAACCTAATTCCTTTAGGCTCCGTGGAACTCCTATGTCAAAATACTCATCTTCTGGCAGGCTTGGTAAGATTAAAATTAGTTCTAGCTGGCATCACCAGAAAACTATACCACACAGTTGAATGACAGTCAAAAAGGTGTAAAATTCTCTTCTACTTTAGAAAGCACAAAGAAATGTGTTCTAACTTGATCCTTGTAGCTGAATGCTTACTGATGAGTGAAAATGCAACCATATCAATTACCTAAGAACTGGCTTTAAGAAAATAGCCACTGAATTGCACGGCCAAATGTCATTAAGGGTTTGCTTTTCACACTTACAAATGGGGAAGTTAATCTGAATAAACCTGTAAAGAGTGCTAATTGAACAGTGCTACTAAACCTCTGTGCAGACGCAATTACTAAGAACAGGAACACCTTCCTTTTGTTAGATATGTTCTGGGGATGTAATTCAAGCAGTGTAAGAAGTTATTCACTCTTACAGCTGAACAGTAACCAATTTGATGCAACGGCTTCAACTGGTCTGTTCCAGTGGGAAATAAAACAGGTCAGCATTAATCACCTTCAGCAGCAGTTTAAGGTAACTTGTTTCTCTTCACACGGAAAGGGGCTAAGAAGCCCTTGTGCTGTCAAATCTTGCAATTCAGCAATAGGGCAAACAGGGCCAAGGGAGGGACAGCTAGGCAAGACAGCTCTTCTGGGGCCTGCCAGAAAATAAAAGGTCTAGAGAAAATAGGAAATGGCTGCCTTCTGTTTCTGCAAGTTACCGGACTGCAGCATCACTGGAAGTATCAGCATGGAGAGACACAAGACATGAAGATGGGGCAGAAACGGTTTGCTCTTGGACCTGAAACAACTTTGAATGGCTTCATAGCTGGCAACTGCCAGCTGGGAATATCTAATTTCTTAATAATTTCTTAAATGATCCCAACTCCACTGCAAGAGAACATCTGAGGAATTTGTAAGTGATCTATGATGTTTAACACAACTGAATTGACACTATTCTAAATCTGTTTAAGAGTTCACCAAAGAGTTTAATGTGGTTTTGCCAGTCCACTTCAAATTCAGAGTTCTAATTAATGTCAAGTACCTTCCCAAGACCCTTTTTACAATGGAGCCCTAACCTGAATATAACCCTGCCCTTTCTCCATTGGGATTTCACAGACCATGGAACACCTTCACATTGCTCAGGAATCATCTACACTTGCAGCAAGAGGGCAAATGGGACTCCCAAGTGCTTGACAGATGGGCACCAATACTATGGGCAGCAGCTGAAGACTAGCATACTGATTTCCCAGTACTTCCAGTTCAAAGTGAAACTCAGCCAGGGCCAAGTAGCCAACTACTAAACCTCTAACAACCAAAAGCCATCAGGCAATCCAGTTCAATCTGTAATCTGAAAGATGTCACTTGCAGAAGGTGACTTGTGCTGGTCCTTACCTGTGTGTAACTGAAATTCTTGGTAATTACTGGAGAAAAGATTAAAAACTTCTAAAACTCTGTTACTATTCTGTTAGCCTGAATTATCTCTAGAAGCCATGTAGCAAATTACAAAGACTGTACTGACTTAGTTCTTAGAAATTTCAGTTCAATAGGAAAGGCTGAAACAGAAAATGAAGTCTTTTTAAATAACATCAATTACACAAGATAAATATCTCTCCTGCATGACACATGCAAGTTTTTTCTTCTGCCACCCAAGTGCTTTCTAACACCCCAACATACTGCATACACTTGGCCCTCTCCCAGCTTAATGTTTTTAAGACTCAGCATTATAAATTCATGCTGAGTAACCAGTAAATCAGCTTAATACCCTAAGAGTAAAAGTCATCTCACCTGGTGTATGCTGCCCTGCCTTTTGACAAAATGATCAGACAACCATGTAGGAAATCACACACTCTGAAGGGTGAAGTTGGCCACACTGAATCCTGTCCTAAGTGTTATGATGCTTTGAAAACATGAGAAATTCATGTTGAGAATGAACTGAGGATCCAAACCTGCCTGACACTGACGCAGAACATCTCACTTCCTTCTCCCAGTTTCTCTGTTTATTGAAATCCAAACAATGGATCCAGGGAGTTTATTTTTAGGGTATTGTTCAATTAATCTTAGTTCTCTTGATGGACAACAGAGAGCTAGTATTGCAGCTCTGCATTAAGCCTGCTCATTTTTTATCTCTATTTATTGTACAATAATTTAACTTTATTGAAGTGAGGGGTTATGTCCCCAAGGCAGATTGAAGTGCTAAGCCTGGGTATTCTGGTGTAACAACAGTCTTTGTGCCAAACTTCCCCAAAACACTAACTTTCCACCTAGAAGTTATTTTGCATCTGTATATTTCTGGGATTTAAAAATCTACTTTTTTAAACATTCAAAACATCCAAAACTTTCAACAGAATACCTGTTTCTCTCAAAAGATTCACCATTGTTTGAATGATTTCCAAGCACTCATGTATTTTGTAAAAAAAACCAAAAAACAAAAAAACTCAAACATCCCTCTCTATATGGTGAAATATACTTGATAAAATAGTTGGTAAGTTTATTATCTCTAGGGAATATTCCAAACTGCCGTTACACTTCACCTATGACCTAGCCAAGAGAGAGAATTTAATTACTTATTTTTATCCAGATAGTAATATATAAACCCCTAAACATTTGCAAAGCCCAAATGCAAATGACAGTGTATGAAGATTGTAAGCTAAAATAACTATTTCTCCAAAAAGCAGTAATGCAAAACCTGACCTTCTATAAACATTTTCAACTCTAGAAACTGGATGTGGAACAAGACAGGAAATTTTATTCTAAGGCTTTTGAAAAGGAAGTAGACTTATACCTTTGTTCAAAGGGAACTATGATTTTAATAAATAGGTTTTAAAAAGGATTACAAAACACTAAAAGCTGCAAGTGCTCTTGGCAGCAAGGCCTAAGAAGGTGGAGTAGAAAATAATAATAAAAGGCAATACAACCATCTTGTTGTACATGCAGCTTTAAGGAATGAGACATGGGAAGTGCTGATATATAAGTAAAATCTTCCTATTTTAGCAGGAGTTCTGTATCACTGGTGAAGCAGTGGGTCACATTATTGTACGTAGGTACGACATAAAATGCTACATGGCATTTCTGTGCCATTATGCCCAAGTTAAAAAAAAAAAAAAGGTACAATAAGGTAACTAAAATACTGTCCTCAAAAGTAATAGAGGATGCTACTAACAGAAGACTATTGCTTTGTATTGCTTTGTTTGTTCTTGTGCTATGAACACTGCTCAGGTACCTCCTAGACATGCTGGAAATCAACCAAAGAAGAAATCTGATTTTTTTTTTTTTTTTTTTTTTTTGGTGAGGATTTAGAAGTCACTTCTCTTGTAATATCAGTCAAAGCACTACAATCCAATCCCAGCAGATTATTATAAATCTGGAGGGTTGATATTTTTTAAGGCTGCCAATGGGATTTAGATGCACAACCATAATTTATTTCAAAGGAGCTGTAATTCCAAACCCAGACTTTGAAAACAGAGTTATATATACCTATGTGTCTAAAGACACAACCAAGGGTAAGGGAGGGCTGTTTTGACAAATAAACGGTGAAGACAATAACAACAAACCTATAGGGAACTATAAATGTAATGATTACTGATAATGTCAGAAAGTAGATGTCTCCAGCTAGAGACCTACTACAGACTCATTTACAATGAAACGAAGCAATATGTAATATATTGGACATTTGGGTTTTGCTGTTTGTGAAAAACTCAAGCCATTCTGTATTTTACTTGCATTTCATAGTATCACTGGAGATAACTATTAAGCTCATTTTACTTGTGAGTAGGTTGAGATATAAATCCAAGGTTACAGACAAAATCTCTGATTCAGCAATGCACTTAAGCACATGCTTAGCTGTAAACACATGTACCATCCCATAAAAGTAAAGATAATCATGTGCTTAAGTGCTTTGCTGAATCAGGGCCAAAGACAATAGCAGAGCCTGGAAGAGAAGCCAGGCATCACTAAAACAACTAGACAACTTTCCCTGCAACATAAATGTTATAAAAAGGAATAGATCATAAAGAGAATGGTTATGACTTTTTAGAAGAGTTAAGAACAGCTGTCACAGGGTTGGGGGGTAGGGACTGAGAATAAACAGGCATTTTAATATTGGTAATTTGCTTCCTGTTTCATCTCATGCCACTCTTTCAAACCTGCTTCTTCACTCAATGAAAATTACAGTGCATTACCTAGAAGTTCTGCTAATCTGATTTAAGACCGATCACCACTTATTACTGTATCTTTGACTACTAAAAAAAAAAGATGATACAAGAAAGAGCAGACAGGTGAGTGAGAGCAGGAACTAGGCACCAAGTAGGAAACCGCAACATTTTTCCCCTTGTGATTTTTATTAGGTAGAAAATAAACATTCCACTAGGCATTCATTTATGTTCAGAAGTAATCAACACAACACAAAGGATGCAGTCAGTATTCTCAGCCCACTAAACACCTGTCAGAGAGATTTCAACCATCAGTGATGTTAGGGATGCTCTGATTCATACCTTAACCCACGTCAGACTGCCCAGTCCTTTCCTGAGAATACACGTCTGTCTGACATGGGAGACTTTCACAAAGAAACACCATACACCTAGGTGGGCTCTGAGCAAGCACTAATGTCTGAGGTGAGGAAAACTCTTGGGAAAAGACCCGATTTGTCCAAAACAGCCTGCTGTATGGCCTTAATAAATTTTCAGAATACATTTCAGAAACCTTACAGGATTTTTTGGGGGTCATGTATCTGCTCTGAATTTCTTTTAGATTGGAAACGGTCTTAAACTATCCGATTCAATGTTTCGCTTATATGGCCTTGAGTTGAAATTACTCTCTCCTTTCTATGGAGCCAAAAGCATTGTTATCTAGATTCCCTGAGAGAAGCAGCAGGTATCACGGTGCTAACCACACATTTGGTTCAGATTAACTTATCTCCCCCTTGTGCAGGATCATAAAAAGTTAATTGGAATATGCAGCTCCACCACACACCACAACGTGAGCTGGGCCAGCCAACACAAAAATCTAACCATGTGGCAGCTCTCTGGAAACAAGCTAAAACCTGTCAGATTTCATTTTGAGAAAGTAAAAAAGGCAAAGTAATTTAACCAAGATCTGGTTTCTTCTGGCATAACCTTGCAACTTCCTATGGGACACACCGCAACATCACACAAGCCAAACCCTCCTTTGTAGGCAGAGGCGGCTGCTGCTGTTTTTCTAGCTCTGACCCTGTGATACATGGCAAAAAAGACAAAAAAAGGTAAATCAGGGCTGCCAAAAAGCAGACTAGAACTGACTAAGGGGACCCTGCTCCTTCCCCTCACCAGGCGGAGGGTTTTCCCCAGCAGCACTCATGGGTCTGGAGTCCAGAGCCCCCAACCAGGAGTGCTGTAAAGCAGATGCAGTATATTGAACTAGCTTCCGCAGTCAACACCATCAATAAAGCAAACATTTGGGTTTAGATGATGTCTCCCGGCCCACTTTATGTAGTAATTTTCTTTATCAATGTCCTAATAAACAGCTTCCTACTCTTCAAAATTATTTTTAATTAGTTTTGATTAAAAATTAAATTAATAATTAACCCCCCCATCAGTGATAATATGATTTACAGTGCTCATGAATCCCAGTTTGGTACACAGAGCTTAAGCATACCTCAATAAATCCATCCATCCATCCTCCTGCAGCTACACCTCAGATGGAAAACCTCAGGAAGCACCCCATCCCCTAGCACACAGACCCCCCACTGACAAATGACCACACACCCCCCATCCCCCAACAGCCCTTTAGGAGTAAATCACCATTCAAGCAGTGAATCAGCATCACAAATCAGGAAGAAACGCACTTCCAGAAGACCTCTTCCACAGCTCTTGGCACAGGTAGAGATTTAATAAGTTTTGTACTCAGACTTTAAATGAAAGTGTAGGGTTTTGGCAGGTTCTGAGGGTTTTTTATGGGTCTGAAAATCTGTTTTCCATGCCCTGGTGTGTCATAGCTCCTTACGCACACCAAGTTATGTCATGTCATGTATCTCTGCCCCTGTGGTGCCTCTCAACAGGCAAAAAAGCAACGCGCCCTTTCCTGGGCTGTGCCAGCAAGATTACGAAGTTCTTCAGAGGAACATCTTGCTCTAGCTGAGGAGATATACAGCACCTTACACAATAAAGCAGTCAGCGTTCGTAGTGCTACTGAAATATAAATAGGCTGTATTAAAGATAATTCAGCAAAAGGCATTTCAGTGATCTTGCAAGCAGGAAGAAGAAACAGTAAATAGGAAACATCCTGACAGAAAAAGAACTGACAATACAAAATAGATGGCTATTCAACATTGCTTTATAGTCTGGATATTGAATATTTGGGAACAAGCAGATAAAGAAAGCATGCTCCATCCTTCAGACATGTGTTAGCAAAGGTAATGAATAAAGTGAGCATCACTGAGAGGTTTAGCTACGCACTCTGTGCACAAAGAGATGCTGATTTGCCCAGAAGGAAAGATGCATTTTATAAAATTAGCCAGTGTGTTTTTATAATAACTTCCAAAGGCATTTCTTCAAACTCCACTGTTATCTCTGAACATACAAGTGTAAATAACAATACCCATTACGTCAATGCTTCATTCAACACACAAAGATAACTTTTTCTCCCTTCCGAAGAGGAGGCGTCGTGGTAGAAACAGAGAAGGCCATTAATAGCCATGACCACAGCAACAGTGTGACTAATCTAATAGCATCAGGTAAGCAGTCCAGAAAGGCAGATCATTAGACAGCCCTACCCCGATACTCATTTTAAGTCACAGCACCATCCAGTTCTTACATGGAGGATGGTACACCCTCAATTCACTTTTATTGAGTCAAAAATAAGACAGTAGTTGGATTGAGGCTTTCAGGGGAGAGGGGAGGGGAAAAGGATCTTCTTAGACTCCCTAATGCCAATCTTCATGACCTGTCTGATCTCTCAGTAAATGCCACATATAGGTTAATCCTCACAAATCCTCAGTACGACCTTGTCAAATCAAACTGTTCATCAGTTTGTTTGGAGGCCACTAGATAAGAATAAACAAATGAACTCAGGCTGCATGTCTTCCAGCTGTCATTTAGGAGTGCTTATAGACAAGGTCTCTTTAGTGGGCACCCCGCTGCAAAAAAAACTGATCAAAAAAATGTGAGAAATGAACAGATTTACCTGCTTGACTAACACACCCGTAAAGCATACTGCACGTGAAAGACTCCTACATATTTTCCTTCATTTGCCCTAAGCATTCTGTTTCCTCCTTGATTTTTCTGATTTTAAATAATATTTATTTTTGGAAACATACACACATCCATGTTAAAAAGTATCGTAACATAATGCTGGGGAAGTGTGTTACAAAAAGACGTGTTTCAGACACAGAATTGCTCCTTTTACATACTGCTGCATTTTATTTGTTTTGTATCACATCTGCCTCCCATGCACTCACTGCTCAGCCACTGAGCTTTCTTTTGGGGCATGGTGGGTCATTTACCCCCTTTAACCTCAAGGCCATCAGAAGAGGTCCTAATGTGTGATACCACCTTTGCTGCTGGCTGTGCTTGGATTAATGCCATTCATTTATTCTGTGTTGGCCTGCAGCCACCCAACAGATGGCAATGACTTTTAGATGAAGAAGGGTAATTTTGAACTAGTGACCCAAAAGGTGAAAGGTTTTGTGGCCCACTGCTTGCCCTCTGGCCCTAACATCTGTGAACTTCCCCTTTTCAAATACACTCAGAACAGTGCTTCAGGCACCGAGAAATACACATACAGCATTACCACTTGGTTTAGTTTGCTCCCACCACTTCTCATAACCTTCAAATTATAGTACTATTATGCCCCACTCCAACTGCTCACCTAACTTGCCCAATACCTTGCCATTATGTCAACACTCAAAGTGTACAATTTTGAAAGTCTGCTTGTCATCTTGTCTCTCAAGCACCTTTGCAATTTCTGCCATGCTACCTCTTCATGAATTGAGGAAAGTCTATCAACATCTGTTATCTTTCCTCACGTCTTAGGAGAGAATTTACTACAATGCATAAACCACTGCAGTCTACAGTTGGGTTTGGTTTTTCTCTTTTATACCCTTGTTTCACCTATGTATGATTTACCCAACAATGTTATTCTTTCTACAACATCATTGTTCAGAGAGCGACTACAATTTAACTTATATTTTGAAGGTCAAAATTTGTGGATACAAGTACAGCGCAAAGTACCTGAAGAACTCAAAAGCATCTATGAGCACATTTCCCCCTACATATGATCCCCCACTTTGTCCGTGAAAAGGCACATGTCCTCCTTGTACGGCCTACCTTCTATATTACTCTCTGTGTTTTGGGTTCGGGTTTTTTCTCCCCCCTTTATTTCTTCTGTTGCAGGATATATCATATTTCAAAGGTCTTCCCTTTCGTCTACTCCATCCTCAAGACCACGTACCACAGCAGTTGGTCCTGAGGCCAAAAAGCAAAAGAAGTTGTGCTCTTTTCTGAACCACGGAGCTCTCTCTCAGGAGTCAGATGAAGAACCACTCTTTCAGGAGCAGAACAAAGAAAAGCAATCCTTCTGGTCATAAGGAACTGTCAATTGAATTTTTAAATTACATAAGGCTGAAAAAACAGTTCACCAGAAAGATACAGCATGAATCGAACTATTAGAATCATAGGACTGGAGTGCTTTATTGCAGCGAAGAGCGGAACTCTGAATGTGCAAAGAGAATGATAGCAACAGAAAGGAATAACAGTAAGATGAAAAAACAAACCAAAAAAAAACCAACAAGCCATCAAAACAAACCTCAACAAATTTAACATATTTGTCATCCTATTTCGTGAAGCAGTAAAACAGATACGTGGAAAAGGCTGCATTTTCTGCATAACTATCCCATATGTAGACATTTCCAACTCCATTATTAATCAACACTTCTCCTCTGCAGTACTCATAACAAACTCCAACTGCTAAATCCCAGTGTAAATCCTGCTATCGGCCTCAGAGTGTGAAACAGACAGTTGACTTTAGGATTATTCTTTATGTTCAGAAACATGAATAAATCACACACCATCAAGTTTATCATTTTTCCTCCTCAGAGAAATATGAAATATTATAGATCATCTTCAGTACATCAGTTCCTTCACACTCCATTAGCAAGCAAGGTCTATTTTTCATATAATTTACCAAACCACTAGCCTAATTTCTTTTGGAGCAGGAAACATATACAGAGCATGTTCTCCTGTTACACGTCACCTACCACCAACCTTCCTGTCCTTCATTCCAGGCTTGCAAAAAGTTGTTGGAGTTGGCTAGCAGCTCTAGATGGTCCAGATCTTGGGTTTCTTTACAGAGATGCTATTTAAAAAGCTGACTATCAGAAATAAAGCCTATCATCAGATAAATAAGATATTTCAGGCTGGATGCTCAGAAAAAGCCATATCCCAAAACACTAACCAGCTCTGGAGGGTTAGCAAGTTTTGTGGTGTGGATGTGTGTGTAAGAGAGGAAAGGTTACCAGTGGGTTTTTGAAACAGTCCCGTGCCCTCATGATCTTACTTCACAGAGAAACAGGTTATGAATACCCTGAAAAAGGAAAAAAAAAAACCCAAATCCCAGACCAACCAACCCAAAAAACCAGCCTCAAGACAATCACCAGCAAAACACCCACAGACCAGAAAGCACCCTCAAAACACCCAAGAATTTCTCTCTCATTATCAGAAAATATCTGGAATAGTTGGTTGCCTCAACAGACTGACCGAGGGTACAATGGGAACACACCATGTCATAACAGTCCCTCTGAGACTGTCCCTCCATGTCCAACAAAAGTCATGGCAGCAGAACTTTCCACTGAAAGAGCCCTTTCCACTGCCATGCTGGAAGTGCTCTTAGGACACAAAAAAGACTTCACACTCCAAGGCTGCCAGTTTGGTATTTTCACCAATACCATAAGAACCAGTATTATAAAATAAAAGATGGTGGAAGTTAAGGTGAAGAAGGTGCAGTCTTTCCTTGTAAAAAAAAAATAATCCTTCCTATTCAACACTTACTGCCAAAGGTGGGTATGATGTCCTTTGCTCAGAACAGTGTCGCAGCACTCTCCAGACTATCAAGCTGCAGCAAGGTCTTTCACCACCTCATACCCACATTCTCTTCATACAGTGCCTCTCCTGCCTTCGCCTCATCCAGGACATGCTCTCTCTCTTCTCTCTATTTCTTCAGCCCTCTCTTCTTCCTCGGCTGCTCTCCCTTCACTGACTCTCAACCACTTCACTTAACCAGCCACACCTGCACCTTATCTACATCGGCCAACCTGCTGCCCCTAAAGCCAACCCACAGCTGTGTATTATCAATGCTAATTAACCCCGCTTCATTCTACTACAGAACAGGACAAAAATAGTGGAACTACAGCCAAAATAATAGGAGTCAAAAGACATAGGCATCATATTTTCCCCTTGCAACTCTGTATGGGGAATAAATTACAAAAATCTACAGAATGTTAACTTGCTGCCACCTTTTTTTTTTCAACCCCAAAAAATTTCAATCTCCCTGGAGAAGCAAGTAAGAAAAAGGCTGAGAGGATTTCACATTGAACCACTGCAATAATTGCCACAATTCTTTCCCTACCAGCTGAAGGCTGGACAGTGCAAGTCCATACCTTGGCAAAGGGAAGGAGTGATACTCACTTTTCCGCTATCTGCGTGTTGCCTGCAAGAAAGGCAGGGGAGGAGAAACACAATGGAAGACACGCAGATGGAGGAAACCCTCTGATTTCATGACTGCAGTAAGACTGCTGCTAGCGAAAAACAAAAATCTTGAGATGGTTGCTGGGTTTGGATGCCGAAAAAACAAATACACATGTTAAATACAAAGCCCCCAAACTTCAGAATTAGCTTCTTCATAAAGCCGAAGTGAGGCCCAGCCCTAAGTGCAAGATGAAGTAGATGATAATGTAAATTATAATGGTGTATTAGGAATGGTTTTGTTGCCTCTCTTGCATAGGCCAGAAAAATCAAGATGGCAGCTGCCAGCTCCCAGAGGCACTGCTGTGCTCTTGTTGCTGAAGTTTTGCATTAGCTATGAAAGAAAAGAACCATTGTTTTTCTTCTCAGGGCTCCCACTACTAATAAACTGCAAATCTCCCATTTCATTCCTGCTCCATTCAGACTGATCTCCAAGGGCAGTTTCACAGGTGGATCCTAGTGGTTTTAAACCCGCTGCCCAGTCATGCATGCTCAAAACAGCAGAAAAAGCATTGGCTGCTTCTAACCTCTAAATGTGACCAGTCACGCCGGATCTGGAACCAAGGGGCCCTCCGGTTCCTCTGCGGGTTTAATCGACTTCAGTGGCACATGCCAAAGTAGCAAGAGCCCCACAGTAAAATAAAACACGGGGGCAGTGCCCTGCATTAAAACATCACTGGTCCAACGATTGCTCAGGGTCAGGTGAGGTTGTAGCAACCCAAGTTATTTCTCAGGATTTTTTTACTCATAATTTCCAATTCCCCTGAACTGATGGCTCTCAGAATTGCTTTGTAGCATGAATCTTACGCTCCTCTTTTGCACAGGAACAACCAGACTATAACATAAAACATTTATTCCAGAGCCAAACATGTATTCAAAATATTAGCTCCAGCAAAAGAAACAATCAGACACAAGAGCTTTCTGTTCCATTCCCAACAGTACACTTAGTAAGAAGAGAATGACTTTATCAACAAGCAGTAAAAACCTTCGTTTCCCGTGTCTGAAAGAGATTTCATTAAATGCTTCCCTTGACTAGGTGCAGATCATTATATTTCTCATAGACTGTAAGCAATGTGAGCCTCTGTCTGCACAATGAGGCCTGAGCCCTGATTGACAGCTCTAGGAATTACAATAAATACTGCAGGAACACAAGCAATGCTTTCATAGGAGTCCACTGGCAAATGGATTGCTTCCTTACAGAGAATGAAAGCGAAAAAAACCACCAAACCACCAACCCAAAACAAAACCCAGACAAAAAAAAACCCAAATCCCCAGACCTGGTAAAGCTGCATTTAAGGCTGCTTCTCAGAAAAGAGTGTTAAGAAAAATACTCACCTAGTAAAGATACTTCCCATTTACCTATCGCTCCAGTACTCAGTCTCTGTCACAGCATCTAGCCTGACCTGAGGGCACACGCTTCACTGCCGACCCCAGGCAGATCCGCACACAGCCTCTGACGGCTCCTCACCTTTGGCGACTCATCCTTAGGCCAGCAAGGATGCAACAATGGGAGGTCCCTGTCCCACGGGGCCAGCCCCGAGACCTGTGCTTCCCTTGCCTGCCAGCCCAACCCAACCCGCTCACAACAAACGCAGGTATTTCAAATACCTGCCAAATCCCTCCTCGCACGGGTGATGGGAAGCTGCCTGGAATTTCTCAAAGGGTTCGGCTGTATTATTCATGCACTGACGGACTCCCTGGCAGTGATAAAGGCCACAGTGTTGGTGAAAAAAGCTAATTCACAGCCTAAGAAGGATTAATCTTGCTACTGTAAAATGTCTTGGCTACAGTGAGAGTTAGCCACTCATGGGACAGACGTAAGCCAGAATTAAACCAAACACATGCAGAAAATTATGCTTTTCTTGCAAAGGCAGAAGAGGACAAATAACTTCAAGGCAGTCTGTTGAACTACATTCTCTGCTACATTTTTTGACTTGGAGATCAGCGATATCATGAAAGGTGGGGTCGTATGTTACTCCTCCTGCTCCATCTCCTTCCATATTCAAACCTGCTCAGAGCAATAACCACAGTCCTGAATCAGGCACTGAAACTGCACCGTTCGGGGTAAGCCAGGAAAACCTACCTCCAACTCCAGTACTAATAAAAATTGTCTTAAATTGTAAGATTCAATCCTTTCCAACCCATTTGTATTTCTCATCTACAGAGGAATTAGTCGGTCACTGGTAGGTAAGATCACTGTCTGCTCCACCTGCAGCATGCCTCTCTCATGATAGCCCCCCCCCCCCCCCCAGGCTCACAAGCTGTAGTCATGCCCAGCGGACTGGAGAATATCATCCAGCACCGGAGCACGACTCCAGTGCAATCTGCCACTATTTCCACCAAGAGACCCCATCACAGCTCGCATTCTTGTAGCACACAGGGGAGCTTACAAGCTTGACCACTTGCACTCAGTTTCCAAAAAAGGTATGTAAACCAGCAAAAAGCAACTTGCAAAATTCTGTTCAGTTTCTAATTTCTTCAGTCCTGGCCCCTTGTAAGCAGCGTGCCCTTTAGAAATTCTAGGAATGTGGCTATCACAGGTATGAGAAGGCTGAAACCCAGTAGAGTTTTTTAGGCTCCCAGAATCAGATCAACAGAAGGAAATGCAGACTCACTAGTATAGGCGTAATACTTTGTACATCAGCTCAATTTTTTTTCATTCCGTAAAGCATGCTTAAAATACTATCTCTGAATAAACACTAGTAAAAGTTGTATGTCTGCATGAAGGAAAAGCTATATCCCTTTCTTTGATGCCAGCCAGCACCGTTAAAATACTCCAGACACCCACATTTTGAGAGAAAGCAAATGAAAAACAGTTTCATACTGAAATATTCTGAGTGATCCACTCAGAGGCTCTTAATCCTACTACTCTGATTGCCCTTATACACTAGTAGAGACAAAGGAATGCAATTTGATTGTGCATTTGTAAAATGAAATTATATTCCACTCTTTCTATCTTTCTTAAGCATTTGCAGTTTTTCAGACAATGCCATCAACAGCATAAATCACCTGGGCCTAATACAATGGACAATGTCAGAGTAATCAATTCTTATTTATTAATCAGCCTCTATCATGATGTTCCATAATCATTATACTATAGTTTAGACACAATAATAATGAAGCTAACAAAACTAATGCAATTTGTGGTAAGATGCTGGCAGGCAATGGCAATAACATTTCTTGATAATAATACAGTAAGACAAATAGGTCTTGGCCATAAGAAAAGATATTAAAATGGACAAAAAGACACTAGGGAAAGGAGGTTTTAGATGTACATATTTTAAAGTTATTAATTTTAAAAAAATGAAGATAATAATGTTAGAGAACCAATCTACATCATCAGAAATGAAGGGTTTAGGGTTGCATAAAATCACTTCTACTTTCAAGAAGGCACAGTAACAGCATTTGAACATCTTCACAGAATCTAAATGCACAGTGAGGTTAGGAGAGTCAGATGAAGGAAAAAAATGAACATTTCTCTTGGAAGAAAATTCTGTAATTACAAAGTAGTCTGCCTGGGATTGTGCCATGGAAAGCCTGCAAATCCTGGCTATTTGTACACACCAAAAACAAGAGCCACCCCCTAAAACTCTTTGCTACTTGATTCTCCTTGCCTGTGCGAAAAGAGCTTAAAAAATGAGTAAGGGAGAAAAGCACAAAGCAAGGCATGCTACTTAGATCCTTGGGAGCAAAGTCTACTGCAAACGACACATTGCTGGGGGTGCTTTTAGTTCTCAAAAACATCCTTGTTCCAATGATCAGAGGAATTTCTGGGTGAGAGGGATCACTGTGCCACAGAAGACACAGTTCAAAGGGACAGCAAGCCACACAGAACAATTCCATGGCAATATGACCCCTTGAAATGCTCAGAGAAGCATAGCCCTGCACCTTAAAAATCTCAACTACTGAAAAACACAGGGTGGAAAAAAAAAAAGGAAAAGGAGGAAAAAAAAAAAACTTGTTTATAATAAAGACTACATTCTGTAGCAATTTCCTAGATTCCTGGGGTTAGAAATCTAGATTGCCAATGGATAAGTGAGCCTTAAAATCACATCCCTGCTGACAAAAATTCATTTCTTATAACCGTCTCCATTTACCGGAATGTTGAATCTTTCCCATGGGGAAGGAACAAATGAAAATGTTATTTCTCTGCTCATGAACTCATACCTTTCTGTCTGCTTTTCACTGTTGGCAATTTCATTCTCTTCCAAATTTGACTAAAGCCCGTGACCTGGGGGAAATAATGTCTATATAATAATCTTCTGAAACTCTAATTCTGAGTCATGTTTTTTTGGATGTTGCCTCGCACTTTATGAAAATTGCACTGAGCTATGAAATGTAAGTGATGTGATGTCTCTGCCTTAACATAATCATTTTGTCTGTTGACCATGTTGCAAATAATAATAATGGTAGTAATAATAATAATAATGATGATGATAATAATAATAATAGGGAGTCTCCTTGAAAGCAACAAAAATAGAAGAAAATTAGAAAAATAATACACATGCATAATGGCAAAAAAGATGTTGTGGCACCCTGTTCCATAGGTTTATTTTCACTGCCCCATGGAAACAACTATTCACAACTGGTAGCAAATTAATGGTCTGAGAGGCAAGCAGAAACATCACGGCACTGTGGCTGAGCAGCTTAATAGCCCTAAAGCTCCCTTGACTGTGTGCTTCAGGGGACCTTCCTAAATCCTGGCACTTTGCTCCCAGTGCCTTGGCCTGGCTGAAACCCCACATTTGCATATGGGGAGAAATCAGAAACAAGTCCATAAAACACCAAGTGCCTGGAAAGCATAATTATTGGCTGGGGTCTCTTGAGCAGCTTGCTGAGCAAACTCAGCAGTGGGGATGTTCGCAGTTGATCAACTCTTCCCCCAAAAGCAGAAATAACCACAGTATCTGTTTATTGGATCCACAGCCACACACCGGCTGCATCCCTTCCCGGCTCTATAAATATACACAAACAAAGCTGTACATTACCAGATGTTTATTTTATTTTTTTATCCACACTGACCCATAAAATCTACAATACAGTAGATCAAATGGTGGAAATCATTAAAAACTTGCTCTAAACAAAATCGGTACTGCCATATGTTTTGGGCCTTCCTCCATGTGAAGCTCCACTTAGCTCCACAGGTATAAATCTAGAATAACCCCATTTAGATCAACAGTTATTCCAACAGCATATGGGTGTTGGAATTTGGTCTCTGATGTTTCTGGGATAAAAAACATATATGTATGTATTTTTTTTTATACATCCAACTGAGAAATGCAAAACAAGTGAGGAATGTTTTATTGGTTGCAAAAGAAAAGCCTGGCAAAGATAACCTGGGAAATTCTCAACTGATACACTCGAACATTAGATTTGCAGTGAATTAAGCACACAGCAATGCATGTTCGCTGCCAGGCAAATATCCCGTAAGTAAGATTTTTACAATGCATCCTAAATCTGCAAATTGTTAGCTATAAAGCGCATCTTGAATTGTGAAAAAACAGGGGGAACTGACATTCCAGACCTCAGACAGCAAACAACATACTCTAGTGTCATGTGAAAATTCATTTTGTCACTCTGACACCATCTGGAAAAAACCCAAACTCCCAGAGGTTCATCCTACATGAACTGGGATAGACTGCAATCTTAGATGAGGAAGAAATCTGGGTCCCCACTACCTTTTAGGTTTTACAAACTGCTCCATTTTTCTGTGACTATCTTGTAATGCATTAACGTAATGTACCTGCACCTCTGTTAGCAGCCTAAGACTATCAGCATAGAATGTACGTGTGTATGTATGAGTGTGTGTGTATATGCGCGTCCATATATAAATGAGGGGGAAAAAAGCATTGTGGAGTGGCTGTCTCTTGGGATGTGAAAAGCAATGGAAGATGATGTAAGAGTTGTTGAAAAAGGACCCTCATCCCTGGTCTACTGCATGATAGCACTGAGTTCAGACGAAGGTCCTGAACTAAAAGTCCAGGTCACCTGGTCACTCCTGCAGAGCTCTGTAAGGAAATCAGTCCGATTCCTGCAAAACAAACCTTGCAGCAGCGAAATCTTCAAATACAGGACACCGCCAGTCCTGCACACTGCTCAGAGCGCTCAGGTGGAGGGTGACTGCTGCACTGGGTCTCTCCAGGCAGATGAATCCACAGCCTACTCCCACAGCCACTGAAGAAAAACAAACCACCCCACTGACTTAGGCAGGCCTGGGGATAGCATATCTGAGCCAAAGCTAGTTACACTAATGAATGTTTTACTATTGACTTACGCAGTTTTCAATCAGGCCTAGCATGAATAGCAGTTTCTTGGTTTTATACTAATCATCTCCTCTATCTGCCTTGCACACAAAAGGTTCAATTGTGAATTTTTTCCTAAAGCACCTTTAGATCCTCAGATGAAATCCGTTTGAGAAGTGCACACTCCTAATTTGTTGTCGTTGTTAATCGTGGTGCTGTAATGTATTTTCTCAAAAAAAACCTTAAAACTTTCTTACATCACAATGGTAAAAGGTTCATTTTAAATAATAAAGAAAGAAATAATTTCCATTAGATAAAGCAGTCGATAGCATCAGAAACGTGGTTGCAATTACTTGTTGCACTTTACAATGAAATCCTTGTAGTATAATAACCACAAGATGATGAAACACGTTTTGTCTCCATTTCACATGACTGACCCCAATTCTGCCAAGGACATCTGAACGCATTTAACATACTGAAATCTTCCATTAGGATAATGAAAATACACATTATTGAATTCTGTATTTGCTTTATAGTGCTACAAATAGCAAATTCAATCTTTCTTACTTTTGGTAGAGACTACACCCGCATAATTGTTCACATTTCTCAGAGGCTGAAATAAGCTACAAAATGAAGAAAGAGGAAGACGTTGACCCCACAATCCATTATGCAGCACTTACGTGATTTTATTTGCTGTATGTGTTTAGTAAAAGGATAACCTAGAAACCTACAAAAGATATACAACTATCCTCCACAACCCGTACTGAAACAAATAAACGATGACGTACCGTACATAGTTAACTATAGGTGCTGGAGTGCTCCTTTGTAAGGAAGCAACTGCCAGAGTTTATAGTCATGGAGTGAAATTCAGCCTTGCTTCCAGGTACAAGTATCTTGCTTAAAAATCACTGTCATCAACAAGCCTAGGAGGGAGACACGTGGCCGGCCTTACTATGACCCTTTTTAAGAGGGGAAACCACCCGTGGAAAACTCCTGGCAAAGCCAGTAGCAGCTTTTACCTGTCAGGTGCTGATGACACTTACCTTGTATTTGGTCCCATGTCTATCTCTGCTTTGTATGCAGCTATTTGCTTTAGTAGGACACATTTTCATCTCTCTTCTTATCCATAGATCTCAGATCGCTTGAAATTGAAGCACCACGACTGATACGGCCAAGGCAACACTTGAGGATTGATTTATGTCAGAGGAAAAAAAAAAATATAAATCCAGTTCTTTAGGCTTCTGGTTGAATACAGTAAAGATGAGACCTTTACAGGATATGATAAATACTTCTGCCTCTCTTTTTTACGACAGTGCCTCAGTATTTTCTTTTCATTAGCTTTAAACTTTACTGCACTTGAGTCATACCTGTAGAGTCCCTAATGTTTCATGTGGTTTCTATTTCAGTGGCTGGTACTCAGATACTGGGAGAAATTGATTAAAATAGCCAGCCATCACCCCACTCCTCCCCAGAAGCAATGCTTCAGGTGTAGTCACTTTTCTTATTAAAAAATAAGAATCTAATCATGGATCACAGCTTTGATCTGTTAAAGTCTGTTCAATATAATCTTCTGAGACATTTGCATGTTATGTATTCTACAGTCATTGCTCAAAACAATGTATTAAGTCTGGATGGCAATGCAATTTTGATCATTAACGTCAACTCCCCTCAACAAAATTGTGTCCCCGTCCCTGTCTCCCCACCACAATTTTACAACCTCAAACAAGGGCTCACATTGCTCTGTGAATATGAAGAATTTAATCTCAGACAATTTTAAAGTCTGCTCTCATACACAGAAAGCTTTGATGTTGAAAAATCACAACGCAAGTCAACAGGAAAGACCTTCAGCACTCTGACTGCAATCCCAGCATCTTTCTACTCTACTTTGCTGAAAGATGGGTATGAAGTGACAACAAAATTCACAGTCAGAGGAGGAGGTCCAAGTTTCAAAAATTCCAGATAACCATTCTGTAATTTGCTAGCCCAGGTCTGGTAAAAATACTGCAATGTAACCAGGAAGGAGTGATCATAAAAGATGTAGCTTTTTTGAATCTGGACTCAAGGCACCTCCGTACCAGCCAAACCTCCCCTAGATCAGCTGATGGGTCAGTCTAATTTGAGTACATACCAGCAGCGCAAAAGGACCAATGAGGTATATATAGATCAGCACTGTGCACAGAAGTTTTGACATAAGCTGCGTCTCTTCTTGTGGCAGCTGGAGGCACAGCGTGCTATATACACTAATAATTCAGTGTACTCCTATGACAAGATGTTCTAGATGCTGCTCTACTTCAGAGTCATTTTTCTGCACATACCGATAGCATAGATGGAGAGGACAAAAACATACCACTAAAGACTTATAGCCTCTCCTAAAGATAGTAGATTTCACTGCTGTTTATCTATACTGTATGACTTTGACCTTGTGCAACACATGGCACTATACCAGCAACAGGGAGGCAGGGAAAGATAACAACTTCCTCACAGAGCCTAATGTTTCATAGTTATCACAGACAAATGTGTAATTGCAAACATCTAAATACAAAGCACTGAAGACCTTGGAAAGTAAACTGCCTTCATTAGTGCTTATGTGTGTTTTGAATCTCACTATCTGATTTCTAGTGCTTTATTTTGAAAAGAAAAAACTGTCTGCATATAGCAGTCTGGAAAATATATTAAAACTTAAGACTGTGGTTTTCTGGCTTTCATCAGTGTGCCAAATTTACCTCCATCTCCTTCATCTGAAGGAAGCTGAGTTACAACAGTGATACACTTGGAGAAGATCCTCTGAAGGCAAAAACCTGTTCCATAAAACACAGAATCTGAGCTGTGACTGAAATGCTGGCTGGATTTCTGAAACCATTCAAGTTAAATGGATTGATTAAAGAATAATTCCACTAAGGAAATGCAAGTTGCAATGGTTCTGTAGCAGTCACTGAGTGAAAAGGGACATATTCTCCATGTCATTACACTACTTTTACTCCAGTGCAGTTCTATCTATTTCAGTGTTTACTAATTCCAGTTCAAGGGAGGTGATCAAAATTAGAGTCAATTGAGTCTGATATAAAGAAGTTCTCAGATTTCTCCACTCCATTAACATCAATTTCTGCACTCCATTAACACCAGTTTTATTCTGGTGTAACTGCATCGATTTCAAAGGAGTTACACCACCCTGATGTTGGTGTTAAAGAAACAGAAGATCAGACCCTATTTCTTTAATCATTTTCTTCTAGAAAATATTGTTTCCCTCAGAAAATGAACAAAAATTTGATATAGCAAGAAGCACACAAATACACTTGTAAAATTTAATAGATGAACAATCTAGCATATAATAACTGTGTTTAGGTTCTGAGCCAAAGCCTACTCAAGCCAGTGAATTTTACATCAGACACTTTACTCTCTCTTTAACTAAAGCTAATACACCCAGCAACAAGGATGCTGCAAGTTGCCAACAGCAGCACTGCCCTGCAGTGCTAAATGGATTGACCGCTGAACTCTAGTTGCTGAAAATAACTGAATTGAGAAAGACACGTCAGCTATTTCCACTGTTGTCCATTTTACACTAAGATAGTAGTTCCCACATAAATTGGATTCAAAGATGAGGAACTCTGTAGCACAACAACCTATGGCTGTGTGCTAGATTTTATGTAAGCATGTGCACGGATGCACATTTGTGCATACACATAAATATCAACTACATGTATCACAGAAGATGATCTGGTCTATTAGCTGCAAGCCACTGCGAATTGTATGTACTGAGAGCAAACACAGAATGTGCATTGGGTTCAATATGCTTCAATCAGGCCTAAGATAAGAGATAAGTAGGACTGAAATAAAGTAGCCTCTTAATTATTTCAAACACTAGAGTTTAACAGAATGAAAATGTGCCATAGTAGTGCTATTCCTAGAAAACACAGACACCAGTCTATATGCACATGGCTGTGAATAAACAGTTGACATTCTCTGCATTCACTCTGAAGCAATTGCTTTAAATAAAAATTTTGTCTGTGACATAAATAATCCAGTAGGTTAAATTCCCTGAAGTGTCAGCTTTTGTATTATTGATGCCTAATATTTTAAAATAAAATCAAATACAATTAATCTTCTTGTATAACTATAACAAGTGGAAAAAAATCATTGGCAGAATGTGTTAGTGGTTATCAATAACAATCAACTGCAGCTTCCACATTCAACAAAAATGGGTGGATGATACTAGTGGAAAGATTAAATGGTAAACTGTTCAGAAGATATGGAAGCATATCTCTATTTTTAATGGAAATACTCATGGAAATATCATTAAAACTACCTTGCTAGGTATGGAGCACTGATGCTGCTGAACCAAAATACATTGGTATTGAAATGCCTAACAAAAACAAAATCCCCACCCAAACCAACCAACATTGAAATGGGTTTGATGGGGTTTTTAAACTCTAGTTCTACCAAATCTTGGAAAAAAATTAACCATCTAACAGAATACTCTGACTTCATCCACTCCCATTGGGTCTAATATTCTACATTCTACGAGTAGAGCACTGGCCCTTCAGTCTTAATTAGGGACTACAGAGCTCCTGTAATGAAAATAAATGCATATCATAATCACCATGAGATGGTTCTTGATCAAACACTGGCACAGAATGAAAAAAGTGCATGTTTCTGAAGCCAAATAATGTTTTTTAGAGAACTTAACTATGCGAAGCTTTACTTACATCCCTGATGTAATGTATCCTGTGTAGTTCCTCTGAGGTGAACAAACCTGCTGCCAACACCGTGCAGGACTGTTTTCTAATCTGCTTGTTTTCTGTTGCTGTGGCTGTATTTTAAGCAACCTCCCATACGCACATGACCCTCCAGAAAAAGGCAAGGTAAGATAGGTGCTGAGAATATATTTCAGCGGCTGACCAATACCAGGAAGCCATAGTCTGTAACCGGTTAGGAAAAGAAGCAGGCATGACCACATACAACTGCAATAATGAAGCTTATTTGGAGAAAAATGTTCACATGACTGTGATTAAACAACTGCCAGCTCACTTCAGTCTATTCAACACAAAATGAAATGTCTTTCTGTCAGATGGGTTGACCACCTTAAATTCACCACCAGACAGGAACACAAACCAGTTTATGTAATACAGTTTAACTAACTATGCACAGAAGTTACCAGGTTTGTGTATGAAAGTACAAGTCTTCCAAGACTGTATAAATACTCAGAGAAAAACAGCCAGCATTTTCCTTTTCCAGTAGGATTTTTTTTTAAAAAAAAGAAGTTTTAAATCAAAATTAATGCTTAATTCACATGGAAATGTAAAATCCATGGGATTAGACTCAGCAGTATTATATCAGGAATGCAAAAGTTGTGTTTCAGTATTGATTAATGCCAGCAAGGCTTGAATTTGCATGTAATTTACAATCACTTCCTTCAACAAATGTCTTCATTTAGTATTATTATGAGTTTGGCATGACAGGATTATTACAAATCACTCTATCAGGAAGAATCAGTAAGAAACCCACCATTTATTTAGAAATACTGCAACAGCCATGATTGGGTGAGAAGGTATAAACATGGTTTATGTAGAGAGTGCTGTACATTACTCAAGTGTACCGGTGTCACATGCAGATTAGGAAAATTATTAGTTCTGTTCTGATAGTATTCACAATATGCTGCACCCAAATACACGGAAGATGTAGTCCCTCCTCTCAAGGAGATTACAGTCTAAATTACTTCTCTTGTACTGGGCAAGCGACAAAGCCAGCAAGTGTTGGACAGCACTAAAGGGAGGTCAGGTAGCAGCGTGTGAGCCAGCCAGCTTTGCAAACAGCAGTCAGCTTCACAAGCCAGGCTGTCAAGAAAGGGACTAAGAGCTCTGATTTGCATGCAGTGATAGATTAAAATCAGACAGCCAAAGTATTTACCAGCCCCTACACCATCTACTCCATTCCCCTGATGGTAGTTGTCATCCCGCCACAGCAGAGACAACTGAATGGCTCATGAAGCAGCTTCTGGAGGGCTCAAGCTTTCAGCTTGGAGTATTATGTCTCCAATTTGAGTTTAACTTAATATGCTTTAGAAGCCATTCATTCATCTGCCTTGCAGAGGAGGTAATCTCCATCACAAGGGCAGGACAGACAGCTTGAGGGCCATAACCTCTTCAGCTGTTTTTCGCCTTTAATTTGCCACAGCTTGCAAGTCAGAGACCTCAGGCAGGACCTAAGTCATATGGCTGGATTTCAACAAAGCACTTAGGACCAATGAAATTGGTGGAACAACCGGTGATTAAAGTCAAGCAGGTGCCTAAACGCTCAGCCGGATTGAGATCATTTAACCTAGACCAAGAGGCTGGACTTACCTCCAGCTCAGTTGACAAAATTCATCCATCGGATGAATACAGTGGTGCCTGTACCGGCCTGTATATTAATTATTAATGTTTACTGGAGTAATTTTAGATTCTCAGATAGAAGTGTAATTTTGCATGAAAAGCTTTAACAACAAATATCACAAAGATCAGACATTTCCACTAGACAGGTTGGGTCTGTAAGCACAATATAAATCAGATGAGAATGTAGAATTCTTCCAGCCTTCATCATTCACACTGAATTTGCAAACTGCAGATCATGGCAGATACCGAAACATATTCTCATTTTGAAAGAAGTCCGTGGAAGTACCACATGCTATGAAATATTATCTTAAGGGACTTGTTTTGATAAAAACAAATGGCCAATCCTAAAGATTAATGCTTCATACGATGTATTCATGTTATTAATCCCGCCTTCTTCTTTCCACTGGCCCTGGTAGTGAATGTTTTCTGGAAAACTGCATGGAGCCAGATGGTTAACTATTGGAAATCTATACTAAAAAGATTAATGTTACCCCATGACAGGGATCAGTCATTTGTAGAGATTTCCTAATACAAACGGTGACATTTGTTTATTCAGACTGGCTGGATGAGCCATACTCTGAGGAGAGCCTAATTAGTTCTCAAAGATTTTCAAAACATTGGGGCCCAGCTGCTGAGCTACAGTTCAACATCTGAAAGAAAATTACATGCGTAAACAGATACACAAGTAACACAGACATCCAGACAGATATGAATGACTGCTCTTCAAGCTGCCTTGGAGCTGTTAATTCTAACACAGTATGTGGAATGATGTCGGTACCCTGGGTGAGTCAAGTACTTACAAGTGGCCACTGGAAAGACTCCAGTGCCAGTTGCAGTGATTAAATATTGTGGTCCTGGGTGCCACGACTCTTTAGACAGAAGAGCTGCGTATAGCCGTAGTCTGAACACCTACCTAACACCAAGCAGTCTCAACACCAGCCCACTCCAATACACAGTAACAAATCCCAACTATCTTCATACTGTGCTTTTATGTGTAAAATAAACACACTGCAAGGAAGATCAGTATGAAAGAAACAACTGCGTTTTACACAGAAGTCTCAAAGTGTGAATAGTACTTACCAAATTCACAGTAGCCCTATTTCCAAATGGATGAAAGAACCAATATGTCCAAGGCCACTGTAATTTCCAAACCACTTAGATTAAACCCCCCGGTAGTCAGGAAAGCAGTGAAGCACATGCTTTAAAGTGAAGTACACACTTAAATCCCATTGACTTCAATTATGTATGTGTGCTTACATGCTCTCCTGAATAAAAGGCGTGTAAGCATGTGTTTAAACTTGAACCTATGCTTTTCTGAGATGAGACTGTGAAGGGAGGAGAGTGACATTTAAACTGATGTGAGAAACACTGCTTTTATCACTAAGCAACAAGGCCTTTCCATCAGGAGAGAACATAGCCAGGTGTTTTGAGGGAAAAAAGAAATCTACATACAAGTGCTTTTCTTTCCTTCAAAAGGACGTAAGTCAAAAAAGCAAAAGAAAAGCCATTAAAATTGGATGTTTTAATAGCAATTATACAAATGCTCAATTCATCAATATGAAAACACTGACAATCTTGAGACTGAGGCCAGGACAGATGTTAACTTTATAAACAGCTGTTGCACTTGACGACATTGCAAACTCCCTACTGGGTGTTACTGCTCCCCTGCTGGAAGTTACCACATGTACAGTGCAGCCAGCAGAAGGGATCATGTGAGTGCGCCTTCATCCCCCACAGACAACATCAACCATGTTAGCTTGAAAAACCAAGATACTAGGGTTATTTCTAGTTAATTCTAATCAGTGCTGACTGGTGAAGGATGTGCAGGAACACTCATGGTATAGGCAGGAGACTTCAGATGGCGAAAGCAACTACAGTAGACACAGCTACAGGACACACCTGCAATATTCACGTGCATGCTCCATACTTTACTGTAATAGATCATGATTTCTTTTTCAAAAATTAGCACCGGACAAATAGGGCCAGTTCAAAAAATGGTGCATCTCAAGAAAAACTGCAATTATTTGGATCATACTGTGATGAAAAGAAAGGTTAGCTGCAATGGGCTAGGCTAAGAAACGAATCTAAGAGCACATGAAACACGAGTTCTGCTGAGTGTAAACTCTTAAAACAAAACAATCAAAAATCAAAAACCAATACCAACAAAAATGAAGTACTTCCTCAGGAAGTTACACAGAAAAATATGATTTGTGAAGTATGGTAGTCTCTACATGTTTAGTGACTGCGATAATACTTGCTAAATGAGACAGACCAGGTCATCAGCTGGTATAACCAGACACAGCACTGGTGAAGCCAATGGAACTAGACTGGTCAACACAAACCTTGAAACTCTGCTACTAGACTTGTACAGTTTTTCTTTTTAATCCTGTGCCTTTTCACATCCATAAGCACATTGACTAATGGCTATGGACAGCACCTGAGAACTGTCTTCCAATTTTTAAGATCACTTAGTTATTTACACATCATATTTTTGTGCGATATATGCTTTCTGCTCCAGTGGTTGGGTTGTTTTTTTTTTCATGCCAAACTTCACAGTTAACTTCAGTTATGAGCTTTTTTGCGACAAGGACTGTTAATGTACATATATAGAAATGAATGAAAGGAACTCTCAGCTACTTACTGAGATCTTGCCATAGTACCAAAATAGAAATCATTCTGGTACTATATAGAAATTTAAACCAATATGCTTTGCATATCATCCCGAAATCACACCCCCTTTGATCCTGTATCAACTATGCCATATGTGTGATTCATGATGCAGGAAAATATTTTCTTCCAGTGTATATGCAAAAGCTTCAGGAAACAAAAGTGTGATTAACTAAAGTTAAGTCAAGTCACCTTAATTCAGAGAAGTATGAGCTTTAAAAATAGGTATCTATTAAGAAACTGAATTTCTAAGTAGTATCCCTCTTGGTGGTATAAATATCTGACATAGACTTAATCAGGAGTGTGTCTTGGAGAAAATATTAAAGTAGCATACAATTTGATACCACTGCAAAAAAGCAATCAAAGCAGAGCATGGCAATAAATTAATAGAAAAAGTTATATATCCAAACCAGACTAAAAGTAATTTTGTAAGTCAGCAGTAAAAACTTAAATAACCACTAATTTAATCTATTTTAGATGCAGCAGTCAATAGATTAAATACTTTATTGCTCTCTAGCCATATGAACACAGTCAGCTGACACAAAAATTGAAAAAAGAAGGGAAAACCACATCCCTATTCAGGCCCTAAGCATTGCTGAAAGCATGACCACAGAAACACGGGAGAGAAACAGACCTCCTGGGTCAGGGAAGCTGTTTTTCAAGGGAAAACTGCAAAAGGGAGTTTTGATGCAATGACCTCTAGATAATGGTCGTGACCTATTTTTACCATGCTGCCTTTCTATCCACTTTTAGGCAGCACAATCATCCTTTTATAGGGAACAAGTATTTCACATTCCTCTGGGATATGCATAGAAAGGAAACGACTAGTTCCTCCAAAAGGGTATCCTGTATCAGAAGCAAAAAATTTCCTGGCAGTGTGGAATGAGGAAGAGAAAGATGGAAGAAACAGAACAGATTGTAAGTGGTATTTCTAGGGACTACCGCTTCTTGAAAAACCTTGTGTTTAAATTGTTCACATAGATATTCACCATTAACATCAGGTGGAGGACTCCATTCACAGAGGTCCCTAGAGAGGACCTGGAGAAGTTTTAGGAAACAAGGCTACCAAATAGCAAAATAATAGTATTATTAATTTAATATCTGAAATTATATATGCAAGTGAATGTATGACAGCATGAGTATCACAGCTCTCTCATATGCTGTCTGAAGTCTGCTTTATCTTTCCAAACAGGCTGCAGCAAACTTACCTTCAGATAAACATCCTAGACGCTATTTTCAAGCAATAATAAAGAGGACTTAGTTATTATCAATCCAGCTTTTGTACTGCAGGTAGGCAAGAAAAAGGACTTTATGACTGAGCTGAGAAATGAATGAAGAGCAAATTCATAGCAGGTTAATGAAGATCAGACGATAGCAAAGCAGAGGGAAGAAGAAAAGAACACTGAGAAATTAACTGCAAAAATGAAAGCAAGAATCAAGGACTAAGAATGATACAATCAAGAAAATTAATAAACTTAAGTTTTGACTCTGAGAGGTACAGAGCAAGTGCCTGCTGTATAAGGCATCTAATTGAGCTCCCTATGCTCAAAGCCAGGCACAAACTTGACAAAATTGTTAACAGGTCAACTCAACAGCAGCACTCTTCAAATCCTCCCTTTAAATAAATGAATGTGGACATTTGGACACTGATGGTTTTCTAGTGAAATACAACTGAACTAATCTACTGATTCAATCAGAACAAAGTCCTTTGAATGGATGAAGTACTTTAAGAAAGAATATGGCGATCAGAGGGCTGCTAAATGGCCTCTTGCTATGAGTTCATAATGATCTTTTCCTTTCATTGACTGTTCCTATACCACAGGTAACTGAAGTAAGCAATATGTACTTAGTGAACCAAACCCAGAAAATAATCTGCAAACTACTGGGAAACACTGGGCAAACAAATGATGCCAGTGATGAATGAGGAAGGCTTTTTAGGAAACAGAGTGGGAATCACAAGGAAGGGTGTTTCTTTTCCTTTCTCAGTGTCAAGGAGTGCCTCTACCACAGAAGAAAATGCAGTGTCATCAGGTGTCAGTGCATTAATACATCAGAGAGCCTTCAAGGAAGGCACTGCTATTGCTATCATTGCAGGACTTTTTTTTAGTGGTGTTTTTGGTGTTTTTTTTTGTTTTTCTTAACATTAGATTTGCATTAGCTTGGAAGGGAAAAAGGATAGTGTCTAAAGGGAGAGAGGGCTGAATTAATTCATAAGCATAATTCATAAGTAACATACTGGAAGAATACAGAAGGGGTGCTTTGAGGGAGCCTGGAAACAGAAAGAAGAAACAGGCATTAGTACTAGAGACCTCCTGCATAACACGCTCTGCTCTCAAGCAAGAACTGCAATGTCTCCTCCCCATCCACATAAGTATCGCCCTGCTCTGAACAGCTTTTGGATTCCCCACTCCAGGGCACTCCGGGGAGGAAACTGTTTTGGCTGAAGTTCGGCAGGAGCAGGTGGCATTCACCAGCTGCAAGTAATTTTGCTCTTGTTGGCACTGCAGCGATTCTTGGACTTCTCGCAGTTTGTGTTCAGTAGGAAAGGGAAGGGGGAGGGAGCAAACAAGTCCTCAGTGGTGTTTAACAGCATCCCAAGCTTCACGGCTGCCTCTTCCAAGCTGGCAGCTCTAAGCACACAGCAGAAGACATAGTGCTTTCAGAAGGTGCCTGCATGGATTTGCCAGCATGGGGTTCAGGTTGCTTGTGCTTCCGTTCTCTGCTGTGAGAGCACATCGCCTCTGACACAGCTGCCACTTCAAGGTGGAAACAATCCTGCAAGCCAGATGTTAATATTGCGGAGGAGGCAGGAAGGGAGAAGAAGAGCATGGCTTACCACCAGGTGCAAGCGATCTCTCTGCAGATGGACTAGCTAGCATTGGAGCCTTTTAGGGAGCCCCCAAACAGTCCTTTTCCCAGCATTTTTCCTGCTGATTCCAACCTCTGTGCGTGCATGTCTACGGAAACAGGGGCTGCAGATGGAAAATTTCTGGGGCTGCTGTTACTAATGTGCAGAAGCACGGTAGTACAGATGCTTCAATCATTACCTTTAATGTCATATTTCATCAAAGAAAAGAAAGTCAAACCTGAATACCATAAGTGTGGCACGCCACCAAAGTGTTTGTCTGAACGTAATGATTTCCATCTTCAGAAGCCATCTGAGTAATTAAAAGGCAAGCATGGGAGCAGGAGAAGAGGCAGCAGTTCCCTTCTCCATTTCTCATTACAGAAGAGGGAACTCAAAATTGCAAGAGCATCTCTTCTAGGAGAATTTTTTAAAGTGTTTTAAAAATCCTAAATTCCTTTCTTTTCTTTCTACCCTTTCAACTGTGCACCATGAAAACCTTTCCATCTGGCATCAGAAATGATTCCTTGAATCTGCAACATATTCATCTTGCATTCACTGATCTATCCAACAGTCCAGCCCTTTGTTTGAAAGATTTCTTTCATTTCCAAATGGCACAAGTCTCATGTGCTATAGTGATGCCACTTCAAACATGAACTTCGCTCTCTGAACCAGCCTGGCACACACACTTGTGCAGGTTAAAACAGTCAAGTTTTTCCCCTCCAAGCTCATCTTTCATCACCATCCCCAACAGACACATCCTCCTTGGCAAAGATTAACACTTTGTTAATGAAGTTATGTCATGATTTTTTATTATAGCCGGTGTCTATTCTGCCATTTAACAACAATGTCTTTTCATCTGCTAAGGTGGAGCAATAAATCAATGCCATTAATATTAAGAAGTTCTATTCCAGTAATATCTAGATATCTATTTACCCAATGTACTACACAAATGCGTGGGTAGACAATGACTCTATGCTGAAGGGCAGTTATATAGGTCACTGAATAAAATGAACAGCTAAAACGTTCATAATAAATACTCACATAAATTACTTTCTCTTCATGCACAAGAAAGTGATTTTCACAGATTCTTCCTAGAAATTATCTTGCAGTGAAACTACACAATATGGCAAACTCCACCAATATTATATGCCAACCGTGAGTTTGTAGCAAAAGCATAGTCACTAACGCAAAGAGATATGGTGGAAAACCCTCTAGCACAAGGGAACGGTCTCCATCTTGCAGCAAAGCTAAACAGTAAGCTCCTCAGTAATGAAAACTGCACTGACCTGATCGCAAGTCAAAGGACTACTCATCATGGTGCAAGATGGCTTGAAATAATGGCATTTGCTAGAGCAAATGGTGGATGTGGCATCCACGTCTCTCTGCGGGAGGGAGAGTTAGAACATCAAGATGAGATTACAAGAGGTGAACAAGCTACTTCAGCTGAATGCACATTAACCCTCAGGTGTAGCAAAGAAGAAAACATTTGCCCTGATAGTATTTTTTTAAAAAACAAAAGCAGATTTACCATTGCAAAAGGAAAAGCCATCAAAAAAACTTCGCTTCCTAATGGTCTGGGAGTAGCAATGACCTAATGTTTTTCTTACGGACAAAGTACCCCCAAATATTTATCACAAACCATTACAGCACGCATTGCAACTTTACAAGCCTTCATCAAATTACTTCCACTAAAACGAACACACAAATCTTCCAGCTCCACACTGCCACACACACAGACTCTCCAAGCTCCAAGCCTTCAGCAACCTTCCTCTGATGGACACTTTTTTTTTCAGGAAATGACACAGAGACATAGGTAAAAGGTGATTTAGATAGACTGCTGTGTCACAAATTGTCAGGATCTGATTTAAAGACCTTGCCTTTGTCAAGAAAGACAGTTGGGTGTCTGCTTTAAAGAAGTACTGGGAATATTTTCATCAAAGGTTTGAATTGAAAAACAGTGGGAGGTAAATATCTGAGATGTTGCCAAGAAAGACCGCTATATCCGTGCAATTACCATTAACAGGGGACAGCAGTGGTTCAATGAAGTAATTCAATCTGGTGTCCTACATTTTATCAGACAGCAATTTTGAGTTCTGACATAAAAGGCTGAGAAAGAGGATTGGACTCTCTTCTGTGATATTCAGCCTTAATTCTTGCAATCAGGACATGTGTTCTCTGCTTCAGGAACAATCCTACTATCCCTCCAAATGACTCAGAAGAAGAATATACTAATATTCACCATAACACTAATCATTCACATAGGAACAAGTCGTACTTTGGGCAAGTTTTAGAACTGAGTGCCTGCAGAATTAAGGGAGGGATTTTCCTGCTTAAACATACCAGTATTTCCGTACTTGTAAGTTTTGCAAGAAAACAAAGATCTATTGTTTAAAAGAGTAAACAATATAATGCAGTCTAAATCATAAATGTATTCTTCCAAAATATAACAAAGTGAGGGAGAGACAGTATTTCTTCAGAAAATGGCAAAATTAAAAGTCTGTGGAAGCTCACATCAAAATAAGATCATCACATGGCTTCTTAGAATTAATCTATCCATATTGCATACTCATATTTCCTTAGAGGCTTTTGCACTACCTTTCCCCAGAGTATCCTACCAGTTACTCAAATGACAGTACCGGTGATTTCCAAGCTCACCAGGTTTGCACAGCAGCTCTGCAGGGCAGACCTGAACAGCACACAGCTCCCGTGCCTGAGAGCAGGATGAACTTCCATGCCATCTCAGCACTGCACTCAACATTTTCGTGCCTCCACCACACCACCAACCCAACCAATCACCGCCACTAACCCTTTTTGAAGGGAACTCACCAGATTTTAACCTTTTAAGTCCTTTCTACCATAACCTTTTCTTTTTGCACAAAGGTGTGCTATTCTACAAATTTTCAAGTAACATGCTGCAGAAATCTTGCAAGGTTTTCCATTGATTTTAAATGCACACAAGAGAAAATCCATTTTATATTTTTCTGAGTAAAATCTCACCACAAACAATAACACCAGCAGACAGTTTGCATCAGAAACAGTCCAGAGTTGTTCTTTCCACTTGCCTTACAAAACGAATTCACCAAGTTCAAAATTTAAGCTACAAGAGCAAACTGGCTCTTGTTTCATACAGAACATACATGGTCAGCCACCTCTAAATATGATACAAAACCAGAATTTATCAATGAAGAACATACTCGAGTATTGCATATCCCTTTTCTTTTCATGAAATTATACAGAATCTCCTCTAGAGACCCCCAAAACTACCTTTCCTCCAAAATATTAACCATGCAATAAATACATTCAATGCTACTGAGCATTCTCTTTTAATGATATGAAACTGAGACCCTTGGAAGATGAAGGCTTTGTATATGACAGCTTAACTGCTTGCAATCAAACTAATTTGCAGTACGATGACCTGAAATGAGTTTAAAAGCACCATAATGCGTGTTTAGCAATCAGTGAAGCAATTCTTTATTATTCAGGTTCACATTTGCAATTTGTGTCACATGTTACGGGAAAGAGAAAAAGAAGGAGAACAACAACAACAAAAAAATCTTTTTCCTTTGCAACAGCTGATGAGCAAAACATGAGTTACATGTAACATGGGCCAAATCTAGACTGACAGCAAACCTTAAGTCTTTCTGCTACTTACATAAGTCTTATAATCTCCAGAACAGGAAATTATAAAATTAAAATTTTTCTTATAAATGATCCTATCTTGATTTTTCTAAACTTTTTTTCTTGGGAAAAAATGTTTAGGGAAGTTCACCCAAAGTACCATCAAAAACATGTACTGAGCATGCCTCAAGGTTTTTAAACTGTAAATTAAGCTATCTACCGACCACCTGCAATACTTCTCTCTTCGGCTGACAACAAAAGGTAAGAGACCCTTCTGGCAAATAATGGAGATTTTCATATAATCCCTTCAAATACATAAAATTCCATATTTCATTCCTTTCTCTACATTGCCTCCATTCACTACATTTGTTATCCTTGAGAAAAAGATGGCTCCAACAAGGTAAGCAGAGAACCATACACAGAAGCAGAAGGAAAAGTGACTAACAAGCTCAAAGCATTCGGTGAACACCAACAGCAGTAAATGTAACACACCATGCCAGAAAAAAAACCAACAGGAACCACATGAAAAGGCAAAACTTTCATGTATTTTGAGCCGAAGGTTCAAAAAAAAAAAAAAAGAAGCCAAAGATACTAAACAGCACAAAACGGCTCAGTTCTAGCAACTAAAGCAGGAGTGGGCCTGGGCCAGGAAAGCAAAGGCCTCCAAGGCAGCCAAGAAGCACACTCTATCTCAGCACTGCTCAATCGTAAGTGGTAACTCCTTGGGGACATTGTCTCCTGAATCACCGAATTTATACGGGTCTGTCCTAAAAAAATGAATCACTGCACTGCTCACACAGAGGATGAAAATCTTTTTCAGCAATGAGGGGGCAAACCTGAAACACCCAATATTCTGAAATCTGCTCTCAGTTCTGCTTAGTTGGGTAAGAGACTACTGCTGTCCCCAGCTTTCCTTGTTTAAGATTTGGACAATATAGTTCCACCCAAAGAAAAGAAAAACTGTGAGGATTAGTTTTCTAAATTCAAAGCATTTTATTCAAAAGGCACGAGCAGGCGTTAGGGCAGAGGTCTACAGTGCATGAGGCAACACCATTCAGAAGGGCTGCAAAAATCACTCAGACCTTCATCATCCCCATTCAAAGCGATCAGAGTAGAAACTTGCCTTGACCAAATTCCTACCCAGGTAATTTATTCTGCTTGCCTAAACATTCCTCAAATATTGAGTTAATATGGTGTGTTTTTCTTAACTTCTAGAAAAATACAGTTTCGCTCTCCAAAACCAGTTGTTTTGCTCCAGTTATTCTCATTATTAGTGGGATGCTGGAAACATACGCATGCCTGCTTTTGCTGTTGTTCTTGCTTTGATGGTCATATCGTTAGCAAACTCTTTAATGAGTTTCAGTTCTCCCTAGGAACACCACTACAGTTTATAAATGCTAAAATTAATAGACCTGGGGTATATTTTATTACATGTAATGCATTTAGTTGGCAATGACGATGCCTCCCTTACAGCAGCTGTTATAATAAACTGCATTTTCAATGGCTCCTGGAAAACAAAAGACAACACCTAGAAGATTTCAGATAAAGAAACACAAGGGTTTCCAGGTCTCACCGGTCCACACCGTATCTGCTTCAATGAGGTCTGCAAATACTAATAAGTAATTACAACTCACAGATTTCTACCGGGGATCTTGTCCACTTTTCTTGAATCTGAATTTACTACCAGAAGAATCATAACCTTTGTTGTCAGCTTCACTTCTGCAAAGAATGGGCACATGGAGATTCTGAAGTGGAGCTAAAATGGATTTTAGTATACCCTTCACAATAATAGTTGGTAAAACTAATTACAGTGAGAAAACTGGAGATCATTCATTACCCTACTAGGCAAATTAGGATTTGTTAACAATGATTTACAGTGCCAAACACAGGGTAACAAGGATTGCCTTTTCAACTGTGTTCACAGGGGACGTGACAGTTTATTGTATGACAGCATCCAAAAAGCCACTGCTGTAGTGCTTTTGTAGACCCCATGGTATTTCCGGCAGATACACACTTTTGCATAAGCAAAATACATTTAAATGTTTAGCTTCTAAAGTCAAGCACAAAAAAGAGCTGAGCTGAGCAACTAAACCCACCTGCAAGAACAGTAAGTCTTTATTTAGCAACCTCACCATGTACACGATGTGGAGTAAAGTATCATATCCCCCCTGTAACATTAGCTGGCTGAATTTATTAAACCTCTTTCAAATGATACTTTTGATCTAATCTGTTTCTCTCCTGTGGAAACTATTAGGTTTTACTGTACTCTCTAAACGCACTCCCACCTGAGGGGGTCAAAAACATCACACATTTGACCACCTCAAAGAACAAAACACAGGCTACTCAGGATCATGCCACTGCATACAGACCGGGCACTGAAGGAAAACAGACTGGGTTTAAGGGCTCTACCTGAGAATATGAGCCCAGAGAATGTGCTGGTATAACTAATTCCACGTTTCTTCTGTAAGGTAATGTCTTGGGTGAAAATCAGTACTATTGCATAGTGAAATAGCTGGCCTTATCTAGGCCAAATACTGGTTTTCCATCATCTCTATACTAATACCACTGGTGCTCCACTTATTCTCCTTGGGATGAGTTTTTAGAGCTCTGAGTAATGTAATGCAACATTGCACAACACAGTGTCCCAGTGGCATGCTGTAACTACGTAAACATCTGCTGAACCGAACCCACTCAGGGCCAAATTGGATAGCACAACTGATTAGCTGGAGCCTTTGGGAATATGCTCACGATTTATGTTTGTCTGAGTCACCAGCCCATGTGCAAATCACATTTTTCGTTTTTCTTCCTTTTTTTAAGGTGGAGCAAGAGCATTGTCTCTGCCTTTTTTGTTTTTGGTTTTTTTTTTTTTTTTTGGGGGGGGGGGGCGGGGGGGGGGGAAGCCGCTAACCAAAAATAAGCGTTAAAAAAAGGAACAGAAAACCCTCAGAAATTGCCACAAAGACTTGAAAAACAGACCAATGCAAGAAACGGAAAGAAGTTGCCATAAACAGAGAAACTGTACAGCTGCCAAAGAACCTGATAATCTTGGGAATTGGGTTTGTCGTTTAAAAATAAAATACTCAGTTATTTAGGTTTTGAATTCTGTTTTGGTTTGTGCTGCAAACCAATGAACCACCTGGATCCTTTAACGTGACTTTGGCTGGGTGTGAGACAGACAAAGAAAACTAGCAAACATCATTATCTGTAGTCAGAGAAGAGAAAAAGTTTTACTATTATTCAGCTTCCAATCATATTCCAAAACTTCTCTCCCAACCTCCTGAAATCATAAACAGCTGGACAATGTTAAAAACTCACATAATTAAAATTCACCTAACTTTTTTTTTAAACACTAAAAAGGTGGGTTTTTTCCCCTAAAATCCTAACTACGTTCCAATTACCTGATCTGACTTCTCAGTGAGATGTAATCTACCTTATAATCTATCTCTGATGAGAGACAATGACAATTTGCTATTTAAAAAAAAACCACAAAAACAAACCAAAGAAAACTAGGAGTTTTTCCAGGAAGCATTTAGTTAGGATTTCTTAGGGTGCACCAACATTAACAACGCATCCCAAGCTTTTTTTTCACATGCACCAATCAAACTGGACTGATCCCATAGAAAACAATAAAGTCAGGCCAGTACAAAAGGCTTATACCAGACCTAGAAAGATTTTTTTACCTCTGTCTCCTCTTTGCTGGATATTGATTTAGTAATATGTAAAAAGGATAGGCAAGTATCCACTCTGACAAGGAGTGCCAAGACAGGTGAAAGAGATTCCAGCAACAATGAAAATCGCTTTTCAACAAAATCTGCAGAGCATACTAGCACCTGTGAAAGAAGCAGAAGGTAAGTTCTTCCTAACCAGAAAAAAACTTGTAGAGATACTTAGAACTGCTCAACAACTTTTGCATCATTAACACTCATTCAGTGGTTACTCACACATGTCCCACACTGCTGAAGGTACCTAATTAGAAAGTCTGTTTAATCAGTGGCAGTTCTGATCATCCCGGCTAGGTCTGACTTAGCCTGAATCACTTCATGGAAATTCTCAGCCCTCTCCATGGACTTCACAGCAAAGGTGGGCTGCCAAAGCCAACAGTGTGAATGTCCTCCCCTAAGCGCGTGCGTTTTCCCTTCACGTACTTCTTTCCAAGAAGCACTAATGCAGAGGCAACAAGAACATAAGAATACAGTCTCCCAATGTGCCATTCAGAAACATACCTAGTTACGGCATAAAACCAGGCAAGATTTCAGCCTTCACCACTACTACTGCAAGTGCATAATGAATTACTGGGATGGAACTATCACACAGATATTAGAAAAATGGTTTTGTAGTACTGCAAAGTGTCAGGTTTATAAACATCTCCTTAAGCACTCAGTGAACTCAAGAGGCTCTCTACAGAATAAAAAGATCCAAAAGTAACTTTTGCTTTGCTGTAGCATGCACAGCATCCACAAACACTGCAGAGACATGACCCACCACCCATCAAATCCCAGTGCCTGGCACACACACGGTTCTTAAAGGAGATTCCAAGTCTGACAAGTATTAGCTCCATTACGTACATGCTAGGTAACACGGCCCAAACATACCAGATTCCATTATTGCTTTGATTTCAACAGCAAATACAAGCTAATTAATCCATACCTCAGCATTCATTCATTTCTGAATAAAACCTGCTTCCATCTGCGTTCCTGCTTCCTGTAGCATATGTGGTTGATAGTGAATCTACTATTAGTACATTTTAACTTACCTGGTTGCCTGCGTTGCCTTTGGTGCTGCTACAGTACATAATATTTTGTAGTTCAAAGCACAACATATATTGATCAATAATTTCCACAGGCAAAAGCTTTATTATTATCTATTAAACTAAGAACTAGTGTTGTTTTATTTGAAACCAATGACCCTTGTTTTGATGTTCTGGGTTAACACTAAACACAAAAACTAACAGTCTTTTCTAGTTAAAAGCTTTGGAAAAAAGTCAATTCAAGTGCATATTCTTTTGCACTTTGATAATACAATAATTACATTTATCAGAAACACATGCTAATTGGATCATCCTGGAGCATTTTTCTCATTGTCTGGTACCGCAAAACACATCTGGGTTTTATTTGCCCCATGTTAAGTTAATAAGGGTACGGACTTTTTAAAAACAATAAGCAAAATAATCCTGAAAACAATTTTCTGAAGTGGAAAGGGAGTACAAAACCTGCCACGTTTCATTCAAGACTATGCAAGTGCAAAAATGACTTTAAGATTGAAACTGACGGATGTTTTCTATCTACTCAGCTATTAGTGAAGAAAGAAAAAGAAAGTTAAAGAAATCTTGTTACTATGACTATACATAAGAGACAGTGCAGTTAAATGTATCATATTAATGGAACCTAGTAAGGGATGTCTCCTCCACCTACACAGATCCAAATTAGTATGATGTAAAGTACCAATACATTGGCACTAGAAGATGTCAAGCTTCTTCTTGTTACTAAACCCTTAACTCGGGAGAATTGGAAACTTTCAAGCTTTTCGCTGGAGCTTAGGGGATGTTGACACCTTCCAGATTTTCACTTTACTGGACCAACCCACAGACAGTATGGTGCAAGGGAACAGCAGATGGCTTTTCTTCTGTTACCTCTGCTTCCTAAAGATGAAGCTGAACATTGTTCTTAAAGCATGCATATTCAGCTCTTGCTATAAGGAGAACAAGGTTTATTTATATACGTTAAAGCCTTCCATCCTGTATTATATTTGTCCCATTCCTGAGCATGTCTGTATACGTTCATATGATTTGAATTTTAGATGCCCAAAGGCAAGCAAATCACTCTGAGCTGTGGAAAGACATTCAAGTTTTAGTCTTAACGCAAAATAAACGTTGAGCCATTTGACGTTATTTTTCCCTTCATCCCCTCCCTCTTAAAAATACATATGACACAAAACAGAGGAAGTGTTGAAAAAAATAAACCAGGTTTTTTCCTGTTACACAACTTACCTTACACTGATTTGGGCTTTGGTATAATTAGAAAAACTACGGCAAAACATTTTCAATTGATCATGCTCTTTTGAGACCTTACCACTGGCAGAAGAACGGACACTTAGTTTGTGCAGAGGTCCAGGGTAAATCCAGCAGGACACGGCATTTCTTGAAGGTATTAAGCAATTTTTGTGCTTGCATTTTACACTTTACATGTGAGGTCACACACACACAGTTTAATCCCATAGCTTTCTTATACGATCACAGACCTCTATGAAAAAAGACTAAATTTCACCATGTACTAAGGGTAGAAAATTACTCTCTGGGAATCTGACAAGAGAGCAACAAATTTTTTCCATCGTGTAATCGAAGACTATATAGTTTTATTTCCCCCAGAGTTTGATGAAAAGATAGAAGCAGGCTTTGATTATATTATTAACTATACAGAGCAATGCTATAGAAAGTCTCACTGCATTTTACCCACCTGTTTTTGGACATACATAATGCTCTATTTCTCCTGCAGATATTATAAATGCAGAAAAGACATGCTTGAAGAATACAGCATAAATTACAAGGGAAACAGGACATGAGCAATTTAAATACAAATCTTGGAGGAAAATAAGCAGTGCATTGGCTTGACTGGAAAGCATTTTTTACTCCCAAACTTATCTGTGCAAGGAAAAGGTAGACTGATGAATGTGGGAATAAACAGGTAGAAAGGTAGGATTATAGACTGCTAAATCAATAAAGAGGCATGCAAATAAATGACCAAAAAAAAGACTGAACAATTATCAAACCATCTGGGGCCTGATCCTCTTCTCACAACATAAAATGTGAATCTAGCATAAATACAATTACAGCTGTGTTTTCCAAGACAATCTGTGAGACATGGGCCTTTTAAACCAACAGGCAGAAATTGCTGTCGTGTTCTCTGGACTGTGGTACACAGCAGATGAGACAAGACCACCATGATGGGCTCTTTAAAGTCTATGATTCAGTAAGAATTGGTACAAGGGGAAATCAAGATGCTACCGTCTCAGATTAGAGAACTGGTAAGACCATGGTTCATTTTATTTGCTATAATTGTGTAAATTAAATGCTGCTAGAATTTATGTAGTAATTAGTATGACACCTAATTAGTTCAGGAAAACATTGACCATCATGTCTGATATATTATTTACGATGCATTTGTGGAGGAAGAAATAGAAAGAGATAAGTTAACCTATTGAGCAGACTGAGATTGGTTATTTATTCCTGTTTCTATATAATAAGGCACTTCCGTTTCAGGAGTAATGCTATGCTGTTCAGAGGCACATGTGTTAAAGTTGAGATACACTTACAAAGTAGCCTGTTCCCAAGCTGGAAGGAGCTGAGCTCTGCAATAAAAACACAAAGACAAAGTGGAAAGTCAGTGATGGTTTTTAACACGTTCCAATCCACATAGCTCATTACCAGCCCTTTCCAAGCTTTTCATCACTACATCACAGCACCAATGTGCTGCCCCTTGTCATCTGCTACTGAAACAAACACGGTGTTGCTTAATTTTTCCCTTTACATCTCTCAACGAGTCTGAGATGGTAACGTGCTATTTACTGAATTCCAAGCTTCTGCGGTGGACGTAATTGCCAATTTATTTGACAGGCAGCTGGGTAATGAATTAATGATGGCATTTCGCCCTGCACTGAGACTAAACAGACACTCATCAACCAGCCTCCCTGACATGCTGACATTCAATGCCCTGGACTCCAGCTACTCAGCTTTGTGGCCACAAAGGGGCAGGCAGGAGGGGGAAAAGAAAAAAACTAGACTGACTTCAAAACAAAAAGCCCGGTGGGTTTGGATGACTTTTTCAGTGTATGACCTGTTTGCCAATTTATTCCCGAAAGGCCCCGGTTAGTACACACACACTGCTTTTCTAAAATGAGACATTTTGTAAACATAATTAGTAGTCTGAAATGTAAAGAACGCGTGGGCACAGAGAAGCTGCTTCAGTCAATGTACCATTTCCTGGAGAACCCAGTCACTACAATTTCCCATTTGGATGTCCACACTGTTTGACAAACCAAGGATTTAAAAAGAAAAGAAAAAACAAACAACACATATCTGCAGTACGGAACAGATTCCAAAACTCAAACCCATAAAAATTATTAAAAGCAGTATTACTACCACTAAAAAACAATCAAAAGATTTAAATGTTTTAAAAAATGCATCATGAATTTCAGTTTAAATGGGACACGATCACAACATCTATGTTCACAGGAATTAAGGAGATAAAGGGTTTTGTTTCATTAGTTTTTCATCTAAGCAATGGGGATTACACAGCAGGTTCTCTTAGAGACATGGTGAGAGACCTAAACATCTCAGTCCTAATCCAGGTCACTGGCTGTTATATTAAAGGGTGAACAGCTCCCAACGCTACAGCCCTATCACCTGAAACATTTCAAGCCAGGCTAGTCAATGAACAACGAAGCAAAACACGAAGGATAATTCTTTAGTGAGCAGTGGGTAGTCCAGATGACCAGTCTTTAACTCCTCAGAGTTCACGTCCTGTTCCTTAGCACAACCTCACTCTCAGCAATGACACAGTTCAGTGATTACCAGGAACTGCACAGGGGCCCCAGCCAGCCTTGGCAAAACATTGGAAACATGCGGAATTTGCATCGTTGTCATCCCTGTTCTGAGACACTATTGCAGGGGACCCTTACAGCAAATTCTCCCCATTTCTGATTGTGGAGTGCAGCACTGACATAAAAGAAAATAAACCCCCTACAGGGGTCTTACAGTATCTTTTTACTGAGCTTGGCATGGCAGAAATAGATTGTGCTAAGAAATCTAAATTTAGCAACAAAATTCATTGCAAATAATCAGAATATTACTGCGTGTTCACCAAAGCACTACTAAAAAGAGAGCTTTAGAGAGGTTATGTACTTATATGGGAAGGCCTTCTGGTTTAAGACATTAGAAGCTGAAGACTGAGCAAGAGGAAATTACCTTGGCAGTCATAAGGGTACCACTATCATAAAATCCAACAAATTCTTTTGGGACATCTTATATGAACAAACAGAAGTGCTACAGAGATTTGGAAGGTATGTGGTTCCTGCCCCCTAATACTCTCTTATCTTCCATGTCGTGGCTACTGAAGGACTCAAGATCTGCAGTCTATGGATTTGTTATCAGCATGCAAGGGGAGCTCCAACAGAAATAAATAAATTCCTAGGTCCTTCTGGCCCCGCTCTTGCTGCTCTGGTGCCTCATGCTCCCTCTGCCACCATCATCCACAGCAAGACCCACCTGGTCCCAGTGACAACACCCCTGAAAGCAACTCTTCAACAGCATCACACTGTGGTGCAGAGGAATGGGCAGCGCGGATACAGGAACACACGCCGCAAGACCCCTGGGCTCAGCCCGACTGCTCTGCTTCCCTCTGCATCCCTGTGACCATGCAGCTAGGAACAACCTGGTACCCACAGCCCCAGACATGACACAGCCCAGCTACCGCTTCCAGCTAGAAAGTTCCCTTCGTGGGCCACATACAATGGTTTTCTGAGCCACTACAGCCCGTAGACTGCAGCTCTGCAACACCTGGTAGACAGAGCGTTTCAGCATACTCTAGTTTAGAGTCTAGTGCATTTACTCTCCTGGTAAAGTACATCATATATACTGCCTTTCACTTTACTCATTCTGCTTTCTGCTTCCTGCCATTTAAATTCTTTTAATTTAGGCTAGAGATCTACCCACAAAGTACAACGTGCGCAATCATTATAACTGCTTTTAAGCTATGTACAGATGCCAATCGAGTCCCACTCTTTCACTCCCAAATTTTAAAACTTACTTCACAGGCTGAAAGCTCCAAAGTTTGCATTCTGCATCTGTGTGTAATTTTTATTCCAAGTTTTGGAAGGATCAAGTATCAAAACAAAACAATAAAAAGGAAAAAAAAAAAGAATAAGCAAACAAAATATTTCCCACTGAATATTTCCATTCCTTCAAAAGCAATGCTGCAATGGCCATGGGAGGACAGTTGAAACATAGCAGTCAAATGACTTTTACTGAAAAGAAACAGCTGTGCACTTTCAGGGAACTTGAGTTTTCTGGATGGAAATATAGCCCTTCACACATTGCATGCTGCATATGGATAGTACGGTTTGCAAACTCTTTTTAATTGAAGACTGTATTGCACATGCATGAATGACTAAGTTAGCTGTGTTGTGAACTGTGTGTTGACAGAGCATATACGCTGAAGCAAGGGCTATGCAAGAAGACAGCTTCTCACCTTTTTTGATAACTCCCAATAGCGAAAGGATCCTACTACCCAGTGCCCAGCCTTGGTACCAACTGATGAATGTGATACTGTGTATGCAGCATCTTTACAAGCCCATGCTGAGTCGTGATCCTGTACTGGATGGTTCTACATCTCTTATATAAAGTGTGCCTATAATAGAGGTAATGGTTTCACTTTCCGAAACCCTTTGCAAAATTCGACATTAGATATACTATTTGATATTCACACAACCACCAGCAGAAGCCTGCATCATGTGCCCATCAGCAAAACGCAAGTCACTTGCTTAAAATTAAAAGGGGGTTTGATTTTGTTATTTTTCTTCTGCTTTTTTACTTTTTTTTTCTTTTTTTTTTCTTTTTTTTTTTCTTCCTTCCTTAAAGAGAAGAACTTTTGGCCCAGGAGCAAAAATGTTGTAACCCTCATGTAAGCATTAGTTTATTGTGTACCAAAGAAAATTACATCCTTGAGGTCTTGGAAGGCACAGTTATACCCATTTTGCATATATATTGTGCATTACTTGGGGAGCTGGGTGGGGAGAAGGACTGTGTTGTACATATTTGTTCTGGCTATTGTTTATGCAGGTCTGACTGAATGAAGGAACAGTGGGTATCATTTCAATTTCTGATGTCAACATCAAATTACTTATTTAATTTCATGCCTGGCGAAGCATTGTATAGCTACACGCAGAATCATTTCACTTCATTTGTTATGCTGTGTTTTCTTGGCGATTGGCTTGCCTTCCAACTGACAGCTTTAATTACGACATGAATTTGATTGCACTGCCGAGGAATTAACATAATGCAACAAAGCATTTAAGCACCCAACCTCAGACACACAAACACACACATACACACCCTCGCATACACACACACACAAAGAAGCAGCCACTGCAGCTGATCAGCTTCTGGCACACATACACACAAACACACACAGAGCTTTGCTGGTGTTACTCCGCTTTAGATCAATCAAGATTAGCAGGGATATTCTGGAGAAGGAAAAGTACGAAGGATTTCAAAGCACACAGCTCAAAGACTGTTCCTCAACTGGTCTTTCTTTGGACTCATACACAGGTGGGAGGAACAAGAGACAAAGAATTCAAAGTATCCCATATTTAAGGCCAAAACCATGAGCTGCCCACAGGATTACACTGATGGGGGTGCAGACACCTTCCTTCCCCAAGCAGACAGCAACAGACCTGCTGGGCAGGGCACTCCACGCCTTAACTGCTCACTGATACCTCACCGTAACCTATTCATTAGGGCAAAGCACACACTGCAGTAGGAGCACACAGCTACAAAGCACTTGGGAAAAGGAAGCCCTCATGAAAGAGTGTGTCAGCACTGATGAGAACCCAGGACAAGACCTTTCATGTAGGGGACAAACGGAAAGATTCCTGTCACACTCCCTGTTCTAGAACTGGAATGATACTCTACACAGAAAGATGCCAACTCTTTCCCCCAGGTTGTAATGGTCAGCAATCTGCTACATCACATAGACACATGCAAGTCTCTGGGGCTGGATGTTATCTGCTCAAGAGTACTGAGGGAGCTGGGGGGGAGCTCACCGAGCCGCTCTCCATCATTTACCAGCAGTCCTGGCTAACCGGGGAGGTCCCAGTGGACTGGAAGTTAGGAAATGTGATGCCCACCTACAAGAAGGGCTGGAAGGAGGATCCGGGGAGCTACAGGCCTGTCAGTCTGACCTCGGTGCCAGGGAAGGCCATGGAGCAGACCATCCTAAAGCCCTTCAAGTGGCACATAAAGGACAACCAGATGATCAGGCCCAGCCAGCACAGTGTTATGAAAGGCAGGTCCTGCTTGACTAACCTGCTCTCCCTCTATGACAAAATGACCCACTTAGTGGATGAGGGAAAGGCTGTGCATGTTTACCTGGACTTCAGCAAAGCCTTTGACACCGTTTCCCACAGCATTCTCTCCTGGAGAAACTGGCTGCTCATGGCTTGGACAGGAGTGCACTGTGCTGGGTAAAAACTGGCTGGATGGCCAGGCCCAAAGAGTGGTGGTGAATGGAGCTACATCCAGCTGGTGCGGGTCACAAGCAGTGCTCGCAGGGCTCAGTGCTGGGGCCAGCCCTGTTTAACGTCTTCATCGACGTTATGGGGGAGGGGGCTGAGCCACGCTCAGTCACTTTGCAGGTGACACCAGGCTGGGGGGAGTGCTGACCTGCTGGGGAGCAGGGGGCTCTGCAGAGGGGTCTGGGCAGGCTGGGCTGGTGGGCTGAGGTCAGTTGTATCAGGTTCAACAGGGCTCCGTGCCGGGTCCTGCCCGTGGGTCACAGCAGCCCCAGGCAGCTGCGGGCTGGGGGCAGGGGGCTGGGAACTGCCCAGCGGGAAAGGGCCTGGGGGGGCTGGTTGATGGTCAGCTGAGCTTGAGCCGGCAGAGTGCCCAGGTGGCCAAGAGCACCCTGGCTTGGATCTGAAACTGTGTGGCCAGCAGGACCAGGGCAGTGATGGTCCCCCTGTACTCAGCACTGGGAAGGCCGCACCGTGAATCCCGATTTGGGCCCCTCACCCCCAGACAGACACAGAGATGCTGCAGCATGTCCAGAGCCGGGCAGGGGCTGGGGAAGGGGCTGGGGCACAAGTGTCATGAGGGAGCTGGGGGTGTTCAGCCTGGAGAGGAGGGGGCTCAGGGGGGACCTTCTCGCTCTCTACAGCTACCTGAGAGGAGGGTGTAGCAAGAGGGGGGTTGGTCTCTTCTCCCAAGTAACAAGTGACAGGACAAGAAGAAAGAGCTTCAAGTTGTGCCAGAGGAGGTTTAGACTGGATAGCAGGGAAAACATCTTCATCGAAAGGTGAGGCACTGGATGTCAAGCATTGGAACAGGCTGCCAGGGAGGTGATTTGAGTCACCATCCCTGTAAGTATTTAGAAGATGTGTAGATGTGGCACTTGGGGACGTGGTTTAGTGGTGGGCTTGGCAGTTCTGGGTTATTGGTTGGACTCAATGACCTTAAAGGTTTTTTCCAACCTAAACGATTCCATGACTCTACGATTTCTTGTTCTGCAAAAGCAAGCAGAAGCCAGTCAATCCACCTTTCTGTTGTGCACCAAGAGTGGAAAACCTGTGCTGCCTCCCTGCTGAAGACCCCATATGAGACTCCTTTCCTATTGATCCCCTCACTAAAAGCCTGGAACCAACTGCAGAGGCAGCAGGCAGGGCTGAGGGTGCCCAGGGAAACTTGTCAGCCCTCTCCTGCCAGTGCAGGCTTGCACTGCCACTGCATCATCATTACCAAAATGATGAGCAAGGTTCGCTCCACAGACAGCTGTTTTTTAACAGGACTAGCAATGACTTTATAGCTCAGTGTGAGTTTCAGTTCTGTTGCAGATCAGGAATTTAGGAATGTGTACCAAAGAAATTGGATTTTTTGATTTGTTTTTGATTATCAAAGAGGTGAATGAACCCCTGAATACTCCACGTGTTTGCCATCCAGATCAGCTGTAACTCTCATGTTTTCCTCAAATAATCTCCTGACTGCTTTCTAAAATGTGGCTAAAAAGTATCTTGTGTATTCCATAGTGAGAAGACTCAAGTAAAAATAAATATATACAGAAAGATACGGAAAACAAGTTGACTGAGATCCAAGCTGAGGAGAAGAGAAAGCGCTGCCATCTTGTCTCCAAGCGAAATCTCAACAAAATGAATTCTACTACTGGCAAGATTTTGATGAGATTAAACTGACTAGAGCACCCTATATATAAAGGAGGAGCAGCTCTCCAATTTCTCTTTTAGGGCCCTGGAGCTACCTCTGCCCATAAAGGAAAAAACAAGTTGTCATTCCAAAAAATTCTATATAGGGGAGAAAGGCAGAGAGAAATGGGTTTATGAAATTAGAACGGGGAAATGTATAAGGGCACTATCAAATGTTTGCAATGGAGCATTCAAGCAATCATTATCCCTAATCTAGCAGAGGTCAAGTTCTCTGCTAATTATGTTCTCTCACAGAGGGGTGTATGCGTGTGTGTACACGTGTGCGAGATGAAGACAAAGAAGGAATTGATGGAAATCAGTCTCACTGCATTGCATCTGACAAGAACATAGGATATTCCTCTTCCTACTGTCTGATGCTATTTCAAGCCTCATTATGACAGAAGTCTCCTGTTTAACATGGCCTTTTCATTGAATTATCTTCTTTTCATTTTTGACCACCTCTCTCGCAAATGCTGCAAATTACCTGCTTGGATCTCATTAGCCTGGAAAGGAGTCATCCCTTGTAAACACACTTTGCATCAATCTGCGTTATCCAAGGACTGTAGGTACATTTACAATATGCAGAATTGAAAGATATCTGACAGGAGAGGGAATGAAGTCACTGACATGTCAGTTTGCAACTGGATATTCATTATACTATCTCCCTCATTCTGCATCTGTCACTAAGCTATCACTTAGGCTCCGCATTAAAGCTCATGAAGCTAACATTTCTGTTTCAGCAGCTTACTTATAACTAGGGATTTGAAAATTGATCATCTACCTAGAGTGTATGCACTTCATTCATTACACATATTTCCATGCAGCAGCCATGCTTAATCTTACAATGCTGTCAGGCTACATCAGTGGAGATCCATTACCTTTCATGTCCAAAATTTGCTTTCTGACCTCAGGGTTAATGTGCCTGCAATATTTTATATTTTTGCTCTATCTTCCGCTGAGTACAATTTTTTTTTCTGGTAAAATAGTTGTAAAACCAGAAAAGGATCTTCAGATGAAACTTACTCTTTTGTCTGTAGGGTTTTTTTCTGGGCAGTAATTGGTAGATATCATTAGACAACACACTCCTTGAAAACATACTATTTAAAATAACCTTATTAAGCTCTTGATGCATCTTTGTGCGTAAGAGGACAGTTCAAGGCGGGCTCATCCATAGCTGGAAGTGGAAGTATCACTACCACTTTGTAAGGCCCTGTCATTTAAAAACAGGACCTGCTTGTCTTTGGGAGAGAGAGAAATGCAGAACAGTATTTACATTCTTAACTGAAAGAGTCTGGGAAAGGCCACCACACACTTGGGCAAGATGAGAGTTCTCTTGTGCATGTTTTTCAAGTCTCAGCTGAACTGGCAACACCAGACCACAGAGAGACATGCTTGTATTGCAATGAATTATCAAAGCAAAAAGGAACCTTACTTATTAAGCAAAACATACATTATGTATAACGTTTTAAAATATACATTTTCTCATATATTTACATAACGTTCCTTTTGAGCAACCTGTGAATCCCTATGTCCTCTCTCGGGTGCACTAGGGAAGTTGTATTTGCTCTCTACTTCCTTTTAATTCACCATAGTGCCAAGAAAAAGGGAAAGTACTGTAAAACATCAGAGGAAAACTGTATTTGATCGGTGCAAGGGGAACCAGGACTCTGCTCTCACTGCCAGGTCTGGCACTGCAATGCTGTGAGCTGCTGGGAAGCTCAAATAAGCCTCAGAGCTCTCCACTCAGCACATTGCAAGGGAGTGACAAGGCTAAATTAAAACCGTGTTTTGTAAGGAGCTGTGAAATTTTTGGCTGCAAGGTGCTATGTAACTGTGAAGTTCATTGCAGCAACTTCTCAGCTGCCACAGGGCTCAAAGCAAGCTAGGATGGCAATGGTGACAGGCTGATGGTCAGCTTCCATCCACTGCTACCTGTACAGAGCATTTTACTTACTATCTCCTCTGGTTTCACTCTTTTCTTCAAAAGACATCTTACAGTCCTGAGACTGACCTCACCTGACAGCTATGAAGGGCAGGCTCTGAAGGGTCTAGCTGAATGTAACCATAAAGGTTGGCTCTGGGGGAGGAATGGACTTCTAAAATAATGTGGCAAAGGTATGAGGAGAGTGCTACAGAATTCACACCTTCACAGGAAAAATAAAAAATAAAAAAAAAAATCAGACGGCTGTTCCAGTGATATGCACAATTCAGCAGAAATTGCTAGCTGTGTGCCTTCAGGTTTACATTTGCACAACGAAACATATCCTTTACAAAGGTATTTCTTTTAATGTCTGCTCAATTCAGTATTATTGGATTGGTCTATTGAGGACACCATCTGGTATCTGTCATCTAAATCTACATGGACATGCTATTGATAAAATCCCCATTTCCAAAATGTGGGTTAGTTAAAAGAAGGGCCATATTGCTGGCTGATACAAATCGGTCTGACTGATGTAGCTACCCATGCTTTTACCAGCAAAGGATCTGACCTACAAAATCCCCAATTTAGATACTCTTTTGGGACAGGGCTGTCTTTATATCCTGTGTTGTAAAGCGTGTAGCACAGAGGACCCACAGCCATGAATAAAACACTCAAGGATTGTGATGGTACACATAATAAATAATAATAACAGAAAGATTTCTGTTGTCATTCATATGTTGAAGTAACTCATGCGCGTCATTCAGTGAATGGCCAGCATTCTTCAATGGAGAAAAACATTCTCCATAGAGCTGCCATCTTAGGACCTTCCACAGCAGTTTAGGTAGAGCAATCAAGGCAGAGCTTATGCTATTGTTGGCCATGTTATATCAATTCATTATATATAAATTAGTTGAGTCTCTCTAGACACTCTTAATACTTTTCATAACGACAGTATTTAGCCCAAAGAAATACATTCTTTTCCTCCCCCACTTGGGGTAAAAAGAAGCCATCCCACTTCTCAACTATGCAAAGCATTTTAACTTCATTAAATGGCCTTCAACTATCTCAAAATGAACGAGAGTTTTCACACAGACAGACATTTCTTTAAGAAAGACCAAACTTTAGGAAGTTTACTGAACTGGGGCAGGAGACCTAAGTTACATCTTCCTCTCCCACCCCCCACAAAAGGAAGGGGATTTTAGCAACTAACTATCCCAGAAACTAAATCCTGTTATGACTTATGCCCCTCAGAAAACTATAGCAGGGGTTAATCAGAGCTGTATCTGGCTGCAGGAGTATTACTTACGTCACTGAGTCTTTCCCGAGAGCTACTTCGATGGAAACCTTTCGATTCCCCACTGGCGCTTTCACTGTCACTGTCTCGGCAACTGTTTTGACCTGGCTTGAGCTGCAGAAAAGAGAAAAAACAAAGAGAGCAGGAGTTTAGCCTGGTTCAGGTAAGTCCCCTTGTCCACTGCTGCTCTTTAACCCAAGCCCACATCTACACAAAGCAGCGTTTACATGGTGCTTGCAGCACTGCCTCCAGCACAGTGCACTCTTGGTGCCAAGGCAGCATCTCAGCGAGACCATGAATGCAGAGAGCAAAGCGATCTCGCGTATGGGACAGCACCTGTGCAGGCCACCCTGCAGGTAGAAGGAGGCAACATTCACATTCCAAGGAAACCACAGTTTAAGACCTTCATTTTGGGAACTTTTAGACTTCTCAAGTTTGTTATGCCACAGATGCGGTTTTTAAAGTTACCATCACATCAAAGCATGCACAGAATTAACCCCTCCCTCATTACAGCATGGAAGTATTCAGGATCTGAGATCAATGGCAATCTCCCCAAGGGAAGGAGTAGTCATCACTCTGGGGAGGCCGTTTGCTGGACTAGCCCCTAACAACACTGCTTTTTACTATAAAACATTCTTGACTAACCTCAACGTTCATAAAACAACATGATCTACTTAATAGGTATCAGATTGGTCTTGCCTTTCAAACGAGCTTTAATGAACTTTACTGGCATTGTATTAAAAAAAAAATACCAAAAAATTACAAACTGTATTTTCAATACAATTGAGAACACATCTGCTTTCTCTTGCACTGTAGATTGTGCAGGTCAATATGTTACGACAGCAGTGTACTGAAATGAACATTTACCGTATACATACATTACACACAGGTCCACAAGCACACATACATATATACAGCAAGAGGAAGATACGAACTACATCTACTGCAATGCTGAACATGTATATATTCGTTTTAATGTATCTTTCCCTACATTTTGCTTGAATGTACTAAAATTTTCTTTTAGCCTTGTTGATGCTTCGTGTGAATCAACTTCCCGTGAAGACTGGTTACTCCTGAGGTTAATACTAGCAAAAAGACAATTTCAGAAACTTAGATTTAAAATCACATATGTAAATACTGGCAGCAGAGGCAAATGCAGAGGTACCTAACAGAGTATTTCACGAGACCCTTGCTACACTTACCAATATTCATATAACCAATACCAAACAACTCCTCCTAACTTATTCTAATTATTAATACATTCACAGTGATTTCTATTCAGACTGTACAGGAATAGATAATCATATTCATCTATATTTCATAACTGGAGGCTAAAAGTTCCTTCTCCATGAACTTTCTCCACCAGCTTTCCCCCGGCTTTTTTCTGTCTTTTCTCTTTTTTTCCCAGTTCTTCCAGAAACATGCTGCACAAGCACACACAAAAATTCACACACATTCTCTTTTATAGGCGCCTGCAAACAAGACATACACTTTGGCTCTATTGCCCAGATATACATTCCCACTTGTACACACTGTTCGCCTATACACACTGCTGTTCTCTCCCAGGTTCACTGCAGGAGTGCACAAAGCACCCTCGCCCTAATGGTTACCATCAGTTTCTCCCTACCACTAGAAGAGCAAATTGTATCTACAAGTTTGGTATGTGTGTGCTGCTTTACCCTCATCCCTTACTCCCCTCATTAGTAAAAGGCAGCTTTGGGTGCTACCTGTCAGTCAAAAGAAAGGAGAAAGTACATACAACTACAGCCTCAGACACACAATTGAGTTTTAATGCATGAGCAAAACTGAAAAAAATGGCACAGATGTACTCTCAGCTCAAAGAAAAGGTAATGTAACAACTAGAGCTATTTGTCAAACACTTACAATTTAATAAATAAACTAAATATTCCACAGCTCAGCAAGAAAATATCAAGCAAAAAGATTTTTATTTCAATCGGAATGGTTTATCAGTCAGATCTCATAGATCTAGGTAGCATTCTTCAGAGGCAGAGGGGTGGATAACGAATTCAAGAAGTCTTATACTTCATATATAACTCACCGATCTTATCTAGGACCACTGCGTGCTGTAATTTTATGGTCCCAGGTTTAAAATTTAACCACCCAAAGGAAAATGGATCAAGTTTCCCTGACTCAGTCTTCTGTCAAAATCCACTCGATGGAAAACCTCATTGTAACTGGGGCCTAAAGAATTTTTTACAGTCTCAGATTTTATTTTTAGAGCCTCCATTTATTTTGTACACAATTCTCACACATTAGTTATTTGCTAACTAGTCACAACAGCTCAGTTTTATAATACTTCCACATCACAAATTCCAGCTATTTACAGAGAAGAGTAGAAAAACCCATCAGGTGTCATTTTTCTAGACACAATTTACAAGGAGTAACAGAATATGACCAAGATATCTGAGCCTGAAACTCTATAGGAACAAAGTGAACTGCATAGACTAGACAGCAAACTCAGAAGTAAGTCCAAGTCAAGATTTAAAAGCTTTCCATATTTCCTTTCTTTTTTTCCAGGTTGAGTTTCTCTGTGTGCCAGAATGTTGAGGGTTTACATTTTATTCCAAAAACTATCAATCTGTGTTAAATTAAAAAAATAAAGTATGGAAATGTGCCCATTGCCTTCTTTCAAGATCCTAAAGTTACACACAAACGCACTTGAGAACACTTAATGTGGATAGGCAATGGTTCGTTTCGATCTACTCGCACAGATCCCACCACTTAAAATTAAAACGACGCTGAAATAACATAGTGCTGCTAAAAAGGTCTGCAAATAAAAGACTGGATCTTTAGTTATACCACATGCATTTTATGCATTACTCTGGGGCACATGGGAACCCTAAAAAAATGCAACTGTCCTTGGAAAAAGGTGCAACATTGACAACTATGGTTCCTTATCGTTCCTCAGGGTACCCCATGTGAAAAGCAAAGCCAGCACGAAGCTCCCATGATGTCTACTCAGTGTCTCAGTCAGGACCTTCCCACATCAACACAGCCGTTACTCTTCTGATTTGCACTGAGTGAGGAACGAAGGGTTTGCAAAAAGCACGTTTGATTCCAAACTTTCACCGCACAATGGCAGCGCATTTATCCATGCAGGGATCCATCTAAAGGGTCTCACAAACAGGAGATACACACATTTTCTAGACTGAAAGCACAAAACCCTAAATGTGTAGAGTGTCACTGACTCACCATGAACTTGCACAGCCTCGAAGACGCCCTGACTATGAGACTGGTACGTGCAGAAACAGTGAAGATCAGCAATAATCCGTGACTCTGGTGTGTCTGCTCAGGCTGAATGGCACTGGCTCTGGTGTGCACCCACATCTCCAAAACGCTTCACGAAGTTTTTGGTCATTCCTTGCATCCTCACATTGTATTTCTGGAAATTTTTTTATCATGCTACACAACCTATTATTTTGTAATCCCTTTAAATCTATTGGAGGATACTGAAAGTCAAGCAGAACTGGATAACTAGGTAACTATACTTTTCTACTAGAAGTTGAAAAAGCAAAAGGGGGGGGGGGGGGCGCGCGGAGAAGTGGAAGGATGGCCGCTGGCCGAAGGGCTGGGACCGAGCAGTGGGTTTTGTTTCTGATTCTTCACCTCAGCCGATCCCTCCCCAAGAAGTGCGAGTGCCAGAACGGGTCTGTTTAGAGGGGTTTTTAGAGGGACGGTTTCTCCATGGGTGATTGCAGAGCACATCGCACACTACGGACCCAATAATCCCACTCACTGCTCTGGGCGCTACTATGGTAGCGACAACGGTTCCTCGTGGTGAGGCAGCTTCCCACCAAAGAGAATTAAAAAAAGCCAGACAAAAGCCCTGAAAACACCTGCACTCACCTGGGTTTTTATTCTTCCCTTTCGTACAGATATGAGTCTTATGAAGCCCGTGCGCTTCAGATGTCCCTGTCCAGGTGTGGGCAGCAGGACTGCTGCAGCCCCTCTGAGGAGAGGCTGCCGGTTCCAGCCGGTTCCAGCCAGTTCCAGCCGGTTCCAGCTGGCTCCAGCTGGCGCCACAGCCACAGCCGAGCCCTCCTGTGGCTGGCAGTGCCTCTGTGTATCTAAGAAAGGGCAAAACTGCCCGAGCTCTGAGGGGTGAGGGGCGAAGCGGAGCGCGCCTGCAGACAGCCAGCTCGGGGCAACGGGGGCAGGACGTGCCCCAGGAGCCGGCGCAGAGACCCCCCCTGCAGCCCCCCAGGGCACCCGGGGGCGGGTGGGTATTCCCTGAAGGAATTCCTGAAGTGTCCCCTGGGGAGCTTAGGCTGGAGCGGATTTTTCCTCAAGGACTTACTGCTTGTGGGAGGGAGCTGGGCTGGAGCAAGGAAGGCATGGCGGGGGCTGACAGGACCCTCCACACCACGCCAGGGACACGTGGGGGTAAAGCGACGGAGCTGAGCTGGCGGGGGAAGGTGCTGTTTCATTTTTTGTTCCATTTCACACTATCCAAATCTATGTTAATTGGCAATAAATTAAACTGGGTTTCCCCAGGCTGAGGCTGTTTCGCCTGCGATGGTGACTGGTGATCTCGCTGCCTTTAACTCACAAACTTCTTCTCACACTGCCCTGCTGAGGTGGGGGCTGCGAGCAAGCGGCTGGGTGGGCGTTTGGCCCTCAGCTGAGGTCAACTCACCACACCATGGCTTCCAGAAGAGCACTTGCCGCTCAGAAACAGTCAAAAAACTTCACACATACCACTCTCTGCTGCCCTGCAGAGTCATAACAAAATAGACACTGTGCTGGGAACAGCCACAAGGCACACGAAGAGTGAGAGGGTTCCCAAGACACCATGGCGGTGGGAGAAGGAAACGAATAAGATATGCAACACTACGAGTGACCATTTGATGAAGACAAAAAAGAAAGATAAGCTCAGACCCAAAGGTCACAAGCAATCTGGTCAGAAACTGCTAAGATTATGAATAAGCCAAAATAAATGCAAAAACATCAACATGAAACCTGCTGCAATAAATAGTAACTACTAGCGGTACCTCTTCTTTCAGGGTGTGGAGAGATTTTTCAGGTGACCTGAAATCTAATGGAACTATTTTTGCATCAGGGAAATACTCAGCCCTATTTTGTGACAGTGAAAGTGTCATATTCAGCTGCATCCAGGGAAACCAGCTCTCTGCTCAGCTTTCTTCTGCCACTCAAAGTTAAAGGGTAAAGGAGACCTAAATATACAGGCTTAGGAGGAGGTTAGATCTACAGGAGCAGCGCTACACTTACTACATCAGTCAGACACTTCTGTGGAACGGAAGGATGGGGGGCATAAGCCATAAAACACTCCTAAGGATAACCCACAACAACATGGCTCTCTTGCCTTTTGTCTCAGAAAGGAAAAGAACGAAGGCCAGAGATAGGGGATCACATACAGGAGGCATAAGGGAGGATGAAAGGGCAGCTGAGCTCCAGACTACAGGGAGCATCATCCCCTCAGGACCGCAGTTTGCTTTGCTGGATCCCTAAGCCACTTTAGATAATTCCATAGTAGCGGTGCCTGGTTAGCATGTAACAAACAGCGAAATAAATAAACCTACTGAGAATTTAGCAAAAGCCCTTTTCACAGAGCTTATATATCACGTCAAAAACACTCTTATGTGGCTCTTCTGAGCTCTTTTTTTTTTCTTCTTTTCTTAAATATATTTTAATTTAAAACCCCGTACCATTTGGCAGCAATAAATATCTATGGTATAGTTTTGAGGTGCCTGAGTTTCCACACCATATGGAATTAAAGGATTATTTCACTACATTATACTTTAAAGTTATGAATACTAACACTTCTCCCTATTACAGCACAGCCAGTAAGCGAAGCCTTTAGCAGAGTCCTAGAGGAAGCGGACACCTGCTCCCCAAGGGATGGCATAACCCTACTGTGGGGAGGAGAATTTAGGCTTTCAGTTCTGCCTCTCATTATTTATACAGCTTTTGCAAGGGCAAGACAGGCCAAAATTCTTCTGATCCAGCTCCTACCTGGGTGAATACATTCTCTAGCTCAGATAGCTGGTGAACAGACTCATAGCTGCGCCATTACCAATGCTTCCTGACTGCAGAAAGCCTGAACAGGTATGGCCCAGTCCCAAACCCATGACAGCAGGTCGGCCCGACCAGGGCGACAGCCCTATACAGCACAAAGACATTTCTACCTGCTCCTTCATATACACGGGGTTTGCCTCCACTTGCTCTCTGGGCTTTTTCCCAGCAGCCCAGCCTCAAGCCAGGCTCTGATCTGAATTTTTGCCACTACTAGCAGTCACACACTTGTCCCAAGTGCTGCGCACATGGACCTAGACAGAAGCACCAGCAAATCAGGCTGTTGCTGACAACCGCAGGCTGCCTTGGATGGCCAAAGGCCAGGGAGCAACGACCAGTTCAGCCTGTGAGGAAAAAGCAAACTGAACCCAGTGAGATCCTAGTAGCAGGCTGGGCTGCCTCAGCAGGACTTGTCATGAATCCATCACTTGGAACAGGAGGGGTTTGGCTCACAGCACTCAAGTGGGAGGGGGGCTGTCAGGGGCGTGGGGGTGGGAGAGCCTGAGCCCAGTCCTGTCTGGCATGATCACTGGGAGGGAGATGGGCTCGTCGGTACTGTGTTGGGCTGCGTCTTCACAGCTCCTGGCAAAGATGCATGAGCCATAGATGGGGGAGGGAGTCAGAGCAGTGGGATCACCATATGCTGGTGTGAGGCAGGGGGACAGGATTGGACCACTGAAGCCTCTTAGTGTCAGGTGCCTCTGAAACTGATGCATAGCTCAGCACTGGGACCATCTCCAGCACCCTGCTGTGGAGCTGACACAACCGACTCCCTGACTGGTTTTGCCCATTTGGATTTTTTCTAACATGAATTCTGAGGAGACTGCTTTTGATGTGCTCTTAAAGCCAAAGAGCTAAATGCAGTTCCCACTAGCCCCCAGCCTCTCACTAGGGTGGAAAAATCATCACTGAATTAAAGTATGTACCGTGGCATCATTTTGCACTAAAAGGAAACATATTTGTCCCCTAAAATCTGATAAATGTGAATTCAAAAGATGACAATTCCTGTTGAAGCAGAATTGATTCTAAACAACAGAACAATTAAGTATAGAAATCAGAAGTACAACATTGGATAAAGGGTGATGAATTAAAACATTGTGCAGTTAAAGTGTGCTGCTTTTTTATATTATATCTAGAATAAGTAAGAAAAATCTTTTAACTTTTCTGGTCAGCCGAGCTTTCACACACATACATCACAACAGCACTAACTACAGCGGTGCCTGTGCCGCAGTGGCGCGCAGACCCACAGGCGCGGCAGGAACAGCCACCCTGTAAGTACTGCACAAGCACAGCCTATGGAGCTGCTCCCTGCCCTACCCAAGCACACACACAGGCGTAAAGTGTCTCCCATCAGTCAGAAAACAGCAACAGCAGATTTCATGTAGGACTGAATACTTCGTTTCAAAGAAAACATATTTTATCAATGACTGAGAACAAATCTGGCTGTATGAAAACAAATAAAAGGAGAACTGCACAGCAAGAAAAAAACCAACAACAGTGTAAATCAAGGCTTCTCCCTTATGATTTAAATCATGATTAACAGCTGTCATTTAAAAACTTTCATGCTACTGACGTAAGCTAGACAAACACTGCTCACATAGCACTTAGATGTCACCCAGAGCTTTCAAGGTGGTTCAACACAACAGCTGTGGGCCTGGAGCAAGACCTCTACACTGCATTTCTAACAAAGCCACGTTCACCACTATGACATCTGCCTGACTAGCTAAACAGATGAGCAGCACAAGGAAAGCAAATCAGGGGTGAGATAATGAGGAGGAACAATATTTACAATATACCAGTTTAGGTAGTAAATACAAAAAAAAGAATTCACACTGTGTGTGGACTCCGAACACTGTTAATACAAAGCCACTTTTCACAGCAGGGAAGAAAAATCTTGTTACCCAAGAGATACAATAAAACATCAGGAGAGGCTCTCTGCGTATGTCTTGATAGGTTACCTTACAGCAACCTATGAACACACTCCAAGAAATTGTCAGCTGCTGAGGATCAGGGCCTACATGCCATCATCCTGGGATCGGACATCCCAACCAGAATACGAAGCTTTACCTTGCATACCTGTACCATAAAAATGAGGCAGACTAACAAAGACAAGATCTTTTTTGTTTCCTTCCTACTGCTACCAAGAAGTAGTAATTTTCCTGTTCCAAAATTATTTTCATGAAAACCAAGAATAAATACACATATATATTCCCAATTTCCTGCTGACAAACAAAAAAATCTAAATCTAATAGAACTTGAACAAATAATGATAATTACCTTATTAGCTCTGTGATACAGAACAAGGGTGTCCTTAACTTACTTATTCTAAAGCACTGATGGTCATTTCCTGCTGTCTTTGAGCTGATCCAGAGGCTGCTGCTGCACTTGCTCAACACACGGGAGCAGAGGAAGTCATCCTCTGCCACCTTAAATGGGGGGGAAACTGATAGGAAGAAACAGAGCTACCCCCCTCTTCTCCTGGGGAGAATTCGGTTATTTAGCATTGTTATTACAGAAACACCAAGCGATCATGTTCTGCTCACAGTAGCGACAGCAGAAGAGACACAGGCCAAGAATAAATAGCGTCCTTGCCAAAGCAGGGGTGGGGGATAAAGAGAACGGGCATTTATTTCCAGATCCTCTTCTTCATTATATGCTTGGGCAACCTTAGATATACAGCACACAGAAGGTACTCTGAAGTAGCTCCATAGCTCTATTTTATCTAAGTTACACAGAGAATGCAGCCCATCGTTTTTTCTGTGCTGTTTATACAGAAATCAAAGATAAATTTGGCATAAACTCATCACACCCCAGAATCATACATACATTATACAACATATAAAGTGTAACAGACTTGCTCTGTTCCCCAGCTCCTGTTAAGAGCGGTATAAAACGGCAAGCTGTTGGCAATTGCAACAAATGAAGCATATTTCAGCACACTTTAAAAGCTGAATTGCAAAAAAATATAGGCTTCTTCTGACCCTTTGCATTTTGATGGTTGCACAGTGAGAAATATGGCCTTTAAAATTACACCTTGCAAAGCACTCCATTGTACCAATCAATCTCTCCAAGCAGCTTCCACAGCGCAGACTCACGCAGCTGAGAAGGATGAGGAGCGAGGGTCCGGGCGGCCTGCTCGGAGGAAGCCAGCACGGTGGCAATCAGGGTGGAATCGATCTGCCACTCCCAATATTTACTTAGTCCTGCTGCTGAGCTTGTTTGAATCCCACCCTGGATCTCCAGGGCTCTCCCTGGGCTCCGTGTCAGGGAAACCAGCCTTCGTACCGCTAAAACCCACCTCTGAAACACAGCTGCTTTGTGCCTGTTCCTGCCTGGTAGAAGCCTACCACCCCTGTCCGCATGGATACGCATCCATATACTCGGATCCATCCCTGGCACAAGCCCCATGTGTACCATCCTTGTCTGCATGGATACACAGCCATTTACTCCGATCCATCCCTGGCACAAGCCCCACGTGCAGCTGAGCGATGCCTATTTACACCATCTATACTTCTTGCTTCTGCTCTGCATGTCCCAAAGACAAGATTTTATGTTCTATGGCCACAGACATCATTTTTTAATAGTTGTGTGTCCCCCTAAACCCTGGGAATGCCCTGCAAAGAGACGTGGATGCATAGCTGCCGCAACAGTTTCCACCAGGGACTAGTTTTTGTGGTTCCATTTTGGTGTGCCCATTTAGAAGATGGAGAACCAAGCTGGCAGCTCCACCCCGACATACTGGGTAAAGAATAGCCTATTTCAGAGACTTGGCAATGATGACTTTCGAGATCCTTCAGGTTCGGCCGTTACCAGCTCTTGCTTCAGTGGTGACAGGCAGAGGGTGGTCCAGCCTGCAGCCCCAGGGACACCAGCCTGCTCTCAGCACTGGACCTGTGAGGAGTTCTTGTTTCTGTTGTATGGGAAAGGTCAGGTGAAGCAGGAAAGTGGAGGCAAACACTACCTTTAACCTGCGTCTCTGGAAAGGGAAGAGGAGAACAGAAATATTATCCCATTTAGCCCAGAGTGTCTGACATCCAACCCCTCAAGGACTTCGCTTGGCCTCTGGTTGACTTTGAAATGTATAACTTACTGGAAGAATATTTAAGTAAGAAGATAAAATGAATCACATGATGGAACAAAAAGCAAACAGGCCAGGCTGAAAAATCTCAACAGCCCTGTAGCTCTACAGCTCTCTGCAAATTCAGCTAAAGAGCCTCCATCTGTTTTAATGAGGGGAAACATAAACCGAGGGTAGTTTCTGTAGAATTTCACTTGTTTCAAGCCTACAGGATGGTTGCTCCTCATGCACAAAGGAGATGCAAAATGGGAGGAGACCTTTTGGGAACATCTAAAGATGTGAAGCAGCACCATGAACCAAGCCTGAAAAAGAGCAGAGCGACAGAATTTGCTCGCTTGAGTTAAGTCACAGCTACCATCATCCTTCTTTTCCCCTCAGTGCAGACCACTAACTGACACCCAGTTAACATTACAGGATTAAACGAATGTCTTAACAGAGGAAATATCAGTATTCATGGATGGACCTCAAGATGCTTGCCACTGTTTACATAAAAGAGCCCTGTTATTTCATAGTTCGATATAAGCCCAGAATAAATATTTAATAACTCGGTTGCATAAATAATGATTTGAAGGTTGAGCTATTGGCTTCAAAATATAATACTATTTTAAGCCGTTTAACTGGCCAGCCACATAAATTATTCAAGATTGAAAAGTCATCCTGTGGTCTCTGTACAAGGAGAAAACTAGGAAGTTGTAACTATAATGACAAAGGCAGGGCAAGATCAATCAAACCACATGATCTCTAACACAAACAAGCAGCAATTAAGCAGCAATCAAGACCAATATGACTGTGGTTGATGTCCTTTTATGCCAATACTCTCAGTCCAGAGAGCAAAACTTAATAATGTTTTGCAATTTATCAAGGGAACCATAACTCTGCTCTCTGGCCAAGAGGCTATTATGATAGTATTTCTCTATAATTTAATAATGTGAAGGAAAGGGAGGGAGGGGGAGTAAAAGCATTTTGACATATAACTCACGTCTATACATATTGTATTTTCCCCTTGCTTGAATGATGGAAGCAAAAGACATACTAATATACCTCAGTACCAATTTGTTAGCAGAAAAGGGGAGCTGAAGTATCTGGCAAAGAAAATCTATTTGAAGAAGCACAGAAGGGAAGGGAATGAACCATCTGAATTCATTAGCAGCTGTCATTGATGTGGAGATGAGTTTAGAGATGAAGAGAAGCTAGTCATCACAAATAACTCAGGAGAAAAGCAAGGGGAGGAACTGTTGTTTAAGTTGTTTAAATCTGGATTAGCTTCTGATAGATGGCAAGTTACCACTTTGAGGAACCTTTGTGTAACACGCTCCAGCCTCTTTGGAGAGAAGCTCTTTGAGCAGGGTATTTCAGCATGTCGGGCTGTGCCCAGTTGCTGGCAGCCCTGGGTGCTGCTCTGTAACACCAGCATGCTTGGCAGTAGCAAGTCACAATTTCCCCGTACCTGAGCCCATAGTTTCTCAGCATCTCCTGCTCGAGGAGCCTGACCCCACCGTTACCCACTTGCTCGGTCTTTCCCCAAGGCCCCTGAGACTCCCCGGGTTGTACAGCTGCAGCTGATGCCAGGGCTTTGCAGGGAAATAAGCCAGATTAGAAACGACCAGGTTATATTATTTTTTTTTCTTCTTCATTTCCTGGATGGCTTCTAACCTAGATGAGCTCTTCAGTTTGGCAAGATTAAGGAGGCGATGGTGGGAAGGGGTGGCAAGGACTCAGGCACTACCAGGAAAAGAAACGCTGAAGAATGACACCCTTAAACCACAGTTTGACTTCATGTCTTAAATCTTGTTGAATTTTTGCCCTGGACTAACATAGTAAGAGCTACAGCTGGCTTGAAAAAATCAGAATGCCTTCAAACTCCGAACAGTACCAGCTTGTTGTTGGTTTTCTGGCTTTGCTCTACATTATTTTTGGATTTTTTCTTTTCCTTTCTGCTTACCTCTCTTCCTCTCTCATCCTCAGAAGTACTGTAAAGTATATTGCAGCACTGTGCTTTCACCTTGAACTACTTTTGCCAACTGAAATAATTAGTCCTCCTATTTGCAAATTTCAAAAAATCTCCTGATACATATTGGAGTCCGTCCCTTGTCAACAGTGACCAAAGGTGATTCAATGTTTGATAGATTTGATGAGCTGGTTGGTTGCCTCCGTCCAAGTCCAAAACCAGCTTCATTTCCACAAAATCATTCTGCCAGCTAGTGTTATTAGCCCTTGTGTTGGCAGCCTCAACAGAGAGGCAAGGATTCAGGGCGAGATCCAATACCCACTTAAAGCGAGGGGAACACTTCCATCGACTTCAAGGGATACAGAATCCATTTAGAGAAGAAGGTGTCCCCAGTAATTACTTGGCAGACAATTTCTGTGCCTTATACCAATAAAATAAAGTTACCTTCTCTTTCATATGCTTTAAAATTGTACTAAAGTTACCAGTCTTGAAAATATCATCATATAATAGGTAAATGGAATTCTATTATTGGTTTAAGATTAAGTGCAAAAACCCTGTAATGCAGGACTAGTATCAAATTATGGTTACTTGAATTAATCCTCATTCTGGCATTTAATAATTTGTAAAGTGCTTACTCAGGAAAGGTCAAAAATCACTTGGAAAGATATGTTAATGGCGCTCTAAGTAATGTTTAGACTTACTGAATAATTTTTCACACTTAAGTCACATATAACAACCATTATGAAACGTATTAGCAACTGTGCTCTTCACAACGGACAGCTGCATACACATACATGTTACAGCCTCCCTACGAGCCAGCACTTAAGCACTTACTTAAATTCATCTCAGCTGAGGAAAAAAAATAAGCGTATCTTCATTGCTATGCCAGAAGTATATTCCATGTATGTTCCCACAAAGAGGATGCTCACCTAAACCAGGGCCTGAAAGGAGCTCATTACTGTTCATCTATGTGATACAAAAAACTAACAGAAATGAAAAACCTCAAAAAACTGCCAAGACTCAGTCCTTAAAAAAAAAAAAAAAAAGAAAGAAAGAAAAATAGAAAAATAGTTGTAAATAATTGAAAATGAAGGAAGACAAAGCCCTGTGCTGATGGATCTACATGGAGCCCCTTCTATGCTTTGAAATATCTGGGCTTTAAAATGACCCATAAGACTTAAAAATTAAGTATCAGCATGTGAAAACGTACCATATTACAGTTTAAATCAACCATTATACAGGCTCAGCAAGCATCAGCACACTCTTTCTATGCACTAAAAAACGTCAACTTCTCCTTGGTGAATAATAATTTGTGAAATAAAGCAGGCATGGAAAATATGGGTGGTAGGCAGCAAATGCTGATATTTGGGGCACTAAGGTGTTTTAAAATTGTTTTTCACTTTTGCATCCAGCATCTACGGAAATCTCAACAGATCAAAGTTTTGCAGACAAGGAAAAAAAAAACCCCACAAAATTAATAACTATTTAAGTATTCTGTTTCATCATGATAACAAACAGATGGTTTTAATATTCTAGAGGCTAATTTCTGAACAATTAAAAACACAGCAAGACATTAACATCTAATGAAACATTTTAACTACCAGTATATGCATCTGCCATTAATTTCCACACAGTAAGGTCTTGGTTCTCTTCAATCTGTTCTTTATTAAGGAAAGTTTTTCCACTCTGAATTTAGTGAAGTAGAGAATTAACAACTGTTTTCAATCAGCAATCAGCATGATATTTCGCCAGTGTGCATTGAAACCGTCCACACTATCAGACATAAATTTACTCCTATGATGGCTTTGATCTGCTCACTGAGTGGAGATGTTAGAAGGGAATTCATTCTCTAATTCCATTTTCATTTAGAACATATGAATTAACCCCTCACAGATCTCATGTCCCATTTTATCCACTTTAGATAAAGGACACCTACTTAAAATGTTATGGCTTATACATTACTTACAGTCTAGCCAAAAACAAATTCATTTTTTGAAACCAACAAAGCATTCTCATGCAAACTGTACTGAAATAAAAGTTCTTCAAAGCAAGGAGAATCCTGTATTTATGAGCTTCTAATTTATATTTCCTTTGCTCATTTGTGATAAGAACATAGGGTTGTATTCATCAAAGCTCTACCCATGCAAAAAACAGTTGCTACCAAAAAAAATGTTACAACTCAGACACCAAGGTAACTCATTCATGTTTTCCCTAATCAGATATGCAGCTTAGAACTACTGATGAATTTTCTGCAGGTCTAGAGCAATTTGGCAGGTTATGATTTAAATTAAGCCGAGGCAAGCCATTGTCATTGCTCCCAGGGTATGGCAAAAGGCTGACGTTATTCACTATTTGTTGTCATCACCTAGCTACTGTACGAATGAACCCTGTAAATAAATACCTTCGGGAATAAATTCAAACACCCTCCCTGATGGGTTTGAATAGCACGCTTGCCATTCATTAAACATGTAGGCAGCTCAATAAGTGTCTTTGGTTTCCAAAAGGATTAAGTTAGCAAGTAAGTTGGAATGATTTTAACAGGAACCACATTCTGTCCAGGTTCCTGTTTTGCTTGTAATCATGTCATTTATGAAAACACGGAGTTGCAAGGCTAAACTAATAAACATTGAAAAAAGCCTTGAGAAAACATAGGTTTCGGGAAGGAAACAGCTGCAGGACCCCGCCTCTCGGACTCATTTTGTGGTGTTCAGTGGGGATTTCATGGTGCACCGAGAAATGTCTGTATTGCAACCATGTAGAATGAGACACCCACATTCCAGTTACTGCTTCAAGTCCAGAGAAACAGGGTCACGAACCTGGCTCTTCCACCTGCCAACTGATGCCCTACCAAAGGGGCATTAGCTGCTCCAAGACATCTGCCTCACTCTATGCCAGAAATAACGCGCTGGCCTCAACACACTCCCAGCAACAGCTATATGTATTTCCACAGACATTTCTGCAGCAGACCACCTACGATAAAAACACACCGTATCCTCGTGGCGCACTGCTCTGTGTGCTTGTATCCATCCCAAAGGCTCAGCTGGGACAACACAGTCTCCTTGCCTCAGAATTCGAGTTCTTGCCTTTGTTGAAATAGGTTCCTACAGGTTAAGTGCCAGATCCAGAAAGGCTGAGAACACCCACAAACCCATTTCGAATTTGGGTTTGCAAAATTTGGAACCAGAACGGTAGTTAGATATGAAAGGACATGAAAGATTAATCATTCGACTTCGAGCGCTGTCATCACTATGGATTTCAAGGATTAGGGCTGGGAGTTTCAGATGTGTCTAGCAGAGGCAGGAGCATAACCCCACTGAAAGACAGTGAGCTTTTGGCTCGTTTTATATCCACTTTTGGTTCAGTGAAATATGGCTGAAGCGGTGTCCCTGGGGATGCCAGATGGGATTTCAGGAGACCTTTCCAGCCAGTCATATCTGGTTCAGAGAAATGTGCGCACTAAAATGAATGTACTGGGAGTTTGCCATGTAACCATTAGCCGCATAACCACCATTAATATACCTTGGAGGCATTGCCTTATTTTTATATGTCAGACAGTTTCAGACTAACACCGTACTTAGTGAGGATAGCACAATATTAAAATGTGACTTTCATACTTTTTATGCTCCAAGTGCCTGGATCTACTCTTGGCACACTACAAAAATAATACTTTTATGATTCAGTTTTTCCATGAAATATTTATAATACAACTATTGAGTGATGGAAGTGCCAGAATATTACTATCGCTATACTTGAATTCCTGGAGACTGTAAGCTTTTGTTTGGTCTAGCAGCATGAAGGAAAAGCGTCCTGCTGAACATCTGTCTCTCACTGGGGAACCACATGGGAAATAAAGACTTTGGGGCAGCATTGCCTGAAGTATTTGAGTACTCACTTACTGCAGTCTATGAGTGCCGAGGAGTCTCAGCATTATAAAATCACCAAAAACCAAAGAAAGATGCACACTCAAACGGTCCCATAGCCCATCCCTCTGGGCCCAGGAAGGACCAACTGTACCTGCATCATTCCTGACATGCAGACAACCAGCTAACCCAGCCCATACAGTTGCTAAAGGCACCCGGTGACCTCTGCAACCGCTGCAGGTGAGTCAGTGCGGTGTTTCACTGCCTTTAACTTTACAAAGCTCTCTTCACATCTCAACTGCATCTCCTACCTGCAGCGTGACCTTGTCCCATCTATCATGGATATGCAGAACAGATTTTTCCCTTCTTCTCTGCAGCAATCTTCTTGTGTTTGAAGACTGTTATCAGGAGCTCCACTCCATTTTCTCTTTTTAAAACTAAATTGCCCGGATTCTTTCCAGCCTATCTTGAAGGCCAAGCTTTTAGACTCCCCGTGTACTACAATTATTTCTCTCGCTGATTATTTCCTATTCTGAAGGAACGCACCTGCAATACCCATTAGGAATCATATAATCACACAAATCATACTGGGATGCAATGTGTATTAACCGTGCATTGGAAGCGGCGGTCCGTGTTTAGACAACTGACTGTTCAGGCAGGCTCACTCATGGGTGCCAGTCAGGAGACACCTGAAAGTATCTGAAGTGTTCGCAACAGAAACCTTTTCAATTTATGCTGCTCTTTCCCTCATAGAAATGCTGTTAACTCATTGTATAAAGAATATTACATCTGTAAAAGAGATTTCCTGACAAAAAAGAAACAACTACAAGTAGAGAAAAGCTGCTTACAGAACTGTTCAGGAGAGGCTTTGTTCAGTTCTCTCAGCTTGATTTAGATCTCTCCTCATTCAAAACCTCACCTGAAGCAGGCCTTCTGCTAAATATCAGGACTTTTCAATAGAAACTTTATTTCTTAATAGGTTTTTTCCGAGTTGGAGCTGCAAGGACAAAGTGTAACTCCTCGTGGTGCTTCCACAGCTGGAACTCATTTTCTGTAAGTTGTCGCCGTTGAAGTGATCTGGAGAAAACACTTCGCAAATCCATTTTAACAGCTTTCAAGGATTGCTCAAAGATGCCCAACAGCCCTGTTTTCCTTGCCAGCTCCTTATTCCTCAGTATTGCATTTAGTTGCGGCAGAAGCGTTGGATTAAATAAAAACTTACTTTGCTGTTAAGCGTCCTGGTTAGGCAAGCTGGAACTCTGCAGGTTTTTCTGGTGTTCATAAACCTATTTTACAACAACCGAGATAAGGAATGATAAAAGGAGACGCTGATGCTTCCATGACAGGCTAAAGACTGACTTCAAGAACTCTACCAAAGACTGGAGGAAAGAGCAAGGCACGGCAGGAGGCGCTGGGGTGGGTGAAAGGCGCAGTTGCTACGTTCTTTTTAAGGCCACAGAAATGCCATGCTGTCAACCTCTGGCATCCCACAGCAAACCATGGCAACAGCTGCCTGGCTCTGTAGTAATAAACTGAACCAATTTAATAGCTTTTATTGTTCTGCCGTGATGTTTGAGCGCAACCACTTCTTTCCTCCTAGGACTCCCGAGCCCGCAAGGGCAGCAATGAGAGAAGATCTCATTTACCTAAAAGCGCTTATAAATTTTTAATTTGCTTTAACAAGTAAATTAACAAGTCCCTCATTCAGGCAAGTTTTATGGCCTCTTGCCACTTGGGGAGGGCCATAAAAGTTTTATAGATAATCCAGAGCTACCGAGATTGCTCATAATAAATTGTCTGTTTCCTGTTATTTTATCAAACCATTGGGCTTCTAATGACTTAAAGGCACAGCTTCCTTATATCTACGCTTTTTATGAGCCCGTATTTATAAACTGTAAAGAATATCTTAAATTATACTGGGCCCCTGCTAATCATTACAAAGCTAGTTTTTTATTGGAGCCAACCTTTTTGCTCACGCCCCCCTAGTAAATTCTACAGGATTTAAGGGGGAAAAAAAATATCTTTTTGGAGACAGCACACTGATTCTGCATTCTATTTTATGATGTTGCTTTAGCCAAAGTTTCATTAGTGAATACTTTGAAGTGCCTTGAACTCCTTAGTCTTATTTCTAACAGTTCTTTAAAAAGTTCACAGGATAGTAAGTACTTTAAGCAACATTAACAAGCCTGGCTCTGGGATTCGGGCTTGGGAGGAGTCAGCACAATCTCCTCCCTTTAAGAAAACGCTACCACCACGGGCACTCACTGTCTACCCTCTGGAGCACCATGGATGATACTTGGGCAGAAAAACCCTAAACGCAACGTCGTCCTTACCATTTTAGTGCTGTGAGTGGCCACACTGAAACCAGTGATGGTACGAACGGCAAATATGCTTCAGCCCGTTTAAGTAATGGCCCCATCGGGTCCAGCAACACTTGAGCAGTTTTCCCACTGAAGTTACAATGCTGTGTCTAGTTAGGGCTTCAAAGCATCCACAACGCCTGACCTTGGGCATCCAATTAAGTATGTTGGTCCCTCTATATAGAGAGGAGAAATCACTCCAGAGAGGGAGCAGGCACCAAACTTGAACAGCTGTAATAGTTTTGCAGAAGTTTGGGTTTTGCCGCATTGACTACACAGAGCTTGGGGAGACTAGACTCATAAAAGAGAGGCTTGTCTTTAATAAGATATCTCACCACCTTTCCCTTGATTTCTGCTATGGGAATAACATGACAAAAGTATAGGGGGAATCACTGGGGCCATGTTTAGTGATGTAATGTATTTGGGGTGGAGTGGAAAGGAACAGTGAAGGAATAAAGCTGCTGCAGATTCTGTCCTCCAGAGATCTGAATATTGCACCTGGATTAAAGCCTACACTTGCTCTGAAGTTCAGGGTAGTACAAAGCTACAACAAAAGGGCACTGGGACATAGTATAGGTGAAGATAATCAGTATTTTCTGTAAACATAGTGTTATGAAAACCTAAAACTCCTTCAACTGTACAGGAGAACATTGAACTTTACTAAAAAATTCCTGTTACCTTTCTGTGAAATACAAGTCTGTGGAACTGGAAACTCCATTTACCCTGAAGGAAAAAAACGTTGCAAGATCAGAATATCAGCCTTTGCTCAACAGAGTTTTCCTGCTAATAGGAAATTCCAGCAGGATAGGCAAGTTTTAAAAGCTCAGGATCCTATTTTTGAGAGAGATGCAAGAGCTGGTGCTAAATCCTGGAATATGTCCGTTATCTGGAGTGCTGAGAGTGCTTGAAGTTTTATTTATTGATTTTTCAGTTTGAAAGTGCCATAGATTCATATCTCACAATATCACCCCAGATTAAGATCCATAGCGTAACTACAACTGTGCTCATGTACTTTCATTCTTTGGTGTTATGGTTACCACAGTCCACTAAAAATAGGCTGTTATAGTGGATGAACTTGTTGTTCAGGTATCATTGTACATTAAATAAGAACTTGTTCAATTGAATCTGGCAGTAACTGTTAAGTACAGTGGAAACGAAATACAGGAAAAGCAGCCATAAACCCCTTACCGAATGACAATGTTCTTGTGTTTCTTCACAAATACACACAGACTAGCATATCCACAGTTACAGGCACGTGCCATAAACCCGATTCAGGTTCTCCTCCTACAAGCTCAGAAATCCTCAACATGGGATGGGAACAACTGCTGAACCCCCCAGGGATCACATTTTTCCAATTCTCTGAAGCCCTTTTGGGTGACTGGAAGCCTAATTAATGCCATCTAACTTATTTAAGAAGCAGAACTTTTGACTTAACTATGTATGTATAAATTGGATTAAAACAATGTTTCTTTTCTGCCTACCACAGCAAATCCAATGTCCCACCCATCTATATTCACTAAAAATGCATCTCCCTGCATCAAGCATTAACCACTGCTTTATCACTCAGTAATAAGAGTCTTAAGGAAACAAAGAGAGTCATACAACTAAGATAAAGAAACAATATTGAAAGAAAACGAATAGCACATATCCGAATAATATAAGAAGCCCTCGCACACAAATTCCTGTTATCTGCTCCCAAAGAGAAGAAACCCTGAGGGTTGTGGTAAGCAGAGGAAAAAAAGAAGAAAATAAGTTCTGTGAGTAATGTAAAAGATTAAGCGTGACCCAAAGTCAAAGACATTTTTCACAGTGCCTCTTTCCGAACCACATTTACCCCAAGCTGGAGTATCAGCGCCTGTCATACGCCCTCGTTCCCAATGGCCACAAAACCCTGAAAGCCAGCAGGGGCATACGTAGCCAAGGTGAAGCTTTGTAAGCTTGGCATAAGATTACATGGAAAAGCCTGACCCCACCAGTGTATTTGAATTTGCAGGTAAAGATAAGGATATGAAAATACAAATTCTGCTGACAAAAAGCCACATATATTGTCTCCACCAATATTTTCTCAGAACTGACAAAAAGGTCCTGGCTCAAAGGAAAGGGTTCTGTTCCCCCTACAGCTCTATCAAAAGTGATACTAGATGCTCTGCCCTGTCTTTGAAAACTCCTTATGGATATAAATGGAAGCAGAAGGGAGAAAGAAATGCACCAAAGCACTTTTCCCAGAAACCTCTGGAAAAAAAAGGAGCATACATGATTTCCAGAGTTTCTTTGACAACAGTTACAAGTCTCTCTTACTCTGAGGAGCACCAAACTGTCAGAAACTCATCTGGAGGGCACTGCCATGCTTTCAAGATTCACCAACCTTGAGCCCTGGCTGTGCCTTTTACTTCTACAAACACACACACACGTTACTCTTCTAACCAAATCCTTGCAAAAACACTTGCCCACCTTTGTTACAAGACAGAAGATATTTCCATTAAAGTAAGCAAACTCGTCTCTGGCGCACCTAAGTCTTGCGGAGCTCCTAAGTTTCAGTTCACATTTCAGGTTAATCTTTTCCTTTCCTAAAGAACAGAACATCCTTTTTCCTGATCTCCCCGAGGGCTCAGTATTTGCAACATCAAACAGAACACACAAACCATTGCACCCCCTCCAAAAGCCTATTATACTGTCAACTGGCTTCCTAACTGCAACCAGGGGAGAAAGCTTATATACTGACTCCAGAGCTCTTTTACTGCTGGAAAGTGTCCATGATTTCTTCAAGCTACTGCTGCATTTCATTTCTCTAAAGAACTCATAATAAGATGGGCAAAGTTCCAAGAAAGAAAAAAGAAACCCGACCAACTAACTGAACTAACCATGCAGTTCCCCCCTCTGATACTCTGAGTTGCTGGCAAAGGCCAAAGCTGCAAGACTCTCATGCAATACTACCAGTGACCCTTCCTAATAAATCAGATATTAAAATACAGTCACATGAATTAGGCTGGAAAGGGAGAGCTGGGCAAATGTCTGCTACTAAAGATAACAGTGTATCTCGCAGTGTATTATGTATTCACTGAGCAATGAAAGAAGCAAGAGACTAGGAGGAAAGTCCGTATGGAGGCCACGCTACAAGCTACTGGAATCCAAAAGAAGTCGTTGCATATTTATTGATTTTGCAATGAGAGCCCAAGTTGTTATTTACCAGGAGGGAGGCCTGTGCGATGGCTGGGCTGGGCTCCGGGTCTCCACTTCCACGGCTGAATAAATGAACGTTTGCAAGGCACAATGCAAACCTCAGTAGGAAGCTCGTGTTGGAGAGGAGTGTGTTATTACTCCAATTCAAAAAAAAAAAAAAGAAAATAAAAAGGCAATAAGAGAACGTAATTCAAAAACAAGGGTGTCTGAGCAGCTCTGCTGCATTTGAAAAAAAATGTTTTGATGTTGACAGGTTTTATCAGAAAATATTTACATATTTTCTCTCATTCTGTTCAAAGAGTTCATATCCGCTTTGGCAGAGCATGCACTGGCCCCCGGCCTGGGATAACAGAAGAGAGGTCTCCTCTCCGGCAGAGCAAATCCTCAGGGATGCATCCCTGGAGAGGCACCGGCTTCCCTCCCTGTGGCCTGTCCCGACTGCCCCCCTCCCACCGCAGAGCGCGGCAGCTTCTCCCCTCCGGGCCCTCGACAGAGGCAACCCCCGCGCAGCCCTGCGCCCACCCAGCCCCTCACCAAACCAGGCTGCAGCCCTCGGGCACCGCTTGTCGGACAGAGCCGTGCTAAATATAACTGCCAGCCAGCCAGCCACTGCCACCCGCAACGCTCATCCCTAATTTTTCAGTTAATGACTCATGGTAAACCATAGCTGACAGTGGCCACAGCTCTAAAGGGCGATATTTACAGCTGAAGTTCTATAAAGTCAGGAGGTTATGTCAAGCTGCAGCATTCAAGTGACTGTAAACGAGCCCTGCACAGCGAGGAAATGGCTGGAGATCGGTTACAGCCAGGAGTAATTGATCTGTCTGAAAATACGGCCCAGGAATCATAGGATTAATGCTCAAATTCCAGCTGCGTTGCATTGTTCCCTTCCCTCCAGCCCTCCAACAACAAAGACATGCCTCCTCCTCTGGAGACCAGAAAGTTTTATTAAAATCTTCATACAACTGTTGCAGCAGAGGCCCTGTTAAAAGCATCATAGGAAAAAAATGCAGGATTCATAAAGAAACCATCCTACAATTTCCTTTCGATCTGGCATTGATTTCCAAGTGGCTACCTTAGCCAAGTGGCTCTGGCCAGCGCTGCTCCCCGGGCAGGCGTGGGGCAGGGGGTGCGGAGCCGAGCCTGGCTGGATACAGGAGCACGTGTGTGCACGTGCAGCGCGGCCGCGCACGCACAGCAAGCACGAGATGACTGAGAGGGGGGAAAAAAAAAGTAATAAAATGGGAACACTTCCAAAACTGCAGCTGTGCTGGCCCATTAAAAAGCTGAAACTCATTCTACTGTTCGACCTCATGCTTATCACCACATAACTATTCATCAAAGAAATTTCGGTGCAATTAATTAAATTATTCCCCTGTCTGTGCCACAGAGTCGTTATTCCAATATCAGCTTTCACTCGCACTCTCTTAAGCTCGTGTGTGTATGCCAAGTGACATCTCTAGGGTTGTCCGGTCTCAATAAAGCTCTGCTCCTCACCACTCACAGAGGCTATCATTTCTCTTTTTTATTGCCATTTATTTTCCACTAGGATTTTGCTGCCAGTATATTGGCAGGACTTCCAGTAGATGTATGTAATGAAATCTACCACAGACACTTAACATCGGGTCAGGCTTGAGCTCAACTCATGCGAAGCTGTAATATGATAAACAAATGCTTCCAGGAGGAGGATTTTATCCGCTCAAAAACAGAACATGGACTCCTTTGGTACCCAGACAAGAACGAGGAGGGAGGCATTTGAGAATCCTTATGATAATTAGCTTTATAGCTAAAATGTGCTGAACACGAGAAACCTGAGTTACAACATAGGTTCCTCTGAATCTGTTAGGACCAACTTCTCTCTCAAAGAAACCCCAGCATCACAGCTTGCATCTTCCTCCCCTCCCTCCCCCCACCCCCATTTTTTATCAGCGATGTTAATGTAATTCCACCAGTTCAGCATACCGCAGTGTGGGTGATTTGGCGGCTACTTTCGGGGTGCTGGGCTGACCTACCAACAACAAATTGTAAATGCCCTGAAATTAAATCTTCCTTAGCTCTTCTGGAAATTATGTAGGACCTGATGACTCTGATCATGGTCTGTCTGTGCCTACTGCCACCACAATTCAAGTGATGGCACCGAAGCATCATATCTGCATCTCCCCCAGCACAGGTCAGGACTGCTGCCAAGGGGACTGGACTCTCAAAATGTGAATTGCACAAGATATTGGTAGTCATGTCCCAGGCACCTCCAAGGGACTTGTGGCTGCAGGTGAGAGATGAAAGAAACACAAAAGGAAAATAAAATGTAATTTTTAGAAGAGGGGAAATAAATATATCAAACCTTAAACCAGCTTGTATCTGGCCACAGTAAGTCTTCCACTACTTGGAAGGCTTTAAATCAATAATGCAGCCTTTCTATCAGAAAAGGCTTTATTTCAAATGCAAGTTAATGGACAAAAGTCTCTACAGGCGATGAATGTAAAACATCAGACTAAACGATCAAAGGTGGGCTTTTCCCCCCTGGTAAAGAGAGTTTGTTTTCCTGTCTAATATAAACTCCTCCGCAGGGAGATGGAACTCTGCTGTTCTCCCAAGAAGACAGAAAAGTTTGGTGCCTGCATCTGCAACTGCCCCGATGCCTTGCCGGCTTTCCAGCTAATGCATTGCTTACAATAATTTGCAGCATCTGTATAAAGGCAGCATAACCTAAGTATTGCAAGTTAATTGGGGGGAACCTAGAACTATTACAGAAAAGCATGCAGGAATTATGCCTGAATAAAGACTATGTTAAAATCCGTTTGAAAAATTTAATGTATGTACACACTGAAACTTACATACTTTGTCTACTTGCTTTGAATGAAGGCAAATAACCAGGTTTGGATCAAACCTTGAGCATCCTCTACCTCCTCCTCCTCCTATCCAATAGTCTAGGTTATCCCCAAACATACTGCCTTTTATTTTGCAGTTTTCTTGCTAAAACAATCAGAGGGACCTTAGCATAATTCATTTGCAATATACCCATTTCAAACTGAGTGTTACAGATGTTTGGTTCCTTTGTCTCCCAATGCCTCTGGTCCACAGTGCCGACACCCTGAGCCCCTAAGGGCACAGCCAAGCACCAAAACGGGGCCCCACCATGGCCAAGCTGGGATCCATTACAGAACGTACATTGTAGTGTCAGGATTTAATATGAGATAAATATGTGAGACACCAAACACCTCTCATTGACTTAACTAGGAGAGGGAGAGTGAAAGCCAATACCAAACGCAATTTGTAACAACCCTTGGAGAAAGCGGAGCCCCGGCCGCACCGCTACAGCTGCTTCAAGTGCCAGCCTGGGGAGAACTGGAACCTCCAGCTCATCACACCGATGGGCTCCCCCCCAGCTGTCAGTTACAGCCCATGCACCACCTCAGATGGGTACCCCTGTGTTCGCCTGCACCCCACTAACCCAAAGTAACTATCTACTCCTATTTCCAGAGTTGCCAAAAACAGTATAAAATACATCAAAACGATATCACAACAGAAGCTGCTGGGAAATATAGTTGCTAAAAATTATAGTTAACGTGACAGTCTATCTGCCACCTATTCAAAGAAAAGAAATTTGACGAAGTAGAGCGGAAAACCAATACACTACCGCAATGTTACCCAGTATGAATCCTCATCATTAAAGCTGATTAAAGCTCAGCAGGCTCAGTTAAATTACAGCATTCAGAGGAGCTGCAGACAAGCCTCAACAATAAGGGGAAGGTTGTCTAAAGATTTCTTCTCCTACTTAGGCATGGCCACAAAGGCTGAATTTTCTAATGCACTCAGAAGTACATTTATGTTTTCAAAGAGTGGGGATTAGTGTACAGATGTACAATTTATTGTATGGAAGAAGGGACTGCTTCATATACTGACCGCCAGCCACACCGCCCTGCGCTGTGGTTTACCCTCAGATCCTCCAGCTCTTCAAACACATTTGGTGGCCAAGCGTGACCAAAGAGACAAGGAACAGCTGTTATTTCACATTTTCCATCCTACCACATCAGAGGAGATGGGAGGGAAAGAGGACTGAGAGGATGCTGTCCCAGCAATGGCACGTGGCTGGAGAGAGACCCACAGTGGCGGTACCAACTGACTCAGCTGAGAATCCAGGATAACGATGGTTTTCATTAAAGAACTAAAATCAGAAAAGGTAATACCTCATGTCTAAAAACTAGAGCCAAATCCAAGGCTCCGAGGATGACAACAGGTATTTTGTCATTCAGTAATAGGAGATCTAGGTTTGGCCACCCAAGTACACATCGATACTTTTCAAATGAAGGTAGCCTAGTCCTGGGAGCTGTCATTTCCTTGTATCCTTCATTACAACACTTCCATTCTTTTTTTCAAAAATAAGTAAATCCTCCTGGTCTGATGCTATGGCACATTATTCTGTAAAGTGTAAACCATCACTAAAATAGTCTGGTCCATCAGCAGACTATGTGAAAAATCCAACATGAACAGCATGGGTCAAGGTAGCAGCACAGTGAGGCTTTCTGGCGCATGTCCTGTATCAGCAATTTAGCTGTAAATACGTATTACTTACTGTATTTGGGGAAAAAAAAATAGGATTCAAATTTCAAATGTCACAGATACTAAAGGAATTTTGAATAGCACTTTACAAAAATCATAAAAGATATTCTTTATCTCAGCTTCCTTTAATTTTTTGAAACATTTAATTCCTTTCCAAAAGCCATTACAACACTTTCTTACATCTTAAAGTCTTCTACTTTCACGTTCGTTATCTACCCTAATTTGAATATGGCTAATAGACCATATTTATTTAGCACATAACAATCCAGTGTAGGACTAACCTGTGGCCTTCAATACCAAGCAACAAGCTTTCAATTATTTTAATAAAAGAAGTAACTGTATAGCAAATATAACTGTAGATAATTCTTACCTGCTGTGTAACAAGCTCATCTGAGTGCATGTCATTTTCTATTTTTAATTTTATTTTACTTTTTAGTAGGAAAAGCATCAAATTAACGTCTCGTGTCAGCAAAGCCGGTTACCCTGCTCCCACTGAACGATCTCCTTCACCCCTAGCGCAGACTCCAGCTGGACAGTGCTTCCTACCAAGCTCCTCCAGACAGGAACCAGGCCAGGTCTGCGAGATGGGAATGCTGCCTTCAGGAAGCCACCCATGGGTGGCACCACAGGCCATTTCACGTTTTCACACCCCTGCTAACTTCCTGTATTTCTTATCAGCATTCAGACCACCATGCTGACCCTAGCTGAAACACTGCACAAACACCCGTTTTCAAGAGCCTCTGCAAAACACCTTGTCTGAAATAGCGGCACCGGTGAGATGTGCCACTGGTTGTTCATCCTTCTGCCCATGCCGGGCACTGGGCAGGACCACCCAAGCCCCTGGGTGCAGACCCACAGGTAAGGTCCATGGCTCCGCCTGGGCTCACGCCAAAGGCTTCCTCTCCAGCCAGGCTGCAAAACAGGATCTGATCATTCGGGCTGGCGAAAAGGGCAACCGAAGGCTACGCCCGTCACATCAACGCCTCAACAGTCAAAAGGAACTGCAGTGCCTGGATTATCCAAGGCATATACACTCTCATGTCACAGGTTTTGCACCCTATCGTATAAAACAACATTGGTCTAACAGCCTATGCAATATCTCAGCAGAGATGACGTCCATCCCTGTGTCGCACTCGGTGTGAAAAGCCCGTAACACATTCAGTCGACAAACAATTCTGCCAAGTGGCTCTCCCGTAAGTTGCTTGTGTCAACAAAATTAATGTGACATTTACAACTATTTTGAGGATAAAATGAAGTTCTTTAAATTATCCTGCGGAAGCAGCGTGAGACAGAATTATTCAGTTGACAAAATCTAATTAGGTGTAAATTATTTCAGGTTATATGAATTATAAAACCTTTCACAGAGAACTCAAACTCGAGGCTCAATATGATACGGTGAATTAATATGCTGGGCATCTGTTTTCCAGAGCTAGGTTTCAATCTGGGACAAAGTCACACAGGTAATTAATTTCTTCTTTCTACCAGCTACCGCGTGCTCAGGTAGGCAGAGGAAGGCATGTCATATGCATCACGTATTTTACTAAAGTTGAAAGGCCTTTTTCTCACAGAGGATAGGAAGAAATTGAGAACTGGTCAGTAGATGCAAAAAAAAAAAAAAAAAAAAAAAAAGCTCTGAAGTCTAAATCCTGAGACAGAGCTGAAGAACCTGATGCCTGTTGAAAGCAAGAAGGGAAATATTTTGGCAGCAAACTCTGCGTGAAGCCTGGTGTCCAGCTTCATCCCTCACCCAGAACATTTCTGAGTAGTGCACTGAAAAACATTCCAGCACGTGTTTAAGTTTAATAATCATGCTCACTTTTAAGCATGTGCTTTTTTTAATGGTTTGCTCAGGGAGGATTTGCACATTCAGAAACCTGCCTAATTACTGCAGCATTTATTTCTCCTGCTAGGTTTATTTTTTGCTATTTGGATGCAAAAATATTATAATTAACTTCTACAAAGCCAAGCAGGGCATCTTTGAAGCGAAACTATCAGTGCTTTTAACGTCTGAAAAACAGGGTACTGAGGTGTTTCAGGATGGCATGGTGCCTTGTGCTGCTGCTACAGAGGAGAAAGGAATGATGAGGAGCTGTGTAATCAGGTATTTTTGGGGAGGACGACAAGTGCCTTACGCGTGGAGTATCAGCTTTACCCACTTGCTGTCAGTCTGTTGCAGTTGGAGGGTTTGGCCATTGTGGGGAAAAACCAGGACATTCCCAGAGGAGGTTCAGTAATACACGCTGGGATTTGATAGGACCCGTCTTTTCCATTTAAATGCCCCCGAGTTCAATACAGGTTAGTAGATGCCATACGAGCACAAGCTACCTTTTCACACCTCTTGCCAGCTCCTTGAACAACATGTCGCAGGGAGAAGTGGATTATTTACCGTCCCTCCGCACCCTCTCTGTAACGATCAAAGAAAATTACTCGAAGCAAAACACAACATTTGGTCAAAAATTCTAGAGAGGAGGCACAGAGAAATCCCACAGCCCTAATTTTCTCTTCCTCTTTGGAAAAGTTCAGCTATCTTCTTAAGCTCCAGCTGGGGACTTTCTCAATGGATACACACTGCAGCTTAGTTAAAAATTATATGCAATACTATCAGCTGCTCTCTTGTTCAGTTTCTACATAGGATGCATTTCTTACATGCTGCTGACCACATTTCCTTGAAAAGACTGGTGAGAGTTATGTATTTTGAATGCCACCTTCTTCTGCTACTTCAAACAAAAGACAAGAGAACTTGAATTGGAAAAAACCCCACCACAGTTAAAAACAACAACAAAACCCCAACAAAACCCAAAAGCTGTCTCACCAGAAGTTTCAACAAGGAAAGAACATTTAAACTTGTACTCACAGGTGACCAGAAACCTTCCCCAACCTCCCCAAGTGCAGAACCTCCACTTTGTGCTGCTGTCGTGAAGGGACGGAGGGACACGGTGGTAACGACGTGCCAGCCCTGCCACCTCTGCCCCAGCCGCTCTGGGAGCAGTGCGACGGGACACGGAGGATGCCTGTATACCTGTTTACCAATTATTTGCACAGGCTGACTCCCTTCATGAGGTCTTAACTTCTCCGAGGGATTTAGCAAATAAAGCTTGATTCTTTGCTGTCTCACAGTATCTGCAACTAATGGCACGCACTATGCCACTCCCAGGCAGTCAGGGACACAATTTATACCAAGGGGTGGCAGGGACTTCATGTCAGTAAATCAGTGGCTTTCCTGCTCTCTGAGGTCCCAGCATTGCCAATTTTTTAACTCCAGATTTAACTACAAAGAGGTTAGTAATACCAAGAACAGCCACGGGCAGACCTGGACATGTATGCAGCCTCCAGCACCCCGTGTGTGCAGCTAAGCTGCACGTTCAAGAACAGAACAGAATTGAGAGAATATTTCATTTGAAAGGGACCTACAACAGGGATCTAGTCCAACTGCTATGGGCCTTCTCCTTCCCCTGTCCCCGGTGTGTGTGTGTAGATACATGTGTGTGTGCGCATGCATACATTTATTTATTTATTTGAAATAATCAACTTCTACTCCTACACTGAAATGACAGCAAAGATAAAGTCAAGGCAGTATAAATCCACCACACTATGTCTGTATCTTCGTAACAAGAGCTGGTGGCAGTGACAGAGATCTGAGGATAAATACAAATCTGCTGTGGTTCACTAACCTTCACTCCGCAGTGACCGAGAACTGTATTTTTAAGTGGCTGCGGGTATCAGGCTCAGCTCTGGGCTCTGTATCGCTCTTCTCGTTCCCTTTGCAACACACTGAATTATATATGTTGCAATACACAGCAGCTATAGGACTGAGGGACCAGCCAGTTTCTCCAAGACTGCCCGTGCTCCTGCCAAAGACTGGAGATGCTGATGGAAGAGGCAAACATCTCAAACTGATTTCCCTGCCTTAGCAAAAGCGCCGTGGCTGATGAGGACAAGAGGTCTAAAAGTAAAGGAAATTAAACCCAAAACAAAGCACAGAGCAGGAAAGGGCATTTGTAACTACAAAACGATTCCCTCACTTTTGTCAACGCTCACTCCCAATTCTGTAAGAGTTAAAGGCCGCCAAGTAATAGGCGCTGGAGAGTTTTCCCCTGGGTTGCAGCCAAGGCCACTCACCCTGCTATTAGAGGCCTGACAAGCTTTGTCAATGCAATCTACTGAATGCCGTGAGTGACAAGCGATCAATATTCTCCACTCTCATGGGTCATCACAGGTGACAGAGGTCTAAGTAATAAAACAGCCCTGGCTGCCTCCTCTAACTTAAATGCTTCCCCAGCCACAATATTTCTTTTTTGTCTAAGCGCCTCTAGCTAAATTTCTCATAGATCGAACCATCTGATGGGGTAGAGGTTCTGAGGAATTGCAATGTGTCTGAATTGATGCTAGCCAGCGAAAGCTCGGTAGACTGGAGAAACAGCTTCAAATAAATCGAAAATGACTAGCTACAGAGCTGTAATCTGCCAGCACCAGGCCCTGTAGCAACAAGGCAATGCGAGGCAGGCAGGCATGCCGACCGCGCGGCACCAAGCCTCCCAGTTGCTTGCGTTCCAAAGACATTCCCCACGACCTTCCTTTTTTTCCCCTTCTTTCTCTCTTCTCTGTGAAGCGTTACTGAAAGCAACTCCATAAAACTGCATTAGGGTGTTAATAGAGAAGAAAGATGGGCTGCTCCGCCGTAAATTGGAAGGAAGTATTGATGGGACCGAAGTTCACGGAGGCTGTTGAAGCAGTATAGAAACACCGATCAGGCAGTTCTTCACTGAAAGAAAAAAAAAAAAATCCCTCGTCCTTTCTAAACATAACTCATTGGAAAGGAGGATGTAGATTTTAAGGGAATGATCTGCTCCGTTACAACCGCCCGCCTCAACCCCGCCGTGGTGCAAGGCACCTTCGGGTGCAGGCAGGGCCAGCTAGCCTGCCTTTGTCCTTGTAAGACCACGCACACAGCCACAGGCAATCTCCCATTTTTCTAAATCCACATACTAGCTTACCATTAAATAACTTGCTCATACAGCTGTATGCTAAGTAAGAGCTCAGGCTTCAAAAAAAAAAAAACCACAACAACAACCAAAAAAAGCAGCGATTTACAGTTCAGAACCCAAATTTAAGGCAGATGAGGAAAAAAACCCCCATGTTTCAGCTCTTATGAAAATCCTGCCCCAATTCTTGCTGTCAATAACCGTTATGGACACAAGCCATTGATGTCCATCTGGGATCTGAATATTGTCCAGTTTTTTCAGATGTTTAGAACCAGTTTTTATTGGGAATAATCTCTTTAACCAAACAGCTTTGCAAACACTGGGTTTCGCTACATTCCTGTGAGACAGGCAAGCAATATACACCAATTTATTGGTGAATAAACTAAGACACAAAGGAGAGCCAGAGGCACAACTGGACACAAAACCCAGCGGGTACATAATTTCACACTTTAAACTTTGAACATCAAACATATTCTGGAAGAGAGTCTCTTCTAGGGGATGACTGTCAGCTGTAAAATTCTGTTTAAACAGGTGGTGGAACGATGATGTGCTGTTTGGAAATAATTGGTGCACTGTTTACACACCACTCTCAGTGATCTAAGCCAGGATGAAAATAGACTATAATGCTCAAGATCTGTATTTTGCACATCTTCATCCTCTTTCATTACAAAAAGCAAACCAAATGGCTCATTCTACTTAAAACTGTATTTATTCTGCCAGTTATAATGATTACAAAACTTTTCTAAATTAAAAAAAAAAAAAAAAAAGAAACCAAATGCACTTCTGCAAGTGGTTAGCCAGGAAAGTCACCAAGAGTCGAAATAACGTATCAGCAGATATTTTTATATATGCATGAGGCATCTGATCTAGAATGGCTTGAAACAGAAAAAATAAGCCAGTTTATATGATTATGTCAGAATCCTTTAAAGGCTACCAAAGAAGTCACTGTCTGTGCAAAAGGAGCTGGGATCTTTTCATGGGAAAGGCTAATTCACGGAGACGGGAACTCTGTGGCAACATCTTTTGGAATATGCAATAGCAGATGAGGGAGCACATTTCATAAAGGATAAGTGCCCTAACTCTTGGGATGAAATTAGATGTCTAATAAAGAAAAGGTCAACATTCTAATTTAGGATTTGGTTCTCCAACACACTTGACTACTGGCCAACTAAACCAGCTGGACAAGCAATGGAGAACAGCATGTGGGAAGGATATATTTCAGACCAAAGTAATCTTTTTAGTCACTAAATACAGCTGATTTTCTAAACGATTAGATGAAGGCTTGGCTGTTCCCATGTCAGTGTCGAGGAAAAGCTGTAGGACAGGACTTGTATTAAGATGTGAACTAGCAGAGAAGCACACGATCAGCCTGGAGATGGTCCATGGCATTCGCAGGGACAGCAGGACTGAGCGGCTGCAGTGGAAGGGAAGTCGGATTGGGGACACAATGACGAGCCCAATGCCTCCTGGCAGGCGCCGATGCCCAGCCAAGTGCTGCCTGGGGAGCAGGTCAGCTGTAACAGGGCTTTACCAGCAGGTTATCAAAGGGAGAGCCACGTTCTACTGTACACCTGCCTTCCTGCTCCTGGTGTTATTAAAACGCCCACTTCACACTACACTGCATCAGTTTGCCTAACGCCATGCTGCACATTCCCTCTGCTGTTTGGGAATACGCTCCTCATTGTACTGGAGTTTAGATGCAATACAATACATAAAAATGCAGTGAGAAAGAAATAAAAAATGTGAAGCTTAAAATCTTCTCTAGGAGTTTATTGCTGTTCTCTCCCAGTCAGCCATCCAGCTTTTTTTTTCCCCTCTGGCCTCAGAGGCTTTTGACTTTCTCAAGATATGACTCCAGATTCATTTAAAAATAGAGAATGAAAGCAGTATGGCTACAATGACCTGATAGCATCACATACAGCTCTTAACAACCTAATTTATTACTGATGATGTAGTCATTAATGTACTCTGAACATGCACTACACACTCCCCTCTAATGAAAAAGTAACTGGGGAAGCTCATCCAACTTGCTTCAGAAAGTTGCGCCCCAAGAGACTTACATGTCATCTACCCTTAGATTTATCCAAGGCTGAAGGAGATATTTTAAAACATATCTTCTTGTTATTCTTTTAAAAGATAGTTCCCTTGATGCTGAGCCTTGAAAGTTTAGCAGATCTTATTATCAAGAATGAACTAAACTAAAGCAATTGGTATAATGGTTGTTACACCACGGGTACAACTTGCTTGCCATGTTCTGTTCTCATCCACTTTCATCTCCAATGTTTATACGAGCATAAAAAGTTACTGTTATTTTTCTTCTCATCAGCAAGAGGAGAAAAAAATCTGGCAAAACTTGACGGAGGAAAGCGCAGGGAGAGAAACTATGGAAATAAAAGTCATCGGGATCTATTCATATGGTACTCTGGGAAGAGAAACAGCGGAGACAGAAAGGCAACACATAACTTATCCAAAGTCCCAGCAAGTCCCTGATCTATAATGAGCTAACACTGGAAGAAAGCCATCACATTTCTTTCCTCGTGACCCCCCCAGTTTGCTGATGCCTCTGGCTGCAGAGGCCCCCGGCACACACCAGGTCGGCAGGCTCGGCGAGCAGCCGTGGAGGCTTGAGTGACTGGGTTTGATAGAAATCCTACAGGAGGCTCCGGGCTCGGGAACTCATGAGCTGCTGCCCCCCAAAACAACCAATAACAACAGCCTGGAGGGCATGAGGCTTCCTAGGGCATGAAACACCCAAAAAAACCAGAAAGCCAAAAACCAACAAAAAAGGAGAGAGAAACATTAACTGTCCCAGTAGCAATGGTAGATTATGCTTGAGTTGTAAAGAGAAGGCACGCCATTCTTTTGAAAAAAGATCAGCTGAGAGGAAAAGCAAATGAAAAATTAGTTCATTTCAAAAAAAATTCAAAAAAATTGAAATTAGTGGATATGTGAACCTGGAAAAGTGCTTAGCAGGAAGAGCTGTGTTCATCTCTCCGGTCTATAAATCACCCCTCTCCTGTCCTAGATGCACGCCAGCAATACGCTCACAGCTTCCTGTGGAGGGAAGAGCAGTACGGATTATGTGCATACGACATTCACTTCTGCACACTAATTATGGCGCTAAAATGCCAGCAGAAACATTTAAAACAAAGGAGGTGGACACCTCTTCTTTCCTGTCCGGTAAGCTGCTCCCTCGCACTGGTGAGTGCCTTCAGCAAGTGCGTATCTTTTATGTCCAGGAAGGTTAACGGTAGCGCAAAGCTTGTCATCATGTCCATTCCTGTCCCCTTCCACAGGACTTCAATACTCAAATCTAAAACTGCAACTCCAAGACAGTTTTAGCCTGCAGGACCCTAGGCTAGGAGCAACTTTTTTCCTTCTGTGGACGCACAGCAAATCCTTAATGTTAAATTAGTCTAGCAGTTCATGTCTGTCTTTTAAGGTCTCATTTACAAGGGGAAAAAGGACACAGATCAAGGTATTCTGAGTTTTGGAGCTGGGACACAGTAACCGCACAGCCAGCCTCCACCTCTGTCTCGAGGCTCATTCTCCTTTGTTGAACCACTTTGATGAGACTGTTACCGTGGGAGCTTCAGGCTGGAGGGCAGCTTGCGGGAGGCGTTGCTGCTGCCGTAATTCTCTCTGCGTACACAAGAAGGACCATTAAATGTGCTGTGTTAGTCCTCGCTTTAAACGTCTTTCAAGTCCGTGTTTACCTAAGATAGCATTATTTGAACATATATATTTGTGATCCAATTCACCTGAAGCACTGCTTGATCCTACAGGAATAAGACAAGGACATCCCATATGGTGGCAAGGTAGAAAATCTCCTCCAATGCAAACCACCTATGACCTCTGTGATAATAAATTCTTCTGCAAATGACTGGGCAAAGTCCTGGAGACTGTGTGCAGTGAAGATAAACAGCCCTCTTTGTCCTCCGGGCCAGAAGTGGCCATTGTATAGAGCTTGCCCAAAGGATTAGCGCTGCCATTATTATTTGTGTTATATGAGCTATTTCAGGAGCTAATTGACCCCAGCACAAAAGGCGGGTGAGAATGGCTTTTGTATCTAATAGAATGAGCAATACAGAAAAGGGTAAGGTTCTTTGAGCAATTGGGCCACAGTATACAGACACTGACTCAGTTTTAGCTGACAGCATCAAGCAGGGCAATCTAATCTCCCCAGTTAGCACTAAATCAGCCTAGTATAAATGAGCCCATGACAGAACACGGAGAAATGGGACTTGCTAAAAGGATAACTGAGGATAACTGCCTTGTGAAGCATAAATATTGAAGATGTTCAGAATCTTTCATTGCTCGAGCTAAGCATGCCTAGCATAGCTGTACAGGCAGAGCCGCTTAATACTTGAATCTCTGCTTTTTGAGGGTACAGTGGTAAATGTCAGTATGCACATAAGGTATTCTAAAATTATAGATACATACTCCCTCCTTCCCACCCTCTCTCAAGTGCCTAATGGTGGGGGAAGGCACTGACACAGGAACTCTGACAGGACGCTCTTAACTGTTAAAAGGTTTGATAAAACAACAACAAAAAAATGTGAAACCATTTTCTCTAGGATGATGGACATTTGAGAAGACGGACATACTAAGGCTGCAGTATAAGAACATCCAAAAATAAAACAGGCACCTCCAAATTCACTTGTGAAGAATGCTATGTTTAAGGGGGAAAAGTGAAGCTGAACTTAGAACTGAACATATTTTTTCTGGCATTTAGACACCACTCAGCAAAGCCAGTTCTATCTCAAAGTCAGAGCAAAACAAACATAAACGATAGAGTGAAAAAAATAACTCACCCTGACCTTTCTGAAGCCACTGAAAAAGCTGCTGCAACAAAATTCATTACAAATTCTGCACTAAATATGGTGCACAAAAGAACACAGCCTTGTGAATATGCAAACAGAAATAATCATATTCATAATTTATTTATTGAACCTACATGGACTCCTCACTGCCCTATCTGAGGCTATCACTAGCATAAATGAATTAAACAGCACGAAGTCCAGTAAAGAAAAGCGGTTGAATTTATAGGTGCTTCACAAATGGGATAATGAGGCAGAGAAAAGAGGGGGTCTCTGCGGAGAGACTGAGCCGAAACCAGAGACAAAGTCAAGTCTCCTGAGCCGATACCCTTTCAGTGTAAGATTATTATTCCCTTCATGTCATTCATCAGGGTTGTAGTGCCCATGTCGAGGAGGAGCCCCCTGCCCAAAGACGTCCTAGCCTTTCCACGAAGCAAAAGGCTTTTAAGACCTTTCTGCAAGTCTTATATTATTACCGCATGCACCAGTGTAAGGCAACATGTGAACGTGCAAGGAGAGGGTGTGGCAGCCCCAGCAGCTCCCACGGGACGCTGTGTGTCACCGTCACCTCCGGTACACTTCCCACTTCACCCTGAAGGACCTTGAGCCCAAGACACCTTCTTACCAGGGGCGCTTCAGCTGTTTTCACTGGGGAGACACATTCCTCCCAAAGGCATGCATCCATAATTCAGTTCCCAGCAAAGGGATGTTCTGCTTACACACAACACCAACATGCCCACAAGTGGCGCGGGCACTAGGGGTCCTACGCTTCTGGCACGACCTCGTGAATCTGCAGAACTGGGCAGAGTTTTGAACACAATCTCACAACCCATCCCACGCCATATCGCTGGGCACAAAGCCCACGGCAACCAGCACACCAACACACCCCAAAGGTCTTTTTTTTTTTTAGCAAAGCTGGTTTGTGCTCATTATTTTAAATCATCTGACACAGAATGGTTAGTTCTGAGTGAAAGCGGCCCAAGAGACGGTGACACGGGTGGTGTGCGCGCCCACCCAGCACGCACGAGCTGTGCTGACCTCAGCGCCCTCTGCTCCCTCAGACAAAGGGTACTGGCAGATGGAAAGGGTTAAAGTCAGTTATTGTTCCTGGGTCTCTTCAAACAATACAAACCTACTTAGCGGAGGTAATTTTTTAAGCACACTTATTTCCATGAAGCAAATCCAGTGTGTAATTCCAGGATTAGTCCAGAAACTAAGAAGCTTTCTGCTTTCAGCAAAGTTAGTTTCCATTTCAAAGTTTAGTTAGACCAACTAAAGTTAATCAAAACATATAATTTTGCAGTTTCCCATATGGGTACACTTACAAGCAGACAGATCAAAAAAATAAAATACAAACAACTGTAATGCCGGGAGAGGATTCTTTATGATTTCCTTTTCTTCAAATGGACGAGAAAAAGGTAGAGGAAAGGAGCAGGTAGTACTACCACATGCATTCCTCCCTAACCTCACTGCTGACCCTGCAACTGTTGCAGGAGAGATTTTACAGGCTCACAATGCCCAGGCCATGTGATTTGTAAAGACCTAAGTAGATCTATAAAGATTTATATCTAATGTCTCTATAGGCATTAGATAATAATGCCAGAATCAGATGAGACTCCTATGGAGCTCCGACTTCTGTACGTACCTCAAGTTTTCAAAAGGGATAAGGGAAAGAACCAAAATTGGATTTGGCTGAAAGTGGATATGAACCAAGAAATATCACAGTTGTTTAAAGCAAAAATGTCTCAGATTCACTGCTAAAGTTAGCACATTCATAAAAATTGAGGCTGTGCTTTTTTTGTGTACCCTTCTATAATCAAAACCTCAACGTTTGAAAGAGTAACACAGGCGTGAGCACGTGTCTTCTGTTACATTAAACTTCTCACAATTTCGCAGAAAGTACTGGGATATTGTGTCTAGATTTAAAACAAAAAAGTATTGATGTGGTTTTTCTACACCCCCAAAACAACTGAATCACTAGTTACAACCCCATTTTAAACGAAGAAATAAGTAACGCTCAAGATAAAATTACTATTGGGAGGAAAAAATTATCACACATTTTAAGCAACTAACAGTTCATAAAGGCAGAACCACTTGGCAATGGTAACTCTCCAAACACTGAAGTTTATCAAGACCTACAACCTCTTTGATGCACAGTATCTGGTTCGTCCGCCGGAGCGTTGCCAGGCAGCAGGAATGCGCCAACACCGGGATGTCCCAGCGCCTCTCCGCAGCACGAGGCAGGGCAGGGTGCGGAGCGAAGCCCTTGGACGTGCCTCCTGTGAGCACCTGGGCGAACAGGGACCCTGCTGCAGGGCTCCAGACGGCACCTTCCCCATCTCCTCCAGGATACTGAGGGTGGGAGCACATCTGCAGGAGGTCCAGGAAAGGCAGGACCGTCGCTATGCGGGGCTACAGGCTCTGCGCTCAAGAGATGATGTTTTATAAACTTACTATGGCACATATAATGGACACTATGGCAATACAAATGTTGCAGATGTGATTTCCACTAGGAAGGAAGTTCCTTGTAGTTATGATTCCAAATTGCTCACACACTTTGAAACATCCCATCCCAAACACTGTTCAATTAATCAGTGAAGACAGTGAAGCAATTGAAAAAAAGAAATAATTCATGGAAGAAAATACGCATCTACTAGAGTCATTTATTTATGTTCTACACATTACTTCCCTGGTAGAATTCATAGTCTAGAGAACAAAACAGCTTTGAAAGCAAAACTCAGAAAATTTACTGGCCTAAAACTCCCCAAAGGAGCGGATCTGTCAGTGACAGGAGCCAACTGCTCCCGCTCCCTCTGCACAAACCAAGAAGCTCAGCCAGGCTCCACCGCTGCTACTCATGTTCCTCTGCCTGAAAGGTCTCCCAGGAAGCTGCAAAGGACCTTGCTCATTTTAGGCTGCAAATGTTACAAGGATTTGGGGAGAGGCCTTTTTAGTCGTTGTTATGGTCTGCGGGCTACCCTGCTGTAAAGCACTCTACACTGATTTTTTCTCTGCATTAAGATGACCGGTTTCTGAGAAGCTCTAGACCTTAATGGTAGGTTACACAAGGTTACTTAAGGATTTTCCAACCTCCTTCCAGCTGCCTTAAGTCTAAAGAATAAAGCTTCCCTGGCCCAAAGTACGGCTAGTTCATACCAACTTTTAATCATGGTCTGTACAACGCACAGCTTCGCCGTGTTACTGACTGCTCACTGCATGCCTCTCAAATCAAAGGTATAAATACACACTGTGCAGAATGGCTTACATTAGTGCCATTAATTCCTACTTTCAGCATAATCCTTCATCTGGGAGTTATTCCAAAACATAGGAGTTAGTGACACTAATATAAACCATCCCAATGTAGCATGTGTTTCTTTAGCTTTTATTCCCATGACTAAATGTCTTTTTAATGCACTTTTATTTACCACGATGGAAATAGTTTTTCCTGCTTTACTCTATCAGAAGTCTGGGTCTGTCACATTAACCCTTTCCTGGGCAAAGCTCTATAGACATATTTCCTGAAATTAAAACCTTATGCTGACATTCCAACAGTGAACTACAGCCCTTTCAAGTGCTGAAAGTCTTAATGGAAACCTTGCAAGGGAGGGATGTTAATTGCCTGAGCAGGTTACGGAATCTCCTGGTGACAGAGCGCACAGTGCTCAGCCAGGCTGGGAATCGAAAGCCTGGGACTCGGCTGCTTTGGGAGTCCAGGAGCAAAACAGAGCTGCAGAGCGGCTCCATCCTGCTGGTGCTGAGCAGCCTTTGGTTACAGTGCCTGACAACACCTGCAACCGACTGACGAAGGGCAGGGAACGAAGTGCCTTCGGATTTTCTCAGAGGTGTGAAATATGGGCAGAGGGGGAAGTGGATTAGAGGGATGGAGAAAAATACTGCTATTCCCCAAAGAAGGCATGGAGAAATTCCTAATGAAAACACACTCCTTCATTGGAGAAGTGGTCAGGGAGGAAAAAAGCCCATAAAAGGAGTAATGAAAAGAAAGCAAAAGACATTATTTTGTCTCCATTCTGCCTTCCCCGCCTCCCCAATCCCCCAAAGCAGAGCCAATCCTGTATTGGGCCTTTTAAGCATGTTATAACTTTAATCTGCTCTGCTCCCCTCTCCCTCCCAGTCTGTAATTCCCTTACAGCCTGGTACTTACAAGAATTAATACCTGCATCCACAGCAAAGGAGATTAACTGCCTGTAGGCACCCCTTGACTCTGTGCTTTAGCCAAAAGCCAGGCTCCCCCCCGACCCCCCCAGAGGAGAAGGCAGGTGAGGCGCCTCAGGAGAGACCCCGACACGTGCGAGTCACGTCCTTCTGAGTTCACCGATGCCAACGGGCCATCTTCAGCTCACGTGGGTACCTGCCCACCTTAGCTGGCTGAACCAACAGTTTCATTCACCGTGTCCTGACTCTTCTCTTGCATCCAGAAGATAAAGTAAGACCTTAAGAAAGGCAGCAATGGAGACACGTTCCAGGCTTTGAATTTTCAGCTCTTTGGTACCCCAAATGGCACCACGACTAGGTACTGGACGAAGGGCCACCTACGCTTCTCATTTTGGAGAGTTACTAAACAAGCAGGAAGAGCCAGTAACATGCACCAAATATTCTGGTTCTCAGGATTTCCCCTTCCTTTATTCAAAATCCCCCCCGCTAATTTTCCTTTTTTTAATCATCCTGCTGTATTCTCACCACCTTAATGTCCTCCTTTGCTGCTACTGAGCATAGGGCAGGTGAGGAAGAGCAGGTATGAAGAAGTATTGGAAAAAAAAATTAAAAGGAAAAGAAAATGCAATTTGCCTCTCAACACTGTGGTATGAAACCAAGTTTAAACATAGTGAAATTTTCAGTTCTCCCTCCCAATTTACCTAACACTGCTCAATAAGCAATCTCCTTTTATAAAGCCTTTTAAAGGAAATATATAGAGCCATCATTAAACCATGCTTGGTGTTTTTCTAAAATGTATCCATGAAGGAAATACCTTTATGCAGTGACATTGAACTTCATTAACCTAGCAACTCGGCGGACAGTATTTCTACCAAGTTATATAGTATATAAATACACAGCATATGAGCAGCATAAACATGGGACAGTTGCCAAAATAAAATTCTCTTTCATAAATCTGAGACTATATTTGAGATTTTCAAAGAGACATAAATAATACAAGGGACCAGCTGCCCCCAGAAGTCAACAGACTTGGGTCTAATAGATGGATTTCAATAAATTTAGGCTAAATCCTTACCACAAAAGATGTCTATTGATACCTTCTGCTAAGACTTCAAAAAGCACAAAAGTGTTTTGAGGCTCTCCGTTTTTATTATTGCAGAGATCTATTTCAAAAATTTCTCTATTAAGTAAATTCCTGCATCTGATTAGTTTCTTACAGTAAAGATCATTTACCCTTTGGGTTTAGAGTTAGAGCACAAGAGGTTGAGCCTGAGATTTTTGTGGGGAACAGGGAGATTAAGAAGAAGTAAGTTTTTAATTTAAATAGAAAATGTTTTGAATATTAACTGGTTGATCTGAAGGTTCAATGATGAGCGCCGCAGGCAAAGAGCTTGTTCTTTGGCACGGACGCCCCTTAGGGGAGGGGGAACTCAGAGGGAGGGCAAGAATGCAAACCTCTAAATATCACAGATCTGTCATCACAACCACCAGAAAATCAGTTATCATCAGTACGATTTTAATTTTGGCAGCAAGATAATAAAGCCACAGTAAGGGTGAACGTAGTGAATTCTGACAGAAAACGAGAGAGGGAAAGAGTAAGATGCAAATCTAGTTCTTCTAGTAAACTATGCGTAGCTACAAAAGTTAATGATAAAAACATGCGTTTGTACTTAAGTGGTTTTCTCTTACCCGTTATAAGCTGTAACAGAACCGACTCAAAAGAAACAGACTTTGTTAAGAACATCGCATGATGAACATCCAGATGCATTTAGCTTCAAGCAAGCCCCCCTGATTGATGTTGGGCTCTGGAGCTTCAGGGTCGATTCCTTATTCACGGTAAGACTGGCAGAGGCGAAAGGCAGCAATTCTTCACCTGCGGTGCCTGGCCTTCCTTGGCAACTCTTTGTACGAGGCAGAAGCACGAGTGAAAAGAACCATAATAAAAACCAGCTCTGAATTATTCTAGCACAAGATATTATCTCTCCTTACAACCCTTGCCTCATTATATCCTTGGACCACTGTGGCTCAAACAGAACTACTCCAGCTCTGCATTCAGGCACTTGGCTGATGTGCCTTTACCTATGATGGGCAAAGAGACAAAACCAGCTGATTACCAGAGCTGCCAGCACAGAAGACAGTGAAGGCAGGAGACAGCCTGCAAGTATCAAGGGTATATTTTTTATTACTGTTTTTTTAGTTTATTTTTTAGACCATGAAAGTAGGATGAAGGATTCAAAACCACCATAAAGTGATGAGTTATTCAACCTCAGGCAGTGTAGCAATGCTTGGAACCCTGGGGTTCCAGGTAGGCAGGCAGAGACAATTCCCTTTTTTGTGTGTGCAAAATGAATTTCAGACTCCTTTTGACCACCAGTCAAGTTCTTCGAGCCGTCTTGCTGTTGCTGTCTGAGAATTTGCAGTGCTTCCTTTCCAAGAACTATCGTGGAACATAAACAGTGACATTCTTGGGAAGGAAGATGCAACCTGGAAGCAAAGGTCTCATTAATTGCCCGTGGGGACACGTGCTCACGAGCCTCTATGGGACAATGAAAACCTCTACCTTAAAAATCCACAAAGAATGTTGTGAAGTTGTAGAGTGAATTACACTTCTTGGACTCCTGGGACCACAGTTCTGTATTTTTCAAAAGAAAAACTTTCAGAATAATAAATGAAAGGCTCATTCTAAGCTCATGGAAGCACTCTTGGTTTTGGGTGGGTTTTTTTCTTTTCTTTTCTTTTTTTTTTTTTTTTTTCCTTTCAGGTGCCAATGCATTAGAATCAAGTTTGTATACGCCTGCTAACAACCAGGAGCTGTTTGCAAGAAGAAAGAAAGAGACTGCTAGCATGCTAGAACACCACGTGCTATGGATAAGAAATACTCTTTTTGTTTTACCCTCAACTGAGCATCTTCTCTGGAGGGTGCACTTTAAACAATGACTTCCAGCTTTTACATTGCTTTCTATGTGAGCTCCTAAGTGCTGAACCATTTAAGTACAGATCCCTAAAGCGACCAGAAAAATGGAGGTTTATAAGCCTGCTACCACTTCAAATACAACATCCAGTCCTTGATCAAGCGGTACAGACTCATGCTTGAAGAACTGGCAATCTGGGCTCTACTACCTTCCCAGGTACAACTCCACCCAGGGAACTGTTGCCTACATAGCTGTGTGTCTTTAAATCCCTCTCATCATCTGTCCCCTCTCCTCATATTTTCTTCGAAGCCCCCCTTGGCTTGGAAGTGGAGTATGGCAGGCTGGTGTGACACAGTATGTAAATGTATCCCTTCTCTGCTTTTGTTTTGCTTCTGTCGTTTCTTTGTGGTAGCACTCACAATATGATGTCTCATTTCCAGACATTCAAGGAAGAACAGTCTCTGCTTCTAAGGACCTTATAATCAAAAGAGAGACAGGTGGCAAGGTAAAAAAGAAAAAAAAATGTTACGAAAGAGAAACAACGGTGGTAGAAAGGAAACCGTCGTCTTCTCCCTTTTGCCACTAACACCACTTCATAGACAAGATAAAAAGCAGCCAATGAAAAGCCCCACTATTCATTTTTGTTGGTAGTAAGATCACAAGAAACCTGTTGGTTTTTGGTTTGTTTTCTCCCCCCACCCCACCCCCCCCCAAAAAAAAAAAGCATACCATTAACCTTTAAAAAGAGGAAGAAAAAATAAAGGAGATGGGATTGCTTTAGGCTTCTCAAGGATTTCCTGCAGGAAGCAGGTTGGAAAATGACATGCTTTTTTAAAAATACAATGTCTCCATGGATGTTGATATTTTACACACCACACTCATTCTAAAAATAGATTACTAAAAACCCAAACTTAAAAAAAAATAAAGAAAAAGAATGAAAGGTTCCTGCAGTCTGTTCTCCAGTAAACAGTAAGTGCACAGTCTGTCTTTCTTAAGTGCAATATACTCCACTATCAATTTGTGCACTGGACCATTTTTCCTGAAAGCAATATCCCCAAACATAATACAGTGTTTATTTAGCTCTACAATTGCATTACAAGTGTTTCAGAGTTTAAAATAAAATGAAGACAAATCAAGAGGCATTGGTAAAAAAGGAAAAAAGCCTATTACATCCGATCCAGGAAGGCTACATGAGACAGCAGGAAGCACAGCGGACCAAGATTTTTATCCCAAGGGGTGAGACACGTGAAAGGACAAAGGAAAAGGCCAACTCAAGATGCGCAGGCACAAACCGCGGCATCTATTACTATGAAAACACATGGACTTCTTGTTCTCCATATGGCAACTCTGCTTTCTCTAAGAACTCTACCTGTTTGCAGATGAGAGATCCTCCTGTTTCCATCTGAGGCAGGAGGGAAGCGGAGCTGCATCTTTGGTCTCAGGAGCACAGCGCCCAGTTTGATGCAGAGCCGGGGAACAAGCGTGTCACTCATACAGGTGTTTGTCTGATCAAAGCTTCGCTCACCAAAGAGATCCCTCCATTTTACACGTGGGAAAAACTCATACTCATAAAGCAAATGAGAGTCAGGTTTCCAGTTTCGAGCTATTCCTCTCGATCTTGTTGTTTTATGGATAAATTCTGCAGCCATCCGGTGCTTTAGTTTGATCGGCTATAGAGCGACAAATCCTACAGCTTGAATTTTCACCGCTGGTTAGCAGAGTTTACACTTTCTTTGGAAAGTTTAAATGCAGTGGACCATCTTTATAAATTAAATAAAAAACAGCATAAGTGATTATTTTCTTATACCACCAAAACCAAGTTCCACCCAAGAATGCTGCAACAGAAATTACCAATAAGGCCTAATAATAATCCAGAGATTCTGTGCACAAACTGCCTAAAGCCCAAAATAAACCAAAGGCATGCTGAAACTTAAGTTACAGCAAGTTTATCGGTTTTGCATCGCATGTCTTTCTAGACAGTTTTATTTGTTAAATAGACTCAGGCTAAATTCCATTTTTCATTTATGTATGACCTAACATCCCTTATTAGGCTTTAAGAATGGCTGCTTCTAATTCTGGCTACTAGCTTAAGCTCACTTTACATACGCAAAAGAAGTCCTTTCCGAAGTTTGCTTATAGGTCTTTACAGGTTTAAATCCATTAATATCACAAGGATCATGTTCACCTGGAGGGCAGGCTCGCTTCTCCACGAAGCAAACTTGCGTGTAATTAAAGAATACCTACTTCACTTTTGCCAAACATGGCTGCACCAGGCATCAGATCTGCAAGTGCTCGTACACAACAGTAATTGATAGAGCTATTGAAAAATAGCATTTGGCATAAGAAACGGAAGCTCTACAATGCAATTAGACTTATTAATGATATTACCCACGAGGATGCCAACCGTGATGATGCTCTCGGTCATATGAGCACCCTTGTCCCCATATGATATGCATGCTTCTACAAATGCGGATGACAGCTCCATGACAACATGGAAAGCTATTTTCTAGGCTTTGAGTCTGCATTTCTATTTACCAACAGCAACATACGTACTTTAGCAGAAGCCCTCTCGTCTGCTAACTCCCCTGTTTCAGCCCAGCTATTCCCTTCTCGCTGCTGCCACCCTTGGCTGAAGCCTTTCAAACAGATCACGACACCCTGGAAACATCTGGCATCTCCGCTCAGAAAGCGAGCCATCACTTGGAAGCCTACATACTTCTCTTTATCCTGCCCATGTGTACACCCAGAGGTGTCCTCCTGTTACCACCATCCTGACCTGCTGGGATCTTCAAAGATGTGAGCCATCTCATCAGATAAAGTTGATTTCAACATGAAAAGGAACCACTGGCACTGTTGCAGATCCTTGCTACACCAGATCATACATCTCCTGTACCATCTCTTGTGCTAGTTGCCCTAAGTGGGGCTCATATCTCTGTTGGTCTCTTGAAAACGTATCAAGCAATCTAAATGACTGAGCTCGCTTGGCACGGGGTACCAGCTCTCCGGAGCACCACTGGTGCCTGCTCGCCTGTCTCTGGCCAGCTGGCACACCGCTCCAAGCGTGCCTTCCCCAAAACACACGAGTGCTAGCAGCAGAACAAAGGCAGTCGCTGGAAAAAGAGGCACACAAATGAGCTTCACGGTGCGTGCACACGCAGTGCTCGCCTTCAGCGAGGCGGCTTCCAGCCAAGCTGCCCGCCGGGCAGGGGAGCGCAGGGAGCGGCGCAGACGCCGGCAGGGCAGCGGGCAGCCCAACCGCAACGGCAGGAGCAGTTGTACGACTGAAGTGACCGTGCCAGCAATTTCTGTCCACGCTGACACCGTGCAAGTGAGCACTAGCAAGTCTTGCTTGAAGCATATCTAATCCAAATGGCAGTGAGAAAGGCTGGAAGCCTATCTGGGCATTTTTATATAGAGACACGAGGCATGCTGAAAGCATGGTGGAAGGACAGCACAGGAGAAAACGTGCCAAATTTTGCAAGTGTGGACACAGCCTTAAACGTGTATTGGCCAGGAAAAAACAAACTGTCACCTTTCTAATAAGCCCTGCTCTAAGCACATCCTTCTGTAAACCGAGCTGTCCAGACACCTATCCCAGCCAGGGCAGAGATGACTTTATTTTTGATGGAAGCTGGCAGGAAGGGAGCCAAGGAGGCCGAGCTGCTACGTGTTTGTAATGAAAGAAGGGAAACCAAGTACCTGCCTTACACCATCTTCTATAGTTTAGCAGAGGGGGAACATTTCATCTCTTGCTTGTTAGTCAGGACACAGACATACAGCTCAAGGCCCATAGATCATTTCTAGCTGCAAATTGTTTCCCAGAGCCTGGAAGATCTCAGAACTTCGGAGCAATTAAAATTCACTCTGTTTCCTTCACCCGTTCTGTTGTGTTGTCCAAAAAGGTCTGTGCGCGGTTTATTTGGTGTGGCTTAATGACTTAAACACAGAAAGGAGCTGTACAAACCAATCCTTCCAAAGGAATCCATGGGTTTTAGAGCACCGGACTACACCAAACTTGGGAAGAGAACAGTGGTATGTGTAAACTCTTAAACTTAGAAAGTAATTAAGACTTAGTAAATGAAAAACGCCCCAAGAGCCCGGTACTTCCAACAGCCAGGCCTTTCTGGCATAGATTTTCCCTTTTTTCAGCCCTGCTAGGTGAATACTTCACTTGGAGGATTTGAGGGACTGGAATGGGTTACAGATGAGGTGGGGGATGCTATCAGCACGGTGGTGCAGATCAGGTAACCCCTCCATCATAAGAGAAGTCCACGATGGAGATGCTGCTATGTCCTGACATCGGTGGCCGCGCTGACCCACCTCCCTCCCCACTGCGTGCCTATCAGTCCGCTCCCTCCCCGGCTCCACTGCGGTTTTGTGGATTGACTGATTATATTTATCACACTTGTAGTTCACAGGGCAATGGTTTAAATTTCATTCAATACACTCCATCTGGGAGCGCTTTTAAAACACACCCACAAGCACATTTCTCCCTCTCACCCCGCACCCCCGCAGCGATCAGCCATCTGTACTCTGGAAACAAATCCTAAAAAATTATTCTAAATTAAAAACTCATTTTAAAAGAAAAGTAGTATTAAACTGTTTTATAAACATAATAAACCACAGTAAGCCTTGGTTGCAATAAATATCCAGCTCTTGCCTACAGCTATTAGAATCCACAAGCGTATTTTTAAGTTTGCTAGCAAACAGTATATTTATTCTGACCATGATTTGTCTTCTGTGGTTTAATGCTCTCTCATGTTTCTTTCATATGTTTACAGAGGTGGGGGGAGAGAAAAGAGAGAGAAAGCAGGCTGTCCTGAAATATGTTACAGATTCCTGTAAGCCATAATGGTTCTCTGAAGGACTGCCACTTCTCCACAACAGGGTCTGGCTCGGCCTCAGGACAACACTATCAAATAGACACATACTGTTCTCCTCCCCTGCTTCATTTACAATTGATTAAATTTGGTCAAATTAGTCACGGAAAAAAATTAAAAGGAGAACAAAAGCGAGTTGTAACACATAGTGCAGATCGTGGAGAGGCACCACGATGGGAGCTTGCTGCCTCTGGCAAAGGTGCCTACGTACAAAATAAAAGAGTATTCAGGGGAGGTTGTGGAGGGGAAAGGATAGAGGGAGGTAAGCGGAGAAAGGAGAGGCGGATCAGAGGCAGTGGCTGGAGACAGAGGTAGGCACAGTAAGAAAATTAACATTAAATAATAGGGCTGTATGGGGGAAGAGGTGGTTTAGCCAAATGGCACTGAGGCCACCTGAGGCTAACAACCATGTGCTACTTTGTAACTCCAAAGAAATTGGGATGCTAATTGTTTTTGTATGGGAAACAATATCCTATTTTAAAATCCCACAGGATTTATAACACAGTAGACATTTTGGTTGACTAGCAAATTTGGATGACATTCACCCTGGGTTGCGATGTTAACTCAGCAGAAAGAGGTGTCTTGTCAGGATGGGTGCCGGCAACGTCTTGGCCCAGGGATGTGTGGGCAAGGGTCAGCATTGGAGCTACACCAGCACACTGCCTCAACTGGGGCTCGGCAGCAGGCCAGAGATCAAAAGGATGTGAAACCATCTCACCCAGTGTGCTCACGGGGCACAGGCAGAAGGGGAGATGCCTGCATTCTCCCCCCAACCACCAATTCAGTCATTTCCATTATGGCTCTGACGATTTATGTCAAAAAAACCTCTACATATGGCCATGCAATGATTTCAGAAAAGAAGTACAGTTGATTTTTATCAGATGTTTTAGGCTACAGTTTTATAAACAGATGGAACATGCTTCAGCTAAAGCCCCTAAAAAGTCCTGTTGACTTCAGAAGTTACATGCAGATGCACTGCTTTCACAAGACCTCATATGGAAAACCTGTGCTATGCTGCCCACTCGCCATGTGCTTTGTGCCTTGTGAAATCACCGGAGTTTTATTTTATTGAATTATTACTTGTTATCTTACCTAGATGTGATCCGACCAAAACAAAGTTGGCCCACTCAAGGGTATCCAAAAAGGAAGACACCTCTCGTGCAAGAACACCACGAGGGTTTGATTTTGTCACATGCATTAAAGAGAAAATCAACACAATAAGGTTATTTAAAAAGCTATTGCTTGCCATTTTCAAGACAACTCTCTTTCATGATGTGTGAGTAACTAATATAAGTCAGGCTTTTACTAACTGGAGTTTATAATGCTACCAAGCGTTACCCAGAAAAGAGGAAAAGGGAAGTGAAGGGGGGCGAAGATGTCATAAGAAAAGTCCACACTGAAGAATTTATAAGCAAGAAGAACAAATATCCTCTTTGGGAATTACTCTAGGCAACACGGCAAAGAATTATAGCATATAAACTAAGGTTACGTAAACAGTCTAATAAAATTCTGGGACTGATTTATGGAGGGGAGACATCTTATAGTGTACTTCCATAGACAGCAGTTTCTGTTCAGAAGAGCAACCATGTCATCGTTAGTAAAAAACAATGGAGCATCCCATCTAAAAGAGGACAATAATAAAAGGCAACCATAAATAAATAATGCAAAACAATTACATCAGCCAAACTCTTCTTCTTATAGGCGGATATATACAGTAAGGGCTGGAACATTTTGATCCGCCCTGAAAAATAACCTCTGTAAATGCATGCAAACACAGATTTATCTAATTTTTAATGCAAAATTTCAGTCCCTGCAAGTAGCGGCTGAAACAAAACACGGGCAAGAATGACGCACAGCGATGCTTGACATGCCGTGGATCAGCGTGCCATGCAGGATGGAGTACAACTTTTCCTGGTCACGGGGCTGATACCTGCTTTCCATACAACGCTTTGTTCAGGTTTGTGACGAAACTGGCTTTGGTACAAAGGTCAGAAGAGAACAGCTCAGTGTATAAAGCCAACAGGAGAACAACGCTAGCCCCTCCACCTAACAGCCAGGCAGCCCAGCCCTTCAAGCCCTACGTGCCACCCTTTCATGTCGCTCCGCTCAGCAGCCACTTCAGCCAAGTACCTTATTGACACGTATTACCATTCCCCTCATCCTGCCCAGCCCAGCCACCAGGACGGCTGCAGAAGCGCGGCTGTTGTGCAATCTCTCCTGCAATTATGGTCAACAGCATCTCAGGGAGAAGCGGGGGGGGGGGGGGGGGGGGGGGGATGATGCACAACAGCAACATGCATGGAGAGTCCCTGCCGGATCGCACAACACGATGCATGGCATCCCGTGCAATCACGGTGCTTTGGCAGCACATCTCTTTTAAATACAAGCCTTATTCAGGCGGATGAAGTGCAACCAATGCCCCAGGCTTTTGTGACAGCTCATTCAGCTTGTAGCTGCTATTTTCCTCCCCTCCATGATACGGAAAGGCTATGAAACTGGTAGTGATGTTTGTTGTCATCATCACCTTCTCATTACCCCAGGTAACGGACTGAAACACCACGATGGGCCTCTGACACACAGAGTGGGAAGGGACTAACAAAATAAAGGTGGGTCAAGAATGTGGAAGGGTTCCTCTTCTCCACTGTGGATTTAAAGAAACCAAAACCATACTGGAGGAACTGGGTTCCCAAGTGGGCTTCCTGGAGGGCTCTAGGGAAAACCCAGCTGGATTTGTTCCCAAGTGGGACCAGCCCATCAGGTGGGCTCACTGAGGCCTTGCAGGACCCACCTGCCACCGCGGGACACCCCCCCAGCCAACGGCCTGGCACGAGCTTTCATGATGCCTCATGGAGAACAGGGCTGGGAAATCAGTGAGGCTCCTTTAACACAGACTCTCCCAGAGAAACTTCCAGAAGGAGAGGGCTTGAAACAGAACTAAAGAGTGCCATCTGCTGCAAAAAGCCGGAGAAACCTCAAACCCTGCGAGAGAGACTCCAGGGCAGTGGCGAGTGCTGGATGTGGCACTGAGCGCTGGACGTCACACCGAGCTAGGGTGGCCTCAGGCTCGCGGGGCTGCCCGCCGAGGGAGGGCCAGCTTCAGTGGCCTCCCTGGGCCGTCACAGTGTTTGCACTCCGGTTCCTCGCATGGCCGTGGAGTTTGGGAGCTGGTGGCGGCCCTGCACAGGGATGCACCGAGCTGCGGCGCTGGGGCCAGGCCCCCGCTGCCCTGCCTGTACCTGGAGTTACCTCCGGTCTCACTGGAGCAAAGCAGGGATGCAGCAATGGCACAGATTTGTCTCCTGATAGGAATACACTCGTATGGTCTTTTAGTCCAGCATATGACACGATACTTCAGAGGATGCTTGCTTAGGAGACACTAAAAGAGCAAGGTTTAAACGTCAGAGGGTTTCCTCAGCACACAGAGAAAGAAAAGTCTCCAGCAAAGCACAGCTCAGAGCCAGTTCAGCTGTCTGGGGCAGCAAAGGGACATGCTGGCTCAGGGCAGGGGGGACAGGTCTGAGGGTTAAGGACAGGTTCCAGGCACTGTCCTGACCCTCCCCTGCAGGCACAAAGGATGGGCCCAGCAGCATGTCACCGCGCACCCACCTGCAGCCCCGGCAAGTGCCACCAGCCCCATGGGCTCCCCCCGCCCCGGGCACGGCGCTGCTGCGGGTGCGACAGCACCTAGTGCGAGCCTTGGGCCAGACCCCTGCGCTGGCACGGCTCTGCCCGGCCCTGCACCCTCCCAGGTGCCGCTTGTCCCGCATGTCCCCTGGCAGTGCGGGGCTGGAGCTCAGCGCTGCAGCGCGCTGCCCGCCCTGGTTAGCAGCCTGCAGATGGTGCTACCGACCAGCTTTTCCCCAGCTCCAAAATTCTTTCCCTTCAATCTAAGGAAAAAAAAAAAAAAAAAAAAAAAAGCCGTGTATAGCCTGCACACCAAAAGGAGCTGCTCACTTCCATCGCGTGTTTTCTCAACCCTTCCGTACACCATACTATCACGCTGCGGCATCTGGCTGCTTGGGATGCAGCAGTAATGGTCCAGGGCAATTAGGTGAGTTTTGCAAAAGCAGTTTCACGACGGTAGGAACTGCAGCTGCCTTGGTGGAGCTGTAGGCCAAATGATACTGGTGCTTGTTGGCGTTTTCCTCACGCTGGCAGAAACCCACCCCCACGCAAAGGCCCGGCTAAAAGCGGGCAGCCCCTGCCATGCTGCGCCCCTGCACCGTGCCGGCTGGCCGCAGCATCCCTCCGGCCTCCTGCATCCCTGCAAGCTCCACCAGTACAAGGGCTCACCTGCTGAACTAGAGCTTTTCACATTGTGCCTTTCCCTATTAGAAGCAGGATTTAATCCTTACTAAATCAGTTTTTAGGTGGTCTTGTAACTTTGTAACATAGAACAATGTTGCATTTTTGTCCTCACCATCATTGCAACATTCTTTTTTAATGAATCTGACTCACAACCCAAAATGTGTTAAGGTAAAACCACAAACACCACCACAATACCCCTCTTGGGACAAAGTTCCAAACTGTCGCTTCATCATGAAATCTGATGTTCATAAACAAAAAGAAAAAAGCATGTTTCTACTCGAATGGAAGAAATTCTCCAAACTTCCAGCATTTTGACATTACATGTATGTGAAAATCCTCCACCATTTTGTTTAAAAGTATATAACCAAAGTGCACGTTCCACAAGCCCAGCTGACATACCTCCACAGCATGCCAACACAGTGGTTTCTCCTGGAGCAAAGAAAATCGCTATATTCAGAAATCCTCTTAAAACCAACGACAGCTGAAGAAGCTGAGCTGCCTTAATAAACTGGGCTGCTTTTACAGCTTCATCCTGCAAGATGCCAAGTATTCCTGCTCCGGTTCAGCACAATCCTCCAGGACAAGCTTAACTTTAAGTACAGGGAGAGTTTTGTTGAAGTTAATGGTGCTGCCCACGGGTTTAAGATTAAGCAGGTGCTTAAAGTACTTTGCTAGACCTGGACCAGTACTTACAACAATCAAGCTCTTAAATTTTAGAGCCTGAGTGGACGTTTAACTGTTCATGTTGAGACTGTCAAACTGTTGGCTTCTGATTATTACTGTAAAAGACACATTACATCAGATGTCAAAACGTGATTAGTTACTGGTTTAGAAAACTTAAAGATAGGGTGTACTGGAAGCTGACACCTTTTATAGTAAACAGATATTTGATAAAAACACTTTAAAAAAACCCAAACTACTATGGAAATTTCATATCAAACCCAAGTCCTGAGTCTTCTTCTCCACGGTAAGTGTTTCACAGGAGAAGCGGGGGACCAAGAGCTTTGGTAAACTCCTGCTCTAACAGAATTGTACCAGTGGGCTCAGAATATAAAGAGTAGCCCAGGCTCAAGGCCAAAGGACAACCAAGGGATGTCACTTCCAGGAAATCGACAGGCTCAGGCAACTCCAAACTTAGGACACCATAGAGAAAGCTTATTGTGCCAAGAGGATGGTTTCATACTTTCCTCCTCCTTCATCTCTTCCACCTTCTTTCTTCCTCTGCACCAAGACTGATTTTTTTGCTTTTCTCTTACAATGTGTTTTAAAAGCTTTGAGGAAGCAACAATCTTGTAAAAGAAGTTTATATGATGCTTTGTATAATAGGGCTAAAAATCTGAGAGGACCTCTTATGAAATGCTGAAGAAGAAAGAACACCGAACTGCCATAAAGCAACCTGGATCAACTGAGATACTAGTGGTGATTAAACCGGCATTGGTTTCCTTGTGTTCTTTTAAAATGTTTTTTTCTTTATTTCTCTTAACCTCTATGTTTTTGTCCAGTGTGCTGAAAAAGTAAGAAACTGCTATCTGGTTATTAACATTTTTATTTCAGTATCACACTGACCTATATTCATATTCATTTATGAACTTAAAATGGGAATATAAAATTTGACACAGCAAAACTTGTAATTACACTCTTAACTGTAAACAGAAAAGATGTCCAGCCTACTGAATATGAATAATCAAAGCCTGAATAAACAATGTATTTTGAGGCTAGGGTTGACATTCTTAGCATCTTTCCAGATTGAGTAGATAGAACAATAAAAGGTCCCAGAAAACATTTTCTTTTTATGGGGGTTATAGGTTTTTTGGTTGTTTTTTTTTCTTCTTCCTTCCATAAATTGGGCATCAGATTTGCAGGCAGGATACAGGATGGGACTATGAGCCATTTTAGCTATAGACATACAGAAGATCACAATAACTTTTATGTAAATTATTTACATTGAACAAAACCTGCTACACTACAGGCATAAATGCTTTCACCGTTGGAAGTGACAAGGTTTGATGCTTTCCAATCTCTTTTCCTCTCCAACTCTGTTCTTTAAAGCCATGCCAGAAGCACACTGCTGGTCAGCATCGGGGGGTGGCAGATAACAAAAGTTTTTTGTCTGCAGCTCAGTCAACCCAGGGCATTTCATAAATCACAGTTGTCTCCATAGGCCAAGCACGCTGCATTCCCAGGTATTAACATGCTTTTTGTAACACCAGCTACTGGCAAGGGTCAGACCTGCACATCGGCTTTTGCAAGCACACTTTGCACCTCTAAACACATGAGTTTTCACACATACAAAAGAGACTCTTTTGTCAAGAAAAAACTCTGGGACAGCCACCCTATCTTGAAGAAAAGCTTTGTATCGCCTTATTGGAAAACAAGCAAGACATCCGTAACCTCAGCAAAAGGCTAAACCAAGGACATCCCTGAGAATGCTGTAATTCCACTCCCATGACTTTGTCTCACAGGAGAAGTCTCTAATTATCTAAGCATGTAGAAACACTTTCTTCAAATGCAACTGTCCTGAGGCTTCGTTCTCAACAAAGTGGATAAAATGAACTCGCCTAACTTAAAAAAAAAAAAAAAAAAAAAAAAAAAGAAGAGAGAGAAAAGGAGAGAGCAAGAAAGAGAATTAAAGGTATGTGAGAAAATGTTTCTCAGGCTCTTTATGGCTGATTGAGCTAATTTACTGTGGAATGGGCAGCAGACTATCTTTAGATAAATGCTAATGAGGACGTTAATGCTTTCTTCAGTCTGGCTGCTACTATTATGCTGAAAGAGAAGGTCAACAGCTAATAAACCCAGTTAACAAGCCATTCTGAACTTCACTTTAGCTTAACACTCTTCAAAGTTGCAGTCATTAAATCCATAGGCTATTAGGAGCTGCCCTCCTGTTTTCACTATGAGGGAAGGCAAACTTTCAATGTAGTCATTAATTGAATTAACAGACTCTAATCCAATTTGATGTAGTGTAAATTGAAATGCACATAGAAGTGAAGATGTCTGTAGAGGAGTTCCCCCTTTTCAGGCAGCTCTGCATCAAATTACTTCTGTTATCATTTCTACGTGCCTCCCATGAAGGGTGCTCTCATGTATATAACCCTTAACATGAGCTACTCTCTGATATGAATATAGTTTGCCATAAGACGACAGAGGCTGGCAAGACAAAAACATGTCTTACAGCTTATTAAACTCCTTAGCTTTAGTGAGACAAACTGGTAAGCAAGGATCTCAAAATATATTGCCACCATTACATTGTGTTACACTTCTTTGAAGCAGAAAAATATCCCGCATGCTCAGCAGACAGGGACCCTTGGGCAGGGAGACGTGAAGCGAGGGAGGTTAGGTGGCAAGACAAGCAGGGAAAGAGAAGCCTGAGCATCTTGTTTACCTGCAAGTGCAACAGCTCTCCTTGCAAATAGTGTGAATTTGAACTCTGGTGTGCACACCAGCCTCTGTCCAGCAGAAAAGAGCTGATGGAAAGCCATACAATCATCAAAAATGCCTGTATAAAATCTATTTTTAAAAGGGCAAGAAGTGCGTCGCTTTGTAAAGGCGTGTGTTTCAATCTTGGGAAGCGCGATGGGTAGCAGTGGAAGGGAGCACTGTCAGCTCAGCCAAGGCCCAGCTCAAGCGGAGAGTGTGGCACCCAACAGCCAAACGGCCCCCAAACCTCAGAGCTTCAGTCCCCAGCACCAGCTGCAGGGAGGGTGATCACATCCTCGCCATAATATTGTTGTTTCTGAAAGAACACAATGATTTGGACATGCATGCATTTTCCTCTCCAGATGGTCCTATTGCATCTTCGAAGTGAATTTTCCCAGTTCAGACAAGGTAGAGGCAGCTGCAGAACAATTCCACACCGGCCACCTTGCATTTCCTGCGTGGACTGGCAGCGTGAACTCACCCCAAATCCAGTACGCTGTGCTCGGTTGAACACATGCCCGTTTCCTCGCCCACAAAGGTGAAAAAAGCACCACTGTTGCAAAATTAACAGGGAATTTAGTCCTAGAGGGCAAGAAATTCTCCAGTCTCTGACAGAAAAGCCTGTATGACAGGGACTTGAAAATACCTAGATTAGTCATTAATCCAACTAAAACACAAAGGTAAGGAAGCTAGGACAGTTATCCACACACACAGTAGTGGCAAGAGTGGGACAGAGCTATTCTACACCTACAGAGACCATTTATAATATTTCTTTAATATTGACCTGCATAACTGGCCTTGTTGCCGGCTACCGGTGAAGAAATCCAAGCTTCCATTATTGCAGATATAAATATATCTATAAATTTCAGGTCATGATATATACTCACTTTCAAGATGCAATAGGACCATCTGGAGAGGAAAATGCATGCATATCCAAATCATTGTGTTCTTTCAGAAACAAAAATACAACGGAGCTTTAGAAATAACTAAATATAGTAATTTTAGTTCAACTGTAATTAAGGAAGAAAAAAGCATGACTTCCCCCCATCCTTTTAAGAGCCATTGTTCAACGTTACAGTGATATTCAATTATTCCATATAAAGAGCATTTGCTTTCTTTTCTGCATTATTATTATATTATCCTCTATTTGTATTAGTACAGAATGAATAGTAATACAGGCCCCCAGCTGAGCCTGACAGCCTCCCTCTGCTTGCCACTGTGAAGACATATGGCACAAAACCATCCCCAAACACCTCTGTATTAGCACAGACAAGGAAGTCTGAAAGAAAGGAAAGGTTAGGATTTTTACTTCATGGGTGGGGAAATGAAAGCAAACTGATAAAAAAAGACCCAAGAACTTTATAAATTATTTCACACAAGCTTGGTTCCATCTATTGTCTGCAGGCAGGTCTTGGGGGGTTTCAGGGAGACGCTTGCAATTGCTTAAGCGGGAGTTTTAAGCCCGTATCAGGCAGCGCTCACCAAAAGTAGATCTGGACCACAGTTCCCCAGCCAGGGAAGCAGCCCACAAAGAAACCCTCAGCCCCGAGCCTGCGCGGGCACTGGGTGCTCAGCACCAGCTCAGCACCAGCCTATTTCCCCCACTCCTGCAGCAGGAACGGTGAGTACAACGGCAACTCCTGACAGCTGCAGAGGGAGCCGAGGCCCCTGGGTCAGGGCCAGGCAGTAGCTGCTGCAAATCCTCCTCCTGTCAATAAAACAAATATATCAAAAAAAGCAAAGAGAAAAATCCCCAGGCTTTGCAGCTACAGCGGTGTGTATCAGCCGGTCCGCAGGCTTTTATTTTCTGACTACAGTCATGTTTCAACTGTGACTGCCAAGAAAAGTCCAACACATACCTTTAAAATGTGAATATTCTGCCACATATCATAATTCCTCTTTTCAACAGATTTATCAGGAAGATCGCATCAAGAAAAGATACTTTAAAAGTTTGAAGTGACAATGGTGGCAAGAACTGACACTAAGAAAGTGTGTTTGTTTGAAAATCCAATGAAAACTTGCACGAAAAAAATCTCTGCAACCTTTTCTCAATTCCAGCACACATGGACACAGGAACGGAGATGCCCATCTGACCGAACAGCTACACCTGCTGATGAGCAAAAGCCCTCCAAAGTCAACATTGCCATCTGATGTCCAGAAAGCTTTCCAGCTCCTCACGGCAAAACCCTCCCAGCCTGTCCGGTGTTTCTGCAAAGAGGTGACGAGCCAAAGGCAGGCCGAACCCACGCTGGCGTGCCATGTGGCACCGGCTTCCAGGAGAGCATTGGTGCCAGAGCAAAAAGCTTGCAAAAGCTCAGCTAACCGGCTACATCTGGAAGGGGTACCAAGAGTTTAGTGTTTTTAGGGTTTACTTGCATACTGCCTTCACCATGTCCATTTTATGGGAAGTCCGTAAAGCTCCTAAGAAGCTGGAGGAAAGCAAGGAGCTGATGCTTTCTAATCCATCTGCCAGTGTATTTCTGGATAATTTCAGGTCATGAGGAACAAGGAATCCAGACACCATCCATATCTGATAAAGCACAGCACAGACCTTTGCTAAGGTCAACACTTTCCTTAACACAGACCAAGTAAATCTCATGAAAACTTTTTTTTTAAAGCATCTGGGGTTTGGAATCTGGTTCTTTCCTCTTTCACAGAGTGCAATTTTAGTAACAGGGTTGTTAACGTAGGAGTCTCTGTAATTGCCAGCCACCAAGTAACACCCCAATAACTAGGAGACCACAAAACGGCTATTGATGGACATCACTTTTTTTCTTCCTCAGTCGTCATTGTTGCTGTACAACGTGCAACTACTAAATTTGTACCTGCCTGTTTCCAAGGAAGGAGGAGGAAATGCAGAGCAACAACAGAGATAATTTTGCTGATACCTGCAAATCTCACTGTGGGATAAGACTGTGACTCCCCAGGATGCACAATGACACACATTCAACCCTTAACTATCAGAGAAGGAGTTTTAATTCCCCCACAGAGTTGTCAGGTGTCGGCCCTAGAAAAACAGTATCAATATTAATAGAAGACAAAAGGATGCAAAAAGCCCTGCTGGGTGTACGCCGCCGGGAGGTACAAAAGCTCACACTGGGAAAACAGGGATAATTAATGGATCTTTTTGAATTTTGTGAATTGTAGCAATTTTCACCCAAGAATCTTAAAATACATTTCAAATGTAGCCCAACCTCAGGGAAAAAAACACAAATTATTCAGTATTGTTCCATCTATATGGAATTGAAAAGAAAAATGGAAATGAAAAAAAAAAGAACAATAACTCAAACATTGGGCTCTGTTGTTTTGCAGAGAAGGGCGTAATACAAATTAAGTGGCTGCAAGCAGAAGTTAGAAAAAAAATCAGGCTAAAAATAGGATGCTGATTTTTAACTGTGAGGGTAATTAACCATTAGAACAACTTCCCAAGGACTGCAGTGGATTCTCAATTACCGGCATTTTTAAAGTGAAGGCCAGATTTATTTATTTTAAAGATATGCTCCAACAGGAATTAATTACATCAACTCCTGCTGCCCGAGTTGTACAGAAGCTCACTCAAAATGATCCAAATGGTCTCTTTTGGCATTCTGGTCTCTGAGCAGACCAAACAGCAATCCAGAACAAATGGGGGAACTCAGAAGGAAATACAATTACAACTGCACCGGTGCTGGCAATGAGACACCATCGCTGCTCTCAAAAGGGTGAGCATCCCAAATCAGCATCAATAGGATGAAAATCATACCTGGATAATAATGTATCGATTGGACGTAGCCTATTCAAACTCACCTTTAGAGTAATAGAGATCAGAAAGCAGATGGGGCAGCACCAACTTAAAATTTATTCCTTTTCTAAAAGGTAGACACATAAAATACCTTTTACCATACAAGACACATATAAGGCAGTTTGGAGGGTGGTTTTCTACCACATTTTGGTTTTTCCTTGGTTTCCTATTTCCACACATAGCTATTAGTCTTCTCCTGCCTCCCAGAATGTTTTTAACTTGTAGACCCAATCTCACCTACATACAGTGGAACACAGGGAATTATCAAAGAACTTACACCTTCTGGGAAAAGGTGTAACTGGGTAAAAGCAGGAGTTCAGCAAATATCCAAACTACAGTCGTGAGCCCATGCTGGAGAATCCAGGGAGGAGAGGGAGGCAGATAGAAATAAAACAGGTCCAGAACGATTCTGCCAGAGGGAGATGGAGGGAAAACAGAAGCAACATCACCCCTTTACTGTCCCTTCCATTCCCTGGTGGCAGCAGCAGACACCCGGCTTTCCAAGATGATGGTGAGCAGGTACCATAGCTGCATTTGGTTGTTTTTACTAAATAATAACAACAACTACTTTATAAATAGTTTTCAAACAGCAGCAGGACAGACAGAAGCATCTCCATATACATACATACCCAGCAGGCAAACTGCAGGCTACAAAATCAGTTTAAACCCAAAGCACCTGAAACTTTTTCTCAATTCCAAACAATCCTCTCCAGCTCATCTGGGGCTTTTAGAGACTCCGTAATGGCCCAGTGATTGATGCCTTTACAGCACCTCCCCGCCAAGCCGGGCGACAGCTGAAAAGCTCTAGAACAACATGCCAAGGCATTCTGTTTGCAGTTTCACTGTAATTTGATGTAATAAGTGTTGATCTCAATTCACTAAACATTTGTGTCAATTTGCCACCCGGTTTGGTTTAGTTTTAAGGCATTTCTGTTGCATTCACAAAAAAAAAAAAAAGGCATTAAACTATAAATTAATTAGTTGTTTTACAAGCTTAAGGTACATTATTATCCTTCCAGCTATCTTCTGAACTGCATCTTCACATTTTTTCGGTGATGTGTGAGGAACAATTTTTATCATTAAAATGAAACTTTCAAGAGCTCGAAGAGGAAAGCCCACTGGTGCCGGTAGGTGGTGGAGCATTCCTGAGTGCATTATGAACTGTATTTATAGGAGCTGTCTAGCCATTTAATGGGTTCTTGAATGATTTGCTTAGGTGTTTACTTTTACTAAAAGCAGTTTATAACCTTTGCTCTCGTCTCTGAAGTTCCTCTTAAATCATTCTGTAAATATATCACAGGGCAATGAGAGAGAAGGACTTGAGTTTTCCACCTTGGGCTCTCTCTTCTGCTTGCCCTTCGGGATCTGCAGGCTCTCTGTTGTCACAGAAATCGGGCACGGCTGACCTCAATATGGTGCGGCGCAATACCCAGACGCACTCAGCTCAGCGCCTTAATCCCCAGTGGAAACACTTTCACTACCTTCATTATTTCCTGGGGATTCTAATGAGGAAACCCCCTCCCAGCACCTGACGGCACCATCCCAAGGGCAGGCCCCCAGCTGCCCAGCATGGCGCTCAGCTCCACAGAACTCAAGAAAACCACACTTTGCAACAGGCATCCCCTAGATGCGTAAGGATCTCTTGCAACGTAGATCTACAACTGCGTGTATCCGTCTTTCACAAGTTTGGACTGCACAGAAAACCATTCAGCAAAGTAAAACGCAGTAAAACGCTGGCTGTTTGCTCCCACCAACGTCCAAGAGATGCTGTTTTCTAGGTGTAGCACCTATCCTCGTGCCAGCGAGAAGGGTTTGGTGCTGCTCCCCTCCCCACCTCCCTCTCCCCCAGGCGTTAACAGTGAGGATCTGGCAATGGCACTGCCGACTCTGTCACCTCGAGGCGCTTTCATATATCAATGTTTGACTGCTTTCTATGTAAAACAGGTCATTAAGTTAATCAGAAATTGACTACTACTACAAACACCTTTTGAATAAGGTCAAATTAAGATAAAAGTCCTTGCTCTTTTCGTCTCTCAGCAACAAAGACTATAACCAGGCTGCTAAACCTGCCATTAATGTCAGTGTGCAGATTAAATGTCATTAAAGGCAATTTGTCACTTACATACACTTATCTCAATCTAATAATTAGCAAAAGGTCAGGCAGATAAACCTGTGTATTTCAATCCACAATAAATTTCAGCTGCAGGAAATGACAAAACACAAGTTTAACCATATATATATGTATTTGTGTTTGAAATAAAGATGTATAATTAAATCTAGCAAAACAGAATAATCTATTTTAAAGACCTAGCTGGTCTCAAGCCTTGCTCTGACACTTCACTTAAGCTGCAAGGAAGCCAAGTGCATAATCACGGATCAAAGTAACACCCCCGAAGGAGCGAGCACAGCAGACCTGGCTCCTCGGTGTGAAAACCTCTGTGACACGGGTCAGCAGGCACCAGCCAAATCCTGTAACTGGTATCACAACTGACACTCACTGGCACTCTGGTGGTCCCCCTCAGCCAAGAGACGGAGCACGGATGGATAAACCGCAGGGACTGAATTAGCTTCTGACCTTACTAGGCGAGTCCTTAACTTCCAAGTGTCCAGCACACTGCCTCCGTGTCAGCAGGCAGACGGCAACAACGCCCAAGTGAGAACGCAGCTGGGGCCAAAGCAAAACCTTCAGTTCTCTGGCCTCCCGTCTCCACTCCTCCTGCAAGGCTCACGCGTGCTTTACATGCCTGACTGCAGCTCGGCATAGGCAAGGAAGACATCAGGATGCCACACGGCTGGACCCACGGTTCCCCTCAGTTCATCAGGAAGATCTTGCAAGCCAAAATCTCCTGATAAAATTCCAGCTCTGCGCCAACAGTAGAAAACAGAATTGCTGCACTTTTATTTTGGAAATCATGGCAAACCTCCGTTATAATGATGCTATGGCAATGTGGTCAGTGGGTTTGCTTGAAGGAGAAACAGAAGAGCAAGGCTGAGAGCGTGCAGTGAATTCTGCACGGTTAGTCCCACTGAAGGCAACAGCAAGCCTGCTCCCACTGGGACATCTACCTGTGCGCTCCTGCGCAGACCTGGCTGCAAAACGTGGCATCACGGAGCATTTCTGTTAATGGTGACCAGTTCCAGTGTGTGTCATGTTGGATATGGGATCATGGGATATTCTTTTGTGAAAAATCTATCAACACTCAACAGCCAACCCCCCCCCCCCCCCCAACCCACCAAAAAACCAACCAACAACCAAAATACACACCAAAATTTAAAAATGTTACATGCCTTTTTCTCCAAACCAAGATAAAGTGGTAGCTGAGTCCTCATTGCCATTTGGATCCTTTTCATCTTTTTCCACCCAGACGTACAAATTCCTAAATTCAAATCCCATTCACAGACCATGCTTCCCTTAAATATTCCAGACTTCCCTTACTCTAATGACCATTAACAATATATTTTCAGTTCCTCCCTGTGAGGATACAGCTGTGATACGGATATTAATAACTAAATAACATATGGAGGTTTAGAACAGTAAAGAACAAAGTGGATTTTTTTAAAGCCATTTCAAATGATTCTGTTCATGTTTTGTTCGGGTTTTTTGCATATTGGCAGCACTTAACCCATCTTCAATGTCTAAATAGCACTTCATATGGCAGTGCAATGGCAAATTGTCACCATTCAGCCTTTACCTCTGCTTCTAACACAGCGGGGGACAGTTAGTTAACTCCACAGCAATGTGTTGCTTTAATAGTTTATAGCAAAGACTGTTTCAAGGAGTCAGACAATTTACCCAGCTTCCTGTCACAGAGTTACTTCATGATTAATGGAAAGTATATGTGTGAAACAAGTTTATATTACAGCGAGCCAGAATTTTTATGCCTTAGACAGTTGGAGAAATTTTTTTGATACCTTATTTAAAAAAGAAAATAAATCACAGCAAGCATCAGCTTTAAAAGCAATGACAAATTTTTCTCAGCAACCGTCCTCAGGTTTTTAAAGGGTTTCGGGGTGGTTTTTTTTTGTTTGTTTGTTTGTTTGTTAAAAAGTTTACTTCGGAATAGGACATAGCCTTAGAGAAGAACTCGACCTAATGTGTACAAAGAGAGCTGCTGCTGTTATTGTCTGAAGGTCATCAATCAAGACCAAAGCCTTACTGGGTTGAAAACTGTGCTTATACATTATTCATGTACTGTACACCACACACTCCCAAAAGGTAAAAAATTAAAATAAAAAATACAAAGAATGGTAGGGGAAGGGAACAATGTCATCTCCAGATTACAAGATCGGAATCTAGGGGGGAAAGAGTAAGCAGGAAGAATATAGGAGATCTGTGGAAGGGCTGAGAGCATATCTAGGTCTGCCTGCTGGCTAACGAGCACAGGGAACAGGTCCAACAACAGACTATGTTCACAGGTGGGCTCTCATCTAAAGCAGTCTTCACGTCAGCTCTACAGATTGATTATTTTTATAAAGCATCACACCAAAATGTCCCCAAATAATTCAAAGTAAAAGGAAAATGCAATTTTAAATGAATCAGCTACAAACACAGCTGCTTGAACACTGTCTAGCCCGTTTAACCTAAAGCTGCGTACATGTTGTGGAAAGCCCACCCACCCCTTGCACCCTCTGTTGACACAGAGGCTTCTTTCGGCACCCCGTCTTCTAGAGAGCTACAAGCTGCCGGAGGAGGTCTTGGTTTTCAAGTGAAGCCAGTGAATTTGGACTTCTCAGGGGTTCGGTACACCTCATTAGAGGATGGACCTCAGCATCAACACTACAAATCAGTGCAAACATCTGAAGGAGACTGCATTCACAGCACTGAGCAGCTCTTGAGAATTGCCATTGGAAGCTTGTTTCAAATGTGAATTTCCTGCTTTTTTTGTTATGCACGTGCATTAGCTTTTACCACGTGTACAAAACAGATCTGCAGGAGACCGATTTGAGGAAGCATGAGTAATTCTTTTCTGGTGTTTGGCTTTCAAGATCATATATGGGCTGTATATTCTACCACTGTGATCTCAAGTGTCCTATAATAATTATGTCTTGGTGGGGAATGTATGCACGTACCAGTATCCCCTCTGTGCCCAAACATGTCTTCCAGAGATTCTCACATTCTCTGCTAATATAAAAAAACCACAACATGCATTGCCTGGAGGCTTACATGTTGACACAGCAAGGCCTGGGAAAAGATTAACCCTTCAGTCCGAGGTCCTAAACATGCACGACACAGCTAGCAAAGAGTCTTCCCATTGCTGTGAACGGAGGCGGACCAAGGGTTATCTCATGACCCTCGATAATGAAATGTTCTATCCCAGCATGAGGGATTCGAGGAGGCACTGCACCGAACGCAACCACTGGCATCACAATTTGCTCACCACACATTTATATCCACAAGGTACCAATTTTCGTCCTTCCTCTAAACCAGTGGGAGAAAGAGAAGGTCAGACTGAAGCAGCTTGGACTCGCTGCTACGCTCACACTCCTCTGCCTGAGCCCCAGTGCCTTTGGAAGGTCAAAAGTCTGCGTGAACAATGTGCTACCCCGCAGCTGTGGTCAGGACTGCTATGTTTAAAGGTTACAGTGATTAAGCACTGTGATTAATTTAGTCTCAGCAGAATCAATTCCACTCAACTACAAATCTAATTTACATACTGGAGAGGACTCCGCTCTTCCCTGGTCGGCATGGGTTTGAATTTAGATTCCTTTTTCTCCACAACGTGTGTTTTGAGGGATCACACTGCAATTAAGAAATGTTTTGACAAAGCTAATGCGACAGTTCTATCTGCGTGTCACTGCTTCCCTGGCTTGCTGTCATCTGCCCTTTCATAAACGATATCCAGTTCCCAAAGCTCTCAAACACGAAATCTATGTTAAAGCATCAGCCACACAGGAACACGGTCAGCACAGCCACTCCGCTGTAACCATACTATGGTAGGGAAACTAAGGCCCATAATGTCCATTTCTTTCAAAATGCTGCATTTTTTTTCCCCAGCTGGACATGATCCCTCTGAAGAGATCTAGTCCTGAACAACAAGAAAAGTATGGCAGACTCAAAAAAGTCACGGAGATTCAAGAGGGGGTGTGCCGGCAGCCAGTGCAGGACCAGGCAGGTCACTGGGTTTCCTCCAGCAGGATTACAGTAGCCACATAGAGAAAGAAGAGACAGACAGAGAATTCTCATTAAAAACAAACCATAGCAGTATGTATTGACTAACAGGCAAATCATATCAAAATCATGATCAGTTCTGAAAAATCACAGCCTAAGTTAGGGATGACTGCAAGAGAGATCTCAAGGCCTCTTGGGCAAACCTTTAAGTTGAAAGATCTACAGCTGCCAGCTTGGCAGGGCTGGGGAGGCACCCCATCCAGGAGGGTACAAAGAAATCAACAGATTATTTTTTTTTTGGTCAATGCATGTATGACTGGAAGCCACCAGAACATGTATACCTGCCAATTTCTAGTTTTCTTGCTGAACAGTCATTTCCAAAATTTATGAAGAACTTAATTTCTTCAGGGAAGCACAGGAATGATAGCCAAGGGAAAACACATGAGCCTTTTCTCTGAAAGGACCAAAGGGAGAAAATGATCGTTTCCTAAACCTAAAATGGATCTTCTCCACGATTTTTACAGCATAAGGATACCTGCAGCCAGTGTAACCTGAACCCTCACACAACAAACCTGCTGAGACATCTTTACTGTTACTTCCTTCACCTTAGACTAGAAATATTTTAAATTATAAATACATCACAGAAATCTGATCTGCAACACCCCTGGCACATCCTGATCCCTATCACCTCCTTCTCCCTTTCAGCCCCAGCGCTCCAGCGCTGTGTTTTGTCAATACCAGCCTAGTACAGCTTCAAATATTTAGCTTAACTTGATCTTCCAAACCGCAGGAGAGAAAAGCCAGAGTCTCCTAACACCATTTGCTGAACAAACAATTGATCCCAGAAGAGGACAGCGGCGGCGTCCTCCTGCCCCCCGGCCAGCCCAGCCGCACGCCGCATACCGGGAGCCGTGACAGATGCCAGGAGTGACAAGGAGTGACAGCTTTGTTTTGCCAAGGCTGCGCACGGCCGTCAGTTGGCAGGCGATGCTGCGGCGGAGATGACAGCTTCTCTGATTCTTTCATCAACCGATGTGACTGAGTAACCTTTTCCAGTCTTAGCAGCTGCCTCCCTTCTTTATTCAATCATGGCAGAAAATAAGTCCCTTTGGGTAAATGTTGCCCTTTTTGTAATTTTCAATGACCGCAATTGTCATTAGGCTTGTTGGCTAAATACGGTCGGAAGTGGTGGCGCACTCTTCAGCGAGAGGCAAAACCGGGAGCGCGAGGCGCACGGCTTGTGTGCATGCCATAGCGGGAAAGCGGTATTCTCCTTTGAAAGACTTTGAAAAGCTCAAGAATCCTCGTCAAGACCAATGCTCGCTTACACTGACTGGGGTGCTCATGACAGCTGCGAGAGACCCTGGGCCACCGTTCAGGGAACCTACCTGCTTACCTCTAGTTTTTTGGCAAAGAGAAGGAAGAAACTGTAGCAACATGAAAAATTGAATGTATTCATGCAGCTCCGCAGATACAGTTTGTTCTTCACGGTGGGGAAGGAGAAATGCTGTTAATTAATAACAGTGACAAAGTAAGGGTTTTTCAAGTAGCTTTGTCATGAGCCTGAATTGCATCCCTGCTCGTTTACCATGCTCGCTGTAGCCGCAGACAAGGCGAGACACCAATTGCCCTCACTGTACCCTGGTGATCAGAGATGGCAAATAATGCAAAAAAGAAGAAGAAACAAAAAAAAAAGCGGGGAAAAGTTCCACGCAATAAGCAGTCTGTTTGAAATTGAAAAGTCTGCTTGGGCTCAGCATTTGTCTGCTTTGTGTTTGCATTCCGCATACATTTCAGCAATTCAGTTTTATGAGCACAAACGTTCAAGAGAAGTGAATTTCAAAGTTACTCACAGTATTAACAGAATCATTATTTAAATCCTCACAGAATTACTTTTGCTAAGAAATCATATCTACCCAGCTAATCGCAATACAGATTTATTTTTGGCACAACAACTGCCTGTCTTTAGCTATTACACTGGCTTCCATTAATGCAGTATGTGAGTCCCTTCCACCCAAAATAAACTGTAACAATAAGCATCCTCAGGGGCTGTCTCTTACGCTGTGCTTGTATAATGCCTGCACAATCTGATAGATGTCTTTCAGAGCTCCTACATGACAACACACCTAACATGACAAGTGAAATTTTAATGTTTGTGATAAACCCGTAGATTAAATATATATATAAATATAAACCAGAATATTCAAGCAATGAACAGGAAACCACAATCTCTTTGTAAATATTCAAGCTAAACAGAAAAAAGGAAAAAAAAAAAAAAGGCTAAAATTATTCAATCTGTTCTTCTTGTACATCATTTATTCTACTCTAGCAGAGGAAACAACTCTGTTTAGGTAACGTAGGAACCGGGCAGGTAATTGCAGGTCCACAGGAATAAGATGGAAGATCATGACAGTGGCAGAGAGAGAAGGGACCAAGTAATGTACAGCATCCAGCCTCCTCCCTGACCAAAGTGTACTCAGTCATTACTCTAAATACCATTATTTCAGGTGCCCCAAGGAATTCAATCTACTTTCTGCTGAAAGCTGGTTTCTCAAAAGCATAATTCGTATTCATCTCTTTTAGCCAATAAACACACATCCTTCCATTCTTTTGACATAATATTGGCAAATGATACATAATGACTAGTGTCTACCAAGGACGTGTGTACACAGGCTGGCTCCGGTTGGTTTTAAGGCAGTTCAGCACTCATTTCTGCCTGAACTACAGAATTCTAAGAATCATCAGGTTACTTCACAGGATAACAGATGAAGCTTCAATGGCCCAAATTACAGGAAAAGATGAGAGATGCACCATACCAGCACTCAGGCAGAAAACCAGATGAAAATTTCACAGCATACTAAACACCGGTGGGTGCTCTGCCAACACTGGAAACCTTTGCCGCACCTTGCCATTACTGAGGGATTACAGCACCTTCTGTACGACTGCTGCGACTGCCAAGTCCTACGATGGCTAACCAAAATCCCACACAAGCTGCTAAAATCTTCAGGGGGTTTTACAAGACAAATTTCAATAATCCCTTTAAGTGCTTCTTTAGAATTGAGCATGAATTTGCCAAATCCAGGGTAGCTTATTCTTAAATTCATAACACAACCAACTAGTGCAACGTGCGTTACAAGAAACTCTGAGCGCTCACTTGAATAAATGCTGCAGAGTTTTAATATTCCCAAACTATTTGACGTAAGAAATGGCTGGAAATCGCGGGATCGAACACAGCATGAGCTGTACTGTATTTTATGACTTTGATCAAAACAGAAAAAAACAAGGATATTGATGAACAAGGATAACACTCAAATTCAGTGTTCCCACCTTTTCATGGAAACCATTAGCACTGATTAACTTTGCAGACCAGAAAAGTCTAGAAATACTAGAAAAAAAAATTCTCCGTAAGGTGAGTATTTTTCTCCAATTCTATCCCAAAATAACAAATGCAAGAGCAGGGGGAAAGGAAAATACCATTTCATCAGGCACCAGGAGTAATATGGAAGAGATGAGAGACAGCAGAGACCTGGAAAACTAAGGTGGAACACAAAGGGAGGCAAGAGGGGGTGGGGAAATAAAAAAGGCAATACTAGTTGATGCAAAAGGATTTTAAAAAAATTAAGCTGAGAGGGAGAAAATTAAAGGAAAGTAGTTGAAGGAAAATAACTACAAAAAAGATATGGGAAAGAGATGAACAGAAGTGTTAAATGGATATCAACAAAAGCAGAGAATGGAAGCAGCAGAACATGGAGAAATGGGCAGCTCATTCCCGACAGCCATGGCAAAGGCCATTATCTCCCATGGCTTGTCTGCTTTGGTTTCACCTTTCATAGCGGAAAGCATGCTGGATACACCTCTGAAGAACGAACACTGTTGAACACGGTGACTGATAAAGCCCTGAGTCTTGGAAAGACATTCTCGGACAATGAAGAGATCCAAACTCCTTAGTCGCTCCTGCAAATCTCCCGTCCACATCCATTTGTTAAGTATTTAGAGTCACGCTGTACCTCCTCAAATGCCGAGACCGGTGGAATAAATGCTCCCCTGTACTCCAAACCTTAGAACACACAATTCCACGTGCTCTCCCTGCTTACAGCTGCATTCCTGCCTCCTTGCCCCCCTACATACAGCCAACATATGCACATACACACACACGCATCTTACACAGCATAAGGCAAATAGGAGCCAAACCTTTGAAGTCGAGTACAGAATAATTTATAGCATAGATTCACATTTCTTTGAGAGTGAAGTTTGATTTATGGTAACAGTATAGGCCTTAATCTAGACATTGAATCCCCAATAGGAGATCTTGATAGGCACTGACACACAACCCACCAGATATACTGCATTTGCCCAAGGTGAAATTTCTTTTTCCATTTGCCCTCTGGATCCAGCTTGCCCGACTCACTATTTCCATCCTGTCTGTCCTTACAGAAACAGCTGGGATTGGAATCTGCCTCCCCTATCACATTTCCCACACAGGGGGGGTGAGGGGAAAAAAAAAAAAAAAAAAAAAAAAAAAAAAGAGGTGGATTGGATCACAAAAAACCAGGAAACAAACCCACCAAACATAAGGAGGGAGCCCCATGGGTCTCTTAAGAAGGCAACCACAGTCGTGGTCCGGAGGTGGGAAGCAAAGGGAACGTTTCAGCGTGCTCCAGCTTTGAGCTCGCTAATGCCATCGTGAACCTGACCCTGCAGGGTTCACAAAGCTCTAATTTTCCCGCTGACAGTTGGAGATTACTGCACTGGTAGCTGAGCTGAGAAAATGTGCTCTAGAAGGTCTCCAAGACAGAGAGAAAGAGAAAATGAACAGTGAGCCCCATGGTGTCACTTTTACAGTCACTTTTCTGACAGCAACCATGCTTTTATACGTGGCACTCAGAGTAAACAATTGAGAGCAAATGTTTTTTTTGGTTGTGGGAGGAGGATGCTCTTTTCAAACACAGAGACAAACAGAACGCAAAGGTAAACAAAGAGCATAAAACGGGATGGATCATTACTACCTGTCTACTTCCAATTACACTTGTTACTCTTGAGGCGATGGGACCAATGAATGTGCAGCGTGGTGCCAATAAAAGAAATAAATATTCACTAACAGAGTTGTCTGAGAGAGGTATAGAAGCATGAAAAGTACCATGGAATAAACACCACTCATGAACCCCACAAATCACAGACCTCACCATCAAAAGGACACTGCCATGGTCTCCGTTATGTTAATTGTATGTATTGATACCTGCAAAACCAAGCTTCTACGATTTCATTTCCAATTTTAAATGTATTAGTTTTAATGCATTATTTCCTGGTCAACAAAGTTTCTACGATGCTCCACAACAAAGGAAGAAATTTTGGTCTCTGACTAAGACTGGTGAAAATGGATTTGGACACACTTGCACCAGGCTACTCAAACCCCAGTCAGAGCACTCACAGTCCCATTCCAGCAGCACGCTTGTTCAGGATTAATTAATCTTACTAGTCATTCCACCTTTGTGTTGCATTACACTAACATTTTAACTCTGCGAGCTGGAACCAGAGAGCAACGTTTGCTGTCCAAAAGAAACCACACCAAGCGTTCATCTTCAATTTGCTTCTCGTTGATTAATGCAGGGGTTTGCCAGTCCGTTCCAGGAAGGAAGGGGATATAATGGTGTCTGCTCATTTTCAGCTCTGAGACCTCCAGATATGCTCAGCAAGCCTAGAAAGCTTTTAATCTTGAGCATTACAGCACCATCAGAAAGGCCATTTTCCAACACTGGAAAGCAGGTAGATATCAAAGGGAATAAAGTAATTATGAGTTTTAAGTACAGCCATTTTATGAGATATAGAAATCATTCCCATGCCTTCCCAGATGTAATTGTAACTGCACTGGAATTACTTATAACAGGCCAGGCTTTCATCCCAGGAATGCAAAGCAAGAAACCGTACTTTTTGGTACTTACAGTACCACATTAGAAGGGGATAAAACGCCGCAAATAACTGCAAAGTTGCATCAAATTCACACCAACTGAGGAATGCTACAAAATCACAGCCCTGATATTCTGGAACCCCTTAGACAAGAATACAGAAGGCTTTTAGAAACATTTGTAACTCTAGCTCCACAGGATATTTTCAAAGCACGTCAGGACACAAGAAAAGGATTGAGTTCCTTATACTGCCACCTCCTCCTCCCTCTTACAGGGATGACACTGCTAACAGGATAAAGTGAGTGACAGGGTTATATGATCATTACATAAAGGTAGTACACATGCAAAATCTTCAGAACATGGAAAAAAAATTATCAAAGAGGTTGCACCATCTGTCTGTGGAGAAAAAAACAACAGCTGGTGCAAGAAGCCGCAAGATGCCAGCCTTACAAGTGACAAGATGGGAAATGACAGGAAACAGCTTTTCACTCTTCTAACAGCAAAAGAAACGTACAGCCCGTGTTCTCGTGTTTGAAAACCTCCAGATGCTGCCCTCTTCTCACATTTCCATATCTTTGTTCATGCAACATCTGAAAGCTTTTCTATTTTTACAGAGGGAGGGGAAAAAAGCACAAAGCCATCAAATGTATATATTTTTTTTTCCTTGCGAGAGGATGTTGAATGAATTTTAATCGTGATCACAGGAAAAAAAAAAAAAAAGAAAAATCAGCAGTATTTGATGTGAGAAACCTTTGAAACTTTCTCCTTCTCAGAAGAAATTGCAATGTCTTTGGCTTTTATAAAGGTGTACGATAAATATTAGCTTATTCTGAGACTGATTAGCCCTTTGGATTGATTCAGGGCAATGCTAAGGTTCACCATAAATGTTTTGTAAAGGTAGCAGCCTTCCTTTGAACAAGATAACATATCCCTTGTGCCAAGGTTTCCAAACATCTCAGGCTTTAGGGTTTGTTTAAGCACTAGACGCAACCCCTGGGCTGAACATCCCATCCTCCCCTGTTTCTGGGAAGTGTATTGCGAAGGCTGCGACACCAAGCTCCACAGTCAAAGCAAAGAAGCCACCTAAAAGCACTGCACAAAATCCAGCAAGCACAGCTTCACAGGAGGTGTCCCGGCGATTCAGACAGCTTGACACCGAGCGAATGATATTGGCAGCTGTCTTTCAAACATGGCCCTATAAACTGGGTGTTATTAACAACTGACAGATAATTTAAACCAGGAAACTACTGAAAAGTCAATGCCCCATGAAGAAACGGTCTTGCTACGGGACGGAACCCACGGGCAGAGGCACACAGTACAGGGTCCTGCACACCAAAGCGGGATGGAGCGGGGAGTGTACGTTTCCAGCACAACGTTCAGGGAAAGCTCAGCTTGAAGACAGCACAGATATGTGGATCCGGGGATGGGTCTGGACAGCCTGACTAATGATTTCTACATCCCCCAGACAGATTACTCCTTAGTTCATCCAAGTGCTTTGCAGCTTGGAGCTAAACTAGGATTATTCGGTCCAGAGAGAAGTGAGCAAAAGGAAAGGTGTCTACATGCCTACCCGTAGCAAAACAATCTTCTGATGCCAGACGCCAGCAGGAATCTTTATCTTACAACTACCCTGGAAGGCCACTCAATGGGATTCACCTTTCACCCTTCACCATAAACAAAATCCTGCCTTCCTAGCTTTTTTTTTTTTTTGGGGGGGGTCCCCTATCTTGATAGAAATCAGAGATCTCTGCTGAGATTTTTGGTCATCCCATGCCAAAAAGGTTATATTAGAGTCTAGACTAATGGAACAATGCACAGATAATTGAGGTAACACCCCAACTGGTAGTGGGAAATCGAGGTGGAGAAGGTTCAAGAACATCAAAGGCGAGGCAGGGTGGTTATGGAAAAGGCAGAGAACCAGCCCTATTTTCCTCCTTTGAGCCTCAAGTTTTTTCCAGCTAATCCTTCATACAGCAGCAGTTGGCCTTTCGAGCCAGAAGCAAGGTGTCTGAAAGCCATCCTTATTGCATTAGCACAAGCCTGCACAGAGCAAGCGGAATCACAAAAAAAACCAAAACACTTTAAGCATCATCAAGCAAGCCAGCTTAGCAAGAATTTACTAGGTGCTGTTTATTTCTACCTTGATTCTTTACATGGTCTCTACAGATCAGAGTACTTAGAAAACATAATTATTTTAATTAGGAGTAATTCAATTAGAATATCTCATTGCCAATAACAACTTCACTAATAAGAAATGAACACACTTGACTTTTTTTCTTTTTAATCTTACCTTTGGGGACTCTCTGAATACTTTCCCAGATGTGGAAGTATTTCTTTGATGTTGCATGCCTAATTCTTCTCTCCTGTAGGGTCTGATTCAGTGTATACTTGGGTCCACTCAAGACTTTCCTTTGCTTCCAGAGGGCACCAGATTGTGCTTTTCTACACTGCTGTATCCCAGGAGTAACGAAGTTAACGCCAGTGAAGGAGAACAGTAAAACAAGTACCCTGCCTATGAAAATGATGATGCCAAGCCGGTCTGGTCGGGTAACTAAATCAGTTAAAGGGTAAACACCACAGTGACCACAGTGGAGATGCCTTGCTGATGAGTCTTGGGTAATACCTTCAGCACAGGAAGGTACTTCAGGTGTCTTCAATAAGTCTATCATGAGTCAGTGGCAAGAGTAGTAACAGTATTTTCCTCTGATAGCAAAAGCTGATTATTTTTTGAAACACGCACTCTGTAGTACACAATCCTTGTGCACAGATTTTGCTAAAAAAACAATACAAGTCGCTGGAAGTGACAGGAGCGCTACTAGCGTCATGGGGCAGCACTCTGGGTGTTCCAGCTTTAATCAAAGCTGTTTATTCAATAGGGGAGACGGGTACCCTTGAGCCACGTAACTAGTCTGCGTGTAACCTCTCGCTGGGGCAGTCTGGCCCTTCTGGCAATCTGGGAAACATCCCTCCAGCACCCAGCGACCTCCCAGTGACACAAAGCAGTCCAGGGGCTCACCCGGCTGGTGCTCGCTGCTCCCACAGCTGGGGTGGCACCAGGGAAAGGTACAGCTGGGACACCAGGTACAGCTGGGACACCAGGTACAGCTGGGACACCGTACCTAATGTTCATCTCAGGCTGGCATGCAACCGCCTGAGGCAGCCGCACTCTGGTGTAAATTACAGTGATTGGGAATCACCAGCTGAGAAAGAAGCAAATTAAGATCTGTGCTCATGTGTTTGTATGCCCTTAACATCAATAAAAACCACATGGATGTAGAATATTTTACTCTTTCTAACCACTTTCTCTCTGATCCGACCAGTGGGGCTCTGAGAAGCTTGCCTGGGTGAGCAGAGATCAGCTGAGGTGTGGACAATTAGCTACTGCACCCAGCTCATTCTCTCATCCTCGTAACTAGCGGCTGAAGAATATTTTAATGTTCATCTGTCTCAGCCTTAATTGTGATACTATCCTAGTACAGCTTGTTTTAGTTTGTATCTAACAATAAAGGGTCCCATTATCCAAGGGTGGTACTTGAAAGCGTATCTGCAAGAACAGATCTCATGATTTTAATTAAAAGCTTCCACATATTATTTTCTAAGCTAACAAATATGGCCATAGTTGTAATTATGGAATCACCAAATATAGACTCAAGATCTTGTTAATAATGATATCCTTTTAAAAATCTCATAATCTTAAAAAAAAATTATGTTGTAATTAAGTCACCAAGCAACTATATTTGTCTCCACGAAATAAAGCCAAATCTACAGATAATTGCAAATAACTCATTTCCCGGTGGATTTTTTTTATTTTTTTTTTTTTTTTTGGTATACCAATTAGGCTTACAAATCTCAAGCTGTCACCTTCATCTCCAGACATGCAGCCGGCTGATAGCACAGCTATAAACAAAACAGCCTGAGTGCCTCTCATTCCCTAAGAAAGAAAATGAAGTTACCAACACACATTTGTAGATGTCAGCCCCCAGAGAACAGAAAAGGGAGGGTGGGGGGGATAATCCTTGGGTGGATGACAATTAAAATACTTCATCTCGCTTTTGAGAAGAGTGTTCTGGGAAAGCTCCCAAAAGAGTTCTGTGATCGTGATGCTTTGGTTAACAGCTGCCTCATGACTCAAACCCACAGGCACAGCCCACAGCCACGTCCCTAGCCGTTGATGTTTTTTCCCCTCTAAAATGCCATGAGTCCTGGGAGCCCTCGTTAATGAATCTCAGACACATGCACCCATCGCGTCCGTCGCACACGCAACTGACTACACCTGGAGGGCTCCCAGGCTTGAGATGGTGGCTTGGCAAAACCAGGGAGCTGGCAGGAGCAACAGCTGAGGGTACTGTTGCCTTCACCTGTGTCAACTAGTCGTTTTGGAAAGCCCCAAGTGCAAAACTTGTTAAAAAATCCATCCTCAGGCATTGGCACGAGCACCTCATGCAGTCCCTCTTATCTCCTCTCCTCTTCTACAGTGTCCACCAGAACAGGGCTGCTGTGAGCTGCTTAAACCTGCTCAGGGAATAGTTACCAGCAGTGAGAAGAGTTCATTTCGATGGGAATAATTTCTTCAGAATATGTAAACAAGACCAAGCCATGGTCCCAATCAATTCAATAAACCAGCTTTAAAACCTCAAAAATTCGGGAGTGTTTTGTGGCATGTGCTTAGATCCCAGGGAGTCACTGCCACAGCTGCTGCAGAACCTCCTGCACTCCACACCTGCAACCTGCCGCAACAGCTCCTTGATCACAAGAGTAACTGCACAGAAGCACAAATTCAGAGTGTGTGGCAGGTTATACACGCACGGAAAAAGGAAACAACTCTGTTACAAGTCTCTACTTCAAAAAATAACAAGGTACAATTCACAAAACTTGAAACAGAAGTTGAACCATCGAGATGTGAACTGGTGGCCCAGACTAAACACACTTAACTTCAGCCTCTGCTCCTCGGCCGAGTGTTTCCTCCTGGACGGGTGTCCCAAAGCCTCGAGCCAGCCAAAGCAGACGCACGGGAATCCTCAGGCTGAGGCCGACGGCAGCACAAGCCCAGGGGTTCCTGTGACTCACTTGGTGGTTCCTCCCAAACCTCCCACGCCTGACCAAAGCATTTCCCATCAACACTACCACTATTTCTATCCTCACGTTACCTAGAATTCCCCTCACCGCGTACAACGTAGGCTTTTCCCATTCCTTTCAAAAAATCCCTGACTACACTTCTGCAGGCGAGGGGTACGCCGGGAGACCTGGACCCCTGCCATCTACTTTCTGTTCCTCCATCTGAAACATCTGCCTTTTCCATCCTTGTAACTGCTCAACCAGTTCTTTGCACACCAAGTTGGATGAGGACATTCCCAACAAACCACAAGACTATATATATATATCTCTCCCCATAAACTGTGGCCCTGTATTTGGTTTGGAAGGAGGAGAGGCTGACTGTTGGGGGGATATGCACTGGAACAACGTAAAGATTGTACAGAAAGAAAAAATAAGTGCTGCGACTAGTAAAATCCCAAGGACGATGCATCTATACTCATACTCAAGTTTTCAGAAGTGCTGATTAGTCCTAGCAGCCATGAAGCATGGCAGTTACAGGTCTGTCACATTTCTGAAATGCAGGCCACCAAGTACATTTGCAAAGATGCACCTAGCTAACTTCCAGCAACAGTCTGAAAGGCATGCCCTCCCCTTTCGCAGCAGTGTTTCAGAAAAAAAAACCCAAAAGTGTTTCTAACAAAGCACACTGCTAGTCAGGTAAAGATTTCGGTTTTTTCCTTCCTGAATTCAACAAAAGCCTGGATCTACCACTCAAATTAAACGGTGTGCAGTAAAGCATTAAGTCTGTATTCAACAAGTTTAATTACTGTGTAAATGAAAGAAATTATTATTCATTCATGACATTTATTTCAGTTCCAGTGCTAGTTGCTTTTATGAAACTGGGATTGGGGTGGGGGTGGGGGGGGGGAGGAGGAGGCTGGGTGTATAATTACTACTATATTTCTTTGCCAAACATTAGTGAACTTAAACAAAAAGTGCTTGTTTTCGCTAAAGAGGAAAAAGCATGTGAGCTATCAATGATAAATCTTAAGGACGCCCACAGCCTTGACGCGGTGCCAGGCTCTGATAGGTATACCAATATTTGGGAGGCCGATAACAGAGAGCTTATTGAAGCCCCAAGGCCAGCTCGGGACTCTCATGGGTCAAAAGCCACCCAAACTATGGGAACAATCCAAGCTGGCAGCCCCTGGGGAGTAACGGGAGCCACTGTGCGACATGAGAGATAAACTGGCAACTGATGCTATCGGGAACTACCCAACAATGCATCTTTTCTAATGGATTTTCACAGGGCTTAAACTTCAAACAAAGGAAAGGGAAAATAAAAACCCTTAAGCTGATTCAGATCAGGCATTTTTGAAAGTCTGAAGGCGGTGAGGGAGAGGCCGCAGAAAGAGGGTACACATACGACACACGTAAATATGACACACTCTGCAGCCTGCTTCATATTGCACATTGTGCTGATCCCAGGAGAACAGTTATTACCTGCTCTGATCTACCCAAAACATTCCGAGTTTTCCAGAGAGCACTGTGAACAACTCCTAGCGACTAATCAAAACATGTCTACCAAAAATATGCTCTTTCTGGAACAAGTCATTCCTGTACTTTCCTAGCCCTCCAACTACCAGCATTTAATTACTGCACTACAGGAGAGATTATGCTCTGGCAGAAGTGGCCTCAGTTTAAGGAAGGAAGGAGGAGGGGGAAAGGAAAGAAAAATCAACACTGGGCCACACAAGTTGTATGTTAGAAATTGCAGTTGATGCCTTTAGATAAGTGGAAGAAGCAGGAATGATTTTGAAGGTCAGCGTAAGCAAGGGAATAACTACAGTGGCGTTTCGCATCCACATTTAGACATACCACTTATCCCGCCCAGCTAGCCAGAAAATATATCCTTTTTAAGAGATGCTCTACAGAACTGCTGTGGCTGACTACCACAACTAAGGCATTCAAGGGATCCGCTGAAAGCATGTGAAGTACATATACTCAACTATGGGAATAAACAAGACTAATTTTTTTGTTGTTGTTTTTTTCATTTCAGAGTCATACATATCCAAGCCCGTTCTGATCTCATTCCCGATGCATAATTAGTTGCTCTGAAGTTTGTTCCCGATTCCTTGCTGAACCAAATCAAGCCAAGTGGAACACGCTATAATCCAAGCAGAATTCAATGAACTGCACCCATTAAGAAGGCTATTAAAACTTGTTCTCAGGGTTTAAACCAGGAGAAGATTTAAGGTGGAGAAGAGATAATCCCACATTTGCCTGCCAAGACCTCCCTCTGCTGGCTCCAGAACTGCCACTCTCAAGACGGACCAGATGCCATGACTGCTGATTTGAGACACTGACCCCTATCATCTCACATCCTACCTGCCACCTACATTGAAGCTAATTTTGGCCCACAGACTGCATCTGTATCACCCCTAATTCTTGCTTACATTGAAATGGAAGGCTCAGAAATCTCAGCCGTTGCTGCGTGGGTTCAAGCATGCTGCCACCGCTCCTAGCGCAGCCCACACCACGGCTGATGAACCTGCTACAGCTTGATCCTCCTTCCTGATTAGACCAGAGGGTTTTCAGACACAAAGTGCTATCTCGTGCCAAAACCTGACTACTGCTATACCCTAACAACCACAGCAATCACAGGGAAGGTAATTACACCCAGAAACAGGTTACACAGCACAGCCACGCCAAAGCCAAGTGCTTTGGTTCACATCTGCACAACGATTATCTGCATTTAGTTTTTCACTATTGCTTAAAGTAATTGTTGAATTTACAGCATTAGGAAAGGAGACCAACAGCCACATCCTCTTTGGACATTTCAACATCATTGAGAGACAAGGCACAAACACGGGCAGCATTCCTTGCAACACCCATCTGTGCACTTCACCCACGGTTAATCACCTTTAGTTGGAGGGCAGCTGGTCTCTGCACTTGTGGAAATGTCAGCTGTTAAAAGAGGCCGGGGGGGGGGGGGGGGGGGGGGGGGGCGGGGGCAGGTCTGGTGTTCTGGAGGAGGTGTGGAGACACAACACAGACCCAAGTCCACTGACCCAACAGCTGAGGTGTGATGGCAGCAAGGAGAAGCAGACAGGCGAAAAAGAGCCAGCCCATGTTAGACAAGCCACCGTTCCCCCTCCTCTTGGGTACCTGCACATGAGCTGAAGGACTCAAACCAACTCCTCAGGCACATTCAACACGAGTAAGGAGAACGCTTCTTTGCCACACTGCGCACACGTGCTCTGTATGTCTTTGCTCATACCACCACAGCCCTTAGCTCAGCGCCCGCGCTCAGCCAGTCCTGATTTCAACTGCCCAGAGAAAGGAACAACCCCAGAAACTGGCCACCAGATCCATTTATGCCAATCTGCCACATGAAGCAGTAACATCAATATCATTTCATTCCCAGTCTAGGAAAAAAACAGGGAAGGAGAATTTGCTGCGTTGATAGTAACAGTGATATTACTTTTTAATTATTATTTCTTGCCTAGTAGCCTTGAGTTTCTGTGCTTACTGATGCGCAGGTTCTTCTCTGACCACAGAGGCTTTACTATGAGGGTGACAACACTCACCTGCGGACAGGGGCTAGTGCTTAGTGAACATTTAATGGGGAAGAGCAAACCTCACCACTGACACAGGCGCTCACAGGCAATGGCCAACCGGCCTGGAACGCACACTCGGTCTGTCATTAGGCATCTCCACAGCCAGCTGAGATGCATGAACAATTCATATAAGGCAACACCAAAAATAAAGTTAATGAGTTTAGGCTCATGGTAAGAGACATCTTTTTCTACAGGCAACTTTGCAAGGTCACCTTTCTTGCTTTAGTGTCTCTCTTTTTTTGCTTCTTTTTTGCAGTTTTTTTTTCCTTTTTAAAAAAAACAAATGACATTGAACTGATTTCAAAGCTTATCTAATTCCACCTCAGGGCAGGAAGGGGTTAAGACCTCAAAGAATACATACAGATGAATAGAAAGTCAGGCTGGTAGGGCAATATTTTAAAAAAAAGAAGAAAAAAAGAAGTCTTTTCTTACAGTCAAAACATAACCACAACCCCAGTGTTTAAGGTCACTTCCTCCCTTCCCAGCGCTGGGAGCAATGCTGTCAATCAGCTCTGCGTGCTGGTAGTCTCTGCTCACTCCGAGTACAGAAAGTGGCACAGCAGAAGAGTAACATTTACCCGCTGGGAAAGGGGGATGGAGGACACAGCTTTCAATTGATTCCAAAGGTCCTTTGGGAAAGATGGAGCCTCTGGTTTATTAGCACTGACATTCAGCTCTCAGCGTATCGCGCTGATACCTATTCAATTTAATGCCATTTTCCAGTATGGAAATCTGTTCGCCAGACCCTCACCAGGGAAGCCTAGCCAGCATCAACCCCCTTCGCAGAGCTCTCACCCTGCCTGTCATTAAACACGCTGGTGGGACAGAACATCTCCAGCACATGGCAGCAGCCAGGCTCAGCTGTGGGGATGTTCTCAGCTCCTCCAAGAGAAGAGGGCCTTATGCTCCCGGCTATTTGTTCCTGCACTGCCTAAAATGTTGATCTAGTGGAGGGGAAAAAGAAACCTCACCCTTGTGTTTCCTTCGAGAGAAGTCTGCCCTGTACAGGCAGGTGAATTGTGTTAGACCACATTTCGGTTTCGGTGCCAAACCCCTGACCCCTCTGAAGTGAGAGGCAGACCTGACTGGGCTAAACTGGGTCGGAACCTCACTCTCTCATTCAGTTTATGTTTCTTTGGGCTCCTAGACCGGTGTTTTTACAGGTAAAAGGGGCTATTTACTTCATTTTTAGATAAAAATAATTGCATGACATACTAGGGTTTTCAGGATAAGATACCATTACTCTTCCCTTTAAAATTCATCCTTGGACGATGGCTTTGATCTGCAGCTGTCCAGCTGCCACTATCTGTATTATGCTGAGAGTGTACGTCATCCTTGCATGCCATCACAACAGCAATAAACCGATAAAATGATGATGACGTCTTGGGATGAGGTCTTCGGCAGACTCAGGAAAGATCTGCGAGGTGAAACCAGCTTAGGTTCATTAACCAACCCTTAGGCAGCATTTCTACAGTGAAGACAGTGGAGCTATAGAGAATCACCCCATACTCTCTCAAGTCAGGCATCAAAAGATGCAAATACATGCTTGCTGTAATATTCGGTATCACAGAAGGAACCTGGGCATCTGTTTCTCACTGATCCCTTAATGCTTAACTCATTCATCCGTCTTATGAAGCTGCAAGAAGGATGTGTCTACAAGCTAACATACTGATGAAGTTGCTCCACAATCTGTATTTTAGCTAAGCCCTAAGCCAATCTAAGAAGATCTACAGATTTACACAGAATTCCCCATCACAAAACCTAAGTATATATCAGTAAAGGTCTCCACGACATTCACCCGTTGATATCTTGTCTTCCAGGATTTTCAATGCTTATTAGACAGCGCGACCCAGTCATCTATCAGCACATCTTTAGCTAGGCATGCTGGATTCTATTGAGTTGATGATGTGTGTCAGGATTATAGAAGGAAATTAAAAGCTCTTGCCATTTTATTATATATACCTCAGCAAATAATTACAAAGTGGAAAAATATTAGGCTATATATCTAAATCATAAAGATCCAATCAATGCTGTACCTACGTTTGGTTACGTTTAAACGTAGAAGTATTACATGACTATATACGCACACAGAGACACCTGCACACAGGTCCTTCAGATCTTTTCACTATGGTTATGATAAAACTCAGTTTGCAACTGTGCAGGGACTCTTCCCAGGTGGGTACCGACCACCGGCTCTGTTCCACACAGCCTTTATCCTTGGAGAGAAACATTTATGGAGACATAGGCTCTACTGTGACTTTTTAAATTGAAGAGGATGAAAGAATTGATGTGACTGCGAAGGATATGCTGCACTTAAGCGATAAACACACACATTTCCTTGTATATTATACCTCGGGACTCGGAGGTGCAGAGCAGACAGTTTTGTGAGCCAGTTCCCACCAATGTGTTGATCTACGGCTGCTCGTGCTGAGCGCGGAGAGGGAGGGTGCGAACGTCCCGGCGGTCCTGGGTGACCTGCTGTCAGAGCCAGCCTGCCCATTCGCCCACTGCCACCCACCACGTAGCTTTGGATACCGAACCACTGCCAAAAGCCACTCACACCCCTGAGAGGCTTGCTGGGGTTGTATTTGTTCAGTGTTCGAACAGCCTTGTCCTGCAAGGCCCTTGCGGCTGACCAGCTCCCCAGGGCAGGCCTTGCCACACCGCACACTGTGCCAGTGCCCTGCAAGTACTACTTTGGGTAAAACCAACATACACAAGTGTAAAGCTGCCAGACTCATGAGCAAAGAACGTGTGTAGGCCCTTGCCTATTCTCATGAAAAAGGATTACATTGAATATTTGAACAGACATTTCCTCCCCATGTCAGAGAAGGACGAGCCCACCTCCCCCTCGGCAAGTAGCCGAGCATCCCAGAGCCTCTACCATGGAAAACCTGACTTCCTTTCAGAGATGGAGAAATAAAAAAATATTCCTTTTATACAGAGAGAAACTGTAGCACAGAGGCACAAGATTTCACCCACCTATTAAACAAGTCTTTAAATGAAATTACTAAATTAGGTCTCATTGACAGGGCTGTTGTACTATGAAGGAAAATCAGGAACCTTCCAAAATCCATTCAGGCCTCAAAGTGGGCTCATTTCTCTGCTCCCAGACCCAGGGACCCTAAAGAGACGGCATTCCCAATTCAGACATCCTATTTACATGCTTGAAGTTAGAGGAGGAAGGATCTGAAATTAACGGAGTCACCCAAAATGAGACGGGACACTTAACTCTGCTTTTGAACCCACAAGCTTTTAAAATACCTCCCACCATCCCTCCCCTTCCTGGTGCATGACCAGACGTGGGTCACTCACTACTCGACACCCTACAGCAATCCAATGAAGCTACTACTCAGTACCTCCCAAGGCAGTCAGTCCCATCAAATGCCCATAACTAATTGCTTTCAAGTATTTCTCACGATCTGGTAAGATATCTGTGTAATCAGTCCACTGCCTAGAGCCAGGAGAGATGGGAATCTAACGAAAAGGTGACTTCGAAAGGCCTGAGCTTTTATATTAAGATGTGGCCTGACACCACGCAAGCCTATGACAAGAAGAATGCAATATAAAAGTTTATGCAGTGCTATGCCAGGGCTTTTTGGAACACCTTTTGGTATATCTAATATCTTTTTAGATTTATTAGAGATTTATTTATACCTTCTACTGTTCTCAGAGGTGACCACTAGACAAGGTCACAAAAACAGCATCTTTTTCAGTAATTTCCTTCTACTGACCACAGAAGGACCCTCATTTCTTTTTATAATCTTCTGTTCATGCCAAAAGAGAAATGGAATTTTGTGGTCTCAGCTTCTCTCAGTAACATGCCACAGTAACATCTGAGGACTGAACAAGCCCGTCTTCTGAGCTCAAACACAAAACTTCAACCCGTACCTCTAGCCGAGGGGACAGATGATTTCTGTTTCTCTTCAGTCTCCCCCTTCTACATGGAAGGGGGAGAAAAAAAAATAAAAGGAAAAAATAAAAAAAAGGAAAAAAGGTTGGGAAGCTGGTGCAACAGTAGGCGCAGGGAACCAGCAGCGTGGGGTGGGCTGACAGCACCGCTCTGCCACAAAGCACTGCCCTTCCTACAAGACTCCACACGATCTCCAGGCACACAAGCCCAACAGCGCATCCGAAGCACCGATAACCACCATCAGGGCCATACCCAACACCGAGAAGTGGTTCTCTCCACCCACCACCCAGACACCTTATCACCAAGAAGGGCAGCACTGTACCCAGCTCCTGCCAATCCCCGACAAGACGAGGGGACGCTCCCTCCGTGGGAGGCATACCCAACACCTCCAACGCACCATATGGCTGCCTCTCTCCAGGCTTGCTAGTTGACCCCCTTCCATGTCAGCATCCCACTCCCCATCTCCTTACTGCTGCAGAACACAGTTTGTTTTAGAAGGGGCACCCATGGGCACGGAAGCAGAGACCTCCTCTGAACACAGTAGATGATGGACCTCAGTGACATTAGAGTTAGGAAAGCCAAACCAGGTCATAACAACTTGAGGCGGAATGGAAACCAGCACAAAACTGTCTCTGCGAGGCAGCTGATTTTCTCTGTCCAGGCAGTGCTGTTAATGTATTCTCGCACAGTTTCAGCTTTAACTCTTCTGGATTGACAACAGAATGGAATTACACTTCCAAATCTCTCTCTTTCAACTTGTCATAAGATTTTTTAATCCAACAAGAAGCACTTCCTTGGCAGAGCTGCAATTGTTATATTTTTCCAGCTTTTCTGATTTAGGGATTTTAATCTTTTTAGCCATGAATTGACTTCTCTGTACTAGCACTCACAGAAAAAAAAAATCAGCTATTGCTCGCCATGCAAGCTGCCAAGTTCCTGGGACCAGATGGAATGGATCCTAGGTTCTTAAAGGAGATCATTGACAATCAGAGAGAATACACCAAACAGAAGCGAAGTTTCAAGAAGGCTGGACAAGGACTGATCGCGACACTGAAAAATTACAAAACTCTAAACAAGGGAAAAGAAACACTATCTACTCATCTCTAACATCTGTATCACATAGAACACTGGAAGCTACAAATACTGCATGAATAAAGCTACGGAGTAAAGCGTTCACCTCCCCGGCTCCCCACGCTGCCCTCTTCCAACACGGAGGCCGACCCTACCCGCGTGTGCCAGCTCAAGCCGGTCATAATTCATTTGCAAAAGAGCATAGCAAAAATGGAAAAATCAGCTACAGGGGAAAGCAAAAGGAGACATTTTAAAACATTGCTGAGACCTACAGATCAGATATTTGCCTTGAAGCGTGACTTTCACAAGGTATGTTTGAGCTGCCATCAAAGTCATGCAGTGATGCCAGCTGAAAAGGGTGGAGAAAAAAGACCAGCTACAGAGCGTTTGCAATATTCCTATCATCATCACTGAGTCATAGGTAGCATTTGCACACAGGCAGATCTTAATTCATCTCCTTTAAACTCCTCTGTCTTCTTTCACAGTTTATATTTGGATGCTCAAGAAAGGAACTATTTGGTTACTGAACTCGAGCTTATGATACAGTCAGTGAAATTCTACCCCATCTTTTAAGCAGATTAAGATCTACATGGACCTTTGAGCCTGCTGTGTTACTGTGTTAGCTTTCACAGCTCTTTCCCAAAGGAATAAAATTACTCCATTTAATTAGACTCAAACTCTCCTCATCTGCCCCAGAAGTTTCTTGTCACCTCACCCAATTGTAAACATTATTTAGGATTAAAGGTTTGTACTGATTTTTATACCGGGGTGCTAAAGAGCTCTGCAATGCAATAATTCACCCATCTTGAAACTTTTCTGGGGACACTGCAACTAAAATGCTGTTTGCCCTCTCTTGGTGTAGTATCTTGCCCAACAGAAAAACATCAAGTATCTTGTCCAAGAAATGCATTGTAATTCTCCCATAAACATGGCATAGATAATAATCCCAATAATGTGTGCATTTACAACCATTTTATGGGCAGAGAAAATGAAGCACGTAGAAGAGAAGAAAGGAGATTCTTCCTCCCAGTCCCAGAGCACTTTCAGCAGAAAATCAGGATTCCAGCTATTAATACTAAGCTGTAATCACTACACGATATGCCTTTGTTTTAAGGTAAGATCCAGAGTCAAATCCACAGCTGCTCAGCTTGGTGGGTGTCGAAGCACGCCAGTTTTATGTAACAGTCATCGTATAAGACAAGATGTTTCCGAATTAGCTGCCCAGCATCATCAGCACAGAGAACGGCTGCCTTGGGCCAGATCAAAGGCTCAGCTCATGCAGCATCCTCTTTCCAACGGTGGCCATAAATGGATGTCCAAAGGAAGAGAACAAAAATAGGCTAAGTTATATATAATACTCCTGTGTCTCTCTATTAATACACATACATCTTTCCCCCTTGCTTCCACCTCCAGTCACTTCCAGCTCACTGAGCTCCTGATGTGGTTTCTGCCTGCTCAGTGGCAATCAGTTGGTTTCCATTAATTTGTCCACTCTCAGAAGTGATACAAACTTTTTTGCATTCACAATTCCCTTTCACAACCAGCTGCACTAGTCAACATCTTCACAAAGAACCACCTACTTTGATCTCCTTCGACCTGGCTCTTACCAACCTTCCCTCGACCTCCCAAGTTCTTGTGTCGGAAGGTAATGAACGATCACCATCCTCCCCGTGTCCCACTTGATTTCACAGACCTCTGCCACATCTCCTTCAGCTATCTACCCAGCCAAAGGGTTCTAGTTCCTTTAGCTCCTCCTCACACAGAGGCAGTCCAACACCTCTGTACAGCCCTGCAGCTCTCCTCTGAGCATCCCCAGCATCTACAAGACTTTGGAGAGGGGAGGACGAGAGCTGTACAATGTGGCCACAGCATCAGGGATTTCTATTGCATCATAGCAATGTTCCCTGTTCCATTCTTAGTATATTTCTTAACATGTTAGTTAGTTAAATGGTTTCACATTGACGGTGAAACCGCGCTGATGTTTTGATGGAAGTACCCGTTATAACCCCAAGATATTGTTCTTGCATAGAAATGGAGTTAGAACCTCCCCAATTTTACTCTTGCATGGAAAACAGCTCACAGTCCATCATTTCATGTAGGGCATTAGGATTGTTCCAGGGGAGAGACAGCGCAGTCCTTAAAAGCAGCAGGCTATACATTCTTTGGCACAGGCTTGTCACTACTGTGAACCCAAGACACATGTATTTCCAGACTGAATCCCTCCTCCAGCCCATGCTTTACTTGTGCAGCTACCCCACACTGTAATAAAATATTATTTTAACATACCCAGCACAGTTTCATACAACCAGTACCTTCAAATTTGCTAAAAGCACACATAAATATTTGATGAAGCAGACAATGCTGCTCTCACATCTGATTGCAAACAAGATTATTTTTTCTCCCAACAAATCCAATAACTTGATTATCTGATCTGGTCTGTTCCTATTCTTCTGCTTTACAATTTTCAAATATTTGCAGTTGTAAGTCTTTCAAAGCTTTAATTTGATTAAAATGATTCACAAGTACCTTGTTAATCTTTTATCAGTTTTATTACAAACTGTAAACAAAACCCAGTTCCTAAATAATTAAAGAGCAGAACTAGCCCTCAGGCAAGTCCAGGGAAAAAAAAAAAAAAAACTTTAAAAATCAGAGCAAGCCCATAGACTTTTTTTTCTTCCCATCTAGAGAACTGGTGAATCTAGCTTCAAAACAGAAAATAATTCCTGATGAACAGATTGTGTGTGACTTCCCCTCAACCAGCCTCTCTCATCTACTGTGTCCTGAATATTAATCTATCAAGTACCTACATGTTACCGGTTACAGCATTACACATACCGCAGGCTTACAAGTCAAAAGCTGTGTCCTGAAACAGCCGCTCAAAAGAATTCCTCTGCATTTATGTGTGCCCAGCCACGCTTGAGTCTCCTCCTTTGCCAGCCCCAGAGCAGCCCTTCCCAGGCAGCAGCAGGTCTTACCATGGCTCATTGCCCAAGAGAAGGCAGCTGGTGAACATCTTCTGTCCTCCAGTGGCACTGAGGTACCGCAGGGTGGACCTCCCCAGGCACAGCAAATTAGCAAGACCCAAAGAGCTCCTGCCCACACTGCTCCAACCCAAAGGATGAACCAGCTCTCGGCACAGCAGTGAAAGCACACCCTGTTTGGCCAAAGCCCCCCAAACCCGTGAAGACCATCACTTTTTCAGATGTCTTCAACACTGAGGGTGTCGCTACGATTACCAGCAGTTTCACTGCATCACTGCGCGGAGGTCAGCAAGGTCCAGCCCAGTGGTGCGTGGGCACGTGCAAAATGGGAGCAGGAGCCTTGTAACGGAGGGAGCTTGGGAAGCAGAAATACACAGGGATGCTGAAACTCAGACAAAAGACTGGTAGGGTCACCAACATCGTGGCTTTTGGACTGGCAGCGTTGCCAAGTCTGTCGCTCGATATCTACAGGCAAACTTGGCCTCTAGCTTGGAAAGAGAAAACACATGTTGTCCCTGACTTCCCGGAGATGGCTGGCCAGCGGGGACACACGGGCAAGGGCAGCGCCTTGGTTTCAAATGGGGACCCAGGCAAGAGTCCTCCTGTAGAAGACACACAAGCAGTGATGACACTGCTGAGTCTGGTCACCCATCAAAAGGATCCTGCTGCATCCACGGTCCACGTTACTGCTGCAAAACTCACCTCCAATTATTTGGATTGCAAAGTGTTATTTAATGTAATTATTACTGCTATTACAACCTCGTCTATCATCTACCAACTCTTCAGTTCAGCTGAGCTTAAGAACAGTGCTCACCAATACCGATCACTGTGCAACCATTTTAGAAATACCGATGCGTTTCCAGCTTTCTAACGTATTTTAAATTGCATTTCCTAATGTATTTAAAACTGTATTTCTTTCTTGTTGCAAAAGAAGCTACTTCTAATGAAGCTCTCCAAAGCATTGTAATCTGAAGAAAACCTAAGGAACAATGAAAGCAAGACTGTGCAAATTCTAATTACCTTTTGAAGGCTACACTGCCATGCACACAAAAATGGATTTAAATGCATTAACTAAAAAAGGGTAATGGATGCATTGCTAGCCTATTACATGCAATTCATTGTTCAAAGTTTCTTGGTTGTATGTTTTGTGCAGTGGACTGTAAAAGTTGCTAAACAGAAGAAAATACATTTGATTAAAAATTTACATCACACAAATGTAACAGGGCTTTTTTTTCTTGCTATTTTGGCTGCCACTGACTATTCCCATTAGTATGCAATTCTTAGGCTCACAAACACATGCAAAAGAACAGGACTAAAGATGGAAAAGTTTAAGCTCTAGATCCCAAACCGTATTAAAGATAAAGCTGTCCAAAAGCTGGCTCCAGCTGGAAAAAACCCACCCTCATTCCCACTTAGAGGCGGGAGGACCCTAAAGTGATACTGAGAGGCTTGAACAGTTCTACTCCAGTGATCCCCTTTGTGAGAAATGTCCAGAGGAAAACGGGTGGTGCTTGGACTTCCTAATGCCTTGGCCATGCTGGCGGCTGCGACTCCCACAGGCAGGAGCAGCTCTCGAGTTGTCCCAATATGCAGGATGCAACAACTGCCCCAGATGCACGGAAGAAAAGTCCTTTAAATCTCTACCATATTCCCAGCAAAGCCAAACAAACCTATAGACCCTTCTGACTCTTCACGTCAAAGTCTACAGGTTAGTGAAAACTACTTGAAGCAAAAAACAAACGGCAAACGTTCAATTTGCAGAACTTAAAGAAATCAGGAAGCTTTAACATCTTACTTAAAACGCCCTTATCTAAACCTACACCACAGCTCTCCCAAAAACTGGTCCAGCTACCAAGAATTGTCGGTATCGGAGAAAGATCTGTTTAAATCAAACTAAGTTAATGTTACTTAGCCCGACAATCTTCAGCATCCTCCTCCAAATGCTTAGAAATCTGAGCTAACTTTATGGGCATAAGGACCAGGTGGAGATACCACACACACAGAGATCAAGCAGCTTGCAGCCTGCACCTGTTTGCCAGTCCCATGGCCCAACCGCCACTTTTAATTAAACAACGTGGCACAAAAATAAAGAGAGGGAGCCAGAGCAGAGCAGGGACCTGCACATCGCTCATGTTGCGGGAGGTTATTCCTCGCACGAGGTGTGGCTGAACTTCACTCAATTCTGCAGCCCCAGGAGCGGAGGAAAACCAAGGGGCAGTTTCGGACACGAGCACGTGTGGCTCGTGGAGCTCAAGGGCGCTGCTGTGAGGAGCCAACCTCCCACCCCTCTGGGGCTGGCACAGCAATGGTGGTTCTTCCTCAGGGTTTCAGCCCTGCTTACTTTTCATTGGGCACACAAGGCCATGGAGACACGAGCCTACAGTGACCACTGCCACGCCAGCCAAACCCAGCCTTCGGGGCCACGAAAATAAGGGAGAAATGTTGCTCAGACCCGCTTGCCAGCCTCAAGCAAGGCACAGCAGCGGCACGGGCTGCGCCCACCACCAGCAAACACCTCCTGTCCTTTGACTTCATGTTCACAGAGATGCCAGATAAAATTATAATGCAATAACGCAAAGCCAAAATACGAAGCAAGGCAATTCTCTGTAACAGAGCTGTAATGGCAACCATGGGGTCACCCAGCAAAACCAGGCAGGGGTGAGCAGCTGGGTCCAAGTGAGCACAGGCTCCTGAAGCACAAGGGCACATTTTTAGTAACCCATATTTACAAGTAAAGAAAATTCCTACATCTGTTTTCCTGAGTTTGTTGAGTGGGCCAAATATCTGTACACAAGTATATAGAATGACAAATCTCACACATTTCCCTAAAATGCTGGAAGTCACAGTTGCAACACAATGTTAAAAAATGCAAACTTTTAATATTCATAAGAAGGAAAGGAAAAATTTCAGCAGCTAAAAGTGATAAAAATACTGAACCAGGTGTCCATGCCAAGTAATTTGGGAAGACACAACCCTTTGCTGATCATCTCCATCAATTTAAGGAGTAACATCTTCATTTCACACCTGCAGAAATCCATCTAGAAAGCAAAGAGGAATAGCAGTAGCAAAAATAAATTAGTACAATTGCCACCAGCAAACACTTCTGGAAAAAAAGCAGGTGGGTTCCCATCTCCCAGGCACTAGCAAGGGTGGTTTAAGTGCTGAGAGGACCAGCCTCCCTGGAACAGGGAGTTACTCTAGGAACTGCCAGGTTAACTCTCTGCCCTTCCTCCAATGCCTCTGGGTGCAGGTCTGACCCAAAAAGTCACTGACTGAAGCCGTTATCCTCGACTCAATCAAGCCATGGGTTCAGCTTTCTGGAAGAGTTCATCATTCCAGGAAAATGAATGCTTCAGTGAGCTGAGGTCACCGGACTGATTTATCACCTTGGCGATCTGGCTCTTTTGAGCACCTGTGTTATGCAAACACCGTGCACATTTCCATATCTGGTCTAAAAAATCACGGATTCCTGAAAACGTGTTCCCTACTCCAGCACGGAGAGGAAATGGTCCTGAAATGAAAAACCTTTGTGGGGAGTGGGAGGGAGGAGGGGTTGTGCCACACAGAAGATGAATAACCGAATTCTGCCAAATTACTGTTATAAAACACAAGACAAGTCAGAGAAGAAAGAAAAAACTTTAAATTCTCTAAAAATACAGCCAAGACGTGAATCTCCAGCTGCAGAGCAGCCCTTTCAAGATGCAACTCTCGGCACTTGTCGAGAAAGATGCTTCCTGCCTCGCCCCCCCTGGAAGAGCAACACATCTAACGAAAGTCACATTTGATGGGCTACGTGCTGCTCAACACCAAGCGGCTGAATTACCAGGTGCAGACCTTATCATACTCCTAAAAAGTAATTCGAAATCAGGGCTTTGCTTTAGACCGGTTTTATCCTTTACTTTCAAAGTACAACTGGTAATAACGTAGTCTGCGAGTTTAACATTTGAAACAGGGGTTCCATTTACCTCTTTGTACTTACTCAAGGAAAATGACTGTAATTGAAATCTTTCTGCGGGAAATGAAGCCCTTCAAACATTCAGAGTGGTTGCTTGTCCTTAAGGCTTTTTATTTTAGCTGTCAAAACTGTAAACTGCCTTTCAGAGTAGTGGGAGTCTTACAAGAGAGGAAGAAATGCATGTACCCTGTACCGCGGTACTGGGTGTCTTAATCTAATTTTCCAGCTAGGAATACAGCACTTATCTCCCTTGGGCACTGCTGGGAACAGGAAAATTAAGTTTCACTTCAGCAATATCTATCAATGAACCTCAAACAAGGGACAGGGCTTTTCAAGGACAAAGCAAAACCTCTCAAGTCCTCTAACTTCATCCATAAGTTCCCTCAGATACAAGCGGCAATGCGTGAAGCCAGACAGCCCACTCACACCGCCTCTCTCCACACAGCTCCCACACTTTCTAGAATTTCATAGATTTCCAAGAGCTTGCCTTTATTTTTTCCCCCGTCTCAGATCAAACTGATTTCCTAGTGTCAGCACTATTATTCACATGAAGCTGTTGAATTTTAATTACAGTGTAAATGCACTCAGACTGAATATGGGCATTATGTAAAAATGGCTTGCACCCAAATGACCTTATATTAAATTTTTAAAAGGGTAAACGTAAAAACTTTGTGGTTTTTTTCCAGTAGGATCCCTTGAAGTTTATGTAATAGAATGTTTGCAATTAACTTCATAATAGACTCAAGATGAATTTGCGTGGATTTCCCCTTTAGTTAGTTTTATTATCGCATTACTTTAATCAGAATTAAAAATACGCTCTTGTGAAATGGTTTTACAGTGCTTGTCTAACACGACATAGAAAACCTGTTTGGATTACTTGAGCAAACTAACATACCCAAGTACATTCAGCTTATCCAACATTCATCTCATTTCCAGTTCCAACACATCTTTGGGATAAAAGGTGAACATCCAAAGACAGTTTAAGAGTGTTTCTCAGGCTTTCCATTGCAGCCACAGATGCATGGCTACTGATTTTCTCTCCTACCAGCCACTGCACAAGCAGGCAGATGACACGTGTTGACTGGCTAAGAGATTTCAAGGAGGATGCGAGGAGTTTGAAGCTTCTAGAAGACCTGTGAGGGTTGAATCTCCTTGAAGCTCAGGCAAGTTACACCACCAAACCTTGGTTCAGGTCTCTCTGCAGAGGCTGCAGATAAACCAGATGGGATGAGCGACGTGCAAACACAATCAACAGAACAGTTTATAGCAGTAAAGCGCAGTGATGCCAAGAGAATAAAACAGGCTGACAATCTATATGTGAAGGAATATTTTACAATATATAAGCTGCCTGCAGAGTTACCTGTGACACTTATATAAATATGTATGCTTTATCACAGAGAGGTCTTCAGACATCAACATTCTCCAAAGCAAATCAAAAGGAAGAAAAAAGTATTTGTGATGGCCAGAGGCAAGGATGTCAGCTTCAGCGAAGCCAGCCAGCTAATAAAAATGTCAATGAACTTCTTTACAAGAGAATTAAGAAGAAGCGGTGCAATGTCAGTATTGTGGCACACACAGGAAAAGCAGTTCTAGTTCTGATTTAACCAAGATATTGCACTGACATGAGGGCAGAGACCCAACCTTCTCCCAACCTAAAATGACCTCCCTTAAACTGAGATTATATAACACTTCCAAATGAGGAGAGTAAACTTAAATTAATTTAGTTTTCACAGGCTGCTGCCAGAAGAGACACCGCTGTCCTTTCCACTCAACCTCAACCAGGTATTTTCAGGCACATTTTTTACAGCTGCACACTGGGGGTGAACTGGGACACACACTGATCTGCCTGAAAATGAAGCCAGCCCAAAAAAAGGAATAAACCCCATTCAGTTCCAGTTGGATCAGCTCCCGGACACATGTCACCGCGTGGCTGCACAGGCACTACCACTGACAACGTGTAGCTGGGAGTGGGAACACTCATTCCTGCAGCAGCCCACACGTATGTCAAGTGAAAATGAGAAACTGCTCTCCAAGTGAGACTTTAAATCCATTTAACAAACTGCTGTAAGAAACTCATTTGAGAATTTCAAAGGTACTTCAGCTTAGCTAATATAAACCCAATTTCTTAAAACCTTGACAACATGGAAGAGTCGCAAAAGAATTTGACCTGATTTTTTAAACCAGTGTGGTTATACTAACACAGAAGCACTTGTTCCATGGAGCGTGTACCCACAGTGTCCAGAGAACTGCACCAGTTTAATAAATCCCGTGTCAATTAACACCTAAGTCACACTAGCACAACTTTTACACACAGACAAGTCCTGAACCTAATGCAGAATAAGCACCAACTGCAGTGAGATCACTGACACAGCATCCTGTGTTTAGCAAGGGGATACATCCCTACGGCATAGCCAAGGCCAAAATCTCTGGAGTGCCTTTCACTACGGAAACCCCATCTTCATGGAAAGGACTAACCCTCTCTTATCACACCTAAAATTCAATAAAACACCAGGCATACACTTCAGTTTTTGTTTTCGTGGCCGGGGGCATTATGGATTTGGGTTTTTTTCCCGCCCAACAGATGAACCTTGGCAACTTCCCTGGTGCATCAGGAGAAAATCTTGTAAGGCACCAGTAACTTTAAGAAGAATACAGATTAAATGGGTTTCCTGGATTTCATCCACGTTCAAATTTCCCAGGTTGTACATCTCAAAAATATCTGTCTCTGACAAAACTGGTATGACAGGTTATGTAACACACGGAGAATCACCCGGTGACAGAAAAGTAGGAACATTATCTGCTTTGTGCAGGGACTCCAGGGCTTTCTGGTTGAACTGCAAGAGGTCTCAGGAAAAAAAATAAAAAAAGAAGACATTTAATCACAAAATATAAATGGGCCGGGGGGGGGGGGGGGGAGGAAGTCCCCTGGTATTTTAAATAGCCAGCCTCACTCACTGGCAAATAACTACTGATTTCATTAGACTTTTATTTCCAGGAACAGTTTCTAATGCTAAATATGCAAGTCTATTTGTTTTGATATAGATGTTTATAGGTCTGATATGACTTTAAAGAACATAGAATTATTGCAGAGAAACATCAAGGAGATAAAATATAACTGCCTAATAAAATGGATTTTGCAGTCAAATTGCCTCTGTAAGACTGCCCAAAACAAATGAAAACTGAATAGTTAAATCTGTGACTTTGTTAAATATGCTATTTGCAGCCTGGGATAAATGATAGGAAAATCTTGTTAAATGAAATATATATGCTTTCACTGTGTGCAGCATAACTTAAGGCACAAAGACAAGAAATAAATCAATGTCTCACTATTTGCCAGAATAGAAAATTTCAAGCTAATAGTACACGCATGTGTTTTCCCCCTGTTTTAAGAATAGCAAGTAGTTAGCTGCTCAGGGATGTTTAGGTGATAGTTATTTAGTTTACGTTATACTCACAGATAGTGAGGTATCCTAGTATTTTCCCCAAAAAAGTTGTCTGGCTCTTTTCCTTATTTTCCTGGATTAAAGAAAACAGCAAAGCTACATCCAAATACTCTGACAGGGTCTCAGTGTTATGGGCAACAAACTCAGTCTTTAACCTGGGGCATGAAACCCTCCGGGGAGATATTCAGTGAAAATGCATCACTGGCAAGCAGGTCCCCACTGAAATCTTGGTCCATCCTCTCCCCATCTCTGTCCCTCTGTCTCCCCCAGGCATCTGAGTACCAAGGGACAGGCAAGATAAAGTGGCAGCTGAGTGTAAAAGGAGAAGCCAACAAAAAGCACTGTGTTCTGGGCAACACAAAATGCAGAAAGTGCCACAGTACACCCCCCAGCAAACAGCCTCAGAATACATTTCACTACTTTTTGATCAATAGAACTTCTTTCTTCTAGTAATAATTAAGGACAATTAAATACTTTGTTACTAAAGGAGAAGAAAAGAACTGACTTCCCTGCAGAAGCAGGTCATCTCTCTTAACTACAGAACAAGAAACATTCCTTCCTTTCAAGCTCCACAGGAGAAAAACAAATACATCTCTATCACTGTTGTTGTTTTGGGGTGTTGGTTTTTTTTTTTTGTCACTGACACACCACCACAGGAATCAGATCTCAGCTCTTCTCTTCCCTTCCATGTGCACCATGCTGAAGTGGCAGCTGTCACATTTCAAGCCCATACCCAGCGCTGCACCAGCCTTCGGTACAGCGTTATCTATCAAGCTACAGGAAAACAAACTCACCAGCGAAACTTCCCAGCGGCATTTGCCCTGCTGGTGGCCGGAGCGCCTGTCAAGAGCAGGGGGCTGCAGACAACCACGCAGCGATCCCTTGAGCAAGGCTGCAGGAGAAAATGTAAGGACTTACCTTCTCTGCATACTTGAACTTGACGTAGAACCAACTCGACTTGATCATTGTCTCACCCCCTGCCCTCGTTAAAAAACAAAAAAGCAACCCAAGCCTATCCTGCTGATGAAAAGCAGCGTCCAGGCACTCTTTCCTTCAGAGCCAGCAGTTTTCCAGGGGGAGCACGGTATTTAGGGGAAGCAAAGGGTGGCAGAAGCAAACAATAAAAAAAATGACAGAAAGAAAAAAATTATGCTTTCCTTCCGCAGTTCCAGTTTGTCCCCTCCTGCCCTCCCAATGCTGAGTGCGATCTCGCTTGCTGCAACAGAGCTCGCAGAATGCCTTAGCTCCGCGTTTCGCTGTCAGCTTGGCTGCCTGACAAGAGAATTCCTCAAATGGACTTCAGCTGCATTCATCACAAATGGCACATGTCAGTAAAGCCAGGAGGCTGGCTCCAGTGCTGGCAGCCTCCCAGGACCATGACCTCCCCCAGTGGGATGAATAATGAATTCCAGCACTTCCCTCCAGACACAGATTAACACCTGGCTAAACATTATTCTGACAATGAGCTTCCCCATTCAGAGAACCCTACACCACCGCGTTAACCCCTCACTCTCCCACCAAGCAGGGTGGCGATGCTTTGGAGGCTGTCCCACATTGCCCTCCCCCATCTAAAGAAAGATTACAGAACTATATATAGTTTAGAAACAATAAAGCCTCTTAAGCATAACGCAAATATCTCCTTTCAGTTCTGCAGCTTCAGTAACGCTACCATGTAACCAGAGCAAGTAATCAGGAGTCAGGCTCTTTCCTGCTCCCTCCCTTTCTCAGCCCTCCCCTCCACATACCCACTTGTCAAGCTCTGATACTGTCAGGCTGATGTTTTATAGTATCTGTGAAGACCCTTTAAAAAAAAAAACAAAAAACAAGGGGAAAAAAACCCACAACAAAATACCCACCACTATCAATATGAAACTAACGCATTAAAAAAATCCATGGAAGACACCTATCGGATTATTTGTTCCTCTGTCTGTTCAGAAACACTGCCCAGTTCCCTGTCTCTGGTGTAATGAGACACATTGAGTTGGTTGCAGCTCGCTGCAAATCTCCCAGCTCCAAGCACGCCACAGAGCAGTGAGTATCAAGTTGCAAACCACAGGATGAATATAATCAACCTACTGTATTTCCGCTGGATGCAGAAAGTGCTGTACTGGAGCAGAGCGATCTGGCCCAGCATCCTACACCCAAACACTTTGAGATGCACAAGGAAACAATGCAAGAAATCTCAAGACCAAAGATGTGCATAACACATCTGATAACAGATACGGATCTGAATTTGTCAGGTAGGTAGTTGAACCTTTATGTTTCCAAGAGACACTGAATGAGGTTCAGAATTTCACTACACGCAGAAGGAGAAAGTCGCCTCATTTTGTTGTTTTTAAACAGCTTTCTGGTAATCTAAGTGGAGCCTCACAGTATCTTATCCTGCAAAAAAAGAGAATAATTTGCTTATCATCTTGCTTATTATCAGTTACGATTTTACAGATTTTTCTTGCCTCCCTCATGTATCACACCTTTTGGGGACTAGAAGCTCCCAGTCTATTATATTTCTCCTCATAAGGAAGCGGCGCGTGTCTCTGCAGATCCTTTTCATCACTCTCTGTACCTTTTCTAGGTCCAGGTACCTTTTTCATAGGCAGAGTGAGATGGAATAAATACATGTACCACTGACTTACCACCTCCTACTCTATCTACACACAGAGACAGATACTGGGTGAGACAGACCCTGAAACCTAGTTTGTCAGGATTACTCACCTGAGAGGTACTGTCAGTACTGATAGTGGTGTCAGTGCATCACATGAAGGCTGTACCTTGCAGAGCCTGGCTACCTGTTCACTTGCCAACAGAGTTTTTTGGAATTTTTCATAAACTAAGACTCATACAAAGGATCTAAATGCCAATACCGACCGATAACAGTCCCCCCATTTAATTGACTGTGAGTCTCTAACCCTCCCATGTGGCTCTGCCCTAGTCCATACCATGCTGCAGCACCAGAGGAGGTTGCTCAGCACCACTCTGCAGTTCAGCCCCTGCCTGTCCATGCTCTGCCAAGGCCACCAAGGCCCTTCTAACCCCCTCCATGCCACCCGCTGAGCCATTCAACCACTGTCATCCACAGCCCTAGCTGTCAGAAATGACTTTCCACTGATGCCACAGAGAAGTAATCCCACTCTCCCTTCAATTCTGTGTTTCTGTGGGTGAACTAACCTATGTAAAAAAGGTGGTAAAATGCCCCGGCCTTTTTCAGGTCTGTGGAAACATCAAAAATTGTGTCTTGCTAAGACAACAGTAAATGAGAAGGTCTCCCACAGGGAACACACATCCAAAGAAAATTAAACCCCTGATTTTTATTAGCACCTTCTATTTCCTGCGTCTAAAAAGCTGGGTTTTGAAGTAGCAAATGCCTAAATAGGACAGATGCAGCTGTACACTTGAATGAGATAGGTCAGTGCAAAAGCCTCGCTTCCTTCCTAGCTGCCGCTCTGCCAAGGGCTCTGCTGGTACTCCAGTCCCTGCAGCAGGACACATTGCCTGCCAGCACTGCCCAGGATTTACTGCAGACATCAAATGTGAACCACACGGACACCACGCTCTCTTGTACCCAATTATAGGAAGTTTGCTCACTGCATTGACCCAGGAGTCCCCAAGGGGACCTTGGGGCAATATCACAGGGCGCAGCCACTGAAGAAGCAAGCTCTGACACTGCGTACCAAGCACAAACAGCTGTGGCTCAAAGCAATTACCAGGCCCTGGATGTTTTCCACTGGTTCATTAGCATCTGGCAGGACCTAAAGTTCCAGGGTCACAAAACACAGAGCTATTATTTTATCTCAGGAAAATGCACAATGACATCCCTCGAGAGCTGTCCTTCTGTAATCAAAGGACAAGTGCAGCGCAGGGAATGGAGATGCAGAATTTCCAGCCATTACACCCCCCAGCCAGGCAGGGAAGAGCCAACCGCTCACTGTTGAGCTCCCCAACATTAGCATCCACAAACAGACCCTAACCAGCACCAGCAGAACCCAGTTACTTCTTATAATACCAATAGCTGTTTAGGTTTGCACATGTACATGAAGTACACAACAACTTAAGTTTTCAACACTGCATTCACCTTTGCAGTTGAGCAAAATACACCATTTACTTCGTAATCGACAGTGCCAGTGCTTTGTCTGAAACATGAGTCCCTTATTTTATAGAGTTATTGTCTATATGGTGCATCACACCACAGCTTCACTCCTGTTTGCCAATTCATTCTCACTTGTTATGGACACACTGCCAGACAAACAATACCTCGGACAGGAATTAATCCCAAAACGTGCTGCAGCACCAACCTCCAGAACTCTGTTACCCCACACTTTCTCTTCCAAATACCCATCAATAACATGAAATAATGTACTATACAGATTCTAAGTCTGTACAGCCAAAATCCAGACTTGATTTTATACACCCACACAAAGGGTACCGTGTTTTGATAGAATATTTGCCATTCTCCCAGAACAACCATCTCTTGATTTATTCAGCAGGTTTTGTCATACTCTAACATACCGTTTCAAATGTGAGACAGTGTACAAAGGAACTGAAAAAAACACCCTTTTAACAGACCATTTGTTCTCAGCCTTTTGATACACCCTAATGTATATTTAGGTATCGATCCACGTTCATTTCAATTACGCCCCGTGACAAAGCTAATCATACACTAATGCAAGCCAACTAAACAGCAAGTAGCACCGATTTGTTTTTTAAGTCACCTAAAAGCAGAGTATCCCTCCTCCTTGTCTTTTTGACTCCAGGTTTGTTGTCAAGTCCGACTAACATTTTCTTGGTGCTACGTGGGAGGGAGGGAAGGAGCGCACAGGGAACTATTTCACCTTATCCGTGGCACAGCCTAAACGCCCCAAAGAACCCACTTGCAAGGGCTCACGGTGGAGGCAAGCGACGCCGATTCTGGAGTAAGCTGAAGAGCACTGACGCTTATGCCAAGCGAAACGAACCTCCGCGTGTATATCTATGTGTGCAGGGAGGCTAAAGCAAGATGATGTATTTGCAGCAGGGACTACATCCAAGATGAATTACATCCGTTCCTATCTCCTTGGCACTATGAGAGCAGAAAATCATCTCACTCCCTATTACCATAATAGCTTTCACACTTCCCAACCAGCAGAGTGAAATGTGGGGATGTTCAAGAAAATAGGACATAAACAACAAGCACCCAGTTTAGATAAATAGGAAGGTCCCATCTCCAGAAAATATTTACAGCAATTTTTATAATTAGCCTGTGGCAAAAATAAGCGATTTGGAATAAGTATAAATAAAACGGATTTTGAAATGTGTTTCACAGTTAAGAACGGCTCCTAATATACCAGCCAAAGCAGTGATCCTTGGAAGATTATCTGAAGCCGAGAGCAAAGCCTGTGGGATCTGCAAGCCGACTAAAAGAGAAAGTTTTTTCCCCCAAGTTCAGAGAACTGCAGAGTAATATGGATTAGTTTAAATGAAGTGCAAGTGCTGAAGCTCCATCTGCCTGCCTTCCAACATATCCGGCACTTCCCAAGCTTTAAAGCAGCAAATACCAGACTCACTTCAAAGTGCCCATATTCTGTAGGAGCGTTTCTGTTTTAGAAGTAACCCAGAATTACACCAGCTCTGTCTTCAAACTCCTTTACCCCCTAGAAGGCTTCCCAGGGCACGGGCAGTGAGGAAAAGGGTCAGAATGACCAAACCCAAAGAAATCAATGGCTACGTCAGAACCAACACGATGAGCTAACAAGACATCCGCAGCCTCGTGAGGCCCCCGTTACTGGACATTTCTGATTCACATGAAGCCCAACAGGGAACTATCATCTTTCAGGCTAATAGAAAGCACTGTGGGATTTGCTGTCTTGTTATTAACATGATAACAATCCCATCTTGTACCTCATAACCCTGCTCTCCCATCAACACCATCTGCTCTTTCATCTTGAGTGCTGCCGAAAAATCTCATCATAAACATGCTGCTGTCAATTCGTACTTCTGTGCACATTTTAAAAAGAAACTCTCTAGGTCACTGGTTTGAACCCAATGTGGGCTGCCACTATCCGAGAGCTCTTATGCATTAATATCCACTTAGAGCAGGCAAGAATGAGCTGCATCCACTGTCTGCTGTATCCGAGTTCCCAGGACCGGCACATTTCAGGCACACAAGATGTAGGACAAAGTGGTCCAGGAGACCAATGCCAGCCCGATGGCCCTGCAGGCAGAGCTGTGCTTCATGGACAGGTTTTTTTGCAACGACCGAGAGATGCAAGTAGCGTTTCTGCTGTCTGCTGTAAGACCCGAGGGACCTGTTTTTCCCTGGGACCAGGATAAAACCTAAGAAGTCAGGCTACCTGATTCAAAGAGAAAAGAGCACAGATTAACCTGAGAAAAGCAGTTTGAGGAACTGTATCTCCCCCAGCCAAGTGCCGATTTGTGACGAGTTACAGTGAGTGATAGCCCAGCTTGGGCATGCGCTCAGCTTTCTAGGTGAAATTATGGCCAGGAGGCACAACCGCAGAAGCCTGAAAGATTCAAAGACACCTCAATACAGTCCACAGAGGACAAGAAACAGACATTTGCTAGTAGTTTACAATCTGCAAGAGACAGACTGAGACAGAAGAAGGACAGCCCATAAGCCTGGTGCACGAGAGCTAGGCGCACGATGGCTCACAATATGTTACTTCTGCCACTTTGAGTTATATCAGGTTACAATAAGGAAAGCTACTGACGTTATATGATATATATGTAACTGTGCCAAGCAAAGGGGGGCAAAGGTTGCTTAAAATGTCTTTTTAAAATGTGAGAAAGAAGGTGCAGTGCTATAATCTGTAATTAAAAAAAAAAAAAAAACAACCACCAAAACCAAACAATAATTGCCATCTGGACAAAATGGCTTATGATATTAAAAGATCAAATGATGCTTTTGTAATCCTAACACAATGCTTCTCCGTTTTGTTCCCTGGCTTTCCAGTTTCTAAAGCTACAGCAGTAGTTGGCAAGGGTTTTATTACCTGGAGAAAAGTTCGCTTCTGAGAACGCACCAGTACTCAAAAGTCTTTGAAATGACACAATTCTCAAATGCAGAAAGCAGTGATTTCTGTGACACTCCATCACTTCATCCTAGTGGAATACACCTTTGCAATACATTATAGACCTGTCTGTATGTATCTCCCTCAATTATACACGGAAGAGGAATGAGGGAGCAATATAACCACAGGGAAAAAAAAGTAAAGCAGTGCCTGAAAAAAATACAACCTTTATGTGCGACATACACATATGCATTTAAGCACTAACACAAGTTCCCTTTCAACATAAAAAGGGTTTAAATGGCAGGGTATTAATGCCCACAGTTAAATCAGGTCCTGCGCAGAAAAATGCTTTACTCTAAAAATCCATACCAGCATAGATAAGCCTGCAGCGCCAACAGCTCCTGCGTTCAGCGATGGGTACGGGGTAATTCACACCTCAGCAGTAAGTGCTGTAACCTACTTAACACTTAGCCAGGCACAAGGCTATGTACAGGGACAGCGATCAAGGACTAAGGAAGGAGTAACTGCAAAGCCCCGCCCCCCCTTAGCCGTGAGGTCCGTGTGGCCGTGGCCAGCAACACCACACACCGGCGGGTCAGGGAGCTCAGCCGCAGCAGCCCCCAGGCAGCTCACCCACACGGGCATCGCGAGCAGAACCACCTCAAACCTAACGCCATCCCTCCCGTGGGTTTTGCATGATGCAAAATTCTCCGTGTGTCACATAGAACGAGTACCGCAGCACAGGAAGGCAGAGCCAAGACCTCCCCAAACGTGGGGTTACCAGTCCCAACTCCCCTTCCCCCAACAGAAAACACCCTGAAAGGTCCTGAGTTCTCTGACCGCCAGGAGGTCTAGGGTGTTCCTAACCCACTTTTCTGGGCAGCTCCCAGGACACTGGGTGCTACCCGAAGGTCCCCATACACCACGCTGCTCTGAGCAGGATGCTTTGTACTCACCAAGCAGAAAAAAAACGCCCCAACGGACCCAGACTGGAGACCACAGCCCACAAGCGCGCGCGTGTTTATGCATGTGCACGTATACATAACAAAAAAACCACCAGTCAATTCGAACTTGCGTTGCCATTTGATTTTTAAAGTAATTCTAATTCTTCTGAAGTTTCCCTTTAAAAATGAGATTGTGTTATTTAATATTCATTGACTTCTAGTTTGCTTCCCACACACAACACATTATTTACTCTACAGTGGCTCGGTGCATCAATTATGGTAATAGTTTGTGAATAACATTTGCATTATGGGAAAATGAGCCTGGTTATTCAGCACTAGCCGAACCATCCCTCTGGAAAATTGTCACAAACATACGTATCATATGCCTCCACTTAAACAGACCTGTAATTACACTAGTTTATTAAGAAGAGCCAGCTTTTCCCCCTCTCCTCTTTTTTCTTTCCCTAAATCCTCTTCCTGAGAGCAGACTTGCATCTGCATAACCCTTTCCCTGACGCAGACAGCCAAAGGTAAAGTCTAAGGACTACTGTTACCACGGTCTCACAGCAGGGCTTACTTTATACTGAGATGTTAGGGGTGTAATGCATCTCCCACATCATTTTAATGCAGAAAGTGCAGCTCAGTAATTGTGGCATTTGATTAATGCTCCGTTTCAGTCCCTTCAGCTAAATTCCAGGCTCAGTCCAAGTCCTGTAAATTCTCATTAACATCTGTATTATATCAGCACCTGGAGTTTTTCTTCCGTGAGCAGGACTGCACAATGCTAGGCACTGAACACTGAGAGCAACACAGCACTTACTCTAACCAGAGTAACTGTACTGTTACTAAAATTACTCTGGATCTTAGTGAGTTTTAAGTAGCAAATAAGGCATCGTGCTTTCTCAATGCTTATGAATGCCTGCCTAAGACCTTCTCAAATTTTCAGCTTTGTGCATTGAGGAGCTGTAGTACCAGAACTCATGGTGTTTCTTATACTCAGACTGTAAAATTTTTGCAAATAAGCACTTTCGTTAGTGTATACCGGTTACTGGCTTGCTTTTAGTGTCTGCCGTAAGCTCAGTTATATTTGGAGAAGTTAATCGAGGCTTAAACTTTTCTTAGACCACTGGGGATTTCCACAGAGCTGCTGTCATCACACATCAGGAATGCACAAAACTGCCCCTTTGCCACGCAGCCAGAGCAATGCCAACACGGGTACTTGGCTCCTATAGCCTGGAACACAGACAAATGAAGCTGTTGATGGCGTCACATCTCCACAGGCAATTTCACAATCACAACTAAACTTTCCCAGGCAGAGTACATAATAAAGAGCCTTAAAACAAGTAAACTGAAACTGGAAATAGAGTGGTACAGACAGTGTAGCACAACAGTACCTGAGATTACGCACCGTGCACCACACTGACTGCAGCCGGCCACGCCGTGTGCCAGAAGCTCCTCTCCAGGCTACTGTGCAGAGTGTGGTCCAGGCCAGGAACGAGATAAGAGCTGTTATTATTTAATGGCTCTTTCACCTCATGACTTGGTGATCTCAGGCCAACTCCAAAGTTTCCAGCCAAGAAACCATCCTAACGAGCCACCTCAAAAAGTGGTCGAAGATTACATAGGGTTGACACTGAACATGCTGCATCCTTGTTATTCAGCCAGATGTGGAAAAAAAATAACAACGTTGGACAAGTTTTAGTTTGCTCTACCTACCTCTGTAACACCTTCCACACAGGTTCCCAACATATGGCAGGTACCAGGTATCGGTGTATACAATAACAAATCGCCTTTACATTAAGCCCAGCATATGGTGTGATTTTTTTATCTCTAGTGACAAAATTGGAACTTGCCTTTATTACCTGTATCAGCACACTGTGTGTGCATTTGAAGCTGCTCACATGCTCACGCTCCCAGCTACGGTATGGAAACGTCCACATTGAACGGCTCAGCAGTCCCAACACAGGGCAAACAGCGAGCACCGTACAGTGCACTGCACACACGGGCTGGGAAAGCAGCTCAGCCCAAAGCCCGGCCTGATGTGTACATGGGCTAAGCTGAGCAAGGACATCCAGCCATTTCATCACGTCAGCACCTCCTTGGCAGTTTCTCTGTTTCTTTGGACGTGCTGTAAAGTTTAAACCAAGCTGGGAAGTAAACACCGGCAAGTAACTCTGCTAGTTCTTAGGCAGCGATGCCAGTGATCGGACTGCCACGCTCCCAGCTTAAGGCACTTGAATGCACAGCATTCAGTCTTGGGCTCTGTACAGCCCTGCTGTATGTTGTACTCACCACAGAAGCTGCCTGTGACTACGACACGTTGTGTCATGTCCAGCAAGGGCTGGCTATCATGTTGAACTTCAAGGTAGAGATGCTAGCGACTGGATGCGCAGAGATTTCCAAGACAGAAAAGAGACAGTCTTATCATGAACTGGGCGTAACTTCCCACTTCAATACAACAACAGCCAGGACACTAAAAACATCAGAAAATTGCACTAAAAGAGTCTGCCTGCATCCCAGTGGCAGCATGTATTTTGAAATGTCACCTCCATTACACCATTTACCTTTCCAAGACAGGTGCGGATGGAGATATAAAACAGAAATTAGTTATTCTTGTGATATACTTGAAATTTAAGAATTAACTTGTATCAAAGCTCTTGATCTAACAAAGTACCATTAAAGAACCCACAACAACAAAGCCCAAGAGCTTGCCCCATCCAACCTAGGCAATGTTACGCTCACCACAGCAACGTCAAATCAAACCAAACCTGTTCCCTCTACTTCAGGCAACTAAACAGCACAGCATTACGTTTGCCACCAGACTCAAAAGCACTACTTTTTGTCCTGTCTCAGCAGAAAAGGTGTGCTTGTTTTACCAGCGAAGAGAACGGGTTGGCAGCTCTTGACAAGTCTGAATCAAAGTGTTTGCAAAGAGAATGGCAAAGGTCAGGCTGATGCTGAGAGCTGGCACTGCAGTGATGTGCCACAAGCTCCCATCTCTGCTGGAAAAACACTCGGCTCTGTATCTGACACACTCTCCCCCTTGCTACAGATTTATCTTCCTGATCCTAAGAGAAGGAAGATAAAAATAGGCATGTAAAAAGGATGAAGAAAAGAAAGGGAAACTCTGCAGAATAGTCCCCTCCCTCATTTTAATTATTGATGCAGACAGCCTAAGCAATCTGTAAGCCATATACATAATGTATTTACTTGAAAATCCCAGCAAATCCACATAGTATTACAGAACAAACTACAAGCTGATCTGGGAGCACTGTCTTAAGAACTGGGTAAGCTGTCTCCATGTACTCAAAAATCTGTTTGACAAACGGAAAGATTAGATTAATGTTAATAATCCTAACGTGCTCAGAGGCACTCTTTCTACCCTAGCAATGTAGTTTGGGTGTCCGGGGTTTTGCATCCACACCAGATACTTTTTTCAGCACAGACCTGCTTGTTTAGAATGACAAAAAGCAAGACTGGCTCACGTTCTTCAAGGCCCCCGGTTCGATTATACACACCATCAGTAACGTTTAGGGATCAGCCAGAAAGCAGCAGATGTTTTACACAGCAAAAGACCATTTTTGAAAAAAATAATAAATAAATCACTCCTTGAAACAGCTGCTCTTAGGTTTGGGGCTAAGGAGGGTGGGTGGGGAAAAAAGGGAAATAAGAGCAAAGAATCAGACTTCAGGGAAAAGTGCTGTGTCCTGCTCAGCTCTACCTGCCATTGACTGGAACCAGCTGGCCATGAAACACATTCATTAAAAATAATGTTCCTTAGAACTTAGAGCTTAACAGACAGTGTAAGCAGCAGCAGGCAGCACAGTTTACTTCAGGGTGAAAATGCAAAATCTGTGGCTCACTGAGCCACTCACTGTGTTTCAATTTCAGACTTTTATCTCGCTCCGTAAGAACCTACGGAGAGCCAAGGCTTTCCACATCTACACTGCAGAGCACTAAATGAGCTTGTGTGCTACGGCAGCGAGCAGAGAAGGGCATGGGGACCAACACTGTCACCCCGCAGCATCCTGGACGTGATGTGGTGAGTCCCAAGGCACAGGCTGAGCTTTTGCTCCTGCACCCGCAGGTCCCGGCGAGCGTGGCTGGACTGGGCGCCCTACCTCTGCAACGCCCAGATGGCTGCGAGTCCTCTGCTGCAGGGCACAGCCTGTTTGCAATTTTCTTCTCAACCACCAGTATGAAAACACAAACCTTCAGACAAACGGATCCTTCACTTCCTCCTAGCTGCTCTTAGTGGTTTCTTTAATCTTTTAAGCTTCTGGGTCTAATCCAGCAGCTGCCATCAAAAGTACTTATACAACTGCAGGGGAGGGAGGAGGGAAAGAATGGGATATACCAAATCATGAAACACATTTTCTGAGCCTCTTTGTTCTTACAAACACACACGTGCAAGTGCATTTGGAAGATATTTGTTCACAGACCAGACACATTATGTACATACTACCTGTGATGTCCTATACTGCCTTCTCTATAATAATATGTTTTAGAGATATACTACCAAATGAGGAAGATGACACATCTAAGATGGTATACTGCAGCACATGCATGGACAATAAAGTGCTGTATCTCTACAGTAAGTAGCTCACGCATGAACACTATATAAGCAGACTGTTCCCAAGATGGTAATTCCTGAAAATATTTAGTGTTTTTCTTCAAGGACTCCTAGAGTCAGCAAGCATACAAGAACGCTTGTTCTCACTTCAACAACGGAAAGCATGTTTCAGCTCTCCCAGCAGAGAAGTTTAAAAAACAGTTTGAAAGCATAGTTAAAGTTCAAAACCCATGAACAAAAAGAACCAAAAATTGTTAGGATTTCATTATTTTTATTAAAAAAAAAAAAAAAGAAAAATGAAAAAAAAGCGCCCAGACCCCCCAAAAACAGAGGGACTCCTGTAATTTTTGCAATTTCTGTGTGATGCCAACAGCTGTGTATTTGCAAAAACATATGTTTAAAGGGGCTGGAGGGGCAGAGAGGCACTGGGTGGACAAATCCTCTGCCCTGCCAAGGGTAGTGCTTTTGCTCATGGTATTCTCAGGACACATCATACGCAAACACCCCATTTATGCTGTGAAGTAAATTTGCTGCTGTATCCTTCTCTTCAAGTACAATCTCTTATCCCAGCATACCGATATCTACATTAAGTTTCTAAAAATAGCACATCCTTCTTACATAAACATGATATAAAGGAATTAGGTGACAGCTGACTAAAAGAATCCCTTTAAAGGCAAAATTTGCTGTGCACCAAAAGCAATCAATGCTTATAAGCAGTGAAGTCTCTTCATATTAATTGAAGAAGACAGAAGAAAGCTTCTAGATAAAGTCCCAGTTTGCCTGGAAAGGAAACCCATTTCCTCACCACACTGACTCAATTACTCCTATTCCCACTTATTTGTAAGATAATGCAGTTTCTCCAATGGATTTCTATTCCAGGGGAAGATCTGCTAAAAGCACCCTTCCAGGGACAAGTCCCACAGGAGCTCCACATTGTGATGAAGGATTTTGCCATTTGAAACCAGAGGTACCATTCAGGCTTTAAAATATATCTTAAAAAAAACTCACCCTGAGTTTTCTTGAAGGAAAAGCTTCTAGAGTTTCCAGAGTGCCTAGTCTTTTTAAATTACGTGACAGCTGTCCAAATACAAACCAGAGCAGTATTAACTTCCTGCGTCTGCAGGCATTTTGAATAATTCTTCAGTGTCTCATGGCTTATCCCTCCTAGCAACAGGATGAAGTTCACCAGAACCAAACCGGTAATGCACAAAAAAGTTAATACGCAAATGAATCAGTGGGGAAGAAAAAAATTATTTTTTTTTTTTTGCATAACCTGGCTAATCCTGAACCTGAGGAAACTGAATAATATATGAATCAATAGATTAGGATCTGTCTCTATGCCAATGCAGAATACGCTGCTGAGGTACAGGGCACAGCCCAACAGCAAACTGCCAGGAGGTCCCTGTTGTAGAACAGAAAGAGAATTAAACGATGACTCCAGAGACACACATTTGAGAAAGCCAATGCCAAACATCACTGGCACAGGTCAAAAGGGACTTTGTGCCATTTGCTGCCGATTCAAGAGGGTAAGTACAGCCCGGTGCAAACTCAGCTGTTTGGACTGTGGTCAGCAAGCCGCTGCCTGCCCCCCCGCACCGCTCTGAAATGCTGTTCTGGCTCCCAGCTGTAGCTCACAAGGCCCCATTTCACCCCACGGGTCCCCCTCCAGATGCCACCGGTGGTGTGGGGCCCCACAGGGACACGGCTGCACACACAGCTGGCAGCCAGGGATGCCCGCAGCACCCCGCAGAGGGTTAGAGCATTTTGTCCCTGGCAGCTGTTGCTGTGCAATTGAGCTCTGTATTAGAAGTCTGAGTTATGCTGAGGACGACCCAGTGTTTGTAGGTTCAAGCAATTTTCTATTGATCCCAATATCCGACTCCATGGTAAGAAGGGCTGCAGGCAGGACTTCTCCCCCCTGCTGCTGCACAACCCGCTGTGCCATGGCCGGGCAGACCCCACACCTACCCCCATGCTCCAGTTCATGTTTAACTATTCATTGAAATTTAAACACCATCGACAGAGAAGACTGAGATCACTCCTAGGGGGATATCTAGGCCACATTTCTTAGAAAAACTGGTTTGCAAGCCCCTGCAGAGAAAAATTAATTTACCTGGGTCTGTGACACACAGGCCATCGCCCCCTGCCAACACATCCTTGCAGCAGCAGAGGACAGGCAGCATCCTCTCTCCTGGTTCTGGTCTCCCAGAGAGCACCCTGCTTCATGTGACCTCCTCCACACTGTACCGTACACAAATAATAAGGTCCTAAGCAAACTGCTCCACCACCACTGAGGGCATGACCCCAAAATGCTCAGTGCTAGGGCTTGGGTATCTCTCAGTGAATGTAAGAAATAGAAACATGCTTTTCCCCATCCTCAGTAAGCCAACTGCTGGATTTGCTACTGATCCCCAGGATTTCCAAATTTCCTACATTCTCCCCATTGCTGAAATTCAACATCAAACTTGATTTATGAATGGCTTTGAAGGATATCATAATCATGTTTTTTTGGATAAGCTAGACCCTACAATAATTACAACTTCTAAGATATCTGTTGAGCTGCAAGTGTAGAAGCCTCCAAAGCTGCAGTCCTTCAGACTGTATTCCTCCACACCCTCACAAACTCCATGCCAAGAAATTAAACCACCTCTTTATTGTAGCAAAGCAAATACCAACCTTCAGCTGTAGGTTTTATTCTTGTGCACTATCTTCTGATGGATATTAAAAAAAAACAAAACAAAACAAACAAAACTCTTAGTAGTCCCTAGCTCCCACCCAGGACAGTCAATGCAGCGGCAAGCTCTGCTGTCTATTCTGTACCCATAACAAAACACATTTAGATCTAGAAAAAAGGACTTCAGAAAAAGGACTGATGTGTTTCGACATCGCTACTGACATTAGAGTCTTCTTCAGCCACCCAGCCTTGAAAAGCAGGCAGGCTAATAACTCCTTACAAATGATTCTTGTTTTCCCCCCTGAATGTTTTTATTCATTGGTTTCAACACTGTTGCAAAGCACATGGGAGAGATGACCCAAAGGGATGGGGTAACATCCCCGCATAAGCTGCTGCTAATGAAAGCAGCATTCAACAGTATTACCACTTGCCAGTCACATTTTCCAAGGAAAAAGACAAGAAAGAGAAACTGCAGTATGTGAAAGCTCGGGCTGCATGACACGCAACGTCGTACAAATTCATCAAGTAATTGGGGTTTGATAATCAGGCTCTTTGATAAGGGCAACATCTTTTGGGCACATCTACATACTTGATCCACAGCACATATTGTATTAAACCAGGCAAGAATTAAATGAATTTTGCCATTTATCTGTGGCAATGTCCAGTATGAAAATTACCGAATTATAGCTCCCTTTAAAGTAAGAAAGAAGCAACAAGCTCTCTTACACATTATCTAGCAGGGTTGTAGTGCTACAGTTGAATGGGAAAAAAAGAAGCAAAGTGAATTACTGGACATTAACTTTAAAGCTAAATTAAACAAAACCCTTTTCCAATATAATTTCCTCCTTTTATCTCTCATTTTTATACAATCAAGCCCTGCTGGGTTTTATCCAGATAGGAAAGATGATCTAGGTCAATGCTTCCCCACCTTTTTTCCACTGAAGGACCGAGCTGTTTTGGAGAGGCAGAAATAAAATCAAATCCTAATCCACATTAAATTCCGCTTTTCACTCCCAGCTGGGAATAAAAGCCTGCTACTGGAGCACCTATCGTTTCTTTGAACGGAACCACACTGTTTTACAAAACAGCAACCTTAGTGTTATAATTTGGCAGATTTTAATCAGGTACCAGCAGCAAGCAAAGGTACATAGCTACACATCTTCAGGAACGTGTCCAAGTTCACAGCGAAGAAGATGCTTACTTTTTTTTTTTTTTTTTTTAAACCACTTGTTTTGTGGAGCCCCTTTATCGTCTTACAGACCTTAGCTTGAGCAAAGTTACTCCAGTAGGAGACACCAGGATTCAAGAAACCTATCTGTCATGGTCAAGCCTGAGTTTCAACAGCTTTAAGACTGCGCTTTCATTTAATTTTATTCAGTTGTCTGGCTGCTTTGACCATTAGTGTTTGCACTGTGCTTTGAAATGCTCAGATAGCAACTCCATGGCAAAGCAAAGCATTATTTCAGGCAGTGGGAGATTCCCATTGACCTGTCACAGGTGACCAGGTTAGTTCCCCATAACATCCCAGGGCACAGCTGTAGAACAAAAAACCAGAATATAGGTACAGGCTTTAAAATTAATGGATCTTCAATCACAGTTTTCACATTGTCCTAACAGCCTCTACAAATAGTTGGTGAATCAGGATTTTGGTTTCCATTTACAGGGAAAAAGGAATAAGCACCTTCAGGACTTGGTGTTGCTCAGAGCCTGATTTCTGCTCCTCGCACTCCCCACGGTCACACGACGAAGGCACACAGTTGCTGTTGCCAGTATAAGCAGCTGGATCTCCTGCAGAAGACACACAGCCCGGCAAAGCAGGCGGAGGCCAGATGTATCACTTTCATTAGCTCTTTATGCCCTACAGGAAGAATCCGAGGGTGATGTCTCAGACTCCTGTTTGCATTAGGAAAGTAAGTTAACATGCACTCCCCTCCAGCAGCTTGAGCCGTGGCTCCCAACGGACCAGAGCAGGGCATGGGGATTTACCTATTGCAGCTCTGCATTGTGCAATATCTGTGCCATTCGGATTTTCCTGTGAGTACTCTTCCTCTGGGAAAAGTGTAACATATTCCCTAGAAGATTTGGATGGCTGCCTCGAAATGACTGTGGATATGGGCTCGAACATTCAGGGAATAGAAGCACAGTCACGAGGTTGCAATGACACCTGCTGATGGGGAACGCTGCAGTAGGGAACACGTGAACACAGTCAAGACCCAGAGTTCACAAAGCAGAGTTATGTCTCACTGTGTACGTCTGGAAACACAAGACTATAGATGGAGAAGCACATAAAGGAAGGAAGGAAACATTGCAGGGTGGGGGGAAAAAAAAAACAAAAACAACAAAACAAAACCAAAAAAAACCCACAAAGCAAACTAGCAACTAGTCAAATACATTGTTTCTAGCTCCTATGAATGCATACACCAGGGAGGAAAGCAAGGTACCTAAAAACCCAAGCAGTTGCACACCCGTGTGTAATGGCTTGCAAAAAGCCTACTCTAGCAAAGAGGTATCACATGCATTTTGGTAATAGTAGGAAAAGAAAATCAAAGCACACACCATCTCTTTTCCCTGTGTGATCTGACAGAATACGAGTGTGAGATACTTTCTCTTCTTCCTTGCACATCCTCTGGTCTTCTCCTCTAACTACACACACCAGGAATGAAGGAAATGAGAGGCAGGGTTCACCATTTTGTCATGGGCAGACTGTTACTCCTCTCATCTGCAGATACACTGCAGACAAACACAGCGGTGTTGAGTAATAGCTCCATTCCATAATATAACGAGCAGACCCAAATTCAAATCAATGTTCCACACGTCTAGCAGGACGGTCTGTACTTATCCCCAAAACACAGGCTAACCTGCATGGGAGACTTAAACCCTTTGTGCTTCTTAAGGACAGCTCGCGCTTTCTTCAAGTGAGAAAGTCAGGACGCAGCTAACGGCTATTCTGTTTGCCCAGCAGCCTGCGAGCAGCCGGGGCTCTGCGAACAAAGAAGGTTAACAACAGCTGGTGCTTTGCCGTATTAAAGGATGCCATCCATAATGACATTACACTATGCCTTTTACTTAATAAGCATCAAATTTAAAAATAAACTATAGATTTTCTTTGATTTGTGGAAGCTCTGGAGGCTGAGATGGAGGGCGGGGGGAAAGAAGGGAGAAAAATGAGCACTTTTGTTGGGCAGTGATTGCAGACCAGTTGGCAGATGGACTGAAGACAATGAATCCCTGCAGAATGAATGGAAACCAATGTAACAAAACAGCAAAACCATCAAAGATGGGGAGATGACAAGTGCTGCACGTAAATCATTTTCTTTTAAAAAAGTAAAAACTAGTAATAAAAAAATAAATCTGTACATCCAAAATACAAGACATTTTCAGAAGACACTCAGCAAGGCAATTTGCTCCAAATTCACGCATTCGAGCAAGCAAACATGAAAAGCTTTTCATACATGTGCCGTGCCCTGGCCCAAACAATTTTTTCCTCTCATTGGGCAGCCTCCTCTTGTCCTCAGTGAGGATCAAATAATACTGGAGAAAACAGACTCTAAAAGGTAATCACTAACACGTGAAAACTAACAACAGTAAAACCAGAAAGTGCAGAAAGCAAACTCCCCTGTTCCTGGTCCCGAATGGAAACCCGAGTGCTGGAGGCTTTGCTGCTTTGCATTTGCCTTGAAGCTATAAATGTTATAATAAGGTCAACGTGTACACGACCAGCTCTCTGACAATAATTCAATGCACTCGGTGCGTTTAAGCCCCCGTTTGCCTACTCATGAGCCTCTCGGTGGAGCAAGAAGGCAGTGGTGCCTGAGGGACAACAACCCTTGGTCTTCCCTCCAAGCATCTCCTACCTGCAAACAGTGGGAAATGCAACAGACAACATAAACAGCAAAATAGGTCACACTTCAGTGATTTCAAACTTCAAAAATACAGAAGGGACTCAACAAAGGAGCAGAGGAGATGACAGGAAAGTGCATCATATGCTTCTGATGAATCCATTTGATCCTGTTACTGATCAGGCTTTTTCAGTGAGATTGTTTTCTATTTTATGCCTTTAAATGGAAGGAAAAAAAAGACCTTGATTTTACCATTAAATTTATGCAGATAGATCCTTGAGGCAATACTTCCATAGAAAACGCCACCGAAGTGCAAAGACATTAAATTAATAATGCAAACATTGTATGTGTATCTAGAGTCATTCTGAAGGATTCAGCAGCTGTCAAATCCTCCAGTAACCCCTGCTCTGTCATTTTGACTTTAGTAGTAATTGGAGATTTTCTTAAAACCTCCCGTCCAGGTGCCCTTATCCCTTTTGAAGAGGCTGTATTTAAGACGGACGCCGTTTGCAGCGGAAGGTGTTAGCTGTCCCTCGCCACTCATCCTGCATTTGCAGAGGAAGAGCAGAGCTGGGGAGCTGAGCCCGTCTCCACCTGACAGGCTCTGTGCTATATTAGCTTGCTTCACACAATGCCATAAAATGTCAATGCAAAGGTTTGGTGGAATTAGGATCACTGTTAGATTAGTTAACAGCTGTATAATTAGCCACGCTAAGCCTAGATGTTTCCCCTTGAAACCTAGTTTTTACAGTTATAAATAGCAGTGTTAATGATCTCCAGCATCACTGGTTACACTTGAAAGCTTCAGCCCCTCCCTGCCTCCACCGGCTCTGGTGTCACTCACTGAATGTCACATTCTCCTGACTTTCTTGCAACAGCTAGAGAGACAAAAAAAGAATGGAAAAAAAGGCAGAAACCAAAAATAAACCCCAAACAGAAGCAGATCAAGAAGCATTTTTTATCTCACACACTTTAAAACTTCAGCAAATAACAGCTGTAGCTTGTACTTAAAACAGTATTTTCAAGCATTAACTTAATTACATTTCACAATAGCGGCAGGAAATGGTACCAACATTTTATACACAGGTAAACTGAGACAAAGGAGTGAAATAGTCTGTTTGGAGTCACATAGCAAGATGATGAATGGGACAGAGAATGAAACCTGAGTGCCCAGCACATCATCATGCTATTTACCAAATGGTATAAAGCACCAGGGTACTCTAGCAGTGAGACGTCTTTCATAAAGCTATCATGGCACACTGCATGCTAATGAAGGTATATGAAAAGCATTTTTCTTTATTTTGAAGGTATTCAGTGCAGGAAAATTTCAAAAATAGAGTTCATGCTCTTTAGAGAAATTTGATTTGCCAAATCCATGAATGAGGCAGAACCCAGATTTGCCATCTCTGAAATCTGAGGTTCAGAAGATGCAACTCTGAAGTCCTCCCCATATTGTTAATTCATCACCAGTAATACTACCACCTAACCAAAATAATCCACCACCTTCACCAAAGATTAAACGTACTTCTTTGTAAACATTTAATCTCAGCTGAGCTTTCTAAAAGTCTGCAACGCGGCAAGACAATTTCTGGAAATGTCCATAGCACAGATTACAGACACAGTTACTGTAAAAAAATGGTAATACACAGATACTTTCATCTGTTCCAAATTTGTCACCATGGCTAGCACCACATGTTTCAGAGAAAGAGCATCTTTGGAGGTAAAAAATAATCAAGTGAGAACTTTATAAAGGCTGTTTCCAGGAATGCTGTTAGGGCTTTAATGGGGTTTACAAATGGAAGTGTAAGATAATAATATAAAATGAACACTGCCGCTCACAATTCCCTCTGTGGTTACAGAGTTGGTCGCCTGCACTTCTCCACCCTGGGTTTCCAACAGGCCGTTTGGGGGTATCCCCCTCCAGCAGCACAGAGCCCCAGCAGCGACGGACACAGCTGGAAACCACTCAGCACCTGGCTTCTGAGGGGGGGTGGCAGGACTGAAGCAGAGTAATATGCTTCCATGATCTTCCCTCCACAGGATAGATACACACCTCACAACATTCCCAGTATCCACTAACTGCTTTAATGCAGCGAGGAAACAAATCCCCACACACCAAGGCGGAAGGGAGGCTCTGCGAGCAGCGCAGGGCTCGGCCAGCACCAGCCCACGCTACCGCACGCACTATGCGTACCTGCACCTGCCGCCCCGTCTGAGCGTTCTAGGACACCTCCCACGGCAAGGAAATCTCAATCTTGCTTTTCTTTCAGATGAGGAAAAGGCAGCGCTGTCAGATAACGTGGCTTCCCCAGATCGCCCAGGCCCCTGCCCTGCGCACTTCACACATGCTGCTTCCTCCAGAGGAAAGCCAAATGCTGCCGTCCCACCACAATTAATAACCCGAGGGCCAAATTGCTGAAATCTTTCACTTGTGCTACAGTGGCAGTGAGGAGCGGCACTGAGCAGAACAGCATTGTGCTGAGTGTCCCTCCAACATAAAGCATAACAAATCCTAAAATTTGTGATTATTTATCAGCACCCACGCAAGACAGACTTCTCCGAGCCAGGAGATCTGCTCGGTTATTGCTTGGCTGAATGAGGAGGCAAGTCTTGATCACACACCAGTAAAATATGAGAATATACCTGCAGGAAAAACTCTGTAAGCAAACGTGCGTTCTGTATTTCAACCATTTGATCCCTCAATAAAACTGTGAAAATCAGAATTAAAAACCCCCAGAACACGACCTCACCACAAAGTTACTGGCTCATGTTTTACAAATGTGGCTATTGATTTTGCTGTCTCTGTTTTCTGGGCTCCCTACTTCACACACACCCCATTCCAAACTGGAAACTTTTTCCAGACAGAGAACTGCTCCTCCTGGAGCCTCTTTCAAAGGGTCTCACCACAAGGTCCCACCAGTCCCTTACCAAAACTTTGCCTATTATTTTGAAGTGAGTGGAAACTTCCCGACTGGGCAACCATGCCCAGGCACTCCATGCATATTCCCAAATGGGAAACAGCATCTCTGATGAACAAAGACTATTTCTGTAATGAAAGAAAAAAACCACAACAACAAAAAACAAAACACAAAAAAAACCAAAATAAAAAGTCCCAAAAAACACCAAACAAAAAAAACCCACATGGGGAAGGGGGGAAAGGCAGCAAATTAGCATCCTTAATGACCTGAGAGCCCTGGCAGTCTGGGGCAGGATACAATACCTCTGTGGACCTGATGCTTTGAATGCAGCTGTTTCTTCTCCCAGCTCCAACCTTTTGCTGTTCCTCTCCCAGCACTCACCGTGCCATCCCAAAGCCAAGCAGGGAAATCACAGAGGGAAAGCCATTAGAGAGGCAGCAGGCCATTACACTTACCTGGTCAAGGGTAATTACCCTAATTAAAATATTGGTAGAGCTTGTAAATGGAAACAAGTGACTTGCAGAAAACAAATTCCCAAACAAATCTTCTCCGTTCCCTCTTTCAACTTCCCACGTTGTCAGCAGTGAGAGGAAGGCTGCGAGGTGTCCGGGGTTCCTGGTGACCCTCCGACCGTGCAGAGGCACCTGCACAGCATGGCCAGGAGAAGCTGCTGCAGCCACACTGGAGAAAGGGGCTACAAAATACAAAAATACCCCAGCTCCTGGGACGTGCCTTAACAAAGAAACAGTGGAAGAAAAAGTGAGAGGGCCCAAGAGGTGAGAGGAACTACTTTGTGCTTGTGTTCCGAGAGATGTGCTGTCCTCAGCAGCTCTGGGTGCTGCCTGACTTCATCCAGCCCCCCACCCCAGTCACGCTTCTGGCTGTAGTTCAAACATCAGCATTGCTGGGGTAACTAAGGGGAAAACACCACCCTGAATAAATTCCTGGTGGAGTTCTTGCCCTGTGAAGCTGCGATGGAATGAATGCCCGCCTGCTTCAGCAGGACTGGGGTTTTGCACCCGAAGCCTGTCGGAAAGACCTGTGGCTATTTCCATCACCAAGATTTCACTCTGGTTTAGATCCCCTTCAAGCTGTGTCCCATACAAACACGAGGCGCTGCTTCTGCTCTGCAAAGCTCCCTAAGAAACACCACAGAAACTTGGCTGCAAACACACCGCACACACGGTGCCGGCGAGAATTTCTGCACAAGCTTCTCCTCTCTCATGTGAAGGAAGGAGGAGCGGAGGGCTGTTTGCCTCGTGGCATCACTCCATCCTCTCTCAAAGCCTGTAATGGTGTTGCTACACAAGCCAGTGATCCAGGGTTGTACGAGTATGTGGCATAAGCATGAATCTGATGCTGCTCGAGCAAGAGAGAGAAAGGAAGGGACCGACACACTATTAACGTAGGGACCCAGAGCCCAGCAGAGACAGCACTGATTTGTGGTTCCTGGGTAGCTGATATTTCTAGGACAAAAAGCTTTCATCAGGGGAAAAAAAGCATCTCTTCTTCTTTTCCAGGCTCACAGAGGGACATTCTGTACTGGGAAAACAAGCAAAGATGATGAGAGGAACAGGAAAATGGTATTTGCTTGAAATCGTCGCCAGCCCAAAAAATGACTACGTCATCTGAAGTAGATCACTCTTACAGTACATATTAATGAGAGAGAAACTTCAGCTGCTGGTGCCTTTAGTAAAGCCGCATTACAGAGAAAAGGATAACCACAACACATTAGGGATGTAAAGCAAAGGGCAACAGGGAATTGCGGGGCCTCCATCGCTCCAAGTGTCCAGAGCTCAACCCCCAGTGCACAACCCCCGCGCAGCACCGCAGAAGGCCCAGCGGGTGACGGATTGGTGCTGCGGGGAGTTGCTGAGACATCCAAAACGGCACTTGTTAGGACTCACACTGACACGGGGACAAGGATCTGTGCAGAGATACAATCCGTTGCACCAGCATCTGGCTGGCACACAAACAAGGCATGCTTTCATCCCCCCACGGGCAGGGCTGGAATCACTGCTGTCTATTTTTAACGATTTTAATTGCTCACAAAGCCGAGGGGGCTGCAAGGAAGGAGGCAGCCCTTGCTCTCTGCTGCTTCTCCAGCGCAATGTCTGTGCCCAGTCATTGTCCCAGAACAATGAACCTCCCAGTGCCAAACTCCGAGCCTCCCGCAGCACTACTGATACGCTGCAGCAACACGTTATCCTTCTGCAAGCGGCTCCAGGGAACAGTCGGGAGGAGGGGAGTAGGCATGCTGGGATTTACAGAGGTAAGTACATGCAAAATATTATCTTTATCTAGGGACAAAGCCCCTGGAGTTTCCTAATTTCTGTCTCAGAGACGTTCAGGTGACTGAGCTGAGAATTCCCTTCATGCGGTGTTGTCTCACAGTCTGTTTTACCATCACTGCCTTACACTGACACCTGTTGGGAGAGCGGCCAGGGTGGCAGGGAGAGCAAAACCCACAAACAGGGTATTCCTTTGAAAGAGGGGGGTGAAAAAAACCCCGTACTCCAAATGGACCAACATTTCCTGGCATCTGTTGCCACAAGAAGTGGACAGTGCGCAAATATCCTCTGCAAACTATGAAACAGTTGGTAGAATGAAAAAAGCTCTCAGACACTTCATGCCCTCAAAAGAAAGTTTTCTGCTCATAAAAACACTCCACCAGAGCAGGAGGTGGCAGGAGTCTCACACTAAACCACAGCAGCATGGCTCTGACTCACACCTATTGCTACGGGGGGAGCAGCCACGCTCTTCATAGCGAAACACGGCAAACTGAACCGAGCCGCTGGGCGCCAAGGCCGGCCAGCAGTTACCCTGCAGATATATGCACGGAGCCATGCTATAGAAATGAAATGCTGGAACCACCAGTATGGTAAGTTTAAAAAGTTAAACTACATTACGGCAGCTCTTTAACTCAACAGGAATTTTTTCTCCTACATGTATCTCTGCCACATGAAATTGCAAACAACTGTTTAAATGCACTGGCATACGCAAAGGAAACCCTTACTCATACCACATGAGGTATCAGTTACTGATAAAGGATGCGGCTGATGCAAAAAAACCCAAACTCACACCACTTATCATCAGAAATGTTTTTATACGCTTGGTTTGGAAGAACAGTCGGGTACAAACTGGCCTCATCCCGCTGATTTCAAAGCAAGTAATTCTCTACTTCACTGAGGACTGATCCACTTTGCAGGGATGCTCTTCTCAAAGCGGAGGAGCATTTGCACAATCAATAAAATGCACACATTCAATTTCTCCCCAAAATGGGGTCAATAACTGAAACAGATATGAAGTTAGAAGTCACTCCCACAACCACCTGGAAAGGATTAAAACACTTGTTCTTATCCCTGTATTCTCTTCCTTCTCACATCACAGCAAGTGACTAACCTTCAGAGACCAAAGCCGAAAAAAATAAATAAAGATGCCAAGACCAAAGGTCAACTGAGATTGTGACTTCATAAATTCACCATGTTCATAGCACTGCCCTTGAGCACATTCCAGGCTAGGAGGAATGGGTTCCATAACCAAGCACTACAGAAACTTTCTCTGAACTTTACACTCCCATCTCTGCAGCGAATAGAAATACTGGACCATTATTAAAATGAGTAGTTACAACTTTTAGTAAATAAAATGCCTGGGACAGCAGCTACATTCGCAACACCCATTTCTTTTGAGCATGATCTGTATATTCACACAAAATTGTTGGTTCCTGAAATACAAAACGAGACAGACTTTCTTCTTGATCTTTCATATATCCACTGTAGCCTGCGGTGAAACGCCACTATATAAATTTTCCCAGAAACAAACGCTAACGAAGCAGCATGGAGATCTTTCCGCACGTTACCACACTGACACATTGAAAATGAAGCAACATTTTCGTGTTTGCCAGCAGTCAAACACTATACCATCTTATTTAAGATGCTAAACCTACAAACTGAACACTGAGACTAATACCAACACATCCCATACTTAGAGTGCTACATTTGTTTGTGCTATTAATAAAAGACTGTTTATTCATAGCATACAAATATGTTCTACATTACTTCACCTAAAACATCACTTCGGTGTTACAAATTACTTGTCTCGTTTTAGAGCACGACTTGCTTCTGTTTCACACTGATTTGAAGGATATGGAAACCACAGGACATGTTTTGAGATATAAGGTAGAACAAATTGTAAACCTAGTTGTATTTATCACAAAAACACATTATCTACGGCTGTAGCCACTGCCTTTATCTTCATACTTATTATTATTATTTGCCCATATACAATGGAAAATAAACATACACATTTTCTGCTAGACTCACACTCTGTTGCAAGCATATTTAAACTTACAAAGTATAGCACAAGCTGGTCACAAGTGTGCTAAAGAAATAACTGATTATTTTTAAACATTCTTTCAGTGGAGAGCCCTGACCTATTCATAAATTTATTTCTAATTATTCTGTTGGAAATCAGGCTTTCCAGAAATATCCATTTATATACGTGCCAGAGGGATACACACCATAGCTCATGCTCTACAATGACGGTAGCTTGCCAGTCTGTAGTGCCAGACTGTAGGATTTTCTCACGTCTGCCTTGTAGTATGACATACCTACATACGTTTCCTCATGGTTTTCTGAGGATAACACATATAAAAGGCCCAATGCATACACAAATATGCAACACTTGCCCTTTTCAAGACAACGCTTGAATAACTTTGTTTGGAATAGACATTAAACACTACCTCCTCCTATCAAATGCCCCCTCATCTTTAATTAATCCAACACAATGTGGGCATGGCAAATTATTGTATACACGTTTTAAAGGCATGTTACAAACCCCTAACATGTGACAGTTCACATTGTATCTTCCCAACTTAATTCTGAGCCACAAGACAAACTCTTTCAACATAATTACCACTAACATATGGGCATCTCTGCTATTGTACTGTTTCTAATTAGGATTGTATATGTTACACATGTTGAAAGAGTTAGCAAATATGTTTTGTGGTTGACAGTTAAGCTCAGTATTTAAAGTAATGTGAACTTTTGTGTGTTTACATTACATTTTCTGTAACGAATACATCATGTGCATAATAAACATACATATGTGCACATATACATGCACACACACTATTTTGTTTTAGCAAAATAAACATAAAACAGGTGTAAAAAATGTTAAAACTCGTAACTCAGATACACAAATTCATCAAAAATCTATTTCCATTGCACTTCTGCTCAGCTATTGGCTTCTAAAGAGAGGATTCGGAAGTATTTCCACTTTATTACTAAAATCCTCTCTTTGTAGAATATATGTATTTACATATGTGAACTTGTATATGCCACCTCAAATACATAATTAACTTCTTCAACAAGTTAGCTATATATCTATCTATTTACACATATTTTTTCCTACCGAAAGAATGGTATAAGCAATTCAAAGATAGAAAATAAAATTCATTAAGTAAAAGTCTCTAAATGCTACAGCACAAAAGCCATTGGAGTAGCAGCATAAAAGGCAAAGTACCAACAACATGTAGGTAAAGAACAAAAGCCAATCCTTTACAAGTCCAAAGCCCAGGGCAATTAAATTTATTCTAAAACCTTATACAAATATGCCAGTCATGAAGATGCTTTCTGTGAATCACAAACAGGGCTTTGGAACTCTGCTTTCAAAATCATTATTTTATTAGATGTGTGTACATCTCCCTTTTGATTTGCAAGAGCCTTACAAGATGTAAGAGTACACAGCCGCATTTAATTGCTAATGATACTGCGCTATGTTTCAAGTTTCAGCATTAGCATCTCAAGGTAGAAGAGCATTACAACCCTTTCAAAGCTTTAAAACCCACTTTTCACGTAAACACATTACTGTCTGAGTTTCCCTTTTGAGCCTTTTGTCTTGTGCTCACCCTTCAGTTCAAAGTAGTAAAATAACAAGATATTTCAATATTAAGATAACTTATGATACTGCCTTGAAGCAAGAGGGATAGCAAAGCACCATTCACACTTCAATCTTTATCAATAAAACGCAGATGTCTCCGGAGCACAACTCGCTTGCCTGCTCAGCAGTGTAATACACCACAATTTTCAGTTATACAAAGAGCCCTTTACTGCACTCAAGCATCTTAAAAATGGATGGCAATGGTTGTCTTAATATTCCTTGCCCAGGCAAAGCTACCAGAAGGCAGGTATAAGTGCTTTACATCACCTCTGCCCAGGGCAGAGTACTCCACTGTCCATCTTGCTCCTGGGAATGTGACTGAGCACAAAGGCAGCCCCCTGGACCCCGAACACACCCAGGAGCTTGATGGGTCAGGCCAATACCGGCAGCCAAAAGCCACTGGTGGTCTCCTTTTCTTGCCTCACAACAGGACCGGAGCAGGCACAGTGCTTCTGATGGAGAGTCAAGATGCAATTTAAATCCAGGAGGATGCAGTGAGCCCAGGTGAAGTCCAGCAGGTCACTGATGCACCACACAGAAGCCACAGCGCTTCCAGAAGTGGAATCAACCCTTTGGTGTCCTGTCCTCAAGGACAGTAAGATTAAATACTGATGCACATTTGAATACACCAAGTCTACCAGTCTACCTGAAAGACCTTCATTTCAATAAGCTGAGATGAAACGCTCAGCCTAAGAAATCAACTGTCAACCTCCAGGTTTCCAGCTCACCTACCCTAAGAAACTCATTGCAAGTTATTTAGATTTTGCATTGTCAAATTAATTGCAATCACATCTAACTGATAAGTAGTGATCTCAGATACTAGCTGACTACCGAATCCTGAAACGTAGCATCTAGGCAGAGAAGAGCATAAAGTGCTTGCACAGTACGACAGACTGCAGCGTAAGTTTATCCCTTACTAGACACCAGAGAATCCAATCAGAAGGTCAAAGTCTACAGAAAGCCAGGCTGTGCTGCATGTGCGTCAGGACTCTGCTCCTCAAAATTAAAAGGGAAATGAGGGAGAAAGATGTGAAACAACTATTCTTTAGTTGTCACACTTACAGCAAGTTTACTAAAGAGATGTACCATTTACCAACTTTTTCAGTAAGCATTTAGAGAAATGCCATAAAGATAAAACCATTAATATACATCTCTTACTACACTTCATATAACCAGTTAGTTCACTAGAAAAGACACATTGTTTTTAACCCTCAACTTCATCCATATTTATAACGAAGACGTTTTAATTAGTGATATCCACAACTCCCATCCAGCCACAATGAGATGTTTCTACACTTCTTAGGATAAAAAATAATTGTGGCTGAATAATACATTAGTAAGGCTGATCACAGGCAAAATATACTTTGTCACTTTGCCTGCAATTAATTTGCTATGACATTGTAAAGGCAGCAAAACCTGTAATATTTCACAGTATAAGACCCAGTAAAATTGCAGTTCCAAATTTCAGCTAGTCACTGGGAAAGCTGGTACTTGAAGTGGTGACAACGGGGAGCTAACGTTGCTTTTGTAGACTTCAGCCACGTACAATAACAACCACAGATGATGTTTAAATGTGATAACATCCCCACTGCAAGTTCACTTGCTCTTCTGCAAATGGGTCTTAATAACCAAAGCTCTCAGGAGCTTCAGAGGAGGAGCAGGGGGACCCCAACGGCTTGCTGGGCTCTGCCAGCTTCCCCGGACTTCCCGGCTCCGTGAGTTTTGTCAGTTCCTGCCACTGTCCCCTCAGGGTGCTGAGATGACTCACTCACACCAGACCACGCACATCTTCCAACGCAAAACCTTTCCTCCATTCTTTTCCTCTTCCAGGAATGGGAAAGCAGTTACCAGTATTGACGTCCACACTGCTGTTGCCGGCCGCCTGAAGGAAGAAAGGGGCAAGTGACAAGTGTAGAAATTCATTTCTGGTTCTCCAAGAAAGGCTCCTATCACTATCTCAAGAACTTGTACAAAGTCAGGGCTAAGTGAAGTCTTAGTGGAAGTGGAAGCAGGAGCTGTCGCTCACGCTGAGGCAGTTACAACCAGACTCAGCCAGAACAGGGGCAGAGGCAGCTCCGCTGCTCTCCTGCGGGCTTTGTGTCCTCCAGCAGCAACGTAAAGCCTCTTTGACGCTTAACAAGCCATACCTTCAACCTGCCAATGAATACAGCTCCAACGCCAGTCCTGCCATCAGACCTGCGCGAAGGCTCTGAATGTTTTCAGATTCTCACCAACTTCCACGCATGTTGTCCAGTGGCTGCTCTGCCCAAGCGATGCCGATAAATGCCACAGCAAGGGCTGTGGTGCCTTTGTCCTGCCCGGTGAGGTCTATCCCAGGATACCGTGGCACTGACTCCCTTTGTCCTGCCCGGTGAGGTCTATCCCGGGATACCGTGGCACTGACTCCCTGCCAGCAGATCCAGGGTTGAACATTTTCTTTTTTTTGCTTCTTCAGGGAGCAGAAGGCAGCTGGGGGACCAGTTAACATCTGTCTGATCAAACTGGAATCTGCTACCTGCAGCATTCCTGCAATGCCACTGAAAGCAAAAGAAAAACTAAACCCTTCCCCAAATGAGTACACTTTGCAAAGGAAAAAAATAAGGGGGGGACGGGAGGGAGGCAAAAAGGGGTAGAAAGGAAGAAGAAAAGCGGGGGAAGGAAGGAGAAGAAAAGCGGGGGAAGGAAGGAGAAGAAAAGCGGGGGAAGGAAGGAGAAGAAAAGCGGGGGAAGGAAGGAGAAGAAAAGCGGGGGAAGGAAGGAGAAGAAAAGCGGGGGAAGGAAGGAGAAAGGCAGAAGAAGAGTGGGAAAGAAGGCAAAAAAAAAAAAAAAAAATTAAAACCGGGTAAGGCGAAGCAGCAAAGGAAGGGTGCCCGAGCAGGCCGGAGCGCGGCCCCCGCACTTTGCCGCTTCGGTCCGCAGAGGGAGCCCCAGCCCCGCCGAGCGGCCCCGCAGCGCCCCGCGCCGCCGCGCTCCCCCGCCCCCCCCGCGGCGCCCCCGCTCCAGCGCGCAGCCCGGCGGGGCGGGGGGCGGCAGCCGCAGGCTCCGGGGCACAGCGGAGCCTCGCAGGGACCGGGGCTGGGCCCGCAGCCCCCCTCGCTGCCTGCACGGCTGGGCCTGGGGGCGGCAGCAAGGGCCCGGGCGGCGCCTCCACGGGTGCAGCCTCTGCCCGAAGCCCCTGCCCCAGACTACCGCCCCCCGCCGAGCTGCCAGAGCTGCAACGCCAGTTCGGTTAATCCCGGGCACCGTCCGTGCTCCCAGGATTCGGCCATGCCCAGCTCAAGGGTGCGAGCTGTGTCCTCCACGGGCCGGGCTGAGCGCAGCGTTCCCCGGCCTCACCCACCGGGTCTGGCTGCCAAGGTCACTGCCAAGGTCACTGCCAAGCTCAGAGAGCCTGTGGCTCATCACACCCAGGGCTCTGCCAAGGCAGCCACCTGCCCCGCACCAGTACCACTGGGAACGCACGCATCCTCCTCCCAGATCACACCCAGCACTCCGCCAAGGCAGCCTCCTGCCCCACACTGGTACCACTGGGAACACGCGCATCCTCTGCCCAGCTCCAAAAGTCCACTGAAGCGCCGGGAAACTGCCTTCATCAGCGCAATCATGCCTGACATCGATGTGAAAGAGGCAGCAGCAATTTCTGTAAGAGTTATGAAGTCTTATGTACAAATAAAAAGTTAAACTCTTCCGATCACAGGTGAAAGGGGTCTGGATAAAACCCCACCAATTGCTATTTACCTTCTTCCGACTCCAACCATCCCTGTTAGTAAGAAACCAAACAACTTCAATTGGGACATAAAAAAAAAGAAGGGGGGGGGAGATGAAAAAAAAAAAAAAAAAAGGCGGCCGGGGAGGGGGGAAACAACAACAACAACAACAAATCCAAGAGTCCTAAAAAATACTCAAAGCATTGAAGTAATTCAAATAGATAAAAATTTTCTAAATAATCAGAATTCTGGAGTGTACTGATGAACAGCGACGTCAAATGGCTGACACCCCCTGCTCCCCACATGCACAAACAAACCTCTATCTGCTGTCAGCAAAATCTTCCCAAATACTTCAACAACCTCTCCTTTTTTAAAAAAAAAAGGCTTTCTGGACAGAAACCAAAAAAAAGTTCTTCATTTCACCTAACAGGCTGTAGAAGTCCCAGTTCAAGGGTGAAAGGAAGGACAGAGAGAAAGTTGCCTTTCCCCTCCCATCCAAGTCAAACATCTGAAATATATTCCAAACAGCTTTTAATTACAGCTTGTACGGTGGTACTGCTGTACCACTACGAGGCAACGGGACAGCCTTCATGGGTTTATCTCACCGCTGCGCTCACTCTACAACTGAACGGTAACTTCACAGGCAAAATCGTCCGCCGGCACAAGGCAGCCCAGCTGCCCCGAGGTTAGCAGAGCCACACTCGCCAGCGCGGCACCAGACCAAGCACGTCTCCCAGTCGCACCTTCTCCCGCAGCGCTCCCATGCCGTGCTTGGGGATGCTCCAGCCACTGCACCCCACTGAACCAGGCTAGGATTTGAAGGAGAGCTGTGAGAAAACTCTGTGCATCTCCATTTCTCTTTGTTTCAGGAGAACCTTTTCGTTTCGTTGTGCTTGGCTCCGAGTCACCAGTTTTATCTTGCATGTCACACTTAAGGAAACCCAGCCAGGCCTGCCAAGTACTGCAAGGTTTTCTGTCAAAACTTGGACAAGCTGAAAAGTTTTACATTCTTTTAACCATAAACCTTAAAGCAACTCAGACTTTTATTTTACTCACAGCTCAAGTTTGAGTGTTTCATGACATTTGGCCAACCTGGCTTGACTTTTCTGTTTGAGGTTTCATTACGAAATTCTAATTCCAGAACAGTGTAATTAATACTTTTATTAATAGTATCTGTAGTAAAATATTATAGGACTTGGGAGAATGGCTCCAAGTGCATTTCGCTGCCCAGCAGACTACATGTAGTCCAAGAAGGAGATCTGTCCTTTAATTCAACTTGCAAAAACTGTGTGCTAACAATAAAGTGAAGGCCTTTAGAGACCCAAAGGCAGGGACCGTTTCCCAAGCTGGCTTCGCATTCCTTGCTACACACACTACATTAGCAACCCAATAGCACCAAATAACCGTAATAAACAGCAGGTTTTGCTCCTAGAAATTACTTGCTCAGTGCACAACAGTTTTGGTTGGAGGGGCCCTCAGGGGTGATCTCCAAGCCCCACTCCAAGCAAAGCTGATTCAGCTCAGGAGAGACCAGGCTGCTCAGGGGAGGTGTGGAAATCTCCAAGGATGCAGATGCCACACCCTCTGGACTGAAGGGACCTGCCTCCGTGGCAGACCTGAGAGGAGCACTTGCTAGTCCTGATCTCACCAGCTTTATGTTACTCTGTGCTCCTCAACATGCTTCTGTTGGCACTGTAACGCAACAGCCAACAGGCACCAGTACGACGGACCCCAACCTCCCAATTACAGAGGCCAAATTTGGAAACAGTTCTGGTGTCCACTTCCCGTATTTTCTAGTCTGTCCCAAAATATAAGCTTTAGGGTTTGAAAATGAAACACAACCATTTATAAGCTGTGCCGCCTTCCAGGCACGGGCAGCACAGAATGCTTTTGAAGGAGGAATTGCCAACGCTTTGCCGGCTAGGGTGAGGTTGTGTCAACCCTCTCAGCTGGATTTCAGAGGGACTAGCAGTGTAAGGAACTGTTACACATACTTGTTATGAGGCTTAAATGTTCTTACGAACATAAATAAGCAGAAGCTACGTTAATAATCTGGACACGCTGACAGATGTTCAACAAATACTTGGCATTGCTGTAGCCAGAACAAGAAAGAATTAAATGTTATCTTGGAACAGCCTGCAGAACAACACAACCCGAAGCAACAAAGCTCTTGTACCAGGGTAGACAAATACATACTCTGAAAAGCCAGTCCCCTAGCACGAACCCAAGGTGGACCATGATACAACTTAGCATTGCATACAGGCCTGAAAATTTCACAACTCAATGTAGGGAAAAAAAAAAAAAAAAAAAAAAAAAGAGAGAGAAGGCACTTCCAGTGCAAGCAGATAGCACAACAGCTGGGGCGAGGGGCAGGCTGCTTGGTAACTCAGGGAAGGGAAGCGGGTTGTCCACTTTATATTGGAAGAAACAAATTTAAGACATCTCCTGTTTTTTTTCTTATTGAATTAAATTTCTGTTCAAGTTCAGTCCAAGTGCAAGTTCTAAATGCACTAACGGGCTCTTACTCCCCTCAGGATGTCATTATTCTATAAAGACACATGGTTAGTAAAAATGATAAAATGCGCAAAACTATGACACGAAGATATTGCGGTCAGATAAAGCTAAAAACCGTTAATGTCTCGTTCAGCTGTTAAAAGCCCAGGGAATGCCACAGGCGAGAAGTTTCATCAGGAGCAGGGCACTGGGTATGGCTGGGCTGGCCGATGTGAGCAGCGCTGACGTTCTTACCGACGCTTTCTGCAAGCTGTAGGTAGGTTCGGGGTACTCACATTGGAAAACTTCAGACAAATGTGTTGGTTTGGGTTTCCTTCTGTGTTGACAGCATTCACAAGCGTAAGGGAAATAGTATGACCAAAACCTCATAAATGAGCTACAAACTAGGAGGAGCTAAAGATTAGAACAAGGAATGTGACGATTTGCCTCTCTCATTGCAAGAGGGTATTTGCAGCACCATCAATAGAAACACTTCTGTGCTCCCTCCCCACCCTCTTTTTTTTTTTTTTTTAAGGGGCAGCAGCCCTGGAGGTGTTGAAAATATAAAATCTTACATAAATGAGAAAATGCGTGGTTTATCCAGGTGATGTCTCAGATGTCTTACCACCTACAAAACTGCAACTCCAGTGCAGTCGGCACGGCTGGGCTGATTTTCCCTTCCTGAAGGGCAGTGTAAAAGGAGTGAACGGGAAACAGATTTTCACTAAACATCAATAGTCACAGAGGCAATCCAGACATTAAATCCCACTGCTTTTATTAAAAAATTGCCTCCCAAGTACTTTAAGTTAGTTTGGCACTGGGACTCATTTAACTGTGGTGCTGAGAAGTTTCAGAAAATGAAGCCTGTATTTCCAAGAGAGTAAAACTGGGGCAAGATAAAAGCCATGAGAGGGCTGATGGTGAATTACTTCCTGCAGTTTTCCTGATACGCTTGAGCATGTTGGAATTACTGATACAGGAGAGGTTTCTTAGGATGCCGTGCAAATACACCATCAGCAGTGTTGATCAATGTTCCTCAGTTCTTACTAAGATGCAAGCTTCACACACTCAGGGGCACTGTTTTGTTTGCGACACGTTACAAAAAGGTTGTCTCACATTTAAAAGACTCTGTTTATACTGTTCTGCTGACATTCCACAAAAAAAAAAAAAAAAAAAAAAAAGACATTTTTTCATTTCATCATAAGGCTTTAAACTGCATAATATAATTTTTAAATGATGAAAACCTGTGAGTGGGGAGCAGGCACAAAGAGAAAGGCCACAACAGTGGTGAAACAAAGCCCAGGATGACTTTGGACTTGCAACTACTTTGTGTCAATAGCATCATTTTACAAGTTAAATATTTTTCTTAAAGTGCTAATCCAATCTAAACAAGGGTTTGATTCTAAATTAAACAAACTCCACTTTTATTAGTATTAACTAAAATACGCAATGCTAATTTCAGCAGGCATGCACTAACAAGAGCAGCTATACAGACTGTGCTGTTCTCCAAGGCAAAGAAGGAAGGACATTAACAAATTCCCTTTTTGCCAAGGAAAATGCACTATATTACAAAATCCACAGCAAGGCTTATAAAAAATAAGCCGACAACAAAACAAAACAAACCCCAAAATTTCCTACACATCAATGCTTTTAAAGAATCTTTAAAGAAACTTTCATTGCATCTCCACTTCTGATTCAATTTGCTGTCAAAGGTCATGAGCTAAAATATACAGTTTACGCTAAAAGCAGGAAGCGGGGTAAGTAATTGAATAACATCAGGAAATGGAAGAATACTGCCATTTTCCTAATGGATATAGTACAAGGTTTACTCTCTCCAAATTGAATTCTAGGAGCTCCTGTAGTAAGGGGTTTATTTTTCTTCAGCTTGAATTTTAGCCTACAAGGTTTAAAGAGAAATCCTCAAGCAATCAAAAGGACAAAATGCCACAGCAGCTTTATTTTCTAACAAAGATGATCATTTCTGCAGGAAAGAGAAAAACCCCATCAACAGTGTCTTAAAGAGAACTGGCATAGCAGGCTGGCTGTTTAATATACATGGGCTGGAAATAATTCTACTAAATCAGATCTCTGAATTATTCATGAAAAACAGATTTTCATGATTTAAATTAGAAAGACTTAAAATTACAAGCCTTGCATTGCTATTGATAGGTAAGGTCTCTTTCTCCCAATGCAATGTTACACTCTCATACAGTTCTACTCCAGGAAAGGCTTTATGATCGCTCTAACATAACATGCAAGATGCCACGCCACTCACTGCTTCCAGAAACAACACACCCATCGGTACCTCCTGTAGGCTAGTAACAGCACGCCAGTATATTATAAAGACGAAAGTCTGAGGGCGTTGTTTTCGGTATTTATTGCATACTGAAACACAGGTTCATTTAAAATATTGGAAGCACAAGCCTTAATACTGAAAATATATGTTTCCATCACCAAAAAGACTGCAATTCTTATAGGAACCATCAGAATGCAAATTTTACTTCAAGTCTGGCAAAAGCGTTTTGTCACAATACATCTTCCACCATCCTCCTCTTCTTATTGTTACTAATTTAAAAACACAACGCCACCAGTAAGCTAAACGCTTTAAATCGCTTCCTGCTCGGTACTTGTCGGTCCTTCAGCACAGCACTGTTTTTCACAAACTCCACAGGCTGCTGTAATGGCTACGGTGCTTTGTACTAGAAATTATTAGTATTCATTTATCACACAGGTACCGAACCTTTCATCTGAAGACCTCCAAACACCGCACAAATTCTCTGATTAAAGCTTTACACCTTGATTAGGAATAGGTAGACAAGTTCGTTATGATTAAACACAATTTACATACAGGATGAACATGGGGAAACGAGGCCGAGACTTGCCAGAGACCACAGAGGGCACATCCCTGGCCGGCGGGGAGTGGTCCCCATCTCAGCTCCCACCCTGACACTGCTACTCAGTGCTCTCTTGCAGGGGGTTGATGTCTTGACATTGACTGATTGATTCAGTTCTGAGTATTTGGCAGGTTTATTCACAAACAGCTAGAGGTTTTTTTTCCAAATTCCAAGAGCATTTTTTTGTAAACCCCCAAACTGAGCTGCAGCTAAAGCGCTAACACAACTACACTTGAATTGAGTAGAGTAGGGGCAGCTCAGGCTGGACCAGACACCAGAGCAGAAGAAACGGGACGGCTGGAATAACCCACGATCCCAAGGGCTGCTTTATAGTAACAGCTTTTGGTTAACAGAGGTAACAGTTGGTTAACAATCTGGTTAACAGAGGCAACTCTTTTGGCACAAGAGGTATTGAAACTCAACCCCTTTTACAATTATGAGGATCAGTCCTCAGCACATAGTTCTTCATCATTAAGAGAAGCGAAGACAACTAATATCAAATCTTGCAAACTGAGAGCAGCATGCCACCCAAACAGAGCTTTTATTTGACAACACAACACTGTCATCAGTATCTTGTCATTTCCTTCTTCAGAACCAAAGCACAGAGCACTTGTCTGTATATTAATTTATTTTCTTAAACATATGAGCTATTTTCCTTCACCTAGCAAGCCCTATTGAACAAGTTCTATAATTAACATCAAAGCAATTTGAAAGCTGCTTGACTTGCTAAAAGCTGGTAAACAAGCAGGAAGCAATAAGGTGCTTTACAAAAGAAGAACATGTGTTAGGGGGAGGGGAGACTATAAAACATTAAACAGATTGATTAGTAATTTTAACAGAATTTCCATTTTTATTAACCCTCTGCCTACTTTGGGCAGTTGATTTTTATTTTTGTTTTTAAAATATGAGATATATTTTTTTTTTTATGTTCAACAAGATCAAAGAAAAACTTTTTCAGAAGGAGGTGGTGAGCATAGTTGGTAAAAAGAAGAGTACCATGGAAAATGTTCACACACCAAACATTTGCTGCTTCATACGGCTAGGATAAAATCCACCTGCTTTATGATTAAAATATTTTTATTAAAATATTTAGACAAAGCCAACCTGAAATCTCTTAAAGAAAAAGTATGAAACGTCTTCAGTTTCCAGTTCTACACCCAGTCTCAGCTTTATTATTTTCATTAATTTAAGGACTTCTTTCACCTTGGAAGACTTGGGGGGGAGGGTTAGCAGGGCAAGCTGGGCTCAAGCCTGACTATTTTATAAGCAAACTTGGGGTTTTCTCTTTCTTGCTTCTCTGATCATGCAGAAAAGATCTGCGTGAGAGGGAACTCCATTCTTCTTTCTTAAGCACGTGGGTTCCTACGTCAGTTTGTAACTCCGCTAACTGGGAAAGCAAACGGGCATACAGTACACAGGAACTTCAGGGTCAGTGATTCCGCTCTTTGCTGTCCAGAGACTTTAATGGCATATAGCTTTTTCTTTTTATATAACCTAAATCAAATTCTGACTGCAAACCAGCTTCCTCCTCCCACAATGTCTTGCAGGATCTCACTAGGCTTTGGGCTGAACTTCCTGCTAGCATCTGCTTTACACCACTTTACACCCATGCCATCCTTTGCCAAACCTTTCCTTTACCTTAAGTAGATCCTGTGTCTCACAGATGTTAACACACGGGACAGACCTAGGAAGGCTGTCACCCTATTTCTAAGCCTTTGTTTTGTTGGACTACAGAGAGAACATTCCTCTGGTGTCTTCCATACTAGGAGGAACTGTGATTAAACTATAATAAGAATTATTTGTAATTGGAAAAAGTGAAGAATTCTGTTTGCTTTTTGAAAAATTGCAGTTTGAAAACTGCAACCGCTCACAGAGACCAGCAGTGTAAGAGAACAGACGTCAGGGAAGCAGCTCTGGCTTGGAACATGCTCATGCACTTTCCCGAATAAGGATGGACTTTGGTCAAAGTTTAGGACTTCCTCAAGCAAGTCGATTCACGGTACAGTGACACATTTGTATGGTCTTTCCAATAGCTGATTCAATAAAAAAGCATAAATCTGAAACTGATCCTGCCCTGACTATTAACGAATGGAAAACTGGACGCACCAGGAGGATGTATTTTGTCTTAGCCTGCAAAGTGTTGCTGATAGTAGAGGCAAACTTCCAACAGCACTGGAAAGGCAACACCACAGTAACTTTTGCAGTTGATCTTCTATTAAAATATTTATTTTCTTTTAGCAACAGGAACTTTTACTTAAGGGTAACTCTCTCATTTTCACTCATATAACTGTAGCACTGTATTTTAATACTGAGCAGAGAAAAGTGTTCCAGGGAAAGGTCAGGACAAAAGGACGAGTTTGTTTTGTCTGTTTTAGGAGTCATGGCCTTATGTAGTAACGTGTGTTCTTCAACTGGCGAGGGAACAGATTCAAAATCTCCCTTTGAATTATTGACAAGTACAGCAAGCTCAGTGTAATAAAGCTATGTCGCATTTTTGCTAATAACAAAGGACGCTTTCATATAGTTCATATACTACGAAAAAGGGTTAAACATGGGAAATGGGGACTTACATTTAAAAATTTGTTCCATTTCCGTGAGTTTGAGCACAAAATTAAAAATGTCTTGACTTTAGAGAGATAGCAACATTCCAACTTGTGCAACCACACAAAGTGGAGAATAACCTCCTCAGGGCTGAGGAAGATCATCGATAACTTTTCTGAGCTTCATACACAGGACGTTTTTTTGCCAAAATGAAATAAACAGCAGACTGTTCAGCAACGCACACACACATCCCTTTCAGCAAAAGGGTGCCACAGCAGGGCAGCGTGCGGCTTCTGGGGACACGGGTGGCCTCTGGGGACATGGGTGGCCTCTGGGGCTGGCCAGAGCCGCCCTTCCCCACCACTGCCCAGCCACATCCCGGAAAGGCTCAAGAACTCCGCAACAGCACCACGAAGTACCGCAAACCACGAAAGCAACCATGCGAGCTCAGTACCTGAATTTCACAGCGCTTTAGCTCACAGGCTGTGGTACCACTGCCACTCACGCTGCCGTTTACTTTCCATTTCTAATAAATCTCAGCCAAAAATGCAGCTGGTCAGGCCTAGGGGAATGGCAGCTGCCCCCCTCTGCAGAGGGGCTGTTACAAGTCAGCTACAAGAGCAGTACTGCCTTTAGCTTACAAAGAGGTAGGAAGATACCCCACTTACTGTATTCAAGGACTTGCCTCTTTTTCTGCCTGTCGTCTCCCCCTGGGAGAGGCCAGGCCAGACCAGGGAGCCTTCTACCCCCTTAGTAAGGGGCAGTTCCTCTGGCTGATGCTCACTGACACTTTACAAGCCCCCCCCCCCCCCCATCTTGCAAGCACACAGCCTAGGTCTGTGCCCCTGAATCCACGGAGTTACAGCACTCAGTAGCTGGACTTCAGGTTACAAATGCCTAACTAGGACTTAAAGCATCACACAGGACCCTGACAGGCTATGAGGCTGCTCTCCCGCTCCCACAGCTCTCAGCAGGGTACCACAGCCCCCCTGCACCCACCGCTCCCACCAAACCAGATGTTACAGCACATGTAAATACATCACTCCTACACCTCCTCCATTTGTGCATACGGAATTTGCACAGGAAAAAAGAAGAATCAAGTAACATAGCTTCAGCACTTCCATGTTTTCATAATAAATTCGAGGATGAATTTCTGTGCTTCAAACTAATACACAGGCAAAGCTATAGGTTAGAAGCCTTGGCTTAAATTTATTTGTAGAATACAAAAAAAATATTTTAAGAAGTGCTAGAAGATTTCTTTTTTTTAATTCAAAATGGTCACATTATTATACTGTCTTATATCACTTAAGCTAGAGCTTAATTTATCTCCAACCAGCCACAGTCAAAATTAATTTTTTGTTTAATTTCTTATTGGTAACATGCATGGGAACTTTTAAGACAGCAATTGATTGCATCGCACATTTAAAATACGGTTCACTTCCCAATATGGCACCTTTAATAATCATTTAAGTTTTCAATTAAAGTAGGGTGCCAACTTGAAAAGAAAAAAGATAATCCTGAGAGACAATAACTGTTCCATGCACAGTAATTTATTTTTATTTTTTTTACTATTACTCTCAAGATGTCTAATTGATTAATATAATTAGGTTAACCCAAAAGCCACTGTTTCTAATTTTTTTTTTTATTCAGTCTGGCATTTTCTGGGACTTCATGTTACACCAGATGGAGCGTGACAGTGGAACACCCAGGGGCACTTTCTCCCAGCAGTGTTACCTGGTGTGGTACCAGGGCTGTGACATCTCTCCAGCAACGCCGTTTCACAGCTGCATAAACTGGAGCCAAAAGACAAAGTGAGATGCAGCAGGGCAGATCACAAAGCAGTGGCAAAATTTGCATTAGAAATAAAAATATGCCAACATTGCTCATTTTCTTACAAGCCTGATCACACGCAACAACAGTAATGGCAGGCAAAAGCACTGGAGGCAGAGAAAACCCTTCTTCTGCCATACCCTAGGTGCAATCAGCTCATACAATCAGCTTCAGAGAAACATGAGAGATATCAATAACCCACCATTTATTCCTGTTTACAGATAAGACCCAAGTTCTTCCATGCTCTTCCTTGGCTGTAGAAGCTTTAACATCTAGAAGTAACACTATCATGATAGTCACGCTAGTCACCATATCATTGATGCCCACATTCGAGTCCCAGTTAAGAGACGACCCACACGGCCAAACAGCCGGTATTTTAGCCAGAGTGGGCAAACAAACACCAGATTGCAGCCAGGTTTTAAGCTTATATTCTTCTGCATCTACGAATAGGGACCCTCTGTGCCTTCACAGGAGCCTGAAGACACCAGCTACTAATACCCATTAGCTCACACCGGAGGCTCCAGGCTGGGTGTTTAAGGAATTAGCGTTCAGGCAGGACCAAAATACTAGTGTACATAAACAGTGATCATGGCGCTGAGTCTAAGACACAGGCATTTTCTACTTCAGCTTCAATAAACGATACCTGGATAGAGTTTCTTTTACCTGTGAGCATATATACTTATTCACAGGGGAGGGGCACAGCAAAAACAAGGCCCTTTTCTTCCAATTTCTTCAGCCCTGCAAGCGAAGCTCTCCATGGTGAAGCCATTTTGAGTCCATGGGATTTCCCAACATGTATTTGTAACCCATCTAGCAGGGATAACATCCTTAGTAATCAATTTGACTCATGATTACTATTTCAAACACAGGCTTACACCCAGATGAAAAAAGCGTGCTTTACAAGGCAATATATAGAGAACAATAACATTGCCAGATGGTATAATACTGAACAGAATTAATTTCACACATGATGTTTTCAAGGTGTTAAAATATGTCACAGCTTCTGCTAATAAAACATCTTCCTCTTCCTTTTAAGAAAGCACTACATTCCCACCAGCCCATATTTTACATTATATGTGTTTTCAATTCTGATAAGGGCAGCTGATTGCTTGCAAACCTAATTACAGTCAAATGAAAGTCTTTCAGAACCATCATTAGCAATTAGGACCCGCTGGATTTGCAGTGTATCATTTAGAGAGGTATAATTCAATAGCTTATTGAAAAATTGCAGGTGAAACTGGTGATTATAAGGGGGGGAAACGCCTGTGACACGTCACTGCAGGCAAATCTTCAGTAAAGTGGCAGCTTCTATGAGCGGCTGATCAATGAATGCAGGTGTTTGCTTTGGCGTGCCGCGGAGCACAGCTCCTTGCCGTGCTCAGCAAACGTTAGCTGCATCCCGTCATCGCGAGCGGTTTTGTGAATGGCTCTGGATTTCACATTACGTGCCTGGTTTTGTGTGTGTTTTCAAGGAATCCAAAGTGCCTATTCAGGAATTTCATTAAACCTGGGGGGGATGTGCAGTGCAGAACAACAGGCACACGAAGGAACACATCATTTTTCAGTCCCTTCTATAGAGAACAACAATCTCTTCTGTGCCCATTGAGCTCAATTATATATTATCAGGGCCCAGAAGTTGTTTGGATGCTTTCGAGCAGCTGGGTGCCTTCACAGATGACGCACTGGATATGGTGACTGTGGGTTAAGTGCAGCTGGAGATTTCTGTGGCCTCTGATCAGGAGGAAACAGCAGTTGAGAATCACAAAACGCTTGTAATTCAAGCGCTGTTTGTCACCAATGGCAGTTTCTGAGAGGGAAACGAGAGGGGCAACTGAATAGCAGCCCAGCTTTTAGACACGGGTTCTCCCGCACATACAGAAATCCACATACTGTGCGTGTGTGCAAAATAAAGTGTGGCTCCCTTTCAAGGATGAAATGACTGACAGGCTGGCACAAAGCACTCAACGTTCTAACAGCACGATGGTAGACTAGATAATGCTGAGCTGGACATTGGGAGACACAGATGATGTGAATTCACACGACCCCCCTCTTTGGGCATGTCCCTTCCTATGCACACATTGTGTAACATGTACCGCCCAAAAAAACCATGCTGCCCAGCACGGACCTGCACAATGCCCCATCACCTCACTCCTCCCCCTTCCCCACAGATGTGCTCCTCCTTTTCCATCCTACAAAGGCTCCTCAACGACCAGATCGACCTATCTCTTTTTCTCATATGAGCATCTTCTTCCACTACATTACTACATCCACTTACGCTGGGATGTAACCTCAAAGTACAGTTACCTGGACATGGCCCTTTCTATAATTTCAGTGCTGTGGTTTGATTTTTTTTATTATTTCATAGTTGATTTTTCACATTAAATGTTGTTAATAATGTGGACTGGCAAATAAATCCAAATAAACCATGCCCTCGCATGACCCGATACCAACACAGAGCAGTTTCATTAAACCAGTGCCCCCTACAAAGTCCTGTTGCTCGTGACATTTGCTTCAGGGGACTTCAACCTCTTGGCAACACTTGCACGTAATCAAACCATGCTGTGTAGGTTGCAACACAAAGAGCACATCTAGTAATTTCAAAGTGGTTGTGCTAGTATTTTGAAATTATATTTAAAAAAAAACCTATCCAAACAAACAAACTACACAAACAAAAAAAAAAAATCAACACACCAACCACCCACACCTCTCTTTTTACAAACAGAATGGAAAGAAATATTATCTCAATTTCTCTTAATGCATGGCCATATCACGCTGACCTGATGACTAGCTGGTACTACTCCTAAGGGGTGCTTCACCCCACACTCCATGAGTCGGAAGCAATGGCTCCTTTAACTTCAGTCATAGAGAGCCAGACCTCCAACAGTGCAAACTGAGCTCAAACACACCCAGCACAGCTTACAAACCCCTCTATTGTCCTGCAGGAGCTATTTTCATAGTCCAGGTTCATTCCCGATCTTCAGCAGTTTTATAGTCACTGAAACTGAAATCCACTGGCTGCCAGTAAAGCAATCCCAAATCACAGACAGCAGCTATGCAAAAGGAGATTCAAGCCTTTATCACTCATTATGGGGTGCATGCATGCTGTACACAGCATTTCCAAGGTGTCCAACCTCATGCTGCACAAATATATATGCCTTTTTCCCTTGCTGCTGCACAGAGCTACAAGTTGGGAGTCAAAAAGATTAAACAGCTCTCCATGGTTGCACATAATACTTGTAGCTGCTCTTGCACTCCCAAAGCCCACCCACAATTCCATTTTCAATTAACAGCTCTTAGAAAAGCAGTTGCTAAAGAGCACTCAGATGTCATTGAGAGACTGCAAACCCAAACTGTAAATAGCACATTGTAAATCGCTTGTCACCACAGTCAGCTCTCACTGGAATCACACTGCCGGTGACAATCAAACCCATCTGCTCAGCTCCCCGACCAATGTCACCACAAACCATACAGCTAACACCCACCTCCCGCTCCACTCTCATTACCTGTCATGTATAGGCTTGTCTAAGAGCGTGCAAAAGCCATTTCTGACTGTAAGCATGATTAAATGCAGCTCACACAATGGTTATTTTACCCTCTGCACCACAGGTTTGCTGCACTGAAGCACACAAGCACCTCTGTACTAGAACTAAATCTGCAACACAATTAATGACGTGATGTTAGCAAGCCATGATGACAGGGGAAGACAGCGGCCATCCAGATCTGCCATCAAAGGCCTTAGCAGTCTCAAATTTAAGATTTATAGATTCAGGGCGACACTGTCAAGGGGATCGTGGACTTAATTCTGAGAAGGAAAAGCTTCACTACTTCCCTCCCTCCCCCAATTGATTCATGTAATGGACTACACTGTTAAAGCTAATAGTTTGTAATGCTTGTAGTTGATGACTGCCATAGTCAACAGTGTATTACTTTTGCTGTTCTTCCCATTTTTATCTCACAAAAAATTATCTCCTAATTTCTCCATCATGAGTTTTCTTCCCTTTATTCATCATGCGCCCCTTATTACCAGTTTGTCTCCTTCATTGCACTCACACGATATCTGGGATTAGGATTTGATATTCTGCAAGTGCCTCTGGAATCGGCCGGTTAAGGCAGAGCCCAGCAGCAGTTGGCTCTCCTACATACGTGTAAGCCAGCTAAGTGTAATACCACTCGCCCAGCACACAAATGCTGTTTCAGAATCACATGCCAAAGACAATCCTTTACTGCAAGAAGGTGTATGAATCTCCCAGCAGATACAGAATACAATGAAGGAAATGGGTAAAGGTAGCAAAAGTCAGTGTCTTTTGCTCTTTCCAAAACACACAAACACACACTGAATGAAGAAAAATGATCCTTCCCTCTCACTATCAAAACACTCTCAACGGTCCTTCTGCAGTGAAAACACTGTTTCCTAGTATGCCCCACTCTGCTCAAACCTTGAAGAATAAAAACTCATTAAAAACTATTTTAAAAAATTTGCTACCCTTTTACTCGTTTAAAAACATTCACTTCAAGATTTCCAAAGGATTTTTACAGAAAACACATAAAAACACGCCATCGCCAATTAACGTAAAGGAAATTAAATTTAAAACGCTGGAGAAATGTCCTGATGAGTCTTATGTTTGCTTAACACCAACTAAAATTTCCTTGAGGCATTTAATAAGTACATTTATAAAAGCTCACAAAGCAGAGTTCAAAAGTCTTCTCGCTAGTAAAATATGAGCCTTAATTAACCTACAGTTTCACATTTTCTGGATTTCAATAAACCTGTAGGCATTTCAGCATAGCTGGATAAATACCTGCATGAATACTGCAAGGATTCTCTCTGAAAACTAATTAGCAGTCCTTCCAATAGCTGACTTCAACTAAATCTGTTTGACGAGGGAGCTTCATACTGTAAATCCTGCGGTGAGAGTTACTTCCAGCAGACAACAGATTTCACAGGAAGGCATATCAGACAGGCCTGTTAACTACTGGTAAAACAACGAACAGGATCTCCAGATATAAAACATTTCCCAACAGGGACAGACTGCAGCCAAGGTCTTACGCCAGCACAGGAACGCAAGTGACAGCACTGAGATTGCATCCCGCCATCCAATTATAATACTCGCATCTTCAGGATTCCTCCAGGGACAACAGGAGTAGGATACATAGTTTATGTATAAAGTATATAGACCTAATATAGCAAGGACACCGTATGTGTCCAGAAGCATGCTGAACTTTAATTGGCTTTGGATGCTCCTACTTCATCAAGCACAAAACAGCGGCCCCAGTTCTCGGCTTGTCATCTGAGAAGGTTGACAAGCAACTTTACTTCCCATCAAGAGCCCAGGAATTCAGTGGGATGGAGCTGGGGGGGGGCGGGGGGGGGGGGGGGGGAAGCAAACCCAAGGTGTGCAGCCAAGAGTCACTCTAGGAGGAAAACTATTACATGATCAGAGAAAATCATCCTTAGAACTTGTCATTATCTTCCTTTTTTCAAGGTCTTCACCATTTGTCTTGAAAGAAGACAGAAAATGCTTACCAGAAATGCTATATATAAAGGTTGTGGGCATGTCTTTTCAAATAAGCCTTATAGTCTTTTCCATGACATCTTTTTTCCACGTCTAAGAGCCAAAGCCACTTGGATTTGTCAGCACCTAAACTGTTCATGAGACTAAAATGTTCTTATCTAAGGAGCTATACCCCTACCAAATGTATTAAATATATATTGAGCAAGATATTTTATTTCCTCTCAGCCTTATCCCTGAGGAATTAAGCAGAGTGCTCAGATTTATCAGCTAAAAGGAAAAACCATTTTCCATTATATTTGTCAACTCAATACCTTCTAAGCCAGTGTATATTTATTCCTAAAAACATAACCTCACAAATAACCTCCATCAGCAGTGAGGTTGATTCCTTCATAGCTTAAGTACCAGGCAGAAAGGTTTCACCTGACAGTAGGCAATGCCAGGGGAATCAAACAGTGCCAAAAAGTCAGCTTTTACGAAGACCAGCTCCCACTGCACAAAGCAGATACATTTACCATTTGGCATACTAAAAAGAGTCAGTAAAGGTCACCAAAAAGAAACCCAAACAAAAAACACCAAACCACCAACCAACAGTCAAGGAAACACAGCAATTTTCAGTATCTACTTATATCAACCATTGCATCAACTATCTTGAACAGTTTCCCCATCTCCCTTTGAAACACAAAGCAAAATTAAATTAGAAGAAATACCTTTAATGGGTGTGGTAGTGTAGAATAAGCATTTTACACTTTGTTTGCTTTGCTGAAGCACTGTATAATCTCTTAATTTATTTCTATATAAAGTGTAGGCTTAAAAATAATCAGGAAAACATTTTTTTTTTACCCACTTCCATAACTCTGAAGATCAAAATTGAATACAAGTCAACATACTTTTATCCTCAATGTTCCTTTCATTTCCCTGAGCTCACAAAATGAGCAGCAGTGAATTCTCACTATTTTCTGTAAGTTTCTCTGCACAGCAATGTTTGGTTTGCACTAAAGAAGGGTGAAGCCTCATTCACTGATTATCAACCATCTCCATTAGACATAGAAATTTTTGTTAGTGAGTCATTAATATCATTCAAATTTAGGTCAAAGCTGACTACTTTACTGTTATTTAGACTTCAGGTTTGCAGACGCTGAGCCAAATGACCACATAGGCACCTTCTACACTTAAAATACCCAGCTCTAATTTAATGTTCTATGTATAAATAAATGCACAAGGGATATTTATTCATTAAAAACAAGCAAAACATGGCTTGTTTGTCTGCATCCTGCTCACCACAGAAATCACACTTGTCACGCTTTGTTGTTTTAAAAAACATAACACAACACTTCACAGTCCTGCAGAAGAGACTGAGATTTCCAGCCTCAAGCTTTGCAGCTTTTACATGCTCCCTTTTGTCATACGTGCAGCACAGCCATCCCAGTAAGGGGACACCAGTGCTGGGAAGGCCGGAAGTTCCTGCTTACCGGTAGGTGATTAGCAACCCAAAAGAGCATGCACTGGTACCACTGACATCCTACAAATGAGCTCCCTGCACCGTAATCAGTCATAGAGCTTTGTCTTGATTAACAGCTGCCCCTCTCACAATTACCTCATCTCGCCCTTGATGATCAGAGGGGGGTCTTACACTTCTGTGTACTAAGTCTAAAGACAAGTAGGCATATTTATAGTACAAAGTTGGCCTGACAATGTAATAGAGAGACCACGTTTGTTTGCCCTGACAGTCTCACAGCCAGTCTATGCAAAGCTCCTCCAACCTTTGCACATTTATTAATCAGCCCAGCTCTAGCATCAGCACACAGCTTGCTTTCCTACTCAGTTCATCTCTCCTAGTACCAGGACACAGTACCAAGTGGCATCCAAGAGCCCAAGGACACAACTACTACAAAGGGATTAAAATCAGTGATTCCACAAAATGAAAAATCCACTTCTACATACCATACGCCAACAGCCAAAGCCCTCCCTCCCCGCAACAGATAACTTTTCTCCCACCTGTCTGAGGCCCTTCGGTATTTTCTTCCTTTTCCCAAGGTGCTGACAAAGATTACGATCGTTTTCTCGGTCGGAGCTGTACTGGTGGTGGTGAAGTCTGTTCTTTTTCGGAAGATATGACAGCCCATTGGTAAGTGCTTCCCGTTTCTTCTTTGCTAGAGGATTCTGTCGCTTCTCCACACGTTCCTGAGGTTTCAGAGCTACGTCCTTCTGCAGAGTGAGGGAAAGGGGGAAGAAAGAAAAGAAAAACACAGCAGTTGAGATATGGCTCCAATGTGGTCGACCTCTTTAAGCAGCAATCCTAGGTGACTAAAGCATTCTCAAAGCAATGCTACAGTCACCAAAAAAGGAAAAAGAAGTCTTCACTGATGTCCACAAAGGATAGGCAAATGCAAAATAAAATCCATAAGATTAAGTGAGTGCACGGAAGCAGACGCATACTCCTTTAGATTTTATACCATCAACCTCGTAATTCTCAGAAACATCTCATGTATCAAGTAAGCACGCATTTAGAAGGCAGCATTATGTTTATAATGTTTAAAATAACAGTCGTCTTTGATTTAAACAAGACTTGGTTTTTCACATTTATTTTTATTGTTTCCTCTACCTGACAAGCCAGGGCAAGAGCTGACCTAAATCCAATTACAGACAATGAATCTCATTCGACTTCAGTGGACATTTTCCCTCAAGTCTGACTTAGGCAGAAGATTTCCAGATCTCAGGGGGGTAAAAAGTAGTGGGCGGGAGGGAAGCTTGTATTTGAAAACTTTGTTACTGACCCTTCTTTAAACCCCAGAATCAATGTCTGTCTGTACAAAATACTCAAAACCCCCACTCAAGTCCTGTAACGTAAGCATGAGTTTTCTTGCTTAGCCTACAGCTATTTTCTTACTGATAACCTGCAACACAGAGAATTCATATTTTTGTTTCAAATAAATGTCACTTCAAAAAAAAATTTCCACCAACACAGAATTAAAGGCAGAGGAAGAGAAGGGAGGAGGCTGGAGGGTCGTTAGGAGAGAAGCAGAAGCTATTGGAAAGGTGCATGTTACAATGCATGTTGTGCATCTAATAAATACAATCTGCTAAGTCACATCTACTCCAAGAACTCCAAATGTACAGTAGCCTGTAAAGTACACTTTACAGGGGCATACTACTTAAACAGTGTAATACTTTAAGCATAGTCTACCAACATGCCTGACTACTTTGACCAAAAGGTCTCCATGCCCTACCATGAAGTCCTACGTGATCCTGTAAGCACTCATGCTGCTGTTTATTGTCACTTAGTATTATAACCCACAGCAGAAAAGAAATCGGGCTATTGGTCCCTGTGTCACAAAGATTCAGGTTCAGGAGAATATAATACAAATTATGCCACCTTTTAATGCAAAAAACCCCATGCCTAAAGGCAAAAATCAGTTTGGCTTTAATTAAAGAATGCTCCCTGAATGCCTATCTAAAACACAAGAGCTTCACAAAATTCATAACTAAAACCAATGAGAAGATTAATTAGACTGAAGACAGTCAATATTCAAATTTGGTATGTGGTAAAAAGAGTAATTTTACAAGCATTAAAGAAGGGAGCATGGAACAGAAGCTATAAGACACTTTTTCTACCTATTCTTCACCTAAGGCACCATGGGAAATACCCTAAGCTTTTCTTCACACAGTGTTATTCATATCAGGAAAGTTAGGTGAAATGCTATTAAGAGGATTCACTCTAAATATGAAAGGTTGAAGGAGTGAAGAAAGGGAAACTTTCTGGAGAGAAAAAAAAAAAATCATCCTAATGACTAAATAGCTTTTGTGGGATTTTATTTTTTTTTCCCCAGCTATAAGCGAACTAAATGAAACAGTGGCAAGCTTCCAGAAGCTTATAAAATATCTAATGGGGCTAGCACTGCCATCAAAAAATTACTAGTTCCCATTAGCTTTAAAGAGGGTGTAAGATGGGTCAAATTTTGCAGATCACTGTGGGCGTATCTGGGATAACCCCCTCCGTAAGGAGCCTGTGTTCTAGCCAACTGCATAAAGTGTCATGAACCACCAGATACACCTAAAGAAAGTTAGCTCATGTCAGAATTGGGATGAAAGAACCTGCATAAATACCTACAGCAAAGATGAGCGACACCAAAATCGCAAAGGCTTCTGCAAACTCAAAGAGAATGTACCTTCCAAGAAAGAATGAACAATTTGCAGCAATCTCCAAAAGTAAGGTGCCTCTTCTGCTCACGATCAAAGAGACGAAAGGGAGCTCCGCATGTACACGGCTCGCCATTCCGCAAATTGTGAAAGCGGGCCTTAAATCCAGTTCGGTGGGTGGGCTTACTATGAAATGTAAACATAAAGATTGGTGCTTTGACAACCACGTTCCTCCAGAACAGCCCATCTGCTTTTCACCAGCTGACATCACTGCAGAGAAAATTACAGCGTGCTGTGGGTCACAACCTCATATTATTGTATCTTACAGTGGAACCTCTCATTGCTTTCAACAGATATATTTTCAGGCCAAATCGTCTATATGTATATAGAAATAGATACTAAATTCTTCATCTGCAGACTGGATTGCAACAGGACATGCTAAACGACTCAACGCTCAGACACAGGTGGACAGGATGCATTAAAACTACTTGAGTAGAGATCACAGGGGGTGTCAGTCCTCACGTCTGAGGGTGCGAACTGCCCGGGACTGGCTTGGACGCACCATCGGTACAGCCGCGTGGGCAAGGCTGCGGAGGACAGGCACGGATTCTGCTCTTTTGAAAGCCGCTGGGTTCAGGGGAGGCAGCGCTTGGCTGGAAACTATGGCCCTGCATAAATCACTTCCCCACTTGCTGCCCTTTCTCCCTCATCCAATTTTTATCTTTCTGTTGTTTAGATAGGACAATAGCTGTACCATGCCGTGTGCTAGTACATTAGCCAGCACAATCTTAATTACAGACTTCAGGCATCATCATGATTAGAGTAATAAGCTGTAATTACTCTAAGGTGACAGGACTGCACAGACCTTATCTACATAGATAAGGAGATGTAGTAATATTTCATGTCGAGACGTATTTTTCAGCAGCTACCCATGGAGTCAATTCAAACTAAGTAGCAGACCGTGTGAACAACACATTCAGACTTTAATGGAGGTTTTTCTCCTCTCCTGCCAGCATACAAGCCCACACATTATTAAATAAATCCTACAAACATATTAGGCAAGGTTTAAAACCATCTTATTCAGAGATATCTTTCATCAGTAAAGTGCCTTAAGTGTATCAGGAAGGTGACTTAAATGTATAAATAAGTAATTACATGCAATTCAATGCAAAAGTGCATTAATATTTATGAGTGTACTGTATAATCTAAAAAAATTTCCATTTGTTTTATTTCTATTGAGGACATTAATCAACCCGCTACCATTGTACGTGCCATAGCGGAGAAGAGCCGCCCATGCTGAACAGACTCCTGCCGCGACATCAGCAAGCAGGAGGGCTGCTGAAGCCTGGTGGGGTGGCACTGCAATCATCTCAGCTCCAATTAATATTAACAGTTTCAACCCGAGCCCTGCATTTGGCGAGGGGAGGAAAAGCAGCCTCTGCAGCCACACCAGACAATTTCTCGGGGTAGGAGGCTTGAAGGACACACCATACTCTCATCAAGTGTTAAGCTTTCAGAGAGCTATGCCTGATTTATTTCAGGAGAGTCCATCTTCTTTCTATGTAAATGATAGCTCATTAATTATAAATCAGATCCTCAGTGGCAGCTGAGCAGTGCTTCACACTGCTTCGCAGGGTACACACTTCACCCCCATGAATCTCACCCCAGAGCCAGTCCACGGCTGTTGCCCTTTCCTTCTGCCCTTGCCCTCCAGCCACCTTCCCTCCCTCTGACGGCAACCGAAGAACTACACGTAAACAACGAGAGCTCCGTTCCACCCCTTATTACAGGATTTTTCTACGGGAGCACTTGATGAAAAGCAAAGCTGTAAATGCACCGTGTAGCAAACGCACTGCAGGCACTTATCTGGATGAAAATTTCAGGTGCTGCTCAGGGATTTCAAGCCTTGATCTTTCCAAATCGTCCTTGTGGATTATTGTTCCGATTCCAGCGTTGCAAGAACTTTCTGAATTCGCACTGAAGGTGACCCCAGTAAAGCACAACTTTTAAAAACTGATTATTGAAACCAGAAGTAGATTACAGCCCAGGGCTAGTAAAACCAAGTAACAACTGCATCAGCATACAACTACATTCCAGTCATTGGCTCCTCAGGTTCTTGCTAAAGTCCACAAAAGCTTCATATCAGAGCCCAACAATTTGTCCTTCACTCCAACAATACAATTAAATATAAAGAAATGATACTTTTAAACACCCAAAATTATTATACAGTCTTGAAATATCAACGTACTGCTCCACCTAAACTACAAACGGTTAGAAAAGTAAGCTTGAATCCAGCAGTTTGCCCCTGTCCACTATTCAGACATCCAAGTTTGTGTCAAATGGAATTGTACAGAAGGTACTCCTGGAGCCTTTCATCTATTTTCAAGGTACAAGGAACTCACATTTGATCCCGAACACTAGTGCAGAAGGAAGAAACCAATTAAAGGGGAAAAAAAATGATAAAATACATTTTCACTAGCTACACAAGTTGATTTGAAATTCTTTCTGAGTTACGGACACAACCATAAGATGGACTCAACACCTCGGCCAGGCTGTCAGCTGCAGAAGTGCTTCGTTTGCCAGGGACGTTACATGAGGAGAAGCAAGAAGCAGCCAAAGGGCTTCCAATGAAAAAACGCACAAATGGAAACACTGGCAAAACCACCACCTCCGTATTCCCTAAGAAAATCTGCTACAAAAGTTTAGCTTGCAAAAAATTAAGATGCCTACCAAGTACAGCTGAGAGAAATCCTGCAGCTTCTTTAGCATCACGCAGTGGGTATCATTAGCTGGGAATCCAGTACAGCAACATGCCCAAACAGCTGCACAAACCAAACGAAAACCCCCTCAGAATCAGGAAATCTGAGGGTATCAAATTTGCCATCGTATCTTCACAGTCTTCATCAACTCATACTGTTTTCTGTTACATTTGGGAAGAATTTTTACAGCTGATGGATGAAAATGCCCTAAGACTTCAATACCTCTCTCGTGCATTTCATATTCCGTTATTTTAGTTCTGGCAGTGACAACTAGATATAAAAGTCTGAAAACAATGCACTGACTAGTCCCTGCAATCATTCAAAATCAGAAAATAAAATAAGATTTTTATAGTAGTCATTCATTTCCCTCCAGATAAGATAGTTAAATGCACTGTATATTCCTCTGAATGCACAATTAGTTCCTCAAAAGCATTTATCTAGGGGAAGGAATTGCACACACTCTTAAAACAACACCAAGGAGAAAGGCAGGCAGGTGTAAAGTGCAATTCAAAAGAGAAAAGGATTCTCAAAGCGTAGAAATCAATATTTTAGGACACAAGGGATGGATGAAGAAAGCCATGATACCAACTGTCGTGGGTGCAGTAGCCCATCCACTAATCCCAGCAATTTCTTCCAGTCACAAGACCTCTGCAGAAAGGTTTAATCTAGTTTTGTTTGCTTTGTTTTCATAAAATTACAATCTGTTGCCTCCTGCATCTCTTTGGAATCTGAAAACAAAGTGCTTCAGTGTTGTGCAAAAAAGGTTGTGCAAGAGCCTGAAGATGAAATGCTGTACCAGGCTGCAGGACGCTACGTGGTGATTACAGATGAAGGCAAAACAATAGAAAAGCAAGTTGCTGTCTGCTTGAGATATGTTTTATAAAAGCGCTTCTGTAGCAAAGAGATTGCTTTGATTTTTCATCCCAAAGTCATTTGTTAACAATATCATTGATAAACAGAAGGCTCTTTTTCAGGTGCTGCTGATTCAAATCACACACAAAAAACTACATTAAAGCAACATTATTGAGGTTACGAAGTCAAGGACTGGGAAGTTATGAAAGGCCAAGATTAAGGCTGCAACCACAACCCTATTTCAGCCTCTTGTGCATATGCGTCATGATACAATCTTTAATTACATGATCGCATGCTCTTATTTCCCTGTGCAGAATGGAAGGTATTCAGCTAATGAGCAGCCACTCAAGATTTTGTTTTCTCCTCTTTGTCCAACATGTGGACCTAAAACTTGTTTACTTACACTCCATTCACACGTTCTTCCAAATGCACAATTATTAATTTCCTCAAGGGCTTTTCTATACAGCTTCTCACTATAGTATCAGATGCTCAACAAATACTGATGACCTATTTTACATCTGTTTAGCCCAGCGAAGGTATTTCACGATTCCCGTTTCATAGTTGGCAACAACAGTCCCGACACGTTCAGGTCAAAAACATCTGCTAATTTTATGCAACCATTAGGAAGCACCTAAGATTTGATTTTGCAGAGAACTTAGCTCTACAGAGCACTTTATCTAATGAAGCAGAGCCTTCATTGATTTCAGCAGCTACTGGGAGTGCTAAGCACTCCTGCAAATCAGCCTTTAGTAAGCACCACATATTATAAGGATACAGACAACGACTGTTTCTTAAATAGGTATTGCAATGGCATCCCTCAATGCGACATACTAAATGTGTGATGGAGGCAAACTGGATTCTAATAGCATTCAGCTCCTACCAGCAAGAGGAGCCCTCCTGCAATCCGCTCTCTCACCATGCCCCTTCTACCTTCAGTAACAGGTGGGAAAGGGACTCAAGAAGAGTCGAGTCTCCAATTCCAGAATAAGTTGAACCCATTTGAGAAAATGACTGCAGGATCTTAAAAAAAAATACAATAGGCCATATCGTTAACAGCGGCATCGGAATTCATAAAACCACAAGAGCCAAATAAAACTAAGTTGAATAAAAACTTGGAGGAACTCAAATACATAGTTGCCTACATACACACATCAGGCAGATGGAAACAAGGGATCCTGGACATATACTACTCCTCAACTCAGCTATGGTTATCCACTAAAATCATGTTCTACCTGGCATTGTGTAAGGAACATATAGCTGTCAACTCTTTTCTACTTAAGATTCTTCACTGTTTATTGTTGCAGTGGGATAGCAGTCACTCTTTAGCTCAAGTAAACTATAACTGACTGCAACTAACATACTAGTTAGGAATTTAGAAGTCCTTTACTTGGCAAAATAAATGTTCTTCCTTGTTCCCAAGTTCAACCAACAGAACATGCCTTTCTTTAGCATACTGTGTGTTTGGATGCAGGCACTATTTCTCAACAATTTGTGACACTTGATACTTCAAATGAGATCTGCATTGTTCCCTTGAGACTATTCACACAGACTACATAATATTGTTTCTGTGCCTTACGTGAATAACTTTCTCACATTTAATTACATGTACATGTGTGTCCAAGTCTCTCTGCATTCAATGGGATTTCAGCAAAATCCTTAAACTTGTTCTTATCTGGTTTGAAACTGCTGAATAGGAGCATACACTCAAATTTTACCTTGAGATGATAAAAAGCATGTTTAAAAATATATTTTATTCAAGTATTTGAGTACAAAAGATTAAAACTTACTCCTACACACCAACTTTGATAACAGCAGAATGTAATTACTCAAGACTTCAACAAAGGTACGCAGTTCTACAAAACAGCTGTAGCAACCTAGCTGAAAAGCAAAATGGTCAGTCTTACACAACATTTTTCATAGCATTCACAGATGCTACACAAAATAAATGTAGAGCTGAAATCTAAGACTATAATGCCAGCTGTTGAGGTAAAGAGGCTCTATGAAATCAAAGCTGGCAAAACCCGATATCATACCTGACAATGACTATTACAGCAATTGATTGCCTTTTATTTATTTCACCTTTTGCAAACATGACATGGTATTCTCAGCCTCATCCTCCCATCTCAATCTTGTCACTCAAATATTATGCCATACCACAGCGCAGGTGTGGAGAATGGCCATCCAAACTACTGGTGTCCATGCAACCAGAGTTAGGAAAACACCTTCTCCTGCAGCTAACGTCAAGAAAGTGCTGAGCGATGCCAGCTTAGATACAGAGACACTGACCTGCTTTTCCTGAAGCTGCCCAGTTTTGAGGAAGGGCAGCACACACAGCTGATTCTGCTCACAATGATGTAGCCAGAAACCTGTGTGCTGCTTCCCAAAGGAGGAGATCCTGAAGGTCTAACTCCACCCAGCTTCTGTCAGCCTGCAAGTCCCGGCATATGTAAGATCTAGAAAAATCTCTAGAAAAAACAAGTTGTTGGCAAAGCCCAAGGTTACCCCTTTCTTGCAGATTTGACTAAATAACCTAATGACACCGGTGGCTCTGCTTTTTTGTGAGCGTACGCCGTCTGAAATACCAGCAAGGCAGGGAATCTGCGTCCTCTGCCGGCATCACCTCAGCCACGTTCTCTCCAACGCTTCCACGCACAGTCTTTCCAACTTTTCCAGTCATCTTTGATAGGTACCTGTCATTCATACACCTACAACCTTTATTACTCGGAGGAGCACGCGGGGCAGATCTCCCAGCGAACGGGGCTGTTCCTGCCCACGCAGGCCACCCCTTCGGCCCAGCACCGCTCCACGGGCACGAGCTCCAGCAGAACTCAGGGCACGACTCCAAGTGCTTCTAACACAACAGGCGTGTTACCGGTAACAAAACACTCCATCCCAGACATGCTTGACATAACTTACATCCCCGAGCCCGCTCACACAGGACGCGGCGCTTGCAGCCAAGGGAAATGTATTCCCACTGGCCCTGGGTTTATTTCACAGTGCTGGGCCTTAAATAAACGTGCTTGATATACCCAGTGAGCAGCACAGCCACATTCTCACAAAGTGTATATTTTCTTAGTTTGAGGAATGAAAAGAAATAGAAAAGGGGTGTGGAAAGAAAGGGAGTCCCTAGGGATGCTCGCTTTAAATCTTCCTGCCAACAAAGGCGGCTTCGCTGCTCTCGCACTGCTCAGTTGCGATTATAGATTAGGCAGAAAGAGAGGAGCATTAAGCCACCTCCTAAAACCAAGGTGCACTTGTTTTGTTCCCTGCATACTAGTTGCACATTTACAGTAATGGTCCCACATTTGTATACAGCACTGTTATTCTGCACCATGCAGAGCATATCAGGCCATGCACAGCAACACCTTGATCCCATGCAGAAACGCGCTCGCTGCGGGCACGGGCTGCGGCTGCCACGTTTCACACAGATGCCTGCACCTGAGTTCTAGGTTCAGCTTTGTCACAGCAAAGCCAAAAACTTTTCTCCTTGGAAAATGGGATTTTCATGGTGAAGAGAATCCAAGTGAACAGTTACCAAGTACCACACCGAGCAACATGAAAACCAAATAATTTGTCTAAATAATTGTGCAATTCTTCAGTTCTACACTGAAACTTCTGGAACATTTTTTTTCCCATAGGGTTTTCTTTTTATTTGTACTTTTTGGTCTGATTTGGAATGGAAATACTCTTCTAAATTTAAAACTTCTCCCCAAAATAAAAATTTCATGTTTGTATCTGTAGTTATAAAAGATCTGCACATACTGACAACAATATACATGCCATCTAAGGACCAATTTATATCACTTGCTTAGCTTTACATAAAAAATATGCCTCCTTAAAACCTTGTTTAATCCATGTGCAAAAGCATCAGTCCTTTGTTTTTGCCCAGTGTCCTGCCAACTTTACCAGGAGGTTTCTGCAACGAAATCTTATTTCCCTCCAGCAGAGTCTTTGGCACGAAGCTGACTGTGGGCTCCTCTGCTCTCCAGATACATATGGTGTTCGTTGAATAATTCAAATGGCACTTTCACTGGCAGGCCAAGGAGTTTGTGGGCCAATAGATCTTACATTTAAAGGGTATCCCTCCTTACTGGTAGGTTTAGAATAAATGGATGTGGGCTTAGACGGCTCTCATCCCTGCTACTCCTGCACCAGCGCTAAACAGATGACTTCAGCCTCCAGGCTCTCACACTGGCACCATTCATTAGCACAGCACTCAGCATTCATAAAAAATGTATTGTGGTTTGTAAATCAAATCAGAAGCACCTCTGTATTCCTTGTCTTGCGGAAAGATGGTACAGCACCAGGGAAGCCCAATGTATTCGAAAGGTCTCACGATGCTCACTTAATGTCATGGCCACAGAAAGGAATGAAGCTGGGACACAACAGAAGAGGTTAGCTTTGCTGCCACGTTAGCCTCAAGACTAGACCAGAAAATCTGTTCTCCAGGAGTCAAGATGAAGACACACTTTGAGACAACATAAGGAAAAACAACTAGGAAACTGCACAACATAGGCAGAGAGTAGGAGAGATGAAAACATCCACATCATTTATTTCTGTATCACAAATGAAGCCTTGTGAGCACCCAGGGAAATCTGAGGCATCCCTCTGCATGTGTAAGCAAGTGGGAGAAACCTAGCTCTTTGGACAGGCAAAACAGAAATAAACAAGGGAAAGGACAGAATCAGAACTACTCATAGATTATGCCAGCTGGTAAATGCTCCAACTGGCAGATTTTTTCACCAAACTAAAAACCTCCACATAATAATTGGTTATAATTATTGACCTTTGCAAAATAAAAATCTATTTTGAAACTACTCTCTTCCATCTTGTGGGTCAAGAAGAAATACTTCACAGACTCGCTTTTCTGTCTTCTAAGCTCCTACTGTCTCATATTCCTCTTCATTTTCTTTCTCTTTATCAGGGAACCACTTATCTCTACCTCTGTCTTGGCATGAGGTACACAACCTCACACAAGACCAATGAAGGCAGATTTTAAAATGAAAAAACAGTGATTAAAAAATGGGGGCGGGGGCAGCACACAAGCCCCAGCTCAGATAAGTGGTGGAGTCCTCTGGTTCTAAGACAAGCTTGGTGATGTCCTTCATTGGGAAAAGGATCAGAACCTTTGTGCAATTAAAAGGGGGGAAAGAAACAACAGTTCAACTTCCCATCTGCAAAAGAAACCTCCTTCTAGCATTCAGGCTGAAAAAAATAGTAGAGAACAAAAGTTTAAGAAATAGAGCAATATGTAACCTTTCCATTTGCTGGCTTATTCTTCCCCCAGGAAACAGATACAGTGGAAGATAAATTTGATGATCAAAAAACCAGAGGGATTACATTCTTGTACAGTGCTGATCATTGGCAAATCCCCCTCTCTGCGGTTCAGAAGCACAGCTTAGCATAACAGACAAGATTTATCATTGCCTTGTCCTTCGCACCACTTTACAAAGTAGATATAAGTTGCTCCTATCTCAAGAGTCCTCATTCATATACACAGATGAAATAAATACCCGAGCTATTTTCTTGTTACTCTACAAAGGTATAAGCCACCGTACCAAATGCAGAGAATCAGACCCACTGGATAACTGCCACACACGTTTTCCATATTTATTTCTTCACTTCTGCTAAAGCATTGCATCCTTGCGGCAAAGCATTTGCTTCAGCTTTAGGCCAGTAGATGCTCCAAAGTCTACATGGCATCACACAAAAAGCATCAGGTATATTCAGCAGTTCCTAAGAGAGGAAACAGTTCTTCCTTTCCATCCTGTGTTTAGAATACAGAGTCTCCAGTTAAAAGGGTACGGAAGATAGCATGAATAAATAAAAAGGGAAGAACAGAGATGACTACTTTCTCCAGTTTTATTACAGGGCTCATACACCAGAGAAAAAGAATATTTCTTCTACAGTTGTATCATGGATGAAAATATGATGTCTTCTGCAAATATTCAACTTTAAGCTGCATTGTGAATAGATCTTTTAAAACCGAAGTGTCATCTAATATTCAGGGCTATTCAGTGGCTGGAAAAGCACTTTCTGTAATATTTCTTGTTTATAGCCACCTAGAAGCTACAAATTTAACTTGGTAGGGATGCACAGTCAGGGGATCCAACTCCAAAACAGAAGATCTCAAGTCAAGAGCTTTGCTAATGCCTCCAGCAAACTTGCAAGGAGTTACAAAAACTGTGAATCATACCGCTTGAGCAGTACTTACGTTCAAACTACACTTCATCGTATACCCAGCTGTCTCAACTGAACTTGTAACCATTTCTTCTGTAGAAAGCATCCGAACTGCTGTGTCTCTGTAAAAACTTGCCTCGAGCAGAAAGCAGATAAAGCTCTGCAATGCACCTCTCGAGAGCTACGGAATATGGTGAAGAGCATTAGAACCATAAGCAGGAATCAGGCTGTACTTGGAAGGAAACCTTTCCTATTAAAGATTTGTTTTCTAAGCTGCTTGTTGGTGCCGGTATCCAAATCTCTCCTGTCTGATCTTATCACAACTTGTACCCTGCCAGGCACAGGATTAGAGCTGGCCGGACTGAGATGGCGAGTTATTAATGTGGGTACTTGAAGACATATGTTGAAATTCCTGGTCTTCCACTGACTCTGTGACCTGCCAGGAGCAAACTAAGCCCCAATCCACAAAGCAGGTATTCAGGGGCCTAAAACTATTTAATTCCCATTGACTTGTTCTCCAAAAGAAATAAACAGCTCTGTGAATTTAGGCCTTTAGCCCTTCCATGCAGCAGTGTTCATCTGTAAAATGGAAGTAAAAACATATCCTATTCCATCTGTGCCTCGTAATGCAAAATACTTAAAGAGGTAAGCGGATCGGGCACCACAGAAAGAAACGGGGCTGCACACATGCTTAGGAAAAGCAAACAAGACACTGCAAAGGTGATGTAGGTTCATAGAGAGGTTGGTACATCACCCGCTAGTCAGACCTAGATCAAGGCAGCCATCTTCTGGGTAAGAAATACAACAGTGTCCAGCTCCCACACACCATAAAACATCTCGGGGCTTGCGCTATTCATTAGTTTGTTTTGGAAACAGTAGCAAAGTCAGTCTCTCACTTTCCAGCCCTCTCCAGCCCTTCAACTTCATCAGGCCAGACCACCACAGCCAGTGTGTTCCTGGGTACACCCTGCACCTCCTCCCTGCCTGTTGCCTCTCCTTGCCTCCAGACCCAGGGGCTTCCCCCAAGCAGGTACTTCTTGAATCTCCCTGTTCTCCTCCAACTGATGTGTGGGATAGGAAAGTCATGTCTTTCATCTCTTCTCCTCCATCATCCTTACTGGAAGAGCAGAGCATCTACATCTCCCTTTCCCTGTCCTCCATTCGGGATAGTCTCACGGCTAATGCTCAGCTGCACATGCGTGCATTTGGTTCTTACTTTCTCATTTTTCCCTCCCACATCTACAGGTTCCCTGCATGTTCTGTTCCCCTTCCTAAAACAGAGGGGTCGTAGCATTTCCCCTTCCTGTTCTTCATCCTAATCAGGCAACTCTCCATCTCTGTCCCACTCCACGAGGATCAGTCTCCTCCCGTCTCCCTCACCGCCAGCTCCCCGCATCCTCCTCCCCTGTCCGGAGCATCTCTCTGACTCCCCAGGAGCACTTTCCTGTCCTCACCCCCACTAACAATTCCGCCCACACAAGCTGCAACCTTTGAAATCAATCAAGGCCCCTTGTTCTCCTGCAGGTTGAGAACTTCTGATGCCTGCATGGGAATGAAGAGTGAGGGGAAAGGGAAGGAGAGGCTGCAGGGAGCTTCCTTCCTGAGCTCCCCACAGCCTTTGAGCATCCCTTGCCAGCTGTTCTGGAACAGCAGCGCTGCTTTGACAAAACACCAAACAGCAAAACTGCACAAGAGAAGGTACCTTGGCAGGTTGTGCCAGCCCTCTCTTCCCTCGCACTTCCCGAGTCAGACGCACTGCGTTTGAGGGATCAGTCGCCTGCCCAGTGTTCTGGAGATCCACAGATGCTCCCGAGGCCACCAACACACTCTCAGCCACAAGGCATTCAGGCGTTTTGTTTCAATGCATTTCAGCTGGCACTAAATCCCCCTGCAAGCAGTGCTCCTGCATCTCTGATGGATGCGGGCCAAACTGTCAAATGCACTTTGGCATTTGGAGTATGTGAGGCAGCCCCTGTGAGGAATGGTAGGAACAGGCCTTAGAAGAAGGAATTTGAGAAGGTCATCTCTTTTTTTCAATTCTATAACCTGTCCCCCATTCCCTAGCCTACTTTACATCTCATGTAACTAGGGCAACTCCTTATAAGAAGAAATTCAGGACAGAAAATCCAAACCAACGCTTCGAAGAGACACCCAAACTCTGTAGGTTTATTATGAGGCAAAAATGACCTCAAAAACCTGGACTAAACAAATGCCTGAAGTGAAAAAGATGGAATAAATTAAAGGGTATAATTATGGCCAGGAAAAGAGGGAAGGAGGTCGCTCAATAGGATGAAAGATGGATTTGAGAAATAAGAAATGAAAGGAGGTGTCAGCTTGAATCAGCGAGGCTGAAAACTGCCGCTGATTTTGACATACTGAGACTTTCCGATTGCAAACCCTTTCTCTAATAAGCTGCAAATTCACCTCTACGCTTTTACTTTGATCTTAATGCAAATGTTTTATAATGGACAGATTTAATGATGTTCAGGTGCTTATTGGTTCTATCAGACTTGATACTGGAATCAATCTCCCCCTTTCGAAAGCTTGGGTTAATGGCAAAGTTTATTAAACCGCATGCAGTCATTCAGAAAAGATCAATAGAGACATGATTACAGAGCAACCAGAGGATTAAACATGAGATTTATCACAAAATTAAACTGAATTAAATGTTCTCTGATAGCACTTGAAATGCTGTCGATACTCTTAACTGATAATCTATGCTTTCTGTGTTTACTTAACAGGCAGCAGGGATGTCTGACTCAAGAAAATGACTATAATGTAAAAACATAAGCTGCAAAGATTTGCTGAGAGCATTAAACCTCACCTAGAAAACCATTATATTTTCCTGTTAGAAGAGTAAAAGCATTTTGCTTTTTTGCCCATTTCCTATTTAAGGTTGAGGATGATACAGTCCTCGCACATACCACACTTCTGCAACCTCCTCCTCAGGACTATTATAGGATGCATAAGACTCTAAAAGATACTACACAGCGTTTCAACAAAATATTTTATGGTTTCCTGCCATGGCAGTCTTTGCATTTCAGAATATTTTTTTTCTCCTTTCTTGCATTCGTGATGATGGTACTAAACCTCATTCCACATCCTGAGACGTTTGCCAGCCTTCCCACTTCTCTTTTTCCCTCCAGCTTAGCCCAGCTACCTCCCCATGTTCATACCCTCAGACCTCTCCTTAATTAGGCTGGCACAGCACCGTGCAAACTTCGCTAATGCTCCCTTCCAAAACAATTCAGTTCCAAGCATGAAAAAACAGAAGCAGCAGCAACACAGTACCACTGGCCTAATAAATAGAAAAGGAAGCCCAGAGAAAAAAATGCAGACCAATTTTACAGAGAGAAACAGAATCTAAATTCAGGCACTATTCTTCTGGGACGAGATCCATCCCTGCAACAGAGCTGGGATTTCCCAAACCCTGCTGCGTCCTGAGATCTGTTATCAGAATCACACACAGAGATTATTCCCATCTGCACTACAATAATGTGGTTGGCCTGGTTCTGAGGACCAAAACCTCAACTCACAGTAGAGAAAGGGGAGGGAGGGAAGGAAGGAGTGTGAGCTCATGAGTACACAAAAGACCAGATGCAAAGTAATAACCAATCACAACTTCAACTTTGATAAATTTTGAACATCATCATGTTTCTGTGATGGTCACATTCCGAAATGGTCACAACATACAAACTCAGCTGAAGGCTCCTTCAAGAATTAATGTCTGTGTTCAAAAAAAGCAAGCAGGCTGAGGGATGTCAGCTTCCAGGATGCTTTTTTCCATCTTATTTTTCAGGGAAAGGCTGTATTCTGTCATCTGCTCCACCAAAAGCTTAATAAACCTTGATAAAACAGCTCAAAGGGAACGTGGCCATCCAACAGCAAATAAACCACCCAAAACAAAAAAACCCAAAAAAACCCCTCATAGACTATCATGAATTGAATTTTTACTGACTTAAGAGGGGCTTAGCTGCTTTCAAAACAGGCTCAGATATCCCTAGTGTACTTTGCAAAATTCAATCCAGTAATCCAATCCCAGATGCATTACGTGAAATCTTATTTCTCCAAGCTCTAGAAAAGAACAACCAAAAGGAAGTCTTTAGGAACACTAATTTGCCAATAAATACTGACTGAGCCAATTTTGCTTTTGCTGCTGGGGTGGGGGGGTGGCGAATAATAGGGAAAGGAAAAAAAGGAGGGAAAAAACCCTACAGCCCCTCATTAAAACTTCACATCTGGATAGAAAAGATACCATGGAACACATACCCTGAAATTAGCCCAGCATGTGCTGCCCCAACAAACAAATCCTCAGAAACTAGATTAGAGTCATTCCCAATAGGTTTCCACTGCAGAAATTACTACCAGTTCTGTCCAGAAAAGGAAAAATCTCCGTAATATCTAATAAATGGACCAATACAGCTAAATGAATAGCAGGGCATGTTCTAGCAGCAGCCAATGAAGCTACAGTCAATACACACAGTGGTTGTTAAATTTTACATCAATACCATCACACAATTAAGTCACTGAACGCCTGAGCAGAGTAGTAAAGCACTCGGTGTTATGCGAGCTCTGAGACTGTGCTTGAGAGCAAGGGAAGCAAAGATCCACCACGGTGCTTCAGTGTTAGGAGAAAGTCCGTGTTTATCGCTTTCGCTATATGCTTTATGGGATGCTCTGCCGAGGACACAGATGGCATTAGTAATACACGAGTGCTGACAATCACTCGGCTCCACAACTCAGATACTAACCCAAAATGGCAGCTGTTTTGTCAGGAGAGCAAGGACCAGGTTAGCAGCTGCACGTGACATTAAACATCCAGCTCTGACAACATCCTTCTGTCTTGACACTCTCCTGCAGCAATTTATCTCCATTTGAGCAGGCTGCCGGCCTGGCTGCAGAGCCACGAGCCGGGCAGCCCAGTGGCAGGGGAGGCACAGCGCCCTTAAAAATACAGATTTCTGACTTCTTGATGCTTACATACAGAAAAAGGGAAGCAAAGCCCACATGAATGCAGTCTCATAGCTCATCTACTACCTAAATGGTAGGCTGAAGCCAAGCAGGTAACAAGCAGAGAGCATGTCAATGTGATGTACCAGGTAGTTGTTTCCCTGCGACTGCTTTTCTCTCAGAAACAAAGGCCATTACTACAGTTCTTGCTTACATGAGCAAGCGTGACGTTGGTGCTGATGCTGAAGCGTGTCACTGAACATGAGGCAGCTCATGCCCTCGAGATGGGCTGAAGCGATCCGTGTTTCTGCCCCGGGTAGAAGCAACCTGCTACTGACAGCGCTAAACTGCAGCCCGGCACGGTGCATGAAAGCAAGTCAGCGTCAACAGGAGGCTCATCCCCACCAGACATGCTCCTCCTGTCCTGTCCCATAGTTAAGAGACTCCAACTTGCTTTTTTCCCCACCTGCTCCAGTCATCAGGCACAGAGATCCAGGCAACAAGCAAATGACAACTTGGGACATAGAGCTGGAGGGGTTTCTGTGGCACCAAAAAAAAAAAAAAAGTCACTTCCCTCAAAAAGCTGTTGCTGTGGGCTCTGTGTTTTATTAATTTAATGGTCAGGATAACAAATTTGTCAGTAATGACAAAGAAATTCCCTAGAAACTGGAGTGCTCAAGTGTCACTGAAACTACATCTATTTAGCAAATAGATGAATGCCTTTCACTGAAGACTGTCGTGTGATTAAGCATCTGTCACTGTCTCGCATAACGGCTGCTCCCGCTTCAGCAGCGCAGGTAGCTTTCATGGTGCTTTTTTACACGGATGAGAAGATGATCTTGATGTGAAAGGAGATCAACAACTGAAAACTCAATTAATGAACTGACACACAAGCAGTGGGTCATTCCTAAAAGTCTTCTGCTGTTGACTTGTCTAAGCTTAGATGAATCTGACTGAAAAACCTAAGTTCTACAAACAAAACCAATTTGCTTTCTGACTTACTGAAGTTTGTGTTGAATAGACTCATACCTTCATGTGGGCTTTTTCTAGAGGGATTTTTCTTTGATTTGTTGAGAATGTCTAAGTTTTCACAAGGATCGAGATGCTGAATCTATGGTTAGTAGCTTGATGTCGTAAAAATTTGGGGTGATAAGCCAGTCAACTGTTCTGTTTCTGTTACTTTTAGCCTTCTAACTGAGCAGAGCTTTTCACATGTGTACCCTGCTCAGCAGTCACTGAAACCGGAGGAAGCTTTCCGGGGAATTTCTGTGGACTCTGCTTCCTAATGCACACTCCAAGAGGTTAAGAACAGAGAATACACCGGTTAGTACACAACTCTCTGCTCTCCTATTTTCACAGCTAAAAAGTCATGGCAATTCCCAGTGAAAATGTGGCTGAATGACAGAGATAAGAGCTCTGGTTATCCTAGGGTAGCAAATATTGAAGATAGAACTTGGTCCATTGTTGCGGGGGGATGACAGGATCGGGGGACACCACAAAAGATCTTTCAAAACAAGAACTTGAAACAAGAAGGAATCAGTAGAAGACTCTGCTTGTACAGAATACAGCTGCATCTCAAACAAATGGTTTGAAAGCCTTTTCCCACAGTGCAAGATAAAGAGAGGGAACAGTCAGTGGGACAGACATTCAACCTGGAGACACACAAATGCCATTATTCTAATTTACACCAGCTGAGAATCCGCTCTAATTGAAGGAAATATTTCTGCACAGAAGAAAATGAAGCACGAGATCCTCAACCAAAGGCCAGGCAAGTGTCAACAGAGTATTAGCTGCTGAGGTTAAGAATTACAGGGACTACTAAATATCAGGTGGCAGGGCACAAATGGATCACCTAAGGGACAACAAGCAATAACTTCTCCTAACTAAATGATTGCAATAAGTCCATACACTGCTTACAGCTTATTAGGAAAAGCTTAGAGCTGTATGAGGCAAGACTATCAGAAATTCTTCCACTGTGGATGTTTAGACCAGTATGTTCGACAGCCTGGTCTACCAAAAAAAACGTGATAAAATCAGGAAGTTTCCAAGCACGGGAGAGTAGTGGTGGAGGAAGACATAGGGGAGGGGAGGCCATTCCCAGTGCATTCCCAGCTGAGCACAAGCACACACAGTACCATTTGGGAGGCAACTTTATGTGCTCTTAGTAGTAGATTAATGAATGTAATTACCTAACAATGTGGCTGTGAATGCCACAGAACTGTAATTTATAGCATGCTGTAAAGTTCTAATGTGTTTTTATGTCCATAAGCTGCTTAACTATAATCTAATGCATTTGTACACGAACACCCTCCTAAGTGGTTCTCAGCTAAACAGCAAGCACGAGTTCCCCTTGCCCATATTCTTCTGCTTTATGTCTTGATAAACCAACCTTTCATGTTGGGCATCTGAGGAGAAGCAGCTGCTAATGATATGAATAATTTTTAGTCCAGTGGCAAGAACATCTTTCCTTACTTGGTGAAATAAGCTCCTGCCTAGCCAAAGCTACAGAATGGAAATAGATAGATAGATAGATAGATCGATCACACCTAACAACCAAACAAAACCAAAAAACAACCAAAAAAACCAACAACAAAAAATGCCACCCACCCACTCCCCCCCAAAAAATCCCAAAAGAGCAGAAACAGAGCAGTGTATATGTCCCTAATGAACGAAGGGATGAAAACCAGATCCTTGGCCAGGCAGAAGGCCAGGACTCACCCCTTCTTCTTGCTCCTACATCTTGGGCTCTCAGGCCCCTTCCGTCCCTCAGCCAAGGTGAGTATGTGCCGTGTATCCAGCCAAGGTGAGTACGTGCCATGTATCTCCTCCACAGCCAGGCCACCAAGTGATAGTATAACTAATCTACAGCATCATGGTATTTCCAGAGAGTATTCACAGTGAACACAGTGAACAGTTTCACATTTTTGTGAAACAAAACACTGCACATTCTTCCAGTTTTCAGCTGCTACGCTCTTCTGTTTGCTACTGGCAAGATGCTACGGTCACTTGATACCTTCTCTGTTAGAGAGATGTGGTCAGGACTCCTGAAGTACATGCTTATTGTTGCCACTAACTCATTTAGGCAAACCATTTAACTTCTTTATGCCCTTGCTTAACCATCTGTAAAATGGGACTAATAATAAACCTCAGAGGGATTTAGTAAGGCTTAATTAAATGGTTTGTAAAGTGCTTTGAGATCCTCAGGAGAAATGTGCTGTGCAAGTGCAAATTATTATTGTTACAGCGCTTTCTACTTCCAACACGGTTAAATATTAATGATCCAGTCCTCCTAATGCCCATAGATACAACTTTCCAGAATAGTAATTTTCTCAGCTAAAAAGGCACAGGAACTAGTGGCAGGACATCTCAATTTTTTTCTTTCTTGCTCATTCATAAGTAGTCTGAAACAGTAGATAAGAGTACATATTTTAGTATGTATTAAACTAAGGATGTGGAATCTCAAATGCATGTGTTCTACATGCAGTCAGTTCAGAACCAAAACATAACGCCAATTACTATCACCAAATCACACAACGTTCATATTACACAGTACCAGAAACCCATTCAGGAGAAGTCAGTATCATAGCTAATATATAATAAATGTTTTTCCTAGTTAAAAATGTACCACTTTGCAGAGATCATGGCATGAATGGTGTGATTAACATTCAAGTAAAAGCTTTATCTCGTCAGAAGAAAACATGAACGTCCTGTTAGTAAGACTGCTGTGGCTTTGGGGGGGGGGGCGGGGGGGGGCTGCAGGAAGCACATCTTTGATTTTAAATAAGATACATCTATTGTAATCCAGCAACAAAGATCTGTAAATTGCCTGCAGGTAAAAAACAAAAGAGGTAAAATTCCTCCTTTTGTCAGCCTCTTCCAGGCCAACCTAAAAAGAAGAAAAATGAAAAAACTGGACTTACAACTTCTAGTCACAGGAGTTGAATGAATATGACCTAGTTTGCATTCAATAATAATACGTAGTATACAGCTAAGATATGAAAACTATTGACAATTAAGTGCAAACATGTTTTTCCTATCCTTATGCACTAGAAAGTGAGCCTATCTAAAGAAAAACTGATTAAAAAGCACTGTAATACTTAAGATATTACAAGTCTCAAACATGATTTAAAAAAAAAAAAAAGCCAAAGAAAAAAAAACCCAACACAAACAAAACATGGAAAAAACATCATCATCCCCCAATGAAAAATCCCCTCTGCACTGAAGCACAAGATAGCAGAGCAGTAAGAATAGCCCCAGTAGAAATGCAGCAAACAGAAACGCATGAGGCCTGCAAGCTCAGAATTATGAAGTCTTTATTGCATCTGACGCATGTTCATCTACTCCATGCAACAGAAGACACACCTAAGACATAGAAAGCTTTAATAATAACGATGCGGGGACCCCCCATTTTATAGACCTTGATTCACTTCATGAACTGAGGTGGATGCTCATGTCCTGCTTCTTCTGTAGTCACTAGAGAGACAGGACCAGTTCTAGAGAGACCTTTCTAGGTGCAGGAGCTGGCCGAGGCTGTGAAGGTGTACACCTCCTCCCTGTCAGTCACTGAAAGAACCTACATTGGCCAGGCTTCCAAAACTTCGGCGCCTTGCTTTGGTAGGATATGAATCATAAAGCCCTCTACCTAAGGGTCTCAAGCTGGTTTCCAGTAAATTAATTCTCATACAGCCTGTGGAGCTGGCAACAGCTATCCCTTCAGCTCTGGGCTGAACACAGTACGTAAATAAAGTACCTTTCCCGGGTCCCCTGTAAAGGCAGGGAGGGCACCAGGACTGAAACCCTGCAAACTGTTCTCCTTCCTCCTGGCTTCTTCCTGGAGCAAAAAAACACTCTCACTTGCTTTGGTTTTCTATACCTCACTCATCCAAACCGGCTACTACCTATTTGTGCAGCAATACTGTGCATGGTTCAGCCTGTCTGTCGGGAATTTCGACTTCATATATGCAGAAATCCATTGTTCAGAGCCTAAATATCCTTCAACAGAGCACTGGTTAACCATCAACACTTACACAATACCAAAGTTCCAGCAAGACATCCCTGAGGAACTATTTTCCCAGCTTCATACAATCAGTCTCAAGGTGACCTGCGTAAATCTTTGATGTTTTCAAGCCCAGCCAGAAGAGCTGTTACAGAGCGTGAGATCCATTAGATGTCCACTGGCTCTAAAACAGACTGGTGGAGCCAGTACTGAACGAGAACCTGCCCTCATGGACAACCCTTTAAAATACCAGTCTGAAAACACAAAACAGGAAACCCCCACACCCACTGATCACCAGGGTACCGTTACTTCTGAACAAATAAAAAAGAACTGGGTATTACTACAGGGTGACAGGAGTTGCTATCACAAAGGAACGATGCTTCTCAAGACCTGAAGTCAGGGGAAAGTCCCTCGCTGTTTATGGACTTGCTCACCTAGAGGCCATTTCACACAGACAATCCTGTACACAACAGATCAGAAAAAGACGACTTGTGACAATTTTGTGTTAGCAATCATTTTAAACCCATCAACTTCAACATAAGAATTGTTATGTATTTCAATATTTAATTTTTTTAGCCTTCTAGTGTTCTTAACTTAGGCAGACATTTTATTGGCGTGGTTGACCTTTTTATGACAACTGAAACTTGGCTTCATTTTTTCAGTGGAATTTCTGCACCTGAAAAGCTAATTAGTGCTTGTGCCCACACTAGGAATGCAGGTGCCGAACTACAGACAAGAGCTATGCACACATAGATTGTCTAGGTGGAAAGATTAATATCTTTTTGAGAACTTCTATATGCTGTATCTCTGTCACTAATAAAATAAATAGCTAAGATCCTAATCTTTTCCTACTACTCCACAATTAAAACCTGCATCTGCAACTGAACATCACTGTCACTGAATCTACATTTTTTCCTAAACAAGGATTAAAGAATAACTTTACTTCGTAGACTGACTGCCAGTTACTACATTAATATACTCTATCTTTCCTTACTCTGCTTTAAAGTGTAAAGGAGAGAGAAGTGCTCTGGCAGCCTTGAGCTCCATCCCATTTGCCTTTACCAGCTGATTATTTTCAGAATAGAAATGTTGGCCTCAGTCGGTCCCTGTGAACAGCCTGACTGCACGTAATGATGATATACCTGTGTGCCTGTACCGGGCCACCTGTTCGCAGCCTCCTAGGAAGCTTTACAGATAGATAAAAAGCTTCCAATATTTTCTCCACATAAACTGCAAGCCATCCATCAAGTTGTTTACATCACACTGAGATATATGCACCTTTATCATTAGAAAAGCTGTCTACAGAAATGGGATGAACACACAGACATCATAAATCTCTCCTTTTAAAGAGGCTTCCTAGATTGCATTGTTTTTGTTAACAGGAAACCCACCCACCAGCATCCCAAGAGCAGCCATTAAGGGACACGGTGCAACAGGAGAAGGGCAGAAAAGCTGAAGGTTTTTAAAACGCAACCAAAATGCTCAACAGAGGATGTGATAAGGTCTGCAGTGGTGGTATTTTTCTTGGCTGAAAAGTTGTCATTCCACAAGCACTCTTGAGGCCAGGTAGCTTCTGCCAAGATTTTGAACTGCACACAAACCTCCCTGCTTGGCCCTTAATTTTTTTCTATGAACGCAGCCAGAGCATTACAATCTCACAGCATTTAACATTCTTCTGCTGTTTGAGTAAACACAGGATGTCGATGTCCTGGTTTTGGCTGGGATGGAGTTAATTTTCCTCTGGTAGCTGGTGCAGTGCTGCGTTTTGGATCTGGTGGAGAACAATGCTGACAGAACACTGATGGGTTTGGTTGTCTCTGGGTCATGTTTCTGTGGAGTCCAGGACTTCTTAGTTTCTCAGGTCCTGCCAGTGAGATGGCTGGAGGGACACGGGGAATTGGGAGGGGACACGGCCAGGACAGCTGACATGAACTAGCCAAAGGGCTACCCCATGCCACATGATGTCATGCTGAGCATATAAAGCTGGGGGAAGCAGGAGGAAGGAGGGGGATGTTGGGCGCGATGGCATTTCTCTTCCCAAGTCACCGTTGCAGGTGATGGAGCCCTGCTCTCCTGGAGATGGCTGCGCACCTGCCTGCCCATGGGACGTGGTGAATGAATTCCATGGTTTGCTTTGCTTGCGTGTGTGGCTTTTGCTTTACCTATTAAACAGTCTTTATCTCAACCCACGTCTTCTCTCACTTTTACTCTTGCAATCCTCTCCCCCATCCCACTGTGGGGAGGATGAGTGAGCGGCTCTGTGGGGCTTAGTCACCAGCCAGGGTTAAACCACGACAGTCAAACATGAAGATGTACTTAGCTTCTGAAGGGAAGTATCATGCAGAATACCCGAGCAGCACTTGTCCTCACCCACCAGGGACTTCACACATTCAGCAAACGACAGCCACCTTGTCACCACCGACGCTACCATAGAGATACCCGCCTGCCCTTTCAGCACAGAACACCACACACTACTGAGACCAAGTCTCGAAATCCATCCACGGAGAGGGGAAAATATACATCTCTAATAAGGAAGAATGAATTACCACAGTGCCCACACCATAGCAATACCTCTTTTAAACCATAAAGCTAGCTGCAGTAGACAATGTGCCATGGTTACAACTGGTTATCCTTTTGAGTTAGAGACTAATGGCTGCATTGATTCGGCAGGTCTTCATTGATAAGCATCCCCTAAAGAAATGAAGTAGGAAGTACCGAGAGGGACCTGGGAGAAGATAACAGCAGTGCCTCAAAAAGCCGTCCAAAAAGGAGGGGGCTGGTGTGGGGGGAGTGAAAGAAAGCTCGTGTCTGCATCAAGTCTGTATTGATACCCCAAACCCAAAAAGAATCTACACTGTGACCATGCTCAAGGTGGGGAAAAAAAAGAGAAGTCTCACCGCAGCGAGCTAGGGGACTTAGACAAGGATCCAAAATGGACCTACTGTGTATTTGCTTTGAAACCTCCTTTCCTGTTTATCTGCTAAAATAAATAAGGAAAACCAGAATTTACCATTGTAAACTTCTTTCTTTTTCTTGAGACATAAATTCTCTCACAGGCTAATAATTTGTTTAATCACAGTATTTAGACAAAATAAACCACTTGAGAAAAATAGGACATGCAAAAATAACAGATTTTTAAATAAAGTCTGGACCTTAACATGAGCTACAGAGAGAATGAAACAAAACCAGATTAGGGTAGCAGCAGAATTCCTTACTGTAGAGTCATGTGAAATTACAAAGACAACCAGAACACAAGCTGCTATCTCCCTATGGCGTCCCTTTGCTGCGACCCATCCCAAGCTGTGGTGGTGGGAGCTGGAATTAGTCCCCTTTTCACACCCTGGATTCTGTAACAAACAGCTGCAGATCCCAAACCTCACACTCCACCACAGCCAGACTGAGTTGGTTTTGCCACCAGATAGGAATAGGTGCATTTACTGGTTTTAAAAGTCTGAAATACAATAAATGCCTGTTCAGCTCACTAAAAAAAAACCCCACAAGTTCACTTACTTTTTTTTTTCTTTGTTAAATGCACTACATATAAAACTCCTACTGAAATAGTAAACCCATGCTGTAATGTTTTTAGTCATGACAAGCTGAAGAGACAAGAAAAATAAGGATAACTATTATGAGACCCACTGATAGGAGAGAGAAGCTTCTAGGCACATACACCCTCTGCGAGGCTTGGGTGGCTGAAAGCTGGCCTGGTTTTCCCACATGCCACATAACCACAACTAAGGATCAGTAAAACCTGGTGGGAAGAGGCCCCTGAATCCTGGAAGAACAAAGACAGACATTACCCCTCCACTTCCATTTTCTTTTCTCGTCAAAAGCAAGCTGTCTCCTGAGTAGGGGAAAGAATAAATCTCCCTAGTACATAACACTAACATTCAAAGCATCTTTGGTACTTCCCCAGCTCTTTTACTGGAGCACTGATAAGCTGAATGATAAAGACCAAACAACACAAATGTCACTGAAAGGCAGCTCAATGAAGAGGATAAGGCTTTATGTAGTAAATGTGTTTCCTTTTCTTCTCTTTATCAGGTGCTCTATTCGGTGGTTGTGGTTTGTTCCTGTATGCCTCTGTATGTGTGCCACACATAACACAGGACATGGAGAAAAAAGTAACAATTTCTATCAGTGAAAAATTAGGAGATCACTGATCGCCACTCTACAGACTACATGGAAACCAGCTGGAAGAGCCACTGAAGGAATGGATGTTCCAGCTTTGGAGAAACAAGTTTTAATCAGATGGAACAAAGTACTCACCGCTGATAACCGCATCTGTAGAAATACAAGCCCAAACTTTGTTTTGCATTTGCAGGAAAATATGAAAAATTCAGTTTCACTCCACACCGTCCAGGCCAGTTTATCAAACTCTGATAACAGCCACGTTTTTTTATAAAGTCCCTATGTTTAACAGCTCTGTGCTGTCATCTGAAGTTATAAATTGCCTCTCTTTAATCTACAGTGCTATGATATTTTTGTGGCATTGACATTTTCCTTTCAAGCATATCAGTTATTCCTTCATTTCAAATGACAGTTGCTCATTTTATCTGCCCTTTGAGTGTTTAAAAAGATTCAAACTGAATTTAAAAAAAAACCAAAAACAAAACAACAAACACACAAAACCAAACAACACATTAAGAAAACAACCCACAGTCTTTCTGGATTTATGGGTTTTTCTGATGTGTTTTCCAAGCTGTAACCAATCAGATAAGTTCCTCAGTTCCCTCCAGTGAGAGATTATTGAGTTTTTATTTATGTTTCCCCTTGTTCAGCCTCCCAAGCACCAATACACTTGTACCAATGTCTCAGCTTCAACTCCCATTAAGGAAAGAAAAAGACTGCGAATGCGATCAGCCTTGGGGATTTTCCAGGATGAGAGCGCTTCTAAGCCTTCTACTCCACTCTGAAAACATTTGGTCTTATTTTGCAGGCACAGTGCTCTCCTCCCAGCTCTGATCCCCAATAAGAACATGCTAAGATTTTCCCTACCTGAAGGGCACATTCCATCAATATAAAGTCTGATTAATTCAACTGGTAATGCCGATTTATCTTCCGGGGTTTTATGCCTGGTACAAGTTAGATCACTTATGGCTGAGTTGGGATTCTTCCCCACGTGGGACAAGGAAAACAGGCAGAGTAGAATGTAGGGAGCAGAACTTGTCTTGAGTTGGAAACTATTAGCTTTCCCTGCACTGAAGAAACAGAAAATGCCTACATACTGTAACTTCTTGGAATTAGAGGTCATCACACATTTCACTGCTCTGTACTCCAGGTGGAAAACACATGAATCCATGTCTAGATATAGACCATGCCCTACGAAAGCAAGACGCCCACCATATGCACACATCAACAGTAAAACCTGTGTGTTTGCCTTATCACTTACTCTGTGCTGCCACAAAAACCTGTGCGACTCCAGATCCTTGGAGTCGAGACCAGATTATTACCAACAGCTTGCTTTCACCCTGGTCAGGCCTATTCTCTTCCTGCCCCCTCTAGTCTTTCATATTCCTTATCAAGTTGTGTTCTATGTATGGTAATGTTATGTGACACTCAGCAGTATCACTGAGGTCAGCTCATCACTGACAGGTTCCCGAAAGAAAATAAAGATGCAATTTTACCAGTTTTTTACCTGTCACCTGTGTAGCTATATAAAGAACGGGATAATTACTGCAGAGCTTCATCCTTGGAATTCATCATTACAAAGCAAAAAAGACTCCTTACGCAGCTGCTTCCTGTTGCAACCTGAAACCCACTAAGCCAAATACAACATTTTCAGGAACCTAACACCTGCTAAATTCATTCCAGACACCTTACAAGATACACAGAAAACATCCCCTGATGCTAACAGCCGCTGCTATGACAAGCCACTTGACTTCTCTAAATTCAGAATGCTTCTAAGTGGCTATTAACATCTGTGAATAACAAAGATTACAAAGATATTATACCGTCAGCAAAAAATCCATCTCCTACCCCATATATGGGATTGCACTATACATTTCAAAGAATTAGTTTACCACACAGGACGGTAAATCAACTATAAACAAAGTTGTTTATATAACCCAGGTGGACCGAGAGGAGAGCCCTCAGCTCCAAATCTTTCAATCATAGGCAGGCGAGATCAAAGCAAGGCTCTCCGTGGCCTATGGGCAGATAGAAGAAACATGCTGTGCTCTATCCTTGCTCTTACACAAACTGCATATTTATAGTAAATAAATAAATAAGTTCAACACACAAAGAATCCCCTTTGATTTTTGCACACCTCCTGAATTCAGTCACCCTAGCTGATGGCCACAGCAGCTGCCCGCTCAGGCTGGTTCTCTCTGCACAGTTTGAGAACTGGCTGGATCGTTCATCATTTCAGCCCTTGGCCCAGAAAGCTGTACACACACAGGGGACGGAACGACGGAACAACGACCATCCAGCGCAATTTTACATTGTCATTGCTTCTATCTCTGGTATTCATTTTTGTTCTACAGAGACATTAAGACAATCTTGTTCCAAAGCAGAACTATGTGTCTAAGACCAGGGCAGAGGAAAAAAATCAAACCCGTTCCTCTTAACACTGAAGATCTCCGTACATAGTAATAACTAATGGCAATGCCTGATTGTCTTCAAGTTAGATTCTAGCTCAATCGTCATCACGTTGGGATAGTTTAACTCTGGCTTGCAGTCTTGGATCATCCAGAAAAAGAAGGGAGTAAGCAAACCATTATTACAGAAGCCATGCAAAACATCCCAGAGTTGTTCAGTTACATGAGAATCACCTTTACTTGAAAATCCAAGACTACAAGTCCCAATTAATAGAACCAACTACCTTGGATGAATGAGCTAGAATCTACCTGAAACTCATTCACATATTGCTGGTAGTTATTATTATGTAGGCAGAGCTGGTATGTACATAGTTAGTGTTTACGAGTGCCACTGAGTAGAGAGACACCATAAAGAAGAGAGAAGGGAATGACTGGATGTACACATACCTGAGCTTCGTTTGTATTCAGCCCTATCAGCTCTCTGCGCACAACAGAGGGAAGTTAGTTTTTAGGAGCAATATGGATGATGAAAGGTGTCTGGTTGGTCTCTAGTGGCTCCAAGGGCCCAGAAATTCAAAGGTGTGAACACGACCTTGTCATCAACAGCTATTAAGCAGACAAATGTGGCTAAAGGTTTACCATAACACAGACACTAGCCTACACAGTCCCCTGGCAACAGCAGCCGAACTCTTTTTAAATAACCTTTTGTTAAGGATTTAGGAAAACCCGTTAGTACATTACATTTTGCAATGCTTTAAGGCTTTTGTCTCAAGTGACACCTCTTGCCTTTCCCTTTAGTTGTGAATAGGCTTTACAAGGAAGCACAACTGCACCAAAATGTGACAGTAAATTTTTAGGGGACACAGGTAGAAGTCACGTGAGACTGGCTGGAACTGCTGCACTCACACTACTTGCTCCAGTCTGAACCTACGCTGTTAAAGACAAGACAAGACAAGATCAAAACGTGATCTAAGGCTAAAAAAAGAAAGCAAAGAGGGAAAATGTGGCTTCTGCTCTTATGCTACCACTGGCTGACAACCATGCTACCACAGAGCACATGCCCTAACCAGCCGCACGCAGACCCTGGGGCACAGGGCACATGCCCTACCTGCATCGGGCTGGTTAAAGCACCGATTAAAACACCAACTGCTTCTCCGGTTACAGGCTCACAGTGCCACTGCAGGAGCCAGAAGCCAGACTCTCGTTAAACAGAAAGCAAAAAGAAGCAGCAAAGTTAGGAAGAGAAATGTAAAACAGCACCGGAGACAGACAGTAAGCAGAGACCCAGCCTCACCCTGCAGGTGCTGCATGCGTGGGCTTCCACCTCTTCAGCCAGCATCTTCAAGATCTGCTTCAGGACCAAGACAACAGTGACAGGCTATCCTAGGAAATCCTGAGGATGGCTGCTCCGCAGAAAATCTCTCATTTACTCTTTCTCAATATTTTTTTCTTAACCCTCTCAATGGTCTTTAATGACCTCAAAATGGGATGACAGGCAAAACAATCTTATTCGTCCTGCCCGTGAATTATGTCCATTTTCCAGTATATCACTGGCTGTCCATTTTCTAACCTCTCTCTTTATTGAGACAAAAGTGGTACCACAATTGCTGGAGTGTATCAGTAGACTTTAATATGAAATCAGTCTAGCTTTCCTTCCGTAATCCCCATGCAGCAGTTTGAACCAGACCCCTGTTAGCTGGGACAAGTCAGCATACAGGCTTCTGTTCAGCAATGGTCAGAAGGCAATCTAGTATTAGCAACTGAAACAATTTTCATGTCAGTTCAAAAGAAAGCTTAATCCTGGTATAGTTCTCTGCTTTCCTTCATTCCTCAACACAACATACTGATTTGGTAACGCACATGAACTCAGTGCATATCTGTTACAAAGCAGATGAAGTGCACAGTCCCTCTCCCTTCTGCTTCCATGCAGAAAATTAAAGATTGAGGGTTTCACAGTCTATACTAAAATCACTGACTTAGATGATGAGTGAAACACTTCTTTTAGAGGATTAACATGGAATAGATGGCAAAGGAATGCAATTACATTTTGGGTTCAATGACATTAAGCATGAAGAGTATCCTTAGTTTAGGGAACCCAGCAGTATCAAAACTCAGCTGATGATAAAGATGATTAAGGGGGGGAAAAAAAAGTTAACATGAAATGACTTTTCCCAGAAATACGCAGCTCCATAGAGAGGACTAAAAGCTGCTGTGATCACCTCAGGAGGCAGCAATGAATGCCATCTCAATCCAGAAGTGCTGGTACAGGCACTTGGAGCAAGATGGCAAGGCTCGGTGGGTTCCTTGAACCAGAAAGCACAGTGGGATATAAGGGGGTTTCAGTCGTGAACTCAGGGAAGAGTTGCAAAACCAAAGAAAACAAGCACGAGCCAGGCATCAAGTCTGAACATTAGAGTCCTCTGAGGGAATAGGGAAAGTAAAAGCAAGGACAGCTAACAGATTCACAGGGAATGGAAGGCCAGCAGGAAACAGTTACTGGAGAAACAAAACCTATGAAGAAAAACATCTGATGGACAGAGAGGAAGTTTAAGTCACCTCAAGAGGCTGAAAATGGCCAGAAGAGGTGAAAGAGGGGGACTGCAAAGCTCTAGGAAGCTTTAAGCATTAGGGCTGCCATAAAAGAGCTTTAGGAGAAGCCTTAAACACCCTAGAGCAAATAGCCAGACCAGCCTAGAGTAGCCCTGGGGCAGCACAGGGTCTGGGGAGCCAGGGAGATACAAAAGAGCCTGTGGAAGGAAGATAGTGAGGAGGAAAGGAACAGGGAAACAACACAAATGAATGCAGAGGCAGAACTGATTGACATGCAAGAACTGAACTAGAAATGGTGGCCCTTGGGAACAAAGTGCAAATAGCCAAAGGGCATTTGAAAGGCTTGCACGACAGAGAAGGACCAGGAAAGAAGGGATGCTAAGTGGTTTGCAAAAAGCACCAAGCAGAGGGACTGCTGTAGCAGTGATGACAAGAAGTCCATCTTACCCTGTTTTCCCTCCAACAGCAATCACTGCCAGCTGCTTTCCAGAGCAGGAATTAAAGTTCTCTTAAGCAGTTCTGCTAGGTAATCCATAGTAGTTCATGGAAAGAGAAATATCTTATTGACTCTCAGCTGCTGTTCACCTCCAGATACCCACAAACACTGCCGCAAGGAGACGTCTGCAAGTTTTTAATAGTGAGAGCCAATATTCATGGCAACAAATGGGAGCACAGCATCGCTCTGTCAGATTGACAGGTACTGCATCTTCGTGTCTCTGAGCATGGAGTGCAGCCCAGTCATCAGCAGTGGCTCACATTTCCTTTCTCCCCATCGATTTTAAACAAGAAACAAAAAAAAAATTCTAAAAGAGAAAGCTTTGTTTAAAGCTAAGGGTTACCATTTGTAAAGGCACAGTATACTCTTTGCAAACACAAGGCTGACATATGACTCAGATTCAGCTGTGGATTTCTTTCTGACTGAACTCCCCAGCAGAATACACACAAGATAATTGACTGTAAGCAAAGATACTGTAGCACAAAGTACTCATGGGGTTGTCTCCTAACTTGACAAAAATTTAATTCAGTTTCTCTCTATGCTTCACTGGTAACCCGGAAGAGAAAAAACGCCCCCATTTCTCAATGCAAGAATTGTCCCTCTGTTGCGTACTCACACTCCATCTGCCACTATGGGGTCCTGATTCAGCACTGCTGCCTATCGCCACCCTGTCGACATAAATACTAGTGAAAAAACACAGCATTTAAACTACTTTCACAAGCCAGCAGTCAGGCAAAGGCCACAGATTCCTGTAAAAGGTCAAAAAACCAAAATGAGATTTATTAATTAGTTATGTGACTTCTCATTGAGTACAACTGTAGGCTTTAATGGACACTGACATACTAATACTCTAGCAGAGTCATTGAAAAATATTTTTTTAAAAAATCAAGCTTAAGGGGTTAGCCCATCAAACTAGAGGGGTTTCTGCTTCCTTTTGTTCATTCGCAAGGGCAGCCTCAGGAGGGGAAAAGTCAACTGCGTAAGTAAACCAACCAAAAATCTAGCATAAACACCAGCACACAGAAAAAGTTAAGTCTTTTTTGTTAGCACCTGTCTAGAAGAAATACGAGCAGCTACTTGTTACTAGAGAGATTTCACAAATTTCAGTTGGAGGCGAGGTTCCACGCTGATTGCCCGTTCGACAAGCAGGAAGGATGCTCTTCCACTAGCAGCAGCTCACAGCCAGGCAGCGCGGGCGGGTGACTCTCGCACCCCTAAGTGAAAGGAGCAAACACCTTGGAACATTGCTACAAGGTTTTTCATCTTCCTTTGCCCAGAAGTGGGTCATTACTTGCTTTCCTCCTTAGTGAATCCCAAATGGAAGCACACATACTTCTCGATGGAAGCCTTTGCTTTTAGATTTTACCAGCCATGAAACTGCTGTGACTAACACACTCTGTTACTACAGGTTGATGTGTCAGTCCAGTGGAAAAAGATTTGCTTTTCGTAGTGGTACAAAACTTCACCATCCCTTTTGCCACACAGACTTAATAAAAGTGAAAGTACCCCGTTAACACGCTTCCTTCTATGCTTTCAGCCACTCCAAAGGAGAAAAAAAATGGCATTTTTAAGCTCTATCACCTGCCAGTTCTTACTTGGCAAACTATTTGCAGGTATGACAAAATGTATCTATCACTGCCCTACCGTACCATCATGACTGTTCGTAAGAGACTCTTCCTTCTAACCCAATATATCAGAAAGGACCCAGCTTCCAAATTCAGTTTGCTATTCCTCACTGACAGACTTACTAGATTTTCTTTCTTCTCTGCATTTAACTCCATGAAATGTGCAGTACTTTGAAACACCATCACTTTTATTAAATTTTAAGTATATAGCAACTCGAGATGTATAGAAGATAGTTTTAAAGAATCCTTCCAAGACAAAGCACTACATTTTGTTACGCCGTCTGATATCTATCTCAACAATCAAGCATTTAAACCTTTACTATAATTTCAGAAGAGCTACATATAAAACCTTATTTACAGCTGTGTCTTTTCCCCTTTTTTTCTTCCCTCACTGAGTCATCCTGGTCTCTTTAGTCCTTAGAGGGGCTGCGTGTGAAAGACAGCATTGAAAAATATATAATATTTAACACATAAGCCATAAATCTGGCACTCATTCATATCATGATGCCTACCAGTGAAAAAATAAAGGCACTGAAATGAACTTTTCACACAAATCACTGAGTAAGGTATCAGAGAATCACATCATTACATAATGCACATTCAGAAAAGCGAAGGGGCCTCATCAGGAGCAATTACTTCACAATACCACATGTAAACTACTAATAACAGTTCAGGGTTTTTTTTTATTTTTAAGACTTACTAATTTACCATGTACTACAGAGATTGCATTCAGCTTACTGCAACTGGTACATCATTAGAAGCCACATATCCAGCTTGTCAGATTTCAGAGATCACAGACTACTACAACTGATTTAAGTACTGGTGACATATATACACCTGTTGTGACCTTCTGAAGTTTAGATGACCCTGATTTCAACCATCAACAGATAACATCAGCATCAGAAGCACAAACTTGTGCCTCAGAACTCAAAAAACAACTTTTCAGGCAAGGAACTACAACACACCACCTTTCTATTTGGCCAAAATGAAGAGAGATCTCTGGAGATCATTGGCCAAACAATCTGGGAATCGAGTGTTGAGGCTTTACTAAGAACATGATCTGCACTTAGATCTTTCTCCTACAAAATGCTTCACAGAACAATGACACCGAGGAACCCATCCTGCGAGGCTTTGTTCATGCTGTGCTGACTGCGTTTGGAGACACTGCTCTTCATGCACAGTAGTGTAGTGTAAAAGCGGCTGTTGGTTTCAAAGAGGCACCTCCTGTAAATGTCAGTGGTTTTTTAAAGGTTAAGTAAGCATCTTGAAAAAGGCCTCCATGCTCGTGCGCTTCACCTTAGTGCAAGCTGATAAAGGATTATTGGGGGGGGGGGGGGGGGGGGGGGAAAAGCCTGCAAACAGAAAAAAGCTCACAGGTTGATGCTGCACAAGTGAAATTTTCTGTTCCCAACATACAGTAGTAATTACCAATGGCAAATTTACCATTATTAATTTTCAGAGCTAAGTACCAAAGACTGTTTTCTTTTGCCTAACTAATTACCTCATCTACAGCAGAATGTTAATTGATATGCATTATCATTTCTTAAAGCTAGAGAAGCTTCTCTTTGAGTGCCCCTCTGAAACATCTGCCCTTAACAACAGAATTGGTGAAAATTGTGAAGACCCAGTACCCTTGTGAAATCAATCCTGGAAACAAGCCCTGAAACCTTACTGGAGCTCCGTGCTGTACCATAAGCTTCATAATTGATGTTATCTGAAGGAAAACAGGCTGGAAAAGCAAGCACCAAGAAAAAGTCCTGCCCAGGAAAGCCAGGACACCTCTTCTGGGTTCACTGCAGGAACACAAACACCTTCGTGCCTCACAAACAGGACTAGGGATCCAGTATCACACACTGCACCCAGCGTGAGAAAGCTGGCTTCAGAAGGTGGGAGGACACATCTCAACACACAGTCTACCTTCCCACCCACCTCACTATTAAAAGACAATAAAATTAGAAAAAACTAAATGGATGCCAGAGCACTACTGCACTATGAAAATAGGGAGAGGTTTGTTCTCTTCAATGGAGAGAAAAGAAGGACAACAGAGTTAGAGAGTGAAGAGAACTGATACCTTGGTTTCTTTGTATGTTTGAAAAGTAGCAGAAGGGACTGAGAAGTGAGGAGAGAACCAGGGATGGAACCTGGATGTGAGGGACACTGAGTAATTAAAAGCATAATGAGGAACAAAAGATGATGAAGAAAAAATAAGCTGCAGAGAAGAAAAATCCACCGAGGGAACAGAGAAAAACAAAAGAGCAAAAGCAGAAGAGAATTGCGTGGGGGAGGATGGAACAAGAATCATTAAAACAGCTCAGAAAGCTCAGGTATCTCATGAGAAAAAAAGAAGAAAAAAAAAAAAAGACAACCAACCAAAACCCCAAGCCATAAATAGAAGGAAAAAGAAGGGTAAAACCATACAAAAAGATTAGTAGTCGATCTCTCTTTTGCCTTTAAAGATTACCCTACATAAAGCTTGCAAATGCTGTAACAGGAACGTAAAACGGGTTACCACCAAAATGTCAACCTGTACTCAAAGATGAGTCACAGTGTGCAGAAGTTCAACCAAAATAATCAGCCCTTCCAGGAGCACAGCACCTTTAGCAAAAAATACTACTCTGTTTGGTCCCAGGTTGGTCTGATCAGAATACAAAACCACTACATACTGAGTATCACCAGAAAAAAAAGCAACCAACCAACACCTCTTCCTTGCAAGGTCTTTGATTTTAGTAGCAGATGGTAGTGGAGATGCTCCTAGAGTGGAAAACGGCAAAACATCGTATCAGTGCCTGCTTTGTCTGGCTATGAAGGGGACAAAGTTATGACTACAACAGGGTTTAAGCTGAGCATTGGCAAAACCATTTAACCCATCTCTCTGGCTTTCTTCACTCAGCTCTGCAGAAAACATCACCAGATTCTGTCACAGAGACGCTGGGAAGGAAAACAGCACCTCCTCACATGAGGGAACTGCTGATTGTGTCCTGCTGCGCCTTTCTGGCAACCCCCTCGCAGATAAGCACCTCTGGCACGTACCTGCCAAGCACGCATACTGCAAAGCGGTGCCAACTCCCACCAAGGCTGGAAGCCCTGCTAGGCTTCGGAAAGAGACACCTTCGCCCCTACACCGCTGCCAGTCCTGCGTGAACCGAGCAGAGGAAGGCACGCAGCAGCCGTCGTACAACAGCCCACTCGTTTCTTGTAACAGCTCTGCGCCCCCTCCACTGTCAACCACAAATTCAAGCACAGAGACACAAATTATCCAAAAACCAGTTCATGGAGCTGCTGCTTATTTTAAAATAGGAATGTTAACAGAATAGCTCTGAGTATACAAGTTGTATAGTATGGCAGATGCAGGGAAAGACAGTTCAAGTAACCTGAACTACAGGCAAATAATTTCAAAATCAGTGCCAGGTATCAGTGAAGATGTAAAAACCTGAATGTTTGGGGAATTAAAGCATTCTCATCACCAAAGGCTTGCCAAGTGACTTGGAACAACCTCCCTTCATGCTTTTTCTCCCTTTTGCACCCATCTGAAAGGAAACTGTTCTCATTCACATTGATAATGTGATTTATGTGCAGTTCAGAGTGGACCAGTGTGGCTTATTCTGCAGCTCCTACTTGAGTCTAGCTTCCTAGGTGTAAGGTGTTTTCAGACACATAAAGCAGCATTAATGTATGAAAAATTCTTACTTTTCATTGCAATTACTTCTGAAATACTTCGTGGCAATTTTTATCTGCCCTTGAAACAGTGTCAGAGTAGATGCTGTGGTAGGTTCAGTATGAAGCTAAACAAAAGACAGTATTACTTCTGGATAAATTTGCTCTCTGCAATTTCTGCTGGCTGCTTTCTGCTTCTGCTGGTAAGACAACAATAACAAGACATGATTTTTGAAGAAAAATGCACTAGTACAATCTGAATTAGTAAATTCAAACTATTCAGATTTTTCAGAGAGGGGTCACATTCTTTGCGTTAGTATAATATTTCACAAATCCTCTAAAGTGCAGCAGCACACAAGGATGTGGTTTGTTTCCCTTTCAAACAGTCATCTGCAAGCAATTTCATTCAGTTAAATATCAGAATTAAATTTTAGCCATAGTAGTGCTTCTGTGCAAAGGAAATTATGTTTTAAATAGGCATGCAGATGTGATACTGCAGATTGAGGCTGAGAAAAAAATAACTAACTAAAGGGGAGAGAGGCTGTCTATACAGACACTTATTCCTGAATTGTTATTCCCAACTAGTTCCCCGAGGACACTATTTTACTCCAAAATGCAAGTTCTTTATATTGAGCTAACTAACCCCTCTTCAGAAATGGAACCAAAGTATTATGCAATAAGTTTTTCTTACTCCCAGAAAGAGATGATAAAATCAGTATGAAATACTCCGCTCCAAGTTCAAAGGCTTTTTTTTTTTCTTTCTTAAATTCCTACTAATTTCTCTGTTCAGATGAGCCCAGATAATTTTTTTGTAATATTCTCAGCTACCTCCTCTTTGAGACAGAATCAGCAGATAACACTCTTTCACCGGCACAGCAGCAAGGCTTCCTAAATTTGGGTTTGTACTGCAGCTCAGGAGGATTTCACATGAAAACCCGTGTTCACCATCAATACCTACAGCTGTAGGTGCCCCTCTGGATGGAGCACGCTAAAGTCCAGCTCACTGGAATGCACAGTACTGGCTTCAGCTACCAGGGACAGGACACAAACAAACCACACCTTGTTTCTAGCACAATTTTGTATAAAGACATATATCCACCATAGACTGCATGTCTCAGAGAAATCTAATTTACTTAAAAATATCTCTTCCAGGTAAGCACAAGATGCATCTCTCTTCCCCATGAAGGGTAAGTGGGCAATGAGGCTGGAGGCAACCACTGCCCATGTGGAAATTCTGGGAGAATTTAGGTACAGAAATGTCCAGAGAAAGACAAATACTTAAATGCCTCCTATAACCACCCTTCAACCAACAAACACAAAAACAGGCTGTGGTCCAAGATTTAGGCGAATGAGGTTCGAGTTGGGCAGAAAGCTCCACTGACCCTGTGTTATTCAGCTCTTATTCAGATAGCTGGTGCCCAGAGCTCCAACGCATTTTGGAGCGGAGGGTTTCTGTACTCTTTTTGTGCTTCTGCAATGGCTATTTTGGGATGCGGAATGACTTCAAAAATTCTATTTCCACAATTTGTTGGGAATAATCTTTCTTTTGTCTTAAGGCAGAACAGTAACATTTTGCTATGTCAGAAAAAACGTTTGCAGAAACACAAAATAATTTCTTCTTCATTTCAGTTCTGTACCTGGCCTGAGGAAGAAAAGCTTTGCTTGTCATGGGGGAATGACTCTGAAGGAAGACAACTTCCAGGACAACGTCTGTGTGTCCCACACCAAGGCTACACTCACAGGCATGATCTAGCTTGATTTCACCTGGAAAATGAAAAGCTCTGTGTAGCTCTTAAATATTTTATTATTGAAAAGGGATCATATGCAACTGAGAGCTTTGTTTACAACCTGGCACAGTAAATGGAAAGTATCACATGTTGGTATTTGCATTTATCACCTCTGTGCATTGGGAAATGGGTAACCACACGCACAGAGACTAAACACTGGCAGCAGCCAACAGTCAGCTAACCACCCCCCTCATATTCAAGCCAGTATCTTTTCAAAACTGTTCAATTCCCAAAATTTAAATGCAACGATACCTTTGAATCAGAAACAAACTCTCTAGTGTTCTGTGAATGAAATACTGCTAACTATGCGGTAATGCCAAGTAAAGAAATACCTCCCTCTCTATAATAAGCCCACAGGAGACCACAGCCCTTTACATAACTGTTTGCTACTGTGGGATTATTGCTGAATTATTGCTCAAAAAGAGTCTAATAAAATTTAAGTAAAACCAGAACCATTCCCACTGTTGTTATCAAAAGACTTGCCTGTATCTGCATAATAAACTCTGTTATGGGGATGAAAATAAGGTTATAAAAATCTACTCTGATGAATGTCTTCCTAACAAAAGTATAGTATTTATCACATAACAATTCTTACTTATTGACTCCAAGTAAAATGTTTTGGGGTTAGATGCTTAATGGCTACAGAATTAAAATATGTCTTTTAATAGGAACATTTAAGACGTTTTATTTAAATTAAGGATCAAGCTAAAACAAGCCTTGTGACAATGAACAGCATTTCTGTGGTCCGCTAATTCAAAACACTGCTTGACAGAGCACATCAGTCTGTGCTAAGGGCTAAATAAGTATGCCATGGTTTTATGCTTTTTTTAAAATTTATTATTATTACTGTTTGTATTAAAGCAACATGCGAATTAGCAGTACTATGTATTGCTAAAACAGGAGTGTGAGTGCCCTAGCTGCAGGTGATTTAAAAGTCCATGGACAAAACTGCCATTTAATTGTGTGGTACAGTGACAACTTTATAACCTGGAGCCTTCACAGCTTGCCACCAGACAGGTGGAGAGAAAAAAAAAACACAACAGAAAACACCACACACAAAAGACCGTAAGCCTATTTCACAGAAAACCAACAAAGGCACCTAGAGAACAAGTGGCACGTCCAGTGTCATATGGCTATTGGGAAAAGAGCCAGGAATGGAATTGAAGTGTTGATCCACTCTTAACTCCCAGGTTTCCTGGTCCACAACCATTTCTCATCTTCAAGTCCCTGCCACCCCCAAAACACATTACTCGCAGCAGTCCTGAATTCCAGTTTATTGATTAAAGCGATGGGCAGAGAGTCAGTATCAGTCTGGGCTGCTCCACCAACTCAGGGTCTGACCTCTGACGTGGGTGTTCATCCCAGCGCTCTGAAGTTCTGTTAAAGGTGCTCTGAACGATAACGGTTCAATTTTCATGGTCTGTTGAGCACCCACACTTCCCATCAACATCAAAAGAAGCAATGGGTGCTCCACTTCTCTACAAGTAAGGCCGAAAGTTCAAAGTATAATGATCACTGCAGAATGGTACCATGCTAAGTGGAGCAGTAGCTGCTAAATGAGAGCTGTTACAGTTGACGAGGTCAACGTAATTTTACTGCTGTGCTGTTACACTGAGAACACTTGCACTCAGATGTCTGCAGTATTTCCTGGGAGTTAAATATGGATTTTACAGTGTTTCATTAAAAATAAATAAATAACCTACTTAAGAGAAAAAAAAAACCAGTATTACCAAAGGTAAACATACCAAGAGTTTCAACTAATATTGACACAGCACAAAAGTTAAATATTTGTCAGTGAACTTCTAAATACAATTTACAGGAACTTTTGTTTGGGTTTTTTTGTTGTTTTGTTTTGGAGGTTTTTTTAATATTTTGACTCTTTGTCATTATTTATTCCTTTTCCAAGGCAGGCTTTGCTTTTAGCCACAACAATATTTTTTTAATCTAAACCATGCTATTCATGTACTAAATTTCCAAAAAATGTTTCTGAAAGCATGTTATCCTGGCATTTAACCACCAGCTTTTCATACAGCTGAGCCCTCTAACCTCAGCACTTCAATAGTAGACTTTACAGCAACCACTTACTTAAAAGAAGAGGGGAAAAGGGTAGATTTTGGGGTGGCAGAAAGACGGCATTTTTAAATATAAATCTTTCTGTCAATGTAAATTGTTCAGCCAAACTACTACAGTGTAATTACTGAAGTTTAGATGGCTATCGTGTATTTAAAGGCACGGGTATACTCCACTGCAGCTACTTGTAGATAGCTTTGATGGGCAAAATTGCAATAAAAAGTAAGATTACAAGGAAGAACCTTGAGAGGAGTCCAGTTGGTTGGTGTGATGTTTAATTGATTTCAATGCCCTGCCAGCTGTATTGTTGTGTTAGCTGGCCCCGGATACAGGACCAGTTTTCACACCTCCACCTAAGCTACTCTGCTCATGTGATGCTCCATGAAGTCTCTTGTAACTTTTCTAAGTGATTTTCAGGCTTAATGTCCCTTTAATAAACACCAACTAAAATGACCTCATTTTTCTTGGACAAGAAGCCCAAGGAATACCCACATCCCCTATTCTGAAGTTGCGTGAGTGTGTTAACAGGGATGGCCATTGTCAAAATCTGCTTTTAGGCTTCTTGAAAGCAGGTGGGAATTTCGAATTTAAGTCAAAATGCCAAACTCACGTCACTCTTAACAGGGTTGGGAATCTTGCCAGAAAACGTCCCACACTAGATTGAACAGTTTTAGTTCCAGTCACACTTTTAATGAAAAAAATCTCTGACACCAGAAGACATCCTCCCCATGTTCAACATTTGGTGGAAACTGACCTCAAAACTACACAAAAATCAGAGCATTAACCACCTTTTCTGGAAACTCAGCCCATAATATTTGGGTTTAGCTGAAGTTTTGGGCCAGGATTCAGCTATTTCAACAAAACTGTCCCGTCTGTGCTCAAAGCCAAGGAACAGAAACCACCACCATCCAGCGCAGCTGATTTCTATCCATCAGATCTGAAACTATGCTGGACAAGTTTTCCACTAAGTCTTAATGCAGCAAACAGAAACACCTTAAATATCTAAACAAAATGCTCCAGCCATAGCAGGGATCTCTGTATGAACAAGTTCAGCTGAGTTCCCAGGGGGAAGAAAAAAAACCAAACAAACCCTACGAAGAGAACAGAGTTGTCTGTAACAGCTGACAGAAGTTCAGATACAGCTAGTCAAGTGCAGCCAGTTATGATTCAGTTGTATAATAGCATTTGCACTGACAGACAAGACAATCTTTCTTACAACTGTCTGTAGCTTTTTGGCTTGAAGAATCTTGATGCTCTTATAAATTGCAATTTCCCATCACATGCAAAATGTCTATATATTTTTACAGGACACAAGGCATTTGTATGGCATCTGTTACAAAATATATATTCCTACCGCCTAGAAAATGCATTTCAAGTCTTCATAAATTAAGTCTGATTTATTCAAGCTCATGGAAATACTATTTCCAGCAATCTGTCTTGAACACAGGATGCACAAAGAACCGGGGTGCCAGCAACCGGCTTCTGCTTCTCTGCCCTTCAGCAACAGGATAGAGAAAAGTTACCTTGACCTGAAATTAATGTAAATTGAAAGTGCCACAACCTAAACTACTCCAAGAATGTAATTCCAATCCCATTTACCTGACATCATTAATCTGTAAAGCACTGATCATCAGTCAGTTATCTCAGAGTTCATTGCAGTTGTCAGAGAGCATCCCTGTTTACGGAGACATTATTCTTTTAAGCACAAAGATTGAGTTTTTACTCAGATCACTCAGAGATACTATTTGCAGATAATCTCCAGCTGAGGGAAGACCGAAGTGCTGCAGTTCCCAGGGCTGGAGAGTGCATTAACACATCCCGTGTGTTGGTCATTCACGCATTTCCCATGGCCGTTCTTGACCATCCTGCATTGCTGCCAAACCTAAACATTGAGAAACGCATCCCCCAAATCCAGAGACTGTGACAGAACTACCAAAGCCCAGAGGTGCACTTACCTCCAAGAACCTCTGCAGTTTGATGTTCCTCATATCTCATGGTCACCAGTGACAACCCAGCGCTCCAGTGACAACCTGGCACTTCCCTGCTGGGCCTCAAAGCCCAGTCGAGAGTATCAGTGGATGGAGCCAGATCAGCACAGGTCAGCAGTGGCGGGTAACAGCTACGCAGAGAAATCCAAGCATGACAAGGACATAGCAAAGACAAGACACAAAGCCACAGCACTGCACTAGATGTCTTCCCTAAACTCCCTCTCCTAAGCACAGTCTCACTAGGTGACTACAGAGAGTCCTGAAGGTGGCATAAAGCAGACGCGCTGCGCCCATGCAGCAATTGCTTCTACCTCCCCTTTGCATGCCTTGCCCAGATGCTTTATAAATCCCTTACAAACACCCAGGAGCCACAGATGAAAACTTTCACGTCTCTACTGAGAGATTTAATGCTTACTTATAGATTACCGTTATTATTAATACAGATCCACATATAGCTTCCCACTTAAGTTTTTATTCGTTTATTCTCTCTGCACCATACTTGTGAACCCTCCTTCCAGAGCACTGAGAAGAAATTAAATCCGCAAAAAACATGCTCAAATCGTGGGACAGAGGATGCCCTGCTGTAGGACCACGGACTGCTACCTCATGTGCCTTCATGCAAACAAGCTTACGCTGCTGGGTGTTCGATCCAGCACGCAGAAAATCATTTAGGCACATACACAGTGTCCCCAGTTTACTCAATACAACAGCAGGAAAAGGCAAACAACAACCTCCGCGCTTTAAATGAGAGAAAAAAACTTCACCGTGACACCAGTTTGGAAGAGATTCACAAGGCTGTCTCAGTAGTAGCTCTTTACAGGAGGGGGAAAAGAACCAGCAGAGGCTGTCTTTTGTTCACAGCTCAAGCGAGCAGGCACTCCAGGGTAAGTACAGAATAATGCAAAAAGAGAAAGTGCCTGTTAATGTAGCAGAATGAAGCAAATATTCAGTCCTGGTTCAACCACTGTCTTTACCGCAGCGTGCACAGGCAGAAATTGCACTGCAGACACATAGCTTCTTCATAGCACATATCAGGAACAAAAAAACCCAAGCAGGAGCACCCCTTCCAGCACACAGGATACCCCTGAGGCTCGCTGCTCGAGCAGATTTTGCCAGACACACAGCACACAGCTCTTTGCCCGTTACTGTCCCAATAAACTTGATTTAATCTAGAAACCATAGTTTGGGCTTTCCTCCTCAGAAACCACAGTTGGGGCTTTTCTCCTCAGAAACCACAGCCCACACTCATTTGGCTTTTAAATAGAAAACACCAGTCCATGGAAGTATGAAATACAGTCATTTTAATTCACCCTTATAAATTTGTGGCAGAGCTCATAAAAGTGTATCTGGAGAACGTCAGCAAGTCAGCCAAACCATGTGGGGAGCTTGCATGGGGAGAGTGACCCACTCCAACGGATAACTTGCCGAGATGACACATTTTACAGAAGGAAATGGAATGTGCTTTACGTTATCAATAACATTTAACTGATACTACATCTCTGAGAAAAACATTCCGTAAAATCTCTCTTGGTTTTGGACTTAAAACATACTGCAACCTGCCTCCAACAGATTTCAGTGTAACAATATTCTTTTTATAATACGGTGGAGTAAAAGCTGGAAATCGTATCAGCTCACCACAACGTGCAAACTGCAAGTCTCATTACAAGAGCAAGCCCCCAGTCTGGTTTTGGCAAAGCAGTTTTAGATTTAGTGATGCAGAGCCAAGCTGATCAGTGAAAAGAAAACAAACCTCTGTGATGAGATTCATTCTGTAGCACTGACGGGTGCACAACTTCAGCCATCAGCTTCAGCAGGGAAACCAAGATGGCCTCTGCCAGACAGCTACACCAGAAGTCTTTGCCCCTTTCAAATTCAATTGCATTTTATTAATAAATCATTTTTCCAAGTTGGAATTCTGCTTTCAAAAGGTATCAACAACAGGCACATATGCATTCTTAAAAAAAACAGTCCTCAATACAACATGAGCATGGGCTTAAGTGCATTACTGGTTTGCACTTGACTTTCATTTTGAGTAACAAGTAGAAACTATTCATAAATAAAAAAACCCCACCAAAACCCACCATCACAGTGTGGATTTAAGTGGTCACTGGATCAAACATTCAGGTCATTCACCTGTGAGGTGATACCACCTTCCACAAAACCTATGTTTGGGAGGTGACAAAAGCTAGTCATACTAATATAACAAGGGCTATTTCTCCAAATCAGATCTCAAAGATATTACAAAGTGCAACCTTGCATAACAATCACCCTTAGAAACCAAAGGGGTTCTTCTAAGACAGACCACAAGACATAAACAAAAGTATTAATACTCAGTCTCCAAGGAACAGTATCTATGTCAACCAGTGCAGTTATTCCTCCCTTAAAATATTAATAAAGACTGCATAGATCTGTGGCGTTATCCTTGGATTGTACACACTTTCCAGTGCACAGATTAGGAAAGTTAGTGCTCACCTGCAGAAACGTGCACAGTGCAGGTCCTTCCTAGAGCTTTTAAACTGAGACACACCAGCTGCTCCAGTTAAACTAAAGCTGTGCACTGAAGTATTTTCTCCAGCTGTGTGTGGCCACTGGAAACACTTGCTTGAACTCCAAAGCAAAGTCTAGGTGAGATTTACCTTCTTTGCCAGAGGATGGTTTTTTGTTAATGCAAACACCTCCAAAAAGATGTAGCTGCTTCCTGCTCAGCACCACATGTTGTCATGATGGGAATTGTGGGTGCTGCTGAGAGCCAGGGAAAAAGTTCAGAAAACAGAATGAAGCTTCTATGTTGCATTTTAATTGCAGTAACTGGCAAACCTGATGCCGCTTTAGGTCTGGGTACAAGAATTATTACACAGCTGCAGCGAGAGACAGAAGAAAATCACCATGTTGCAATATGGAAACATTTTATGATATAAAGAGCACAGCCAAACCCTCCTTCACCAAATAAATAAATTGCAAACTTTTAATAGAACTCCAGGAGCTGTTCTGACTAGTCCAGGTAAGTTTCAAGCCCTGGACTGCCTTTACATGTTTATCTAGTTCTAAGTACAGAACTGAAAGATGAGATTAATTTGTTACACTGAAATGTTCCACACAAGTCCTTCACAAGAGGACAGAGCAAAAGTACATAGCACAGAGGGTGGCTGTGGCTGTATGATAACCTTTTAGTGGACAAGTGCTTATGAAAAGCCTCAAAGCCATAACAAGAGGCTTCTCCGAGGTCTGATGCTTTTCAACTCAGCCAGTTACTAAGAGAGATCTTGATAAAACAATCACACACATACACATTTTCTTAACTTACTGCGGTCATGAACACTCTGTTCTGTTCACAACCTATAAAGGAAACTGGAATGAGTAATGCGTTTTGACTGATGCATCTGTAACACCAGACACGTAATCAGCCCCAAGTCTACCCCAGACAGTCCCAAAGCCTGAACAGACCTCGGCCAAGCAAGTGTATCAGGCTGGCACTGCGTGTCACTGGTCCAAACACAAACCCAGCCCTTTGTAACTGCCCACTAAGGAAATTACTTCTTCAGCTCAGCTCTTCAAGGTCTGTGTTGTAGGTGCAAAGATCAAATGCTGCTGACAACCCACCAGAGAAATTGTTATCCAAGCAAAATCAAATGCAACCACCGTTGCTTTGAAGGATACACACACAGCAATGCTGGAAGATGGAGCTGACACGTTGCAATGACTCTAATCTTGCTGCGGATGCTTTCCCTGTCACCCCAGCTATGTGTAAAAAGAGCAAAGAGAACACCTAGCAAAGAACAGGGGCTTGTGCACAATTCTGATGCTTTAAAAAAGGCAAGAGGGAGAGGGAGCAAGAGAACAAACATTTAATTTGCTTGTAAAACAGATGACTGCATTGTAATTTACTAGCAGCTGCTGGCAACAAACACCACACTCTCATATTCCTATTAACCAAGCTGCTGCTGATTTATTAAAGGCTCAGATACATCAAAACAAATGACTGTAACATCATTTATATTACTATTTACAGCTCTTTAATAGGGTTACACGAAGGGGCAATGCAGCACAAACTGGAATCTGGTTACAAGTCTGTCAAGCAGCAGCAGAGTATCTCTGTATTGCACCAGGCTGTAGCACTGTGCTCCTCTGCATCATTTCCAACAATTACCCACACGCCTGCGAGGGACAGGTGTGCAGGAAATCAGTGGTGGCAAGGCAAGCAAGTGTTCCCAAATTGCACAAATACTCAGCGGTTTGCTGCTAGTCAATATAATGCTGATTTACAAAAAAAAAAAAAAAAAAAACCCACAAAAAACACCCACAAAAAAAAAAACCCACCCCCACCCCCCAAACAAAAAAAGCCCAAAAAACTCAACATACAAAAAAACCCAAACAAACCGAAGCCAAACCAAAATACAACAAAAAAACAACCCAACCCTCTGCCCAGCAGTGGGACTCGATCAAGTATTGTTGCACCAGTAACAAATCAATGTTATCGCTCCACTGCAGAGCATGCTGCTCCTACAGCAGCTGCTGAAGCCAAACGCATCACACTTGCAAACAGGCTGTGTCAAAAGCCAGGGATCAATATCATCCCTGGGACTGCAGTCTGCCAGTTTTCAGAGCTCGCTCGCTCTCTCCTAGGCTGCCTGATGTGTCCCTTAAGCCAGGGATTCCCAAACTGTTTGTTCAGGTGTCCCCGTGACAGAGAAGGAATGATATGCCCATTACAGAAAGGCACTCGCTGGGCCAGCAGCAGTTCTGGGCTCTGGGCAGGGCTGGGCACAGGCACAGCGGTGCCTGGCCCTCTCCTCTCGGAAGAATGAATGCAGGGTGCAGGCATGAGCAAATTCTCTACTAGGCAGAAAATGAAAAAAAATATTCCCCCCGCCCCCCCCACCCCCCCTTAGGAAAATACAGCCCGCTGGGCTTTTTATTCCCTTTTCTCACGCTGTTTTGAGTTGGCGTACCTAAGGTTGGTGGCATTGCTGCCACAGTCTGGAATCCCAGCCCCAAGTCACTAACGCTAAATCCAAAACTATTAGAACTGGAAAAAAAGTGCATTGGGAATTGGCTCCCCGAGTAGCAGGCAGGACCCATTCATGCCGCTTCACATCCTGACATAAGTGATCTACAGGATGCTCTCTGCGCAGATGGGTTTCACTCTCAAACCCATAATACATCCCATTCATGTATCAGGTGCTTCCATGAGACCACAACTCCAGCTGGAACAAGAGGCAGTGCTGGTGAACCCCCGTCCCTCGTGCCAGGTACTTTGAGGGCAGCTCCCCTGAAACCCCAGGCTCTGCCGACAGCGCATGCAGCAGCACTTCATCTCCCCCACCCCTCGAAGAAATAGCACAACTTCATCACAAGGCATGGATCGCTCTATCTACCAAAATAATATTCTAAGCAGTGACAGACTATCTCATCTAAAGACTCTTTTCTAGCTGACACGACATACTTAAAAGGATTTTTAAATTAAAAGGGAGCTCTGTATTAAGAACATAAACCCTTTATCAGAGGTGTCGATGAAGGCAAATAGAGGATTCCTTTGCTGTATAAATTTCACAAGGAATTCCCAGCCTACCCCACGAATTTTGAACCAATGTGTTCAAGCCTCTGGTTTTCTCTAACCCATAAAAGCTCCAGATAGTCAAATATTATGCTTCTGCTTTTAAAATATTTCCATTTAAATGTAGATTTTGACCTTCTTGCCAATGAAATATTAATAAGAGAATAAAATATATATTACTCTTCTTCTGAGGGAGAGGTCTCTCTAACTCTCTGTCATGTTCCCCATCATTTTTTGAAGAGGATTTCTTCAAACCATGGTGAATTTATTCCTCATTCCTATGTTTTTTAGGCCATAGCAGTTGAAACCAGAAAGGTGATTCTTGTATTTTTAACATCCCAGGAGAAGAAAGGTGGGGAAAATTCTATTCCTCTAGATCAATGAAAAGAAAACAAGGACACCAAAGAAACCATATTATTTCCCTCAAGATGCAAAAGGCTAATTTAATTTGAAGTAACTGTGTTCCTAAAGAAGGAGGCAGTACAGAAATTAACTGAGACCTCCATTTCTTTATATAACTGCAGCCCATTAAGTGGGATAGGGAATAAAACTCACAAATTTCCCTGCTTATCCATCTTTATATTCATCGTTGTTCAAAGATGCATACCCCCTCCCCACAGCATTATCTTTCTTGTTCCTCCTTTGTCGTTAACAAAAGGGAAAACAACAAAATACATCACGGTGCTGCAGCACAAATGCAGGACTGTTTAAAGGGGATCAGTTCTGCTCCTGCTGATTTAAATGAGCGCCAGGCTGGACCCCAAGGATGCTCTACAGTCCTAATTACAGCTGCATCAGGAGAGATGTTTCATCAACACATAATAACACCATCTTTTAAAGACCATGGTAGGATGCACTCTAAAAACATAGGTGGTAAATACTACTGGTATTCAGTACAGCATCCTCAAGTCCCTGTTGTTGTTCTGGGTATTTTCACTTTGAGTCCTGTCTTAGGTTAACACCACAAAGCTACCGCAGCAGTGGTGGGGAAGGGGACAGAATCATCTAGTAAACTATGGAAAGATACACGACAGCTGAAAAATCTAAACCAGGATGGACGGAGACCTTGGGAACCTGGAACCGCCAGATAAGAAATATCTCGTGTGATGAAGGAGACCCTGGAAGGGTTCTCAATCACTGCTGAGTGCTGCCCTGCGCTGAATGCTTTCTGGAGAGAGCCATAAAAAAAGAGATTCACAATTCCTCAAACTTTACTTACCAGCTTTTGCTGTTAATTCCCATGCTAGTGCCTCTCTAATCTAACTCATGGAAAAGTATCAATCCTGACTTTTCAAGTATATTGCTCTTATCATTTGGCTAAATTACAGCCCTATGCCACCAGAAGAGGTACTTTCACCACCTCCAGCACAGGGTATAATTTATAGAGGGTGGGATTCTGAAAGGCAGCTATGAGAGTTAAATGCCCAGCTCCAGCTAAATTTCAGCAAGTACTGGGCACCTAATTCCATTAGGCCCTTTTCAAGTTCTATTGTGCCTTCCCCCCCCCCCCCCCCCCCCCCCTTTTCAAGATGCGTGCAAGGAAAGGTCAACCTAATTTGTCATAGCAGCAAGTGAAGGCAAAAGATCAGCACATACTGACAGGCTGTCTGAGAGGTTTCATTATAGAGCTGTTTACAGCATTTATTTCTCCTGTTGTTGCTGCTGTTTTCAGGGTCAAGGAACCGAGATCCCATTTCAGTAGCAGAGATCACTGTCCAGGGAGTAAAATACTTGATTTTTACTCCCTTCTCACAGGCTAGTTGACTCATATGCCACCAACTGCTGAGATTTTTCTGAATGACCACATTGCTGTTCAAGTTTATACTAACACATGTAGCAATGATAAGCCTAAATACTACCACCACCATCACCAATGAGCAGTAATACAACTGGAAATTTTAAATGGAGTGTAACAACAGTCTTAATTCACATTAGCTTATCATCCAATCAAGTCAAGTCAATTCGTTTGAAGTTTGGAGCAAGGCATTAATGTATGATAATTTCTGAAGCAGTCTTTCTTCACAGCTTTTTATATTCTACAGTTCATAGAGAAACGGCCTAACTGTCTACACCATCACTCATACAAACAGCTAAGTGAGGAAACACCAATGAATACATACAACTTCCATTAGGGTTCTCACCAGCTGCTACCTCCATGTGAAGGCAGGGTGCAGGGTCTGGCATGCTCATGTAAGAGAGAACACTTAGGGCTCTCCCCAAGTCAAGAGATGTAGGCGCCCACTGACCCGAGCACCCACAAATGGGCACAACAGGCCCTAGCAAAGAACTGCCCTGGCAAATGCTCTTTGGCCACTCTATACTCTTGACTATAGCACAAGAAATAGAGAAGCGGCTCCTGTGAGGTTGCTGCTAAATTTCTCACAATTCAAAGAGGACAACTGGCAGTCAAAGTAAGCAAACTGAGTGCAATTGCAGGGCCCAGAGCCAAGCCTCAGAGATAAAAGACAGTAATGGAAGACCTTCGGCCACAAGCAAAAGTTCAGCTGGCAATCGGATTTCTCTTCCAGTAGCAGGAAAAGAGGAACCTTCAGGTCAAGTAAACCACATCTCCTGACGGTGCCTCAAAAGACTGCTAAAAAGGTCACAGGATTTTGTATCTCCCAGCTATGTGATGAAAGACTCTGCCACAGTCTTTTAAATACCCATTTATTTCATATTGCTTTTGTCAGGTGATGGCAATATTCACGTGTGATGAATAGATCTGCAGGCAATAGAATCTCACATTCACATCTCACATGTCCACATCATCTTGCCTGTGCACTGAAGGCAAACATAGCAGTATTTTGACTTGGTCTGTTTAGCTGATTAAGAGCTAGAAAGGGAGAGGAAAGCTCCTCACCTCTGAAGGAAATTAAGGGTGAAAATCACTCCAGAAGAGCACTGTGGAAGTTATGTGACCATTTATGATGCATCTACATACTCTTCTGCTTAGACACCACAAAATGAGATTTTAGATGGTCTAAAGGCCTTTTGCTGGCCCTCTTCAGGGCCAAAATCTCTCGCTGCCTCACAATCAGTATTTCTTTGTGTTATCAAAAGTAAAAAAAAAAAAAAAAAAAAGAACCAACCCAATACAAACAACTGCAATGCGTGGGTTTTTTTTAATCTCCCCTTTTTAAAAGCCTTCAGGATAAGCAGAGAAATGTAACTTCCAAGAAGCCATACACAATCCCCCCCCAGTTGGAAGGCAGAGAGACCCTTTTTCACGAGTCATTACTTATGCCCATCCACAAGCACCCAATGCTACTGCTTCAACACACTGCCTTAGAGGCACTCTGCACCAGTACAAAGATACGAGACAGAAGAGATTCAGTGACAAAGAAGAAGCCTTTTCTCCCCACTCTGCACTCAGCAGCTGTGATCCCAGAGAATCCATCTTCAGGTAAGAGTCTGCAGAGGCTCTACCGGCTTTCCATTCTGGATTTCTTTCTCCATTCAAATGACCAACAAGAGAAGAAAACTCCCAACCCAATTTATCTAAGTGTCTTCAGCAATATCCTTTACAGAATTTCAAAGAGTTGCTGGCACTTGTTAAGCTGGTGCTGTTTAACTTGGACATCTGTCCACCCAGGCTGAGATGACCAACTCGCTTTACATCACCGGCTAGCAATCAAATAATAATTACTTTGGGTTACTACAGACTGGAGCTGGATTTGAGTGAATGATTTCAGAGTACTGGAATCCATTACCAATAACCCAAACCATCTGGGTTCTCGTCTCTGTTACAAAGAAAGCAGCAACAATTCCAAACATTAATTCAGACACTAAGTACTAGCTGGATCACCAGTCCGTGGGAGCAGTGGCATGTATTTTGATATAATTACCTCAAGATGGAAGCTAGATGGACATCCTATGGAGAGCGGTTCAGAGCTTACATTCTGTGCCGCATTCAACTCTCTGGAGTTAAATGGAAAAGGTTTGTATTAAATAAAAAGCTCCATTTAACATTATTTCCTTTGCAAAGGCAAGCTGGATAACACTGGTGGAAAGCAAGGATTTTGCAAATGTAGCATGCAGCCTCCCAGCAAAAGGGAAGCCAGCTGATGAGCAGTAACTGTGATTTCTGTAACGAGTAAGTTAGACTGTGCAACAAATTGGTACATCCAAATAAACAAATCCCTGAATCCCCTCCGTTTGCCTTTATGAAACAAATGAGTCAGTGCTGACTAATCGTATTATAATACTGGGAAGCTTGTAATAGGCTTACAAACCATGTGTTTACAGGCTCATTATTGTTCAGGGCTTGCTGAGATAATAAGGAAGCTATGGGAGAAACACTTTGGAGTCAAAATCTTATCAGATACGTTTTGCAAACTGAAATCAGTTTGCAATTCAGACCAAGACCGGGTATAAGGGAGTAGGACTGAAGTGACTGGAAAGGAACAGTGTTTCCCCATTTGGGACCAAAGATCCCTTCTTCAAAGCTACATCTAACTAAGGGAGCCCAAGGACAACACCAAAGCATAGATTCTCCCAGTTTCTACTGGGGAAACTAAGGCTGAGTGCCCTCGCGAGCCACCCACCTCTCTGAGAAACCAGCTCATCTAAAGGCCCAATTTTACTCCGATTTCACTGAGAAAAGAAGGGAGGGAGGCATTTCTTCACTACACCCTGAAAAGGGCTAACGTACATTACACCTTGGTTTTCTTTTTCATTTCTTATTTAAAATGACAACTTTCTTCAAGAATCTGGCAAACTCACACAAATAAATACCTAACGTGTGAACCAGCAGCATATGGAGCGGAGCAGGCAGTTACACCTCACCTCCATAAAAGAATTTGTAAAAACAAGATAATGGCTCTCATTTTCTACAGATTTTTATTGTAAAAATCAGCAGAATTCTGCAAGTTTTATTTCTTCTAAAAGCTATGAACCTGTTTTATTAGGGTTGTGCATCCATTTCATTTTGAAAAATACTTCACCAGCAAAAAAAGATGCCTCTCTCCTCTCTTCTGGCTGCTCATAACAAATTAGAGATGCTATTCCCCTAAACACATTCAGGTGCAAACCCTGAGAGCCATCATTCTTGCTGTGACAAGAGAGCTGACATGCAATAGTGTTAGAAATACCTAGGTATTCTCTCCTGACGGCAGCAGCCTCTGTATGAATTCGATAGTCCAAAGCACTCATGGGGAGGGGGGGAGATGAGACTGAAGTGGTTTCTCCAGATACACAGGACAATGTGCCATGCTCTAAGCTTCAAGAAACCAGGTTCCTTCATCTGCAGCGAGTTGTGAACCATGCTTACCTTGAGATTATTAGATTAATAGGTTCACAAACACCTTCAAAGTTGCAGTAGGAGAAGAACTATTTGGTACCCACCTTCCTTTTGCTCCAGGGAAAGGGACAGTTGGGATAGATGGCAGGCTACAGGGAAATCCAGAAATCCTAAAACAGTTTTTGTGTCAAAATTTTCTAAGGGACAGTGCACAGTGGGCAGCAAAATGCCATAAAAATTATCTTAAAAGCCCAGTTTCATGTCCTTGAGGATCAATTATTGCCTTTGTATTTAAATGCATTTAATACATCAACCCTGTAGTGGGGTAGGATCTTTATTGCTGCGGCCAGTTCAGCCTTGCTGGTCTGTTAATGGGATGGGTCAGCACGATGCCAACGTCGTGAAGGACAAAGAAAGACTGAGGATAAATCACTTCTGACCCTGCTGTCACTTAGGTCACACTAAAGGCTAGTATTATGTTTATCCAGCACCATTAACCTCAACTTCTCCTGTACACAACCAAAATCCAACTGAAGCAAGGCCAGCTCAGCCAGAACCACTGTTAGAGACAGGCACAAGGCACCTCCTAGCAGGAGCTGTAGCGGTGCGTTTGTCTCACCCCAGTGATATATTGAAAGGCAACAACCAAGCTCAGCACACACAGTCAGAAATTCCTGCTATGCAATGTCAGCACAATGTGGTACCGCACAAGCACGTTGTCGGTAACACATCTAGAGTAGCATAACACTGGTGATAACAAGGACAGCCACCTTCTCCTCCCAGATCCACCAGGGTGGAGGTCCTTGACCCCGACGCAGGGGAAGCTCTACCCTTGGAGATTTTGAGGTCTTGGCCAAACAAGGCTGTGAGCAACCTGCTGAACTAGCCCTGCTTATGGGACCAGATGACCTCCAGGTCTGCTCCAATTGAAAACATCGTGATTCTGTGAACTTACTGTCCTTTGTTTGCAAGAGGGCGGCACCTCCTGCTTCAGGTTTCCACGCACGCCAGCAGCCTTTCCTCTCACATGAAGACTTTACAACAAGCCAGTATAAAGGGGGACCGGTGAGCAGCCCCTGCCTTTCCCAACAGCCTTCCAGGGAGTTGCACCTCTGCTCCCTAGATGCTGCCATGCCTCACAGTGCCACTGCTGCAGCACCCGTTATGTGTTTTGCTCTGTTAGCAGTTGCTACTTCAACCCTCTGTGGCATCCCCAACCCTGGCAGGAGCACCCTTGGCTGTCTAAACAATCTGCAGGACTGCATGAAGCTGGTAAGCTTCCCATTTCTGCAGCATGACTGAGGCAAAACTTTGCCTAAAGCAGCAGATGCAATGTCTTGAAACCTTCTGATTACACAGCTGGGGAAGCCCTCTCCCTCTGAAATTATCAAATGACAAAGAGCGAGAGCATAACAGAAAGAACAGGGGTGGGGTGGAGCAGAGAGGGAATATCTATGGCCTTCTGCACCCAATTCTGTCACTCTGACATTTCTTTCAAATACAATTATTTAAAGCCTCCTGATGGCAAATCTGAGGAAATGGACTAATAGTAGCTTGTACGGTACCTCTCCATCAGGCAGTTCAATAAATCCTGGCAGTGCTGTGATTTGTGTTAGGAGAATGAGCTTTTCAAGAGCAGAACTATCACTTTACACCGTCAATAATCTCACTGTCAAAACCCCCCCGAGTAACCTGACCGACACTTCAGAAGCTTAATTTATAGATGCGCTATTTGCCTTCAAGGTATTTTATGCAGCTAAATAATGGAAGTGGATATTATCCCAAACTACTCTGCAGCTTTCACAAGTGGGAGTTGAAGAACATGCAGGAGGACAAATTTTCTGTTAGCTTAGGGCTAAATTCTTCCCTCTGTGACACCTGTTTGATACCATCAGTGGTAAGTAGTGGAGTTGCTTCCAAATTATACTCTGGGAAATAAAAGCAGAATCAAGCTCTTGTGCTTCCAAAGGAGGATTAGCATTTAAAGAGCAAAGCAGCGCGTGGAGAAATGCCACAGGGTCTTTGCTTTGCTGTGGACCGCTTGTACACAGGCTTGCAGAAGGGAGCTCTAACCACTACTTCTCTCACCCCAGACACCTACCAGCCGCAGTGGGATTACAGCAGATACAGAAGTATCTGCCCAGAGTTTCTGGACTGGGATACTCATGACTAAGCAGAAGGTGCAGGGATCACACTGATAAATAAATGGATTGTCTAGAAATATCTGGTCTCTAATGCTGATTTCCAGGTTTAGGGATGTAGCCATAGAATCACTCCACCAATCTGGAAAAGCAGGCACTTTTGTTCCCTGATGGAATAGGGGATGGGCTTCTTTCTCTCCACCACAATCCACAACACTTTAATGGAAGAGACTGGATTTCATTTATTCCTGGCTCTTAACGCTGATCGAGCAAGAATTAATTCCTTTAATGGGAATGTATTTGTGCAACTATAACAAAGAATACCAGGGAGACACCCTGGGCAGGCACCAAACACAACAGTGTCATTGTATCCTACACATCGGAGCACTCCAAGCTGTTTCAACCAAGAACAATAAAAATTAGCTTGCTCCAGAGCAGGGTGACCCCTTTACATAATAAACCAGCAGCAAAAGTGTAGAAGTCACAAGCATTTGCACATGGTTTTGGTTCAAACAAGTCAGAGAGAAAACTCAAGGCAATAATAACCCCAACCTAAGGAACAGCTCACATCTGCACCCAAATTCTGTAGCTTGGATTAAAATGTATTTTTTTAGTGACACATGCACGTTCCAGACTGCCAAATAGCCCCATTACTTTTCTTAGTTGATACCTAGTGAGACTGCTCCCTTTTTGTGTTCACAAATGAGGGGGTTTGCCTTTAGAGCTAGGCTTGTGCCTTTCCTCTGACAAAGGAGGAGAACTGAACTGCCTTTCATTTGTGTTATTCATCAGCTTGGTTTAAACAACACTTTCTTGACTACTAAGTCACATGCCAACAAATCAAGGTAATTATCCAAAGGTCAATACATTAACATCCCTTTTTGCATATTCCCGTGACTCAGAAGCTGGCTATCTGCACAACCAGCCTCTGACACCCTTCTGAAAAGGATGGCAAAGTCAGCTAAAAGCTAGACAATATCTGCAGCTCCCCATCTCTGTATAAAAAAAAAAAAAACCAACCACCAAAAAAACACCAACCCTTCCACAGCCTACATACACACAGAAGGCAGAATTGTGTTCCCACTTACAAACTGGAATAAGATCCCAAATACCAAATGAAGTGAGAAGGATTTTAAACAACTCCAAATCCCTTTTGTGTTTTCAGACCAAAGTAAGCTTGGCATCTGATGCTCTCCCCCATAATTCCCTATAACCAATTCAGTTTACCAGAGCTTGCCAAAGCCACAGAATAAATTAATCTCATCTTGCTAACCACGCAAGCACATGTAACCTCTCCTGGATGGAACTGGAGCAGCTTAGCTACGTAACATAGATCCTATGCCCACTGCTAGCAGCTAATAAAACACAAGTCAATTGGTAGGATCCCTTCCCTCCTCCCCCTTTCTTTTAATAACATAAAACTCAGGATCATTTCTACACAGTTCCAAAAGCAGCCTAGCAACAACAGTAAAAAGCGCAGCTGCCTTGTTTTTCCCTACAGGGTAACACGGCGATCAAGATTTAAATTCCCTATCCCCACCCAGTTCAAACCCACCAAACAGTCCAATTCACCCACCCAGTAACTCCAATTTAGCAGCTCTGCACTGCTGGCTCCCCTAACAAAAGCCATTTGATGACTGAACTTAGCAGTGCAGATGCTGACTTGTGACACTAGGAATAAGCAAGCACACAGCCCACTTGACCGGCCACAGAACAGCAAGGGTGGGTTTTTTTCTGCTGTCTTTGATTATGCCAGTGGTAAAAATTAAGATTAGTCTTGGCCCAGCTCCATCCTACATAAGGCAGAATGATCACCTGGTATTTACCTCAAAATCTCCTTCCCTTTTTAATACACAAACTGCTGTAGATTAAAGTCAGTGTCATGCAGCAAGGAAAGCTCTTCACTAAGCCTCAGCTGCACAAAGACCTCTATGGGAATATTGACAAGATTGACTTCTCCTGCATGTTTAAACCAAGTGTCAAAAAATGTTTATGCAAGCTTTTTTCCACCTTTCCTGTCCTCGCTCCTTAATCCTGGTACAGTTGGAAAAGCAGCTCGTGACAAGTCTACAAGCAACGTGGTCCAGGGGAAATATTTACTCTGCTCAGGTTCAGATATCCCCAGGGCTGGGAAAGGGCTCCTGGAACAGGCAGCTTCAGTCCCGTTGCCCTGCCAGTGCTTCTTCACCAGGCTCAGTGGGAGCACGGCAGGGAAACACTTGGCTCCCCTCTGCTCCATTCCAGCTTGGTTCTTTGATCTCTGCTTTACCATGCATCCCTCAGGAAAGCAGGTCTGAGTGACTGCACACCACAGTATGTTGTATTTAATTTAAATTTGAAGGCCAAGGTTTTTCCTCCCTTTACACCAGGAGTGGGTGTCTAAAGGCAGGGCTGATTTTCAGTTGTTCATTCAAGGACCAAATTCTGCCCACACTCACAGCTCAACCACAGGCTAAAGTACAAGCAGGTGACCTTGTTTGCAGGGGGTGTGGAGTCTCTCTGGCACATAAGCTATCTAACTGATGGAAAACCCGTGAAGATGTCTGAAGGCTTGACACATCAGTGCTAAAAAGTCTCTGGAATAATGAGTGAGGGATCGCATACAGTTGGGTTTACATGTAAAAATGCCTGGGCAAGGCAGCCCCGAAAGGAAGTTTCCCTTTCTTCCTTAGCACAGTTCAGATGAAAAGCACAGGAGGAATCCCTGGAATAGAGAGGAAAAACCTCACCGGCATGCATCCTTTACCCCAGCCAAGCCACAGCCCCCTCCAGACACAGAGATGCCTTAACTTCTTACTGCTTTTTGTCTCTTATTCTTTATCACTTCACTTTCTATTACTGCTCCTCATCTTTTTTCCCATTGCAGTGGATATTGCTTTGTCTTCCGACAAACAGCAGCACTGTTCATACTCTCGTATCCAGAAAATAGTTACACACACACACAAATATATACACATAACTGAGTTTACACACCATTTGCATACTACAGCAATATATTTTGCTAACAAATCCTACCATAATATTTACCCCTCCTGCTGCTTCTCCCACCCATGATTCATTTAAACTCTCACTTTAAGGCGTAAGTACATTGTCTCCCAAAATGGGAGACTGTTCTCATGGGAGTCCCTCAACCAGCAGAAGCAATTTATGAAATAATCCCACAGTATTACCTTTTGGTAGCCAGAGACCTTAAACCGGTCACTTTGACTTTCTGGATTTTTGACAATAAGGAAACAAGAGCATCTGTTACACAAAGATGTTACACAAAGAGCATGTTACTAGAGCAACAGAGTGTCCTAAGTGGCTTTCTGCACTTGCACTCTCTAACCGCTATCATCTCAGCAACCCCAGGAGACAGCAGCTAGTTGAGGGGGGTAAAGCTGAGCATCCATGATTCATCAAGTGAGTGACGAGACAGTCACATGTCTACACAATGCCAAACACTTCGCTGCTGAAATCCCAGACTCCCCAGAGAAATGAAAACAGAGGTTTTGACACAAATCTGTACCTGAGCAGTAAATGGTAAGCTGCCTTCCCCAGACAATGTGCGATGAAGCAAATGAAAGTGAACAAAGCCGATGAATGACACATGAGAGAGAGAAACCTTGTGTTCTCCCCCTGTGATAAAGGAGTACAGCAAACTTGCACAGTGCAGCTTCTCATACCTAATGGACTTGAATAAAATACGACTGATTGCACCACCAACCCAAAAAAGGGGCCTATGGAAACAAAGGATCTCAATCTTCCGAAGTTATCTCCCAAAAATCTTAGCAAATGAGTCCAGGAATACCATTAGAACACTTAATTTTATTTAAAATAAATACCACTTGGAAGTAAAAATTTTGTCTGATATATCCACTTGAATCCCAGAATATGAAATTGAAATTAAGTTGATCCTGCTCTCGTTAATTAGCTCTTTGAATCGTTTCTTTCCAGAGCAAGTGGATTCAAATGTGTAAATTCAGTTTGGATAGATACAAGTTCAGCTCATTATCATACAACATTAATTACATTTTATCTATTTGACTGAAAGTTACATTTTGGCCCAGGTGCATGTGCTCTACAGTTAGATCTGTAACTTCATTCAGATCCTATGAAGCCTTAAATCTGTAGAGCCAACATCAAGGCTTTGACAACTAACATTTTAGTGAAATTAAATTCAGACTAGATCTTGAAATGGTTATGTTTAATATTTGATCTTAAAAGAATAAGGCTGATGTCATCCTAGAACTGACATTAGGTTTAATGCTGCTTGGTAACCAGCAAATATAAAGAAACAGGGAGCACCCGACATTATAAAAGATGAGTTAAATGGTGCAGTCTCAAGTTTGGTTGGTTGGTTGTTTTTTTTAAGGAAGTAACCAAGTGCATGTATTGCTGCTGCTGCTATATCACAAATGAAGTATCTTCAGAATTTTCATTCTTTGAATAGCACTTTTCATGGCTAACTCTGTGTATGAGTTAGGATTCTGGAAATTAATTTAGTCACAAAGCATCACCAAAATGCGTCTTCATTTACGAAGCACCACAGGCCAAACCAAGGGCCTTTGAATTATAGAGAAAAATGAGGTGCAATTTCTTTTCTTCTTGGAGCTTTTACCTTTGAAGACTTCATCAGTGGCTACCAAACACTTTTAAATCATGTTCTTGCAGCACGAAGAGTGTGGCAGGGCTGGGGTGCCTGTAACATGCCCACACATCCCTGTCCCGTCAGCAACCTGCACTGTGCCGCAGCGTTATGTTGCGTTTGGACTGGTCCTTTGGCTGAAGAACCCAAAGCTTCCTGACTGGCAGGAATGGAGTGCTCATTTAATACGCTGTTCAGAGTGACGAATGTTGTTGTTGTTAGATTCTGGTATTTTTAGGAAGAGGTAATCCTGAAGATTTGCATCTCATTTCCCAGAATGCCCTATGGCTTTTCCAGCCGTTGGAATCTTACAGGATAAGCATCTTCCCCTGATTGTAATTGCATTATTAAACATGATTGCTCTCCTCTTCCTTGAAAATTTTTTAAAAGCAGCAACACAGAACACTGCAAGAAAGCATCCTGTTGACAGCATGGAGGAGAATGGCACAACAGAGACAGACAGGAGTACTTCACCTTTAACTTCCAGATGCAGAAAAGACTTTTCTAAGCCAGGGAGTCCCACACCACCACACAAAACCGCAACTGTAAGAATCCTTCAGCTATCAAAATTGAGGCCACCACAAATAACTGTCTCCATTATGAAACATATTGCAATAGCTCCAAGAAATCCCATCAAAGATGGGGGTTCAGTTACTGTAAATCCTATAGACACAAGTAACCATAATCATACAAAAGTCACACAGGGTAACTGCAAGAAGTGAAACAGGAGGTTACGGAGGAGACTAATATGATCCTGACCAACATTAATGTGCTGCTCAGTTTTAAAGTTACACTCAACAGCTTCTTATACCTAACACGCAGCAATTAACTCAGACCTTGCACACTCCAGTGATTTGGCTGTTAAATTCTTTTTCCTGTAGGAAGTTCCTCTTCTCTACAATGCCTCAGTGCACCTAGTACAGCCAAGGCCCCCACTTCCCCCCACTTTGTTGAAAACCGTGGGAACAGAATGATGAATGCTGAGTATCTACTCTCAGCAGTAACTGCTACTATTCCAGCCTTCCTGCATTTTTTTTAAAAAAAAAATATATCAAAAGACAATTAAGTGTGCACGCACATTGCTTCACTGTAACTGTAATATTTAAAAATATTAATGCATATAAATTCTGCTAACAGTTATACAACCATAACAAAGTATCCAAAATCAAAGTATGAATGCATTTCTGCCTTACTTGCATAATTTTGGAAAACCCAAACAGACCTTCTGATGGGAAAATGTGTGATGGAGTAAACATTTTCAGCACTTTCAAAGAAGGAAAACAGCTCCTCCTGTAGTTCACGGGACTTCTCCAGGTGCAGAGAAGAGCTCAGTTCATGGATACTTTTAGTCTTGGAGAGTCTAATCTCTTTTGCAACACTTTGCCAATACTGTACGCTACATATTTAAATTGATATTTCATGAATATTTACAGTTATACACACATATATATGCACAAACCACACACTTTCAGAACATATTATACACAAAATCTTGCGCTTGGGCATGCATGTGTCTTTCTACATAGCGTTAAGATTAATTCCCCACAGAAAACCAGCTGGGTTGGGGGTAGGTGAAGAACGTGCCATAGCAAACTGCACACTAAGTAGCAGTTAAACTGCTTGAGACCACTTTTCTGCTTTCAAGAGCCTCAGCTCAAGTGTTTTCAACTAGGCTTTCCATGTCTTAACAGCTTCATGGCATGGGAATCAGTAATGCTTCTTCAGTGTACTCTTAAAAAAAAAAAAAAAAAAAAAGTTAAACATCCATAAAGCAGGGCCTACTATATAACAGATGGTCTAACCTCTTGAATGTCAAAATCTTTCTGTGTCAGGCAACCCAATTAAAGTGACATTTTTAGCAGCAGGCCTCTCTCCACTGTGCCCTTCCTCCCACTTTAGCCTGAACGTTCCCAAGGGGTAATTGCTCACCACACAATTACAAACACCAGTTTACTTCAGTTCTTTCTCCCCCATCTCTAATTGGGAGAAACTACGATGGTGGTTAATCTAACTGCTAGGTCTCGATGAAGAAAAAACTGTTTGAAAAGAGAAGACGTTAGAGAAAACATGAAAATCTTGAGCTAACTAGCGTAGCTCCTGATCTCCTGATTTAGGATCATTCCGGTTTAGCCTCTTCAGCTGCAGCAGGTCTTTGTCACTCTCCTCGTCTTTCCAAAATACTAAAAAGCAGATATGGCTAATAAATAGGGGGGAGGGAAAGAATAAAAAAACAGAGGAAAAAAGAACACTGGAAACCATTGTATTCTAGTGGTGTGCTGTCATCTAAGTAGGATGTGCTTTAGCACAAAAGAGATGCCTTGGACTCTCCTAACCTATAAAACAAGGCAGTCCTCATGAAATGCATCAGCAGCACCGTTCCACAAGCCCAGCAGCAGCCACAGGCAGCCTGTGATATGAGCAGCAGGTGACCAGCAAACTCCCATGCCTGAGGCGGGCCTGCCAGGGGTCAGTGCTGGCACTGGAGCCGCCAGGTCATCCCAGGCAGGCGCAGGGGACATCAGCCTGCCGGAGCAGCTGAGGCTGACAGCAGCAGGCCAGCCCACAGGCTTTTGTGCAGCCCTGGCCTGCCCCAGCCCTCCCTGAGCAGCCAGGGCCATCTCTACTCACAGACTGCTCGTGAGGCTCTCCACACCGCATGGTATATGTAGGGTCACTCCGGCCATACGAAAACTTTTGTCATGGGGTCGGTGGAGCCAGAAAGGTTGGTCAACCCTATTTCACAGCTTGCTGAATGTCTCCAATTCCTCTTCCAGCCTACAGGAACTGATGATGTGGAGATACTGCTACTCCTGATTTACAGAGGCGAAAGGGGAGTACAGAGTTTAAAAGATCTGCCCAGGAACCTTGCAGCAAGTACTACAGACTTGAACTCAATGTCTTGATGCCCTCCTAAGTGAGGACACCCACATAACTCAGTGCTGGGTCTCTGTTTCTGTCAGTGGAGGTTGACAGTGTTAATACTACCGTGACATAAGATGGTCAGGCTGATTCTGAACAGACTTGAGATACAAACCAACACAGCTTCTTCCCGTCCACCACGTGACAGCCACACAAACTACAGCATTTGCAAGGAGCTGTGGCTTTAATGGGAGATATGCCTGAGAAAGGATTGCTGAAAAAGGCAATCAGATACTAATAAAAACATAATCCTGTTCATCCCCAAGTGCGTGTTTCTCAGATGATTTACTGTATTATGATAAAGTGAATTTCACATTCAGAGACTGCAGGCTGGAAGACAGGGCATTACACACACGAAAGCTCTTTTGATGCTGCTTCAGAACGAAGAGACTTTTCTCCCTGCTATTTAGAGGAAATGTTGGCAGCACAGGCAGATTCTCAAGACATCATCTCGTTCTGCAGGATGTAGCAATGCAACATTTAAAGCAGATAATAAAAATGGCTGATTATTTTAAACTGGCTGCGACCTATACTCCAGCAAGGAAACTGATGAAAGAGCTTCCTCCTACAAGTTTTGTTGCTGGGGCTTTCTACTTGCTACTGAGACAGAACCAGTGATACCTTGTGGGTGGAGGGGCAGTAATGCTGGGAGACTAGATAGGATAAAAGACTGCACTCCTCATGAAACTAGTTTTGATCCCAGCCCAAAATCAATTTATTTAAAAAAAAAAAAAAAAAAAAGACTGATCAATTTAGAGTGGATTGCTCATTGAAAGTACAATTTATGACTACAGGCTTTACTGTATCAGTTTTTAGGTTTTCACATATGCAAAATTACTGTTAAATACACTGTGGCAGTTAGCTGTGAGCACTTTGGAAACCACACACTCCATTTAAGTGCAAAGTTGTTCTCATTATTACTATCAAAGTTGAAGCATTCATTTAATGTGTGGGATATGCTAAAAAGGAGTGACAGGTGATTGCTGCTTATCAGAAAGATTAAAGGATAACATTTTCCTGATCAGAGGGAATAAATACACTATACCACCATGTCAGGTATTAGCCATTTTTTGGCCAGTTACAGAGCAGGGAAGCTTACTGTGTGTCTATAAACCCTGCATCACGGAAAGCCTTTTTCAATCACCACTATATTCTCCAACTTCACTTCAACATCTCCTAAAAAGCTGGTAAAAGCAGGTTTAAAACAAGGCTTTGAAAACGTGCAGAAGTCGACCCACTTGCACACTCATCTTGCTCTTTTTGACCATGTTGATGGTATTTAATATCCCAGTCCTGAGCCTGTGAGAAAGCCGTACAACTGGAACTTAGTTCTGTGGCTTCAGTCTTCTCTGAAAGCATTCACACCGCATGAAGCTTTTTATAATTTCTAAAACCTTCAACTTACACAGGAGGATCAAAAGACAGACAGAAAGAGAATCTAGTCTCCACTACCCTGCCTTCCTTTCCTCTAGACAGATGAGCTCCACCCAACGCATCTTTTATGAGGGAAGCAAGAAAAAGAAGTAGGCTGTATTTTAATCAGTGGGGGTGCATGAAAAAGTTTTCAGGAGGTGCATTTCTGACAGCTTTCTCAACTTCCGTCTGCTTTTCAGAAGCAGCCTCCCTGAAATCTGCAAAACTGAGCCATAAACCTCACGAGAAGAAATTTCCCTTGGGATATCTACCACCTCCAGCTATGCTGTGAGCCAGAGACACTGCGAGAACAATTCCCCGTGGGACTGAACACTTCTTCCCTGCTGGAAAGCACAAGTGCATTTGCACAGAAAGGAGTGGGAGGTAGGGAGAGGGTGGGGGACAGAGCCCAAACTTTTTCAGCCTTGAAGAAAGACTCACATTTCCGTGTTTGAAAGGGGTTGTGGGAGAAGGCGGGAAGGAGTCTAATTGCATCCAGATTGTTTTGTCCTTCCCCACTTGCTTCATCTCACTGGCAGGTTTGACTGTCAGTACCCGCTGCGTTTCTGAGCCCAGCGCCAGCTAATTGTGGTCCTTATATACATACCCCCAGATCTAACTTGACACAATGCCGTATAATTGGCAGCTCAAGAGAACGGGGAGAGACGGGCATTGAATGTGAATTACTTCTCACACCTACAGCAGGAAGATCCTCTGAGACGGAGGCTGAAGCCACTGGCAGGGAGCTTGCCCTGTGTCCATAGACACAGTGGCAGGTTTGCAGATAAAATGACGACTTAATTTTCCAGTGCTGCCAGTCTTAAAGGTCCTAAACCCAAATATTCTCTGACAGGGAAAAGAAGGACAAAATGAAAACAGGGCAGTAGGCTTGGGAAGGGAAAGGGGGGAGGGGCACTGGAAATACATGCTTAATAGTGGAGTTTAGGCTGGAAGTGAAAAAGAATCACAAAATCTGCCTCCTTGAAGGAGCTCACAGTATGTCTTGTGCATTTCTGTTGGTTGTCAGATGGAAAAAATATAAAGTGGGACATTTTTCTCTTGAATCAATTTGATAAGGTCAGTGCTACCTGAACAGGTTTCAGCCTCAAGTGTAGGAAGAGCCTCTGTATAGCTGCACACAAACAATGGCAAGATATCTGCATCCTCTCCCCACTTCCCACCCCTCCTCAGCTTTTACTGCAGAAACACGACACAGCCCTGCAGGGTGAGGCTGCCAGCTATCCCTCACTGCTGCTTACACTACAGTTATGTGCATGAGCACTACTATCTTCCTGCACAGTTCAGGTAAAGGGTTAGGAAGGGCTCACTGCGTACTACTTAGCTAATTGCCACAACAGACTGTCTTGCACAAGAGTGCAGTTTCTTGTTTACTCAGAAATATTTACTTTAAGTGCAAGATTAATCAGCACAGTCCAGAGCATGACAGCTTTATGTTTTTGTCTCCAGCCCCTACACCTTCATATTAACATCTGGCTCCATCTACTACTCCTTTTCCTTTCATGCCCTTAAAGAAACCAGACCTTTTTTAATGATCAGATGCAGTGTGTGAACCATACAGATACAAAAAGCTTGAAAACAGTTTAAGACAAGATGTACAATTTAAACGAATTCAAGAAAGGAGGAACAAACCACCCATTCTCCCTAGGGAGACTGCAGTGGTGACACACAGCTCTGAACGCTACAGCATCCATGGAGCCACTTACGAGGTACCTGGCTGTTAAGCATTTTGGTGCTGCTTTAAGATACTTGCCTCTAAGGCAGAGACAAAGCTGTTCTCCAGGCTGGATCATGCAGGACTGACTGGAATTATTCGTTTTGCAGACAAAATGGGGAAGGGTTTAGGAGGCATGTCCTCAGGGTAAGACTGGCAGGGAAGCAGCAGAGGACAGGAGTTCTAGGACAGAAAGCAAAGCAAAACACAAAGGGAACGGGAGACGCAGTAAACAGAAGAAAAAGATCAGAATCGGTAATGGTCAAACAAGGAGCAAATGTGACAATACAGCTATGAATAAATAATAAGAACATAGTGACTACACAAAGGCCATGATCTCCATACAAACCTCCTGCTGTCATCAGTAAGAGGTCTGTTACAGACTGTATTTCAGGAGCACCGGATTTTATGACCTGGCCTACAAGCATGAATTTTGTAGGTTTTGGTTCTTTCCCTCAATCTCTGGTTTTGACACTTTATCCAAATTGACAGTCATTCCCTCTATCCTTGTGGAAAGTTCCTTATTCTAAAATGCTGCTGCCAGTAATTCCCTGAAAACCAATGGCAATCACTTGCTGTCAAAAGAAACAGATGAGATATTTATGTTCCAAAAGCATAAAGCTTCAGAGAAAGCCAACAAGAGATGGCCAGTCACTAGGAGAGAGCCTTTCAGAGGGCCTATCATTTATTTTCAAATGTGATTCTGAAATTTTCACATTCAAATGTGTTGGGAAGTCTGTGAAATTTTAATTATTAAAGGCCAGACTCCATGAAGAAAACGTAACCTGGGCACATTTGTGAGTTTAAGCAGTGGTCTTCAGTTACATACTTGTCATATCCACACTGAAATCCTTAGAGATGGTTTGAAGCAATGACTAGAAGCAAAGCTGTTCCCAAAAGACAGGCTTTAACGCAGGTTGCACTTCACTGTAATACCAAAGTTCTTTCCTATTCTTTGTTACTCTGGTGCTTTTTGGGAGAAAGTTTTTTTTTCAAAGCAGACACCTGAATTGGCCCAATGATGAAATCTGCATCTTAAGCTCTGGCAAGGGGGAAAAACCACAACTAATGACAGCATAGTACACTGTACTTCTGCTCCACTGGTACTAATATTTATTTAGTGACGCTACTTCAAGCCACTATTTGCTTACAACCAGTGCTACCTGACTTCTAAGAACTCATGCAAATTCCATAAAATGCAAGAGCAATTAACCTTGTTGGGTAGGAAAACAAGTTTAATGTCAAGTTACTTTGCTGATAGATGTGGCTCCCATATGTCCCAGAGGCCGATTCATGACTCTGATATAATGAAGCTCACCATAAAGTCCTGCTATTGAGTGACATCTCCGATTATGCACCAGTTACCAAACACATCCTGAACCAGACAGCCTATAAATTACACCATGAGCACACGCCGGCCTGGATGGACTCAACTGTTTGTTTTAGTAATAATTAATAAAGCAAGATACAATGTGATGAAGCCTTTGGTATTTACCTGATGAACATTTAAAGAAAAGGAATTAAAGAGGAGACAAAAATCTCTTCCCTGCATTTAACCAAAACTTTTCATAAAAGAAGAGACAAAAATCTCTTCCCCACATTTAATCAAAACTTTTCATAAAATTCTTGTGGGTTTTTTTCTCCTCAATTCTGACTATTAGAAAAGCCCTTCTCCTCTTTATACATATAAATGAAAAACATTCGGTCCCCAATGAGATTTTACAGTCATTTGCAGCTTCCTTAGAATTCGAGGATACATTAACCCCTATGTTGCAGTTCAGCAGTTTACAGGGTACACATAAATGCTCCAGCCACACCAATGAGGCTTCCATCAGTCTTAAAAAAGCAAAACTCCTGAGAGCTCAGTCCCTGTTTTCTGACACACAAAATAAAGCTAAAAAATAGGCAAATAGAAGCATCACCGCACACCTCCCTGCGGCTCAGTGCAGCTGTTTCCATGCCCTTTTCTCATGTAATTTCAGCAGCTACTGGGTAGCGGAGAAGACTTTGCTTTAGCAGGGAACAGACCCATGAGAGGCCACACCAAGGAGACGGTGCCTAAACCCTCTCGGCTGCACAAAAAGGAGTTTTTATGTTGTTAAACCATTTCCTTAAGCGGAGACGCTCAGTCACAAAAAAAGAAAGATATCAAAAGCCACCTCTGTCACAAGAAAGGGAACATCTGCTTCACTACCACCCCATGCTCAGGTACTTGGTGGTGAGGTGGTGGTAAAGGATGCCACAGGTTCTCAAGCATTCCTCTACCACAATATACCACGTGTTCACAACCCAAGCTTCACAAAACCTCTGTGGAGTAGGTAAGGGTTACGCTAACTGTTTTACAGATGGACAACTAGTACAGTGAGATGAATGATTTCCCTGACGTCACACAGGACGCCTGTGGCGAAGGAGGGAGCTGAGCACATCTGGCTAACATCAGCTTGAGAGGTCAGGCTGGGGAAGGTAATGAGATGCCTCCACAGCAGAAGCTCAGTTTTACAAAGCAAACATCACACAGAAGTTGGAAAAATCACTGCAGTGAATCACACTTACTCAGTATTCAGAGACACGCTCACATTACAACCACAAGCACTTATTTAATTAGAAAAATGATCTAATTGAGAAGCATCCAAAATTGCCTCCAATACAACACAAGCAATAACATACGTAGGTAAGAAAATATGTTGGTAATGAAGGTGTGTGCGTTTGTGCGCGTGAAGAAAAGAATGAGGGTAAGTTGTCAGACGATCTCCACCAAGCTCAGCAATAACACTGAATACATTTATTAAACGCAATCAAATTTTACAAGGCACTGAAGTGATAACTCTGTAGTAGTGGAAAGTGCAAGCAGCAATAAATATCTTGTAAACACAGAGGTCACAGGCCCAGGTGCTTACGAGCACGGGAAGGGTGGGTTACTGTAAGTGGTATGCTCCATTGCCTCAGCAGTTATTTTTTCATCTTTCTTTTCTTGAAGGAGGGGTGAAACAAGACAGAATGGATTATTATTTAATTTATTGCAATAAATCATGAGTCAAAGCAATTCAAAGGAATTTTTAGCTTATCGCTATGCAAAGAAAAATCAAACCTCTATCAATTCAGACCTAAATACAATTACAGGAACAAAATAGCTTTATGTTTAAACCATCTAACTGAGCCTGACAGATGGATACTGTTTATATCCATTTGTATTTATTGAACATAGTAAAAGATTGCAGCTGTTCTGTCAACACCTAGGTGCTTCCAGGGTGCTTGGAGCTGTATATAAATATAGCTGAATTTTATGGATAAATGTATTCCGTGGAATAAACATGTTGGAGATATTGTGATATAACACGTATTTACATTAACAACCATAATACCTTGAACTGGTTTCTATTGATCTTTAAGCACTTCACAAAAGTACGGATAAAGCATCTGCACTCCCACCCTACAGACACAGAATTAAAGCTCAGAGATTAAGTGCTGTCGAAGGATTTTACAACAACTCAGTATGAGCGATGGGATTAGAAGCCAGGCCTATTGCTGCAGGCTTTGTCTTCAGTGCTTTAAATCACACTTCCCCCATGCATATCTACCTCTCTGTGTCTTTGTGCGCAACACCCAGGAGCCTGTTTCATTGTAAACTTGCATATATTCGCTGCCTAATTTTAATCTCACACAGTGTTGGGTCAATCAAAGCCAACAAGCTGCGTACTATTACAGCTCGCTGCAGCTTTCCCCAGTCAGAGGGCTGTACGCAATCTGTCCATCAGCTGAACCCCCCGAACCTGCGCCGCAGCAGCGCATCGCCACTGACGGCTTATTCCTGCGCTTAGAAATTCAAGGCAGAGACTCTCACTCGACAGCGATCTAACCCTCACCAAATCTCCTCTGACTGGCCAGAGGATCAGAAAGAACATTGTAATTAACGGAAATATAATCCCACACACTCCTCATCAGTGAGGTTTTGCATATACATAAGGAACGATCAGTGGTGAAGAATGATGACTGCTCCTTATGTAAATCACACGCTCTACAAGGAAACGCTTTCAAGCATGGCATGTGGGAGATGAACACACACAGACCTTTGGGTTTTCTTGGGGGTTTTTCTCCTGTGTTCAGCTTTCAAGCACTGCACCCTGGGGGAAATCCAACCAAGCACATATTTTGTCTGCCTACTGCATGGGTTTTGAAATAAGAGCACCACCACATACGGTTAACCTTCAGATTTATTTATATGGTTTTTTTTTAATTTCACAAGTAATTGTAGACTACACTCCATTACAGTCTGTGTTTCCAGTACTGGATTCCAGCAGGACTGAAAGGGAAGAGAATGCATTGGCTGGGAAAGATGAAAGTTTTAAATCAGAGGCTGCATAAAACTGGGAGGTAAATAAGCTGAGGATAAACCGGGACTTTTGTGGGAGCCCTCTATAGGCAGCTATTTTAGGTTGCTGTGGCTCCTAAGAAGAATTTCAGTGTCGGAGATGGAGCATTTTTCCTGCTAAGAATTACTCCCTCACCTTCATAGCTCCTGTACCATGGGCTGTCAAAGCGCTGGGTTACCTGCTTTAATACTTTTCGGAAGACACATTTGGGGAAACAAATTTTATTGAGCTCTCTGGAAAGGAGGAGTGGGAAGACTTTACTGGGAGAGAAAAGCTGTTAACCTGGCAACAGGAAAGGTGCTGGACCACACTCGAAAACAGATCAGGAACAAAGTAAGATTTATCTGAAAACAAGCAGATAGATAGAAATGGGGAGAAGGAAGAAAAGAGGCATTTCCCAGGGGTGTGAGGGGTGGAAATCAAACTTCCTTTCTGACTGAACAGTTAAGCTCTCAGCCATTTCTAAGCAGTGGGAATCATAGTGCACATTTTTAAACCATCCATCAATTGACAGGCAAAATCTTTTTTATTAAAAAGGGATATCCCCAGCTCCATTCTCTGCCTATGGAAGACACAGGACAGGGAGAGAGAAATGGAAGAAAAAGGAGAGCTGGCCTGCTAATACCATATGGCAAACACAGGAACTGAGCGCAGGCTCCCCGATTCCCAGACAAGAGCCATATCCCCACCGGGCCACCATCATTTTTCATCTGCAAATATGCATGTGCGTGCGCATACGCACAGACACACAGGCAACAGCAGCATAATCATCTCTATACTGCCCTGCCACTAAGCCCTGAACTCTGAAATGAGAGCCATCATCTCAACAACTGAAAGGGCATATTAATAGTGTTGCCAGTTAAGCTCTCCAGAGAGGAGCCGTCTCCTGCATGTTTATACAGAGCCAAGCACAGCGGGCCGACAGTTGCCATTAGTTCCACAGAAAGGATCATTATCCTGGTTCTTCCTTGGCTGTGGTCGCCCAACTGCGGCTTTGATAATTACCATATAGAAACTCAAGGCTGCTACACCAGCATCTTAAACACAAAATCATACTCTTATTACCATTTTTCCCAGAAACATTTTTATAGAAGACAGAAGTTTCTACTTAGGCAGCAGACAGACCAGAAAATACTGCTTGAAATGCGTTTGAAGTGGAGATGGGACCATAACACCAGATTCCTACGCCTCCCTCTAGTGAGTGCAGATGTGGATGCAGTTCTGGTCCAGAGCTCCAGGAGTTGGCCCTTTCTAAACACATTGAGTACTTCTAGTAAGGGCTGAGCAGCTGGGGTTGCTTCTAACATGAGAACTGGGGGTTTAAGTGCTTCTTTGTCCTCAACGCAGGACTTAGCAGAAGACCAATGTGCCTCTTAAATCCTGCTCTGAGAACTTCAGCAAAACATCAACAGGGCACTGACTGTGCTAGCTGCCTGCAGAGGGGAGATCTGCTTTACAACTGAAGTTTGACATCAGAACTTACCTAGATGAGCATTGCCAATGTGCACTAGCACATGACCAATGCAAGCAATGAGATTCGGGAGAGAAAGGAGGTATAACAAGTCTCAGAGCACCTTTGGAAACTAAAATGAAACATAACAAAACAACAAAAATCCTTGAAATTATTTGCTTCTCCTTTAAGTTCTGCGAATAACAAACAAGGTGTCTGTACAGAGATTCCTGCCATTAACATACATAAATCTTATGTTCAAAGGAAGCCTCCAGCAGTCAGTTTTTCTATCTTAATTTGATTCTTTTGACTTTTCCATCCTGTCTGTTTTCATCTTTCCTCATTAAAAGGATGTTTTACGAAAAGAATTTTTTTAAAAAAGCCAAACATAGCTAATTATTTTAATGAGCTACCACAAAAATATAGTTGCTTTCTACTCTGAATATAAGCAAATGTCAACGTTGCATGGGGAGCAGAGGTAGCACAGCATCTTAATACTATACCGTCAGCTCTTATATTTGATTAATGAAGACTCACAGGACTAATTTTACACTGCTTCATTAAAAGCCTGGGGCGATTAGCATAAAGGTTAGACTACTACATTATTAAAATGTTTTTTGTTTTTTGGTTTTTTTTAAAAAAAAGAAACACCAAAATAATTTGCTTCTTTTCCTTTTCCTTTGGAAAAAAAAAAAGCCACACTGGATAGACAAAATGAGCTACTGTCCTTTTCAACTTCATATATAGAGAAACATGAATTGCTGGATGTCTCATCAAGGACACAGCAAAGCAGTTGCCCAGTATCTACAAAAGGGCAAAGGCAATGCTCTCTTGTAAAGCTAACACACAGACAAAGGAAACAGCCTTTCCGCTCAGAGGACATGGAATGGTGATAAAATTCAGCCAGCAACTAGAGGGAGGGGGAGAAATTGCTCATTCCGAACAGTTCATCCATTTCTTACAGAACTAAGCCTGTCTCGCAAACTTCTCCAAATGATGATCAAAGGTAAAGCGCGTATATGCAGCATTGCAAGAGCTGAAGTGTACATAATAAAAAGCATCGGCATCTCCTATTCTTTGAGGCTTTATTGAGAGAACAGAGAAAGAACTGCTTTTGAACTTGCAGGTGAGCAATTCTTTAACAGCACATCACACTGGCAGCCTTGTGTGCTGTTGATTCAGCATCATGATGGACAACACAACAGAGCAAGGTTCAAACCACCTAGCCATTTCCCTGCTCTGTTTTCCCTCTCCTTCCACATACTAAAGTAAGCGGCTCTCAGAAAACACGCCTCCTCCCAAGCCTCCAGCTCCTCCACCGCTACAGCCTCAGGAATGGAATAGAAACATAAAAAAGCAGCAGCAGCCCTAAGGAACAGACTTGATGAAAAAGAAAAGCTAACTGCCAGACAACGTTTCAGTCTACTTCAGAGCTGGTTTACACGTGGGAGTACTTGCCAAGACTCGCACAAGGCACCACTCTGCCTCGCAGTGCATGCTGGCACTCAAGGGGTTAAAGCAATATAAGCCAGGCTTGCTGGAGAAGCACTACAGCAGGAAGAAAGAGTTACAAATGATTTTTCTTGGCAAAAGCCGCTCACTGGAATAGTAGGAGGATTGTGCTTACTCCTCATATATAAATGCCAAAATGAGGCTTGCTGACACTTTCCTGGCATGCCACAGCCCTTCCAGTGGCCCCGGACTTCAACCAAACTTTTGGAGGGACAGAAGGACACACAAACTGTTTCTTCCCCAAACGACCAGACCCTCCCCTAAAATGGCATTACCCAGTATCTATGGAAAGTGCCCATCCACCAGCACCACCGCTGACTCTGCTCAGCCTCTCCCTTTCCATATCAATGCCTGATTTCTGTGGCCAGCATTTGGGGCTGGGGGTTGTGTGAAGCTACAAGCATGCATAAAATCTGGGTGCATGTTGATGATGAGATGGGGAATTAATGAAGACCCACAGAACTAATTTTAGGCAAGGTGAAGTCTGCTGAAACATCAACATTTTGCAACTCGCTTAACCACAGCCCAACTTTTCCCTTACCCTGTTCTCCACACCTGATAAGTTACCTACGCAAAGAACTGGCAGGGAGTTTAAGGTGACCCTTTCCCTGGTCCTCCCTCTCAGGTTCCAGAGAACAAAAATTTATGGACCTTGAGAGCTGGAAGCTGCATCCAGATCATCATGTTCAATAGACACTAATCTTCCTAAAGGTCTAATCCCTTTGTACTGTTCTTTAGACTTACACTTTTGGCTTCCACAAAATCCTTTCACATGAGTTCTGTAATTTCATTTTGCCCTGCTAAAAGAATAAAAAAGAAAAGAAGAAAGAAGAAAAGAAAGGCTTATCAATCCCTACTCCTATCAGAGTTATCCAAACTTATGATTTAATTATTCAGTGTTTCATCATACGGAAAGTGGCTCCACAGTCATTCAAGAGGTTCACTTTAAGAAGATGAAGGTCAAATGGCTATTTTGGGAGTGATTAACTTCTTCAAAGGCGCAAGGCACCACATGTGATGTAACTCTGGCTTTTGCCTAGGGGCTGCTCTAGTGCTGTGCAGAGTGATGGCTGAACTGCTGAACTGCAGCTGAGGAAAGAAGTTGATCACTTCCAGTGAGAGTAACTTCTCCATGCCAGGATCACTGAGGTTTTGTCGTAGGTGACTGGTTTTATCACCTTCTATCATCTCTCTCAATACATAGTTGCTCTCAGACATACCTAACAGCACCTTGTTTTTTGCTCTTCCTTTAATCTCTCGTGTTTCCACTTGTAGAGATGGTTTGGGGTTTTTTTGGTTCCAAACAACCTACAACTCAAACCAGTCATTTTTTCTCTTGCTCTCCAACAGTATTGAAAATACACGCCCAGAACAACAACAAAAAAAGGAAAACACCACACCAAAAAACCCACAACCAAAAAAAAAAGACCCTCCCTTTGTCCAAATGTCATTGTAGATGCTCAGATGATTATTCTTACAAAGGCAACTGAGAACAACTTCTTGCCAGTGGATTTATATCAGGCTTGTCACCTCCACTGGGAAAAATTTGCATGTTTGCGAACTGAAAGGGAGGAATCACTTTCTACTATTTTCTATATCATCTACTGCAGCCCTTCACCAAGAGAAGCAGCTCTCCCAGTTAGCTTGCTGCTTCTAAAGCCCACATGATGCCAAACATGAAATCCCAAAACCTGACTGCTTTCCACATGCCTTTAAGAAAATAAAACACGCTAAAGCACGTTAGATGAGACTGTGATAAATTTTAGCAGTAAAACCAGGAAATCTTCACTGCTTTAACTTTTTTCCACCAGACTTTGCTTGATTTCTGTTTTAGGCTGATTATGAGCAACTCCTGTTAGTTGTGATTTCTCTCTCCACATTCCCATCAGAAACCCATACTACCTTCAGTGATGTCTACTCAGGCTGGAAGGGTTTATCATGAAAAGATCATCTCACCTACTCATCCCACATGAAGTCTCCTTAGTGTGATCCACTATACCATAACTACACAAGGAGTTTCAATGGAAATGTTTGTAAGGTGGTTAACAACTTCTGTAAATATACACATACAGTATGGGGCTTCCAGGATTGTCAGATTGCTTTACAAAATAAAGAGAATAAAGAGACATTTTCCCCTGTTTACAGTCTGGGGAGGCAAAGAGCCGCTTTCTCAAAGTATCACAAGGCAAGATACTGTGCAGCAAGTAACAACTCAGCTTGGACCTGCTATCTCCAAGATCAGAATCACATTAGCAGAAGCTAGGGGAGGAGAAGAAAAGAAAAAAAAAGGGTTTTCCTTCTTTATTTTTTTTTCCATAGAAATCCAATCCTATGGCCTAGGTTGTTAGGAGAAGGTGGTATGTTGGCAAAAACCAGAGAAAACTGCTAGCAGAGAAATTACCAGCACTGATGGAAATGTCATCCTCACCAATGAAGAACACCCCAAATTGTCCTGATCTAATGTTGTTCTTTTTTTAACTCCTTTCCCGGGGCTGGAGGCTCAGTAATCAGTCTCGTCAATTTTCAGTTTTCAAATCTAGGCAGGAGGTTTGTTTTTCTTGAGCAACGTGCCAATGCTATTTCATGCTGTACAGCTTCCAGTATTTTCTTAAGCGCCTTGAGAGGCTTGGCATGAAGGGCACTATGGAAATGTAGTTTTAACTGATAGCTTCCAACTTGTGCCTTGTAACCTACCTTCAAAATGAGGAATTTCAGCAGAAACAGAGGTGCTCCTTTCCTTGCATGCAACGAGAACTGTACTTGCTGCAGCACTCAGACAGTGAAACATCTTTCAAATTGAACGTGCGGTGTTAGGCGAGCACATTCCTGTCAGGATGGTGACCAGCATCTCCATTAATCTATCTACAAATGGCACAGATTTAAAATAAACCCCTCACCCTTCTCTATGCTCGTATTACACGACATGCCAGATATTTCTCCACCAACCAGCCGACTCCGAGGACTGACTTACAACATCCCTCCCCATCACAGAAATACAGTACAACCACGTGGGGAAGAACTATTCCAGCTACCCACAGAGGTCAGCCACAATCACAACTTCAAATTCATTAAGAAGTGAATGTACCAGAGCTCACTGAAATGGGTTAAGCTAATCGGAGGTGGTGTGGGATGACTAATTCATGACTAGCCATGGCCAGGCAAACTCCTTCTCTACTTGCAAACCTAAGTGCGCTATCCCCAGCTGCCATCCTGACCTGCAGGTCAGTTCCACAGCATCATCAGAGCAAGGAGCAGGAATAAAGGGAAAACAATATAATGCTTTCCCCCATTAACACTTGACTTCAGGCACAGAACATCACATTGTTCTTTGTCTGCCATTTTTAAAGATTTTTGAAGTAACATCCTAATTAATCTACAGGGGAATTCAGGCAAGATTCCTTTAAGTATTTTTAGCTTAAAAATGCAGTGTCGTCAAGTATTTTCCTCTTTCCTATTTCACAACGTTCTCATGTGTTTGAGGCTATTATAGAAAGGCATAAAGCATCTATAATCCCCAAGATTATACAACAGCATTAAAATACATAATATTTTGGGGCTCCACAGAATTATTTTTTAACGATGGTAATTTTCTTGCCTTTCGTCCAGAAGGATCCCCCAAAATAACAGTTTTTCCAAAATAGAAGTGCAGCTGCCTGTTAGACAGGACAAGGCAAAAACCTTAGCAGTGACTCATCGGGGCACAGGAGGAAAAGACGACTTTTATTCACAGAAGAAACTACTGAAGTTCTGCTAAGTGGAATGAATCAGGAATTCACCTGAATAGAAAGTGTCTGAGAATTTTTGCTTATCAAAGTTTTGGTGCTGATCCACAGACACGAAGCTAACAATAATAATCACAACAAGCCTTCTGGGCATATTTGCCTTGTCATTTCTAATGTACCTAGATTGCTGCATCTCAGAGCTATAGCCTAACCCGTTCCAGAGCAACTTCCATCCAACTGTGTCAATAGGTCTTATAAACATTAATGAATTAAGCCACAGGACAGTTTTGAATGGTATGATAACAAATATTCTCCTTTCATGTCATGATTCAAAGTCTGTTGAGCTGTAAAATTATCTGGATCAATTCTTCATTGCTCAAAAAAAAACAACCACCAAGAACAAAAAAAGCAAAAAGACTAGTCAAAGCCATACAAGGTAGTCTACAAAGGACTTGACTCTTGGTCAAGTTTCAGCTAAGAAACCAGATTAGTCTCTCTTGTTTAGGAGAAAAATACAAGCGGCTTCTGCTATAACACAGCCACAACGCGCTTCCCAGAAGGGATACCAGCTACACAGCAGTGTGCAGAGCTGTGGAAGGTGTGGCTGAGGGATCTGGAGCTCACAGCTGTGCACAGACACACTTAGGAGAGCAAACCAAAGCAGGTATATTGCCCTCTGTTTGATGAAGGAACAAAAAAGCCTGTCAAGAAATGGCACTTAAATTTCCACACATAAATACACCCACATGCAGTCAAGAAAGGGAAGGTCTTCTCCCTGTTCCTCTCCTTTTGCTTATTTTCCTATTAGTCACAACACAAATCAAACTGCCAAGCTGACAAGGCCTCCAAACAAGTCAGCAATTCTGTGGGTGTACAGACGTGCTCCCTGGCAACACCAGCTGAACGAGGCCCTCGGGACGCCGTCCCCTCTCCTGCACACCGACCCCTGAACCACGGTTCTTCTCTGCCAGAAGTGGCTCCTGCAGCAACAGCCAGGCCCCTCAAACGGGGGGCGGCACACAAGCACACCAAGAGAACTGCCTTCAACACTACCAACACGCCTGCTGGCTTTGATTCACAAAAAGGATCGCCCCAGCCCAACCAACCCAGCAGCTTCATACTACACAACCAAAATCTGAAACGTCCAAAAATTACCAGGTGCAGTAAGAAGTGGGGTTTTGACATTAAATATGTGATTTTCTACAAAACTGAAAGCATATATAAAGTTAACATTTTACTCGTCCAGATTGGGGTATTGCCTTGGATGTGGTACAGCACTGCTGATATTTGCTTTAGGGTTTATTTAACAGTTAGATAGAAATAATTAGGCCTTCAAAGAGCTCGACTTTCCCCTTTGAGAAAACTACTGAAGTTGCATCTCAGTACTACTTCCTTGAATCCAGAAGGAGGGTTCAGTTTCATAAGAAATAAAATCAAGAGACTAAACTTCCAAGAATTTGGGGTTTACTCACATCTTATGCTGGAATTAATTTTATCACATACATATAGATCTCTCACTCCCTATTAACTCCTAAGGGGCAAAAGATAATCTTGAAACTACAACTGAAGAAAGAGTCACCTTAACATCAGGTTTTATCTCCACAGATAAGGAGATCAGAAGCTGTGCTAAATCATGTGGTACTTAATGCATTTCATCTTAAGGGAAAATAATTACTTCCTAAACAAAATTATATTCCGATGAGTTTGTAGAATATGCTTAGAAAAGGGCGGGGGGAGTGTTGTATATACTGTATATGGCTGTTTGGAGTTTGCATGTGGGCACTTGCATTTTTCAGCTGCCCCTTTAACACCAGAATCCCGTTTCCCCAGATCCTACCCATATACATCTCCACAACCACCTAGCAGATTGTGCTGCACACATTTAGTCAAATCTTATGAAAGCAAGTCTCTTACCAGAGAGAGGGCTCACTTATCAAGCAGACAAGTATCTGAAGTCCATATGCATTTGGGATGGAGGCGCTAATTCTTTAATTTACCAGAAAGAGACTTAAAAGCTACCATGATCATGGTGTGCCACTAATCATCTAAAATGGAAAAAGATGCCTGACTGCAAAACAAAACCCAGTGGGATCTCAAGTTAGATTGCTCATTGTTTTATTTTTTTAACCACACTTTTCCAAAATGAAACTGTGAGGTGTAATCAACTGCCAGAACCATGCATTAGGAAACATAACCTTACACTTAATTGTAAAATACAATCTTGTTTTTTTGTTGAATGCAAAATGTTAATACACTGTCTAGTATAATCCAGTAATGGCGGGGGGAGAAGAATCACGTGCATACAAGGCGTACACTAAAGTCATGTTGCGGACCAAAGATATAAAAGTACATGTAGAGAACCCACACTGCTCTTACATGTTTTCTATTTCTGTTATGGTGAAGAAATCATTAGGCCATTTCTTTTTGAGCAAGAAGACAACTGATTATATTGCCAACTTCTTTTGACATGCTGGCCCATTTCTAGTGCTTAGAAACATTTTGTCCCCGCCAAAATCAATGTAGAAAACTACTTTAAACACATCTTAAAATAAATCTCATTTGATAAGAGTTACTGCACACGCCTATGTAATCATGCACACAGGTAATACAAAACTACCTTAAAATCAGATTAAAACCACCAGTGATCTCAGCTAAACTCGCCTTTGCTAACAAGTGTTTTTCTCAGCAGTAGATCTGCTCATTTAGTTTTGAAGTAATGGGAATTCTACCATTGGCCACTGAAGAATAACCCACACATAGCAAGATCCAAAGTTTTTCACCCTCATTAGTTAAATGCCACTGAATGTTACCATATTTTTAACCGTTCCCTCATCTCAAGAAGGGAGGAGAAGCAACTAGGGCAGTGCTTTCTGTAAAGCACTTCCCTATCACATCAGTGCTCCAGCTTAGTGTTACACTGACTGTCACATAATTTATTTAACTTCAGAACTAGGTGCAAATGAGTTTTTGGATGCCAGCCACAGAGAAGTCTCCAACACAGAAACTATGAAGTCTTTTCCTTTATTAATTACCCTCAAATCAATGTCACAAGCAACGATACCCAGGGTTGTGTGGGATTGGGGTCAGGGAAGGATTTCTTATACTCTGCCCACTTTTTCCTTAACATTTTCAACTTTGCACACTGCACCTTTTAGTGTTTTACTTTTTTTTACTCAAAAAATAGTGTCATTAAATGGTAACAAATCAAATTCTGAGACCTTATGAAAATATGTACCTGTCTTGCTGGTTTTCTTTGCATCTCTGAAACAGTGGCTTCTGTACAAAAACCACCTCAATGCAAACACACTGAAAGGCTTTTCCTAAGCTGATCAGATTTATACAAACCCAATCCAAACCACTAATCCAATGGAAGTTCACTCAGACTCACCTCACCGGAGTACTCTAAGTTTTGGAAACAAAGCAGTATTTAAGGGAGGCATTACAACTCTGATAGAAAGAGCATGGGACTGAGAGACTCCTACTCTCAGCTTTCCAGAGCCAGGCCACTAAACTCTGAAATTTCATTTCAGTCTGTATCTCAGTTTCCCCAAATATACAACATAAGCTAATAATCATGTCCTCTGAAGCACTATGAGACCTACCAGTGAGAGTGCCACAGGAAAGAGAAAAATTACTGAAAGGACAGTTAGACTGAACTACCCTTGAATATATTTTTTTAATTTGAAAATACAATTTTTTTTTCACAGATCTGACATTTAGAAGAATGAAAGCTCTTTCCACTTCATAGCCACACCAAGAGTCATAGCATTTTAAGTAAGATTTTATGCATACAGTAAAATTTTACTGATGTGATAGGATTGATTGAAAAAATTATTTCACTGAATTGGTACAGTTCCCTCATGTAGGCAGTATTACTTTGATTTTGGGATATCTTACATCAATTTAGTGTAAGTCAGTAATACATCTATTTAAGATTTATGTAAATCACTGTGGTTTTCTTGTCTAGGAAAGAGTGTAAAGGAGTACAATTGAAAATATCATTAGGAAGAAACAGAAGAATCTAACAAGAGCTATGAAATCTAGAAATTACTGTCAATTAGCAACTCTGTTAAAGCAGCAAAACGTCCTAGTTTTGTAGTGTATCTACATGTGATTAGTCCCAGTCTGCAGGAAAGTGAGTGACTGAGGCAGGAGAGTAAAGCATAGAAGAGATCAGGTATAGCAAGGTATTGTTGATGGGATACATGTATTTTTTATATAGCTTACACAGGCAAAGTCGTTCCTCTCTCCAGGCTGCCTGATCCAAGTGCATTAATTCTGTCATGTGTCTGGCCAAGGAGCTTTCTCTTTGAGGAGGAAATCTGCACATGAGACTTACATGGAGTCTGGGCCAGCTCCATCAGAGAAGGCTTTTAGGGAACCTGGGAAAACAACACTAAAAGCCTCCTTCCCTGTGCCATTCTTAACCATTATGAGAGCTCTCCAAAAATTTAAATTTAATTCTGTAAGACAGACACAAAAAAAGGCAAAAGGAACATGAATGAAATGAGTGGATGAGCACACAGATAAGGTAGTCCAGCCACAGACCTAAGCAAGTCTGTGAGAGCTGGTAAAATCTGAGCTCTCGCTACACAGCAAAGTTAGCAGAAGTGGGTGGCAACTGGAAGCACTTGTTGCTGTAACTGTCATATTAAACCAGACTGGGTAGGCAGTCCAGTTCACTACTAGAGCCTAAAGAAATTATCATTAGAATAGTCAAATCCCAGAGGAAGACTCAATAAGAAGGGAAGTCTGGAGGAAGTCTTGCTTTCTGCTTACGTCTCCCTGGGAAGGTATTATAAGCCTTAACAAAATAGCTAAATCTGTTTCATTTGGCCACAGACTTTCTTCTGCTGCTGCTTCTGCGCCTGTGTACAGACCACGGGCATCCTGATAGCATTTAAAATTACATAATGAGCTCCAGAGACAAGAATTTCATTTGGCTACAGAAATCTGAATGTTTCCAAGAAAGCAGATTTCCTTCTTAGACTAGTCTCCAAGAGATTCACCCATTGGTAAACCTTGCATAAGCTGTTGAATTGAGTGGGGATGTAGCCTATGCTAACACTGAGAGCACTCTTGTAATAGCTTGAGTCCCTTTCTACTATCTTTCATCTGGTTTAGCTCAGTGTTGCTTGTGTATGAAATTTAAAGAGCTCTGAAAAAGATGTTAACGAGCCCTAAAGAGGAGAGTGCTCTTGTGTTAGTCATTCCCAGGAACACCTGTGAACTATTGAGTTTAATTAGTCTACAGCTGGCACTGAGTGTGTGTGGAAAGACAGGGGATTTATTATCGGATTGCTAGTCCTTGGATAGTCTCTTCCAGCACATTTTTTCCTGTTTGTTTATTTTGTGATAAAGGACACACAGAGAGCAAGTGCAATTGTTTAACTAACAGGGAAATCCCTTCTTGGAAAGGGTGCCAGACAGGGTAGTACTTGGACCATACCATTGTGGGGGAAGCGCACGCGGCAGCATCTGAGTGCGCCTCAGCAGCGAGTAGAGGCAGGCAGAGCAAGCTGACAGAGAGCTGTGCATCCCAGGCCTACTACCTACCATGTTGCACATTTTACTGCCAAATCCATACCCTGCAACTACAGAACAGCCAAGAGCCCAAATTTTCATTTCAGTAACGCATTATTCTTCTTTTTGTTACTCCTCTGGACTCCAATCAACTCTACAAAACATCCTAAAACAGAGCTAAGAGGTGGGAACAGCCTCTGACACAGCTTTATTGTGCTACCTACAACACCCAGTGACTTTCAACATAGCTAGCTCTTTTACCACCAATTAATTCACCAATATCACATATAGACACATTTATTTTCATTAGAGGAATTACATTTGGTCATCCTCAAATACCTCCATCCCACCTCCCTAAATTAATGGCTGCACTCCCATGTGATACTGGTTTTCTCCTCTGCTCCATCATTTGCCCTCTACTCACTAGGCAGAGTTTTTAAGAAAGAAGTTAAAATGTGCCTCCCACATTATGCAGCAGCCAAGCAGGGCCACAACTCGGATCACCTGAGGCCTCAACTATACCCACCACAGCCAGCATACAGTCCCCTGGGCAGCCAGGTGCCCTGCTGCACAGCAGCAGCTCACAGTCTGGGTGTGAAAATCCACGCATTCTCACAAAGAGCAGCCACAATTTGGAGACTTTTATCCTAGAATGAGTATTCCCCTACCTTATGCTAAATTCAAATTACCTCAACAGAAACAGTGGCCTACTTAAACCACAATGTGCAAAATCATTACCATCCTGACATCATCTTTACTGACAACAGCTCGTCTCTGCAGCCGGAGTATGAGATGCTTCCCAAGTTGATCGGACTTCATTCTGCCATCACCTTGACATTGCCAAGTCAGTCAAGCTGACATTTCTTCTAGTTGACATTGGAAAGCCTTCAGTAAATCTGTACTGACGGTTTAAATTCTTTTTTTTTTCTCCCCCTCATACTTTCCTCCTGTCATGTCATCTCCATAAAACTGCCCTGCCCTTGTTTCACTTCATTTTGACATCCTATTGTTATCTCCACAGATCCTCTTTAGCATGCCACGCTCCTGTCACAAAGGCACAACATCTCCAAAGACCTGACACCACAGCACCTGGAGAAGCGTGCTGGGAGCCTCATTAAAATGAATTAAATGGCTCTGCTACTACCTCTACCCCTTCCCAACAAGTTACTTCTCCAACTACAGCCTCGCACTGCAGCACTGATAAAGCGCTGGAGGACGTGTGCCATTTGCATGCCTCAATGCCTGCCGGAGCCCTATTTGTTCCAGTTTGGACTCCTGGGGAGCCCACACAGGCCTTGCAGGGGGAAGGGCAGGGACCAGACGAAAAACGGTCCTGTAGCTCTCCAATGCCAAAGTTTAGTAACAAAAATTTCATGCAATATAAATCTGGAAAAGATGACAAACTAGGCACTGCAGCAAGCCCCTCACTGAGGCCAGGCCAGCCAAAGCCACGCTCTGGCCACCACCAGAAATGATAAAGGATTTAGATAAAAACAAACACAAAGTTATTTCATCAGCACTTGCTACTCACCTGCTCAGTTTCAGGGCAGGATTTGAGTACCTTCCCAAACCCCAATTGCAACCGAGTGGCTCTAATGAAAAGCTTCCTTTTGCATCATCAGGACAGCAGGTATGATTGATTATAATCTCATAATCTCACAGGCCCACATCCCTCAGGGATCCAACCCTTCCCCCAGAGGAACTTTCTTCTTCCCTTTCACAGACTTTATGCTAAAGAGGATTCAGAGCCAGCCATGAAGAGCAGGCACCTGCGAGTAGGCCCGCTCCAGGCCCGGCACAGGCAGCGGGTCCCACAGGCTGGGGGCCCCCATGCCACACTGGGGGTCACAGCCCACACTGGGAAGGCCCCTCGCCCCGATGCGGGCTGAAATACCTGGGCGCCTCCATGCTCCCCGAGCAGGCCTTGCCGAGCCCGGCAGCACTGCCATGACAGGAAAGGGCTGGGAGTTGCCCTCCTACAGACCCAGCCCAACAGCACCTTCATTAGCCCAGCTGCCTTCATTAACCCAGCTGCCCTCATTAGCAGGACCTGTTACCCTCATTAGCAGGGCCCATCCCCTCGTTAGCAGAGCAGGGAGTCCTGCACCTGGTCCCAGCGGCCAAGGAGAGGCCCCCACCCCTGGGCAGTTGTGGTCCCACCGACAGCCTCTGGCAAAGGGGATGCGCAGCCAGGGACCCATTTCATGCTGTATAATTAACAGGCTTTAAAATCCACTTTATGAGGGTACCACAGTCCTTGTGATCACTTCATGAGACAGCAGCTAGACGTATTTATGCTTGGCAGGGTGAGGAAAGCAGGGGAATAGCCCAGTGAAGCTGAAAGGGAGCTAAAACTTATGTATACTTTCATGGTATCCCAGATTTTATGCTAATATAATTTACATGGAATTTAAAATTTAGCTATACACATGGACTCTTGCCGACGATCCAGTTATATATTTTGAGATGTAAATAGATACATGCTCTAAAACTGTAATTAAGCTGTCCATGTAATTAAAAAGCATGTTTTATTTGTGTGTGACTCCACACAGCTTTTTCTTTATGGTTAGACAATGAAATACAATGCTTTCTGACACCAGATATTTTGTCTTTGTTTATAGATCCATATTTCTCTGAGCTGTAAAAATCACTTGCAACCCAGGAAATCTACAAGGGCCAGACCACTGATGTGGATTTCATGCATGTCAAAATCCGGACCAAGAAAATGAAGTCTATGTACTCCTAACTCAAGAAAATGGGCAGGGGGAACCCCCTCCAGCTATTCTCTGAACCCTAAATCTGTGGTATACAGTTCCCTCAAACATAAGCCAAGCTAGAAGGAAACAAAAAAAAAAACCCAACCAAGCAACCAAACCAACACTGCTTAAGAGATATCTATTAATCAAGTTCTGCTACATGTATTTTATGTATATATCATGCACCTACAAACTCCTCCAAAAGTACATCTGCAAGAAATGCATCATTGCTGTTATTTTCTTTAAAAAGCACAGATAACCTGTTCCTTCCTCTTGCCTGGCATGTCTGCTCTCCCTGCACTCCCCTGCTCCCACAAATGCTATGGACTCTGCCTCACAGGTCTGAAACGGATTCAGCTAGTTTAAAAAATGTTGTAGTTAAAAAAAAATATCAGTGAAACCTGCCCACGTGGATACATTTACACCAGGACAAGCAAGCTCCCATCAGTCAGGATCGGTCCCATATACTCGTGGAAATAAACTACAACAAACCATAAAGCATAAACATCTGTACGCAGCTGAAAATCATTAGATTCTGCATAGATAAGGTCTAATTGAGTATGTCTGTTCAGGTGAAACAATTAACCCGCATGTGTGCTGTGTTGTGAGCAGCCCTAGAAGACTACGCATTTCAGCTCAGGGCACCTCTTCATTTGACCTCATGTATCTGCTGTTTGGCTGCAAGGCCTTAGAGAGATGCTGACTGAGAACGGATGACTGCACATTCAATAACCAAGGAAATCTTTGATGCAACTATATTAGGGATGCCATTACTACACATTTTTTGATCAACAATACATCAGCAGAACATTTTGCTACTGTTGCTAACTCTCTGCTGTCGTTCAGAAACAAATGCTTCAGGACATGTACTACCACACTCCTACTGCGTGTACAAGAGATGCTACTGTATCCTCTATGGAATATGACTGTCAGCAATTAAAATGATTATTGAAAAGATGGAACACAGTTTGCAATGCATTTTCCTGGCTTTTTTGAAACATTTGTTCACCAGATTTTCTAACTCTTAAATTCAAGCATACACGAGAGGTCTACTAATCCAGGGAATTAGCAAGGTATTGCTTCAACTGCAAGACAACAGTGCTCTGTTTCATACAAATGGGCTTTAGCCAAGCAATTGGTACAATCTATGAACAACTCAGCCATTCTCCCTAAGATCTAGAAAAGATATCAGGTGATCAAAAACAAAACAAAAAATATTTATGCTTGCAACCTTTTGAAACAAAGGCTTCTGCATTGGCATTTTTTTCCTCTCTCCCTTCTGAACTCTGATAGCCTACAAAGACATAACCTTACAGTGCAAGAAAATAAGATTTAAGCACACCTTCAATAAAAGAGCCCAACTGCTATCACATTGTGATTATCAGCACTGCTGCCAGCAACCCACACTGGAGCCAGAGTTTCTTCGAACACCATAAATTCCCAGCTGCCTCAAAAGAACATGTGCCTTCATCTCTTTCTGAAGCCCTGCAAGGTCAGGGGAAGACTCCAACTTTGCTGAGTATTCAAAACAAAAAGTGTTCAGTGGAAATAAATAAATAAATAAATAAATAGCGATCTACTCAGATTTTCTGAATAATTCAAGTCCCACTCCTGATGGTGACAGCAATACAGCAGAGATTGCTGGGACGACCCAGTAGTGGTGACAGAGGGTTTATGATCTATATGAATTTGTACGAGGTGAGGTCCAGTTGATGAATGGCTCTTTTCCAGGCAGGGCTATTTGAGGTTCAGTTGTTTACAACAGAATTTTCACTCCATACAAAGCATCACCACTACATTTTTCATATCCCCTAACAGATGTATTAATACAATACACACTTCTACAACGTGTCCTTTCCTGTGAAAAATTACTATAAGGCAAAATACTCAGCATCTTTACATACTTACATGTGGACAGATGCACTGCTTGTACACACGTTCATTTGTGGGCACACACATAAAAATGAGGAATTAATTTCCAAATGTGGGCACACATGCAACATACACATTTTTCAAGTGAGGTGTCAATTTTTACCGCAGAAAAAAAATTATAGATCGATTAATAGCAGGAGGCCTTTTTCTGCAGTAGAGAACCGAGTATGGATTAGGAACGTCTATAACCCCTCCACTTGCAATTCCCAGTATTGACAATACAGTCACACTGACCCAGCAATTGAGTGAACGAAGTAGCCCCATGAGACTATTCATGTTACAGCACTTAAGACACATTATCTTACTTCATATGGATAATTTACCAAATGGTGCACCAGAAACTACTAAAAAACCAAACAAACAACAAGAGAAAACAGCCCTCCAGTCATGAAAATCTGATGCAACAGAACATAATTCCATCCTCACTCAACATCTAAAACTGGAAGGCAACCTTGAAAACCCTTCAGCATATGGAAAAACAAGGAGGACTCGCACCCCACCAATAATCAATACGGAGCTCTTCTGAAAAAAATCCTATCTGCTTTCCCCAGAAATTCTTCCTACACCAAACCAGTGATACTGTGCCTAATCCTGCTGTTGACAACAATCCTGAATTGCTGTTAGTGCCTGGCTTGTCCTGCCGAACCAGGTGACGGCACCAGTCCCCTGGGCAGCGCCCAGATGAGGCTGCTCTGCAGTCCAGCTGTACCGCTGCACGCCGGGTTTGGTGGTGCAGACACCCATGTCCATGCACTCTTTCATTTCTGTCTTCAGGGCTCATTATTACTCATTATGATTCACAAACCAGAAAGTAGCCATGCAAACTAAATTCACAGAGCTCCCAAACCAGCCCCCAGTGTCAGTGGTCAGGCAGAAGCTATGTTAAGGCTGCCCGTCTAAACACGTGGAAGTTGTAACACACAGGCAAGACCATGTGTCCTTGTGTTATGGCACCGACACCTCCAAAGCTCTTCTCTTATAGACTACTTCTGCCAGGACTTCCTTAGTACTTGGCATATCCCCCTGCGTCTCCAGTGGTCTTTCCTACCCAAACCTCCTGAATCCTCATCTTATCTCCTAACTAGGTGGGGAAACAGCTAGTCACAAATCCCTCGTTCTAAGCTCAGTTGAGTACCGCCATTAGCTAGTATGAAAGCAGGGGTGGAAAGGACTTCTTTAACTGTTTGCATGAGGCTCGTCTTTTCTGAAAGAGCGCCAAAAATAAACCACTCAAAAATCCAGTCTCTCATATTCTCAAAGCTTATACCTCCACTCAGCTTCAGTAAGCCAGCAACAATATTGCGTGCCCAGACTCTGTATCACTGGGATCACTGGGGCTTGAGTCAAGCACAAATTTAGCCAGCACCTATTTAATTCCAAAGTCACTTAATATCTCCATACCCCCTCAACAAATAAGCCTTACAACATTACAAGTTAATCAAGCCAGGCACTAGTGAAATATCTTTTAAAAACCCTTAAATCTAATAGAAGATTACTGCACCCAACCGTAGAAACAATTTTAAGCCTAAATTTGGCAAGTCACATTAGTTTTATATTGAGCTAATTACTTCCAAGTGTCCAGGAAATACAATTCAGTAATTACAGCTGTATTAGCTGGATGCAAACTAAGCAAGAGGCAGAGCTTATTTACCACTAGCGGGTGAGTCACCGTGGCCATCCTACACAACCCAGCCCTGCTGCACAAACAGACTTTGCTGAAGACTGAGCCAAATTCAAGAACCAACAGTGCTCGACACAATCCCCGTTGACAACGTGAAGGATTTGAAGGCTTGTGAGTACTGATGTATGGGCATATTTGCAAGGCCTCAACACCAAGGTGGAGGCCAGGTTTTTGTAGGAGCTCAAGTCTCCCTTTCCAGCACTAACATACAGGTTTGATTTTCCAGCGCTCAGCCCCCAGCACCTGTGATGCTTCTGGCCGCACCATCCTAGGAGCCCTTCTGCGTTCCCTGAGGGGAAAACACCTCCGACCGGCCACAGCGGGCATCTCTTTGCTCAAACACCTCACCTTTAGAAAGCACCATGCTTGAACTTCACATCAGTGTTATAAAGCCCAGTTTAGAGAGACGCAGGGAGGTGAAATGACGTGACAAAGCTGGCTCCGTGAGCTAGCCAAAAAGCCCACGGAGACGGGGCTGAGCCAAGCAAGCGCAGCTCCAGTCCCTAAGAGCTTCCAGACCATCTCCACACCATGCCATCTCACAGCATGTGGTCAAGGCACAGTTTTTACATGACACTTTCCTACTGGCTGAAAACAAGAGCTCACACTAAACTAAATGAAGTTAAATCCTATCATCTGTATACCCCACAGAAAAGAGACACCACCGTCACTGTCAAGAGAAAACCTGTAAGCCAAGCAGCAGGCAAAATAACTTCTGCTCCCCATCATGCTGCTCTAAAAGTGTTTTGCTCAGCTTACAGCAGAAATGGATTTGATAATGCAGCAAGGGAAAAATACGTCGTGGGACAACATTTCCAGTTCAGCATTCTCCACCCCCACATTTTCCACAATAATTAATAACCAAAGCTGTTAATGTTTAAATGATCCGCGTTCTCTACTGCAGCCAGCAATGCCTCAAGAGGCTTTCCACTGGGGCTAACAGTATTAACTGTGTGGATGCCTGAGGACACATACTGCTTAACGGATGAAAGGACACTTTTGTACAGTCTCCAAACATTTAGGTACTCTCTTTTAAATCTGAAACGGCTTAATAGAGCATTTAAGGTACCCAAAGTTTGCATAGATGTCAGGGGTTAAAGGAATAAAATGGTTTTCCAGGCTCTCAAATGCTAATAGATAATATCTACTACCCTTCCCCATTCCAACAGTTGCCTTCAAGGCCAGAAAGCCCAGCCTACTTCCAGTCTTCCCAGCAAACAGTTATCCAAGGAGAGCAGGCAGGGATCAGCTGGCCCTGGGGAAGCTGAACAACTGGCATGGGGAAGCTTTCTCTCATTTCAGACAGTGCTAGAAACTAAATCACTCCCAAACGTGGCTCCAGGACTCCATTTTTTGTTTATTTGCTTAAGTCCTCGGGAACCTTTGCAGTTACCAACACACTTGTGAGCACTTCAGGCAAGACAGAATATTTTAGCATGGAATTATAATCATGATAATCACCAGTTTTTCCTGCCCTGCCTTCTCCAACCCCTCCCTGCCCGCTCCTCCATTCTAGGATTAATACAGATGAAGGAAGCTTTCAAGACCAAAGCAATTTCTCAGTTGCTTGCTTTTTTTTTTTTAAAGCTTAATTTTCAAAGACCAAGGGGTACAGAAGTTCACCCTGCCTGTGTGTATTTGCCTATCTGTCCCTTTTCTAGTAACTTTTGAAACCCACTAATTTCAAGCAAATTTGACAGCAGGGCAGAGGTCTCAACAACACCAAGTTCCCATAAGTTCAGCAAGGAGACCGCAGGCGTGTAGCGAAGAGGCGCCTGGCTTCTCTCACCTCCCACTGCGGGGAAGGCTGGCATGTTAGCTCACACCTCATTAGACAGCACAAACCCACAGAGGAAATCAATTACAAGATAAAAGTCCATCGGAAACCAGCCTTCAATCATCCTGCTGCTCATGCAACTACTTGATTCTTAATTCTTCTGACAGCCTGATAACAAGGGCTGCCGTGGCCCCTCCTTGGGCAGCAGAAGAGTACATACATCAAGACTCACAAAAGACATCCTTGTCTCCCGCACCCCTGCACGCTCTACCGTGGCCTTACACTGAGAGCGAGTAAGGGCAAAGCATCATTGAAATGGTCACCAGGTACCAACAAGAACACATGGACTTGAATGATTTGTTTTGTAACTGGATGGAGTTAGAGCCACACGCTCAATTGTAAGCATGAACACCCCCTCCCCCAGGCAAAATTCAACCCATTCAAACCAATACTTTTGAAACACCAAAGATTTCCTGGATGTTCTAGTCTCTCACTCCTTTTCTTTATTGCTTCACATGCCACAGACATACTTAAGATCAATCCTTATGTCTGCACTCCTAGGCTTTGCAATAGTAGATAGGGACACTGCAGCGTGACCACTGCACACCCAGACGCAGAGCTGAGGACCAAGTTTCCCTGACCTTGCCACCCATGAGGCAAGCTCCCACTCGGACATGACGGATTTCTCTAAGCAACTCGACCACTAGCAGTATCAGCTACACTTACAGGAAGGGTTTAAAACAAAACAAAAACCAACAAAAAGCAAAATAACCTTAAGTGCCTTACTAACAGCTGGGCTCTTTTTCCACTTAAGAGACTAGTTTCTTTAAAACAGAGGCCTCATTCTTCAATGAAAGACTTCAAATACATGGAAAATCTGAACCAGACCTATCACGCCAGGCTACAGTTTCCAGCAGGATGGTTTCATGGGATCTTTGAAGGCATTCTTCAAATGTTTCATTCCTACCATTCCTTTCCCTTCATGGTTCTTCTTTATGGACAGATGCATGGGAAATGGGGTAAAATTGGGTCCACAAGGATCAGTCAAATATGTCTGATATGTCATGCATTCTGTGTGTTATCTGCAGGACTGAAGATTGATTTCTTTCTGTCTGTTCGAATAGAGACTGCACTTGCCGTTCAAACAGACAAACCCAGACTGTCATGCTCCACCACTGAGCAGTGCAGCTGGGACTAACTAGGCTCTTCCCAAGGCTGTCCGGCCAGACTGGAAATGTGGGCTGGGCAGCTCCACACCTTATCGGTAAGTTGGGTCTGTCTATACAAGCTGCGGAGACAACAGTTGACTGTCGTTACAACTTTCTATGGAGCAATGAGGAATGGGAGGTAAAATTTGGCAAATGGCTTCTCTAATAAAGGAGGCAGGCAAGTTCTCTGGCCAGGCAGCAGTATTTGCCTCCACTCCCACCAGCTTCTCCGGGATCAGCGTATCATTCTTTTATCTTTCAGGCTGCATACCTGAAACCATCCCTGTCCCAACTTTCCACTAAAATTTTTGAGGACAAAAGGAGATCCTTCTAGAAGCACAGCAGGAAACAACCAAGCTTCATGCAGATGAATGTCAAGTTTGTGAAACTCAGGAAACCAGCAGCCTGAGTCTCAAGTCTTGGGCATCTCCTCCCAGATTTACAGTTCACAGCCTTCCTGCGATGTAATGCCTCCTGAGTAAGCACTACTACAGTGGAAAAGTCTACTTGATACACACTACCTAGAAGTAGTTCTGATTTGTGTGCAACCATTACTAACTACGAACTCAATTCTTCTGCCCTTCAGCACAGTGAAGGCATCAGAATTAGGCCATCAGTTTTATCAGAGAAGTTCAAGGAGTTCCTACATGCTTAAACGGTGGAGATTCAACAGCAGGGGTGAATCTGCTTTCCTGAAGGCAGACTGCACATCCTCAGCACAAAAAGATGAGGTCTGGATTAAGAAATGACTGCGGCACTACGCGTACTCTGCTTTAGTAAATCAAAGTCAGATTCTTAATCTTACAATGTCATTTTTCTGTGGTTCAATATGTATTCACACCAAAGAACATGCTCAAGTGTCTGGGGCACTAGGTGGGGGGACTGAGAAGGAGAGTAATGCAATTCAGGTTAGGAGGACCAGGAGATGAACACTGTAATACAGGTGGAGAATCTGAAACTGAAATACATTACGTTCTTGAGAAATCATCTCATATAACTGGTAGTACAAATTGGCTTTAAGAGACATCTCAGCTGGCACATGTATTCCCCACTGAACAGTGATACCTATTCAAATGATCAAAACCTGTCAGTTCTTAAATTCAGGATAAATCCCAGACCTCAGAAACAGGCAAATGGAAAAAAAAAGGGAAAAAAACCCTAAAAAAAAGTTCAAAAGCAGAAAGGCAGCAAATGTTACTCTCAGGACCAATCTCTCTGATATGCCTCAAGCTTGCTAACAGCATTCTAATGCCACAGGCATGTTACTTTCCTTTGCCCTCATATTTTATTTCAGCAAAGCCCTGTCCTAATAACTGATTACAAAATACAAAACAAACGGTAGTGTTATCTTGCTAGCTGGTGAAATATTTAGGTCCGTTTAACTGCCATGCAAAAATGAGTTTGAATATATGGCCTATAGCAGGCAGAAATAGGAATTTTGCATTCAGATACAGGAATATCCTATTGAGACCCATTCCTCACTCCCAGAAACTGGGAATGCCCTCTTGCCAAATCAATGCAAAACAGCGTGCCGTTGCAATAGGATAAATGCCTCCTTCACATTTAATGTGGAAATTACCATTGCTCCACAGCTACATTCGCAGCAAAGGAGGAAGCTAAGTGCCAGCTCCTATCCTCTGGTCAGGCTCACTTTAAGAACTGCTCACCTATATAAAAACGAGTGCTCTGCAGAGGATGACTTGTCTGTGAAGCGAAGCCTCAGTTAAGGAAGTGCAAAGCAATTCTGCACGCTTCCCTGGCTGTGGCCACTTCATCTGCCACGCTTCAAGGGGCTGAAGTAGGCAGAGGACACTGCACCCACTGGAGAGGGCTGCTGGCCAGCAGCACCCTTCCGTGCCTGCACACTCGGCACACGCCGCAGGACACAGGTGTGCTCAGCGCAGCTTTTGCGCCAGCAGCAGCCAGAAATGAAGGGCTCTTTTCAGCAATTGCTAAGGGCACAGATATATCCCGAGGTCAACGCTGGCTTCTGGCAGCCCACGCCTGGACAGAAGAACTTGACTGCACTAAGGACATGCCAACCACCTTGCTGCAGTTGGATGAGTGATGCAGATAGACCCACATAAATCACTGTCCTGCACTGGGGCAGAAAAAGCAAGCACTGAAACCTCAGTAGCAGGGAAAAAAACACCCTAGAAAAGGAGCATTTGCTATTTTGTATATCTCAATGGAAACAGCCTACAATACACAGGAGTCTCTACAAACATTGTGATGTCCTCCTTTCCAATCCATGCAGTTTGGTTTTTCAGGAACATGCAAACTGTTTTTAAAAATTGCTCAATGATTTCTGTGGGACTGCTGTCCACCTCAAAACCCCAAATCCACATTTTCAGAGCACTAACATACACAAACTGGCTTCAGCATTCCTTAGGGGCATTCAGAGAAGCAGAAACCAATGTTCAGAAGAGAGACCAAAGACTCCAGCAGCAACGTCAGCAGTACATCTAACTCAGTCCAGAGCTTCATGTTCCTCCGCTGCTCCCCACTGTGTGCTCACAGCACCTAAGGATATGGGGGGGGGGGGGGGGGAACAATGCACCAAGACAATTTTCAAAACACAGAAGCAAACCGAACTTCTTCCCCACCCAAAGGAGAAGAACAATGTAACTGCAAATTTGGCTCTAAATCATTGCTTGCTTTCAGATTGCAAAATATTCTCCAGGTCTGGCAAGAAGGATTGAAAATACTCTTCAAACACCAGTTCTTGAAAGATTTCCAGTCCAGCTGCTCAGGGTCCGGATAAGCATCTGAATGTCTAAGTCATGCTCCTAATCAAATACAAGCGTCAAAGCAGAGTATGACACACCTATGAGAGTGTCTTTTGCAAAGTGCGAAGTCCATGTGTGCAAAATTTCAGTGTTTGCAGCAGCTGCACAACTGAAATTATCACTAATTCACAGGCTACTGTTCTTTCAGCAAAGTCCTCTACACTTTTTCGTGTGAGATAGACAGTTAAGCTTGACTTTATTTGCATCATGCTTGCCAAGACCTGTGAACTGGGAATTAATCGCTCCCAGTGCTACCACACTGCAGCCAATTTTACTGCATTCACTCCACTAGTTTCAATGCATAGAGGTCAGATGCAATTTTAATGAGCACCTCTACTCTTCTATTTATTTTAATACCTTTATTGCCCCATCAAATTTACAATAATTAAGCGTATTATAATTATAGTAAATTAAGCAGAGGCTCCCTAAATGTATCCCCCATTATTTTATAATCAATTAATAATAATAAAATTGATTGTAAAATCTAATACCTGGTGGACACTAATGTCTGTTCTCATCATTAGACAAAGCTCTACTTAGGTCATGGCCAACTACAAAGATTTCTGTACTATTAGAAGGTCTATAATAATCCATTTTCTTTACCGATCTTCTGATACACAGATCCCTTCCACAGAGCACCATTTAATGCCTTGATTTGCCAAGCTTCTTCCAGAGCCAGCAGCAGGCCTGGCTGTGAGGACTGTAAAAGGAGTTGACGTGTGGCACCAGGTATGAGCAAATCCACACTTCTCCTGTCTGACAGCAGCTCTCAGCTGTGGACAAGCCCCGCCTGCTCTAACTGGGCAGAAAATGGGGAGAGATGGAATCTATCCCAGCTGCTCACCTTGGTGCACGGTGCTGAGTTTTGATTTCCAGCCTAGATTCCCCATTTGCTAGCAGAGAGGAGTTAATTTCTGAGAAATGCAGCACCTTCCCAATTGAATCAGTCTCAGGTTGTCCTGCACTCTCTTACCCACCTCACTTTCCATCACCCACAGATTTTGTGCTTTCACAACTGCACAGCCATCTCCACTTACACCTTGGCAGGTCTGCTGCCTTACAGCCTGGATGTTTCCTTATCAATTATATCTCTTCAGTTGCTAAAAGCATCAGCAAATGACTCCAAAAGACCTCCTTTCTCCGCAAGAGCAAAGAGGAACTGGTGAAATCACAAAGGTAATAAAATTTTTGGGGCAAGTACATTATCTCATGGAACTTCTTGCCACAGGGCCCACCAGGGCAAACAGTTGGACAGCTGCTATTTTTAGTGAATGACAAAAGAACAGTACTTCCAGCTGTAAGAACCAGGCTGAGCATCACAGGATAAACTCATTGTGCTGGTTTTGGCTGGGGTAGAGTTAATTTTCTTCACAGTAGCCAGTATGGGGCTGTGCCTGGGATTTGTGCTGGAAGTAGTGATGAGACAATATGAGACATCAAGGCCTCAAAGAAAATGAAGAGGCACTCTATAAAGCATCACCAAAAGCCTCTGAATTTCTGAAAAACTTCAAGATGAAGCTAACAAGAACTATATTCCCACTGAATTGCCCTGGGAGGAACTTTGTTTAATTACATATACCAAAGCTGACTTGCTAAACTTCGTGCCCAAGTGGACGCAGAGCTAGGCAATACTACACTAATTCTGCCGTTGTCACCCAGCACATGCAGTTTGGTTTACTCTACGCTTCACCTTCCTTCACTGTTTTTTCGTTTGGGGGGTGGTGGAGGTGGTTTGGCCGGTGAATTCCACCAGCCAGGCGGAGGAGAACCCTTTCAGCCTGCGTTTCCACAGCACCTGACACAGTAGCTCCCCAGACCCTGATTTAACTCGGCCAACTCAGGTCTAACTTCATTGCTGCAAAACACAACGTGATTAGGGGCTCCTCTAAACCACCTGGTTTTCCTAAGCATTTGAGGCCACTGGAGCGAAAGCTTTGATGTGTCTGGTATTACTTCCTAATTTGCATCACCGGTTAATGGCAGCCACTTTAATTATGACACTATGCAGATTGCAGGCCCTTTTAGCACTTGTCAGGCTGCCTTGCTCTGAGCCTCTGCGCTGCTTCTCTTACTGACACCGCTCTCCACTGAAATGTTCTTTTCTCTGTCAGCTTTGGGGCGCGATTTGAGCTGCTACCCATCGCAATCAATGAGTGTGAACTTTCCCTGTGCCACGGGGCCTCGCCACAAGTGCATCAGCGTGGGAGGTGGCGCTTGTCGGCACTGTCAGCTCCGCTGCAGCCAGCCATCAGCTCAGCTACACTCCTCCCCGAGACGCCTTGCTCCATGGCAAGTCATTTCTCTGGCTGAATCCCTGCTCCCCGCAGGAAAAAAAAAAAAAAAAAAAAAAAAAAAAAAAAAAAGAAGAAAAAAAAAAGAAGTTACATCACCGCAATCTCACAGGGAAGGCAAGGCGGGCGATCTGCTTACTCAGAGCAAGATTTTTATTTTTAGACTTGTTGGAGGAGGCAGTAGCTATATAAATAAATAGGCTGCTCTGAGACTGAGTAAGCACAGCGCCTGCATCGCTTGTGTCATCGCGATGACTGAACGACTGAACAATTCTTTACCCGAAGGACGGAGTGGGAGTCCACAGCAAACGCTCTTTGTGTGCAGCACAGAGGTGTGGGAATTTCACTGGAAATGATCTGGCTTCAGAGCCAGACACAGCCATGAGCAAAGCACATGGGCAGAGACTCACCTCCTGCACAGTGCCAGCGCCCAGGGTCTCAGCGCTTTCAAGGAGACAAATCAAACCACCACAGCCCTACACAACAGGATCCCAGAAGAACCTTCATGACCCAGGTGTCTTCTCTTGCAAAACACATGTTCATGGAGCCTTCAGCAGTCTGCAGCAATAAACTCATCCTTCTAGCAGGTATCTACACTGTCTCCTCATACAGTCACCTCCAACAGTAATGTCAGAGACAACCTCCTTTGGGGAAAGCCTGAATACTGCTGGTGGACTCTAAGCTGCTGGGAGGAGGGCAAGGTTTTTATCTGGAGGGGTCAAAAACTGACAGCTTAACTTTTGTCTGATACCCTCAGCAAACCTCCAGGGTAACTTCTGTTTGCTTGTTGATGTATCTTCTTGCTTCAGGAGGTATAGCTGTTCTTCAGCACTTCTATCAGCTGTGGAGTAGTAACTGGCTTTGGGAAGAGTGCGCTGGATTCTAACTAAAGTTGCAATTTCATCTACCCTCCAAAAGAACAAATACATAAAGTATCTGGAAATGTCATCCCTGACTGCAGTTACATGCAATATGCCCTGCTGTTAATCCTCAGCACAGAAACACCAACATTTCCCATTTATGGGCTCAGGCCTCTTTTTTTCTCTCTCCCTGAGCTGTTCCTCACTCTCCCTGCAACAACTCCCATCTTTCCAAGCAGCTCTCCCAGCTGAACAGGACTTGAAACAGCACATCTCTGCCTTCCATCCAAATAGGGATAGTTCATTGTTTAAAGCATTACAGTTCTTCTGAGCCTAATAATATCTGAAAGCAATACATAAATTCACTGTTTTCAAAATGAGTAGTCTTAGGAGAATTTGTGATGCTATGCAGGACCCCCATCAGGCAGGGACATTACAGTGGTTTACATGTCCTGCCGCTGCACCTCACAGCTGAGCTGGTGCTCTCGGCCATCCTGCTCCTTGCACAGAGACTTCAAGCCCTGCAGACTTCTGCCATGGCTCTTGCAAAGTTGCTCAGTAACTCTTTCCAAAACGACAGGGGTTTTTTAGTGGATTTTTATGACGCTGGCCAATCCTACTGGTTGTGTTTAATTAATCTGGAAACAAGAAAAGGCAGAGACTGGGTCTTGCTGCATGTCCAGTAGTCTCCATGGTATGTGCAGTTCATACAGCCAGAGACATTTCTCTGTAATAGTCCATGCAGTTCTTCATTCAGCATTAATGGGTGTTAGGAGCCCTCATACATGTACTTAATGTGTACCCTAACACATGCTTCAAATCTAACCACAGTCCTCTTACGCAAAGTCTCTCTGACAGGAAGGCTCCAGTTGGGAACTCTTTCAAGAGAATCATTAAGTACACACATAAATCTTTTTAAGAGTCAAGCCTGCATTTTGAATTCAAGTCACTGATGGTTCAAATCCAAATTTACAGCACTTCCAAGCTTCCATAAAAGGCAAAAAAAAACCCCTGCAATAAAATTAATGATTGCTTGTGTTTACATTTCTGTTGGTGCATTTCAGCAAGTAAGATTATATTCGCATATTCAGAAGTTGGAGACACATTATTCATAATGCTATCAGCTCAGTGCTGCCTTCCATGCTGTACTTTCTTACTCAGTACTGCACTTCTGTTTGTTAAATGTTTCTAGTGTGCACCCCTTATGTGGAGACACACTAACAGCAACTGCAGAGGACAGACTGATAAGCAGTGCCAGAGACAAAGCCACCATGAGATGTGTCACCATCACCTCGAGGTGCCCATCCAGCGACGCCAACCTCGGCTGCGCACGTTTCATGGCAGAGCAAGAGAAGGCAGCTGCTCCTGCGCCACCAGGTCATCCAACCAGAGCTACTCTGAAATAAAGCCGCGTTCCAAAAGCATGTAATTATCCATACAACTCTTCCTGCTCTACTATCTCCTGACATTATAGAAGAAGGTGGTGGTCAAACAACCTCTGTCCATCTGGGAATACACTTCATGATTATGATAAGATTACATCTTCTGTTTATCCCACAAGTATTTATCCAGGACCAGGACGAGGTTCTGCTTGTACAGACTGCTAACAGATTTGTGTGCCAGAGAAACCAGTGTCCCATTTTCCTTGTTTCTTGTCCTCCTAAACTCTCATGAAAACCTGCCAGTACGAGTCCCCCAGCACAAAGGCCCCAGACAAGCTCTCTGCCTCTCAGCTGCACATGCCCCTGTCAAAATGCAGGGGTGCCCATGGTACTTTGCATACTAACAAGCTTGCTCTCATTAGTGACATTTTAGACTGCAGGCAAGCTCCTCGACTTCAACTTGGGGAGCTCCAATATACACTCAATGGCCACAAGTTTTATAGTGTCTGAGCTAGGTGTCCCCCAGAGCAAGGGAGAAGGAGAAGGAAGGATTAATGACTGCTTACATGAATTATTCAGCACTCTTTGCCATTCCAGAAGGAAAGGCATCGGGCAGTTGAGACCAAGAAAGAATATAAATATTCCCTTATTTATTCACAGACTATTTGTTCATTCCTCCAACAGTAAAGTACATGAGAAAGAGCAAACCATTCTATACCTGACATAAATCATTTCTATTTCTTAAAACACCTCTGTTCCTTTCCCTGCAAATACTAAGGCAAATACACTAATAGAAGTTAAATCTATTATCATAAACTTTGTTAGAAATAGGTCCTGACCTCTTGGGATGGGATACAGACCCTATTAAATATAGTTGAAAATATATGCCGGTTTGGCAGAAATTCATTTTTCACTTCTTACCAACCAGCATCAGAACTAAATTTACGCCTCTGTTAGTTCAAACATTGGACAGAGAATGAGGCAGAGCTGTATCACGAAGATAAAATCCTGGCTTTGCTGAAGCTAATGGCAACACGCCCGTTGGCTTCCAGGGAGCTCGATAGCTCCTTGAATTGCAGCAAAAACTGAAGAGCTCCTGCCTGGGGATGCTGTGTTGTGTGCTACGAGTACCCTGGCACTCAGCGCTTAGTCACCACAAAGCGTTCACGACACATGAGGAGAAAGGAGAGGCTTTAACAGAAGACAAGAAATATTTTCTTGGTCATGGCGTTACATTCCCATTCAGGAAAGACATGCTCCCTGCCTGATGCAAACTCCCTGTGTAAACTTGGGAAGCTCACTTAACTTAATGCCTTCTTCCCTGCATTTGTACTTGTGAAATGCTTACGAAAGAAAGTTGTCCTCATGCACAGCAGCGCCGTGGTGGTGAGTCATCAAAGCCTGACAACCAGCAGAATGAAGTTAAATCATGATGGGGACTAGACATTACTGGTGGAATTTATTTCGCTTAAGTCTAGCCATGTAAGCCAGATTCCATTGCCAACGGAGAGAGGGGTCTTCGGGAGGTGTTCAGCTCCCCTCCACAAGTGCTTAGTGGATGTCAGCCTTTCAACAGCTGAAGTTAGGTAAGATAAATCCCACTTTAAATAACCAGCAGCAAAGGAAGAGCTTTCTGGTCTCCAACCTACCAAATACAAGCAGATGCGTTCAAAGCCACCAAAACTGCCTACGTGGCTGTTGGCTCAGGTTGCAGCACCGAGCTCCTCGGAGCAAGTCACAGACTTCGTGTGGAAACAACAAGATGAGGCCACACCATAAAACTAAGCTCGTGACCCATGTGCAAGCAGCTCTGGTTGAAGAGAAAACCTCAACTTCCCCCTCCTCGCTCTGGAGAGCCTGGCTTTGCATCCTCAGTACTGAAAATAGAAAAGGTGTCTTTATTTTTGTTTCCCTGAGAGAATTAATTTTAAAATCACACTTTTAGCATGAGAAAGTTTTTGGTGGCATGACCTCCGTTATTAATAGGAACAGAATGCAAAACATCCTAAAGCAAACCTTCTAAACAGCCATGTTTATCTATTCAAAGAACCAATTAGGCAGGCTCCGGGTTGTAAAACCACTGAACTACTATTTCCAGTTAAATGCAAGGACATTCATTACAACTGTCATTATCTCAAGGAGGATTGTAGCCATCGTTGAACTTATAAACCTGTTTGGTGCATATTACAGAAGTCACCTCTCAGCCTGACATACCCCAGGCAGCGGCAAGTCCTCAGCACCCGCCTCCCCAAAACGGCAAACACACAGGTGTCTCTGCGTCATCAGATAAAAATTCACTAAGCTTCCCTGTTTATGATTTTATCTCCCACCTAATTACAGCTGAAATAATAAGATTTGTGCTCCCTGTTTGAGTCTGATATATTTAATAGATTTTTCAATATTGGTTTATCCAGCTATGTCAAAATGACAGCCCCACTTAATGTTAATCAGAGGTTGCGTGTGAGCATCAACGTTAAGCTCTGCACAGCTCAATAGAATTATCAGAGTTGCGAGACATCGTCGATATGTTTTGATCTCTGTGTCAAATGAATTTGGTTACTTGTTAATTTTTTCCCTTTATGTTTCACTGCTGTTTAATTGTTTTGTCATCTGTGTGTACGCTGCTCTATCTAATTGCAATATTGGATGTTTAGGCAAATCAGAGGACACGGTGTGACATTCATTGTCACTGAAGATCAGGTATTCTCTCCTTACCTACGTTCCAGCAGCACACGGCATGTATACATCTAGAAAGCCCAGCTCCAGCTTCCAAGGAGCTGTTAAAAATCACTCTGATGGTTCTCCAACATCATTCAGCTACCAAAAAATGTGATTAAACAACCCACAGGGCTTTGGCATTATACAGTGTGAATTATCTGAACTTAAACCATAATTTAGTCAGCCTGTGAACTCCACTATCTACACAAGTCAGGGGCAAAGGGAAGGAGACCTTCAGCCCTTGTACAGAGCTCAGCAAGTCCATCCTTCAGTGTTCAAAATGCATCATTAAACACAGGGGCTGGAGGGAATCTTCCCCCTTCCCAGCTCCACACAATTGCCAGAAGCGCGTATTAGGCAGAGCACTGAGTGAAGTGAAGTGATGGTATCCCCCAAAACAAGTCTTTTAAGTACACTGGTCCTAGAAATAAGGGATGACCAGCATGAAAAATCCTCTGACCCACTCCTGGAAGTTGTGAAGTGTTAATTTAGGGGTCTATTCTAATTGCACCAAACCAATTCCAGTTCTCTGTGGACTTTAATTACAGCGCAACCATTTCCCACATGAACCCAAACCACATGCGGTGTACATCCCGAGAGCAGTGTGATGGGGTTACAATACTTCTCCCACCTCCAAGTTACAAGTCTCCAGTGGGCTGACTCTATTTTAAATGACACTGATTTCATCTATTGACATGACGCTTATTAATGTCATCATGACAAAGCTAAATCAGGCCTGTGTTCCCATCCCTATTCTATCAAAATTCAAGATGTGGGAACAGATTCAGAGCTGTAAGCACAAGGGATCCAGTCACCCAGCGCTCAGCAGCTGGTGTCTGGATGCAAATATAATCACCATTTTGAACCAGATACTCCAAATCGGGCCCATCACACAAACAATTATAATTTAAGTTAAACAAACTGGCAAAAGGAAGTTGAAGACAAAGCAGCTGAAAAACAGTCCTGTTTGATACATGTCACTGTCAGTATCTTTGAGAAGTGTCAGACAAGCCAACACATGGTCTATCCATCATGAGACTCTCTTTGGGTTGATGACAGATCATATGAAGCCCTTGCAGTTAACTTGGGCTTAAAATATCGTCAGTGGCTTCTTAAAACTTACCTACCATGGTCTGCTTTGTTTAGGCTGCTGATAGTTCTACAGAACCAAATAGACACCTGCCCCTATCACCAAATGAAATCAAAATCTGGATGCATTATCTGAATGTACCTGAAAAGCCAAAGCAGAGAGCGTCAATTATCAGAAACACATTAATTTTTAAAATTAATGATTTTATTTGCTGCTGTAGGTCTGGAATGTAGGGTACCTGCTGGGGTAAAAGAGCCAGGAAAGCAGTCAGATGGATTTTGGGGGTTGCACGTTTTCTTCCCTAATTCCAATAATCAGCACATCCATTGCCCTGACATCTGGTTTTCAAATGTTCACTGAATACACAAATTAATTTTCCCACACGCTGCAACCCAAACAGCACTTTCCCTAACAACCCACTCCAGCAAAAATCTGTGAATCCAGCAAAAATGGAGCAGAATGATCGCATTTGGAAAGCTAACTAGGAGCTGCTGGTTTGTTCCTGCAGATGCCCAGGCTTTCCAACAACTTGGTCTCAGAGGGAATTTAGAGTATCAGGGAATGCCACAAAGCTATTCCTGGGAATAAACCAACAACATGAACAAACAGGACCAGATCTCAGATGAGAAAAAATAACTTACATTTTAATTGCGTAGCCTCTGTCATGATTTTCCAAAATTGTGGTGGGAGGAGGGGAGCTCAATTTGAATCACCTTTAAAAAACCTCAATTCTTGGAAAATGTTGAGCACCAACATTGTGAGATTTGAGTTCAACCGCCAGTGCTCATACTGGACAGTTCAAAACGGAGATACTTCTAAAAACACCAGCCCTGAGGCTTTACTCTGACAGCTTTATTCTTACGGACTGCTCAGTCAAAGCCAAATCCCAAACTGTTATCAGCAACTCTCACAAGGTTTTGCCAGTTTTACTAAATCGCCCTTTAGACTCTCCCCCTGCACCATCAAGCGGTATCTCAGAGCCACATTTCGGGATCAGCTCTGCACCACATGCTGCAACAATACCACCCTAGCGCCTGGACGCCAAACAAAAAGAAACCCACTGGCTCGCCCAGCTACTGTTGCACATAACTTTGAAGAAACATGAGATACTGTGACTCTGTCATGGTTATCAACTATTTGCTGAATGACGATAATGTGGTTTGCACTGTGCAAGAGGCAGAGCTCTATACGCTTGCACGTCTGAGCACAGTTGTGGCTGATTTTGCAAGGATTGCTGCAATGCACATGAACAGAAAGGCTGCTTCAAAGCCAGCACATCTTAACCCTTCCCCGCCTCCACTAACAACAAGCACGTTTGCCTCAGACAAATACGTATTTTTCTCTCCCCAGCGAACGTGGGAACACAATTTGGCTGACTGCTGAAGTGGAATCCACTCAGTGGCACGTTGCACCGAGGGAGCAGTCTCCTTGGGAATAAACCCACTACCTGCATACCAGGCTCTGAATTGAAGTGCACACCAAGTACTTCTAAAACTTCCCTCAGATGCAGGTGTAACCTTGTGTATAGCAAATTTGTGCTAAGTCGTAAGCCTTCTCCTGTCTCCTTCTCTCCATAGGAATTCCTGTGGCTGGAAACTGTCACCCTCACTTGACCCATCTTGTGACGGCCACTCAGCCACCACACTCCCACTGCACCCCGGGGCCCCTCATCACCCCATCACACAAGCCAACCCTCCTCCACTCGCCAGCATCGCGGGTGATGGCTGCCTGGCCTCCCAAGCCAGCAGAACTGCCGGCGCAGACAGCATGTGCAGCCATGGCGGGTTCTGTGCTGACATTTGCACCCATAAGCACCTGCTGACAGGGGCGAGGACACGGGGTCTCCTCTCAAGTCCAACAAAGTCAATATGATGCTTTTGCTTTGCACTAATTGGTTTGGGGTCAGCTGTTAGACAAACAGATCAATAATAACATAAGTAATTACAGGTGCAAACCAAGCGTGGACCTATGCTGTCAGAGGTATCGAAGAGCAAACCCCATATGCCCTGGGAGTCTATGTGGCACCCACAATATCCCAGCAGATATTATTTTACTGTGCTTCAGAAGGCCAGAAAGATTAAATCAAGCTGCCCAAGGTGACTGAGCAGGTGGCCAGCAGTGTTGGGCAAATTCAGCAGTGCCCCTTCTTTCATTTGCCTGAGAACCTCAGGATGCTCCCATTCCCGTCACAGGAGCAAGCGCAGGATTAAACATGCCTGTGTGCTTCCTCTGGATCAAAAGGCAGCAAGAACTCCTCTCTTGTTACTTCGCCTTGTTTTACCCAGTGCCCTTTGTAGCATTTCTCAAAAGATTTAAAACAAAAAAAAATGTTCACTGAACTTCCTTTCTCCATTGGCTCTTTTGCATTTAATGAACAAGGGTTTACCTATTTGTATTTCAAATGGAATTTGAAATGAACACGGCTGTATTTAATTCCTTGTTATTACACTAGCAACATCAAGGGACAGCAGTGCAGCTGTTAAAAGTCAGTTTGCTACCAAGTCAGAGAGCACAGGCTCATGCCACTCGTGAAGCTTACACAAGCCATTTGGGGTTCCTGCTCATCACAAGACAAGGATGTGGGGATGGGGATGCTGGGAGGAGGGAAGGGAGGTGGGACACAGAGCTGTGATTTTTCCCAAGCAGCATCTTAATCTTTTTCAGTTGTTCAAAATGGTACCTTAAACTCACCACCATTCCCTTCGTTTGCTAACCAAGAAGCATCCCACACGTCCATATACCCACCGTGCTGTCTGTATATGCGTGCTGTCGTTCCTCCATATCCACACAAGCTAAGCTGTCCCCCTTCTTCCCAGGGGACACATCCTGGCTTCCCAATGAGCACCACGACTCTGCTTTTTCAAAAAACGTTTCTCCCTTGGTGGAGGAAAGAATCGAATCTGATGTTTAAGGAAACAAGGAGCCCACATGCAGCCATCACTTAGGACGAAATACTGCCAGGCTTCAACAGCAGGACCAGCCTGGCTAAGAGGCAATTCCTGAAGCTTAACTAATTATTTTTATTTGTTCTCCTACCATATTGCTCACCACATCCAAACTGCAATAGGTAGTGGTCAGCTGCCCATGCCAATGCCATTGGCAAACACTCATCACAGCCCCAATTACTGCCAGTGGTGGCAAAGGGCTGTCCCATCTAGTACTGGCAAAAGCTGGGGTATGTAAAACCAAGCTTTATCGTACTCCTGAATGCCCTGGATGTGGATTTCGTCTTTCCTTATACATGGGGTTATGGCAGCGTGTGCATCAGCTAGTGACAGCGTGGATTCCTTCCTGCTCAATCATTAACAGGTTTTAAAGAGCGTTTGCACCACCCAAGGTGACCAAAGAGGCCAGGTGGCTTCCCCTGAAACACATCCACCACCGCACCACTAAGGGTCACAGTGCGGGCAGCAGGACACGGTCATCTCCCTCTGCTCCCCTCCAAATTAGTTTAGAAGAGCAAAGGAAGATCTCCTGAAAGATAAAAACCAGGCCCAAGAGTCATCTCAGCAACAGAAAGGTTTCCTGAGTATTTTAATTTCCACGTGCTTACAGTGTTCAGAAGTTTATAATGTGGTCTGGTAAGCTGGTGAGGCTGCCACGTTCATCTGGCAGAAGAGCTGCATATATTTTACATAAGCCAACACACATATATAGGTATCCTTCTTCATTTAAACACATAAATAAAACAGCTCAGAAACCAAACAGCAAAATATATATGTTGCCTCTTCCCTGCAGAGTTTATTTTTTAATCTAAGAGTCCTTTTGCTTTCTTAACACTAGAATACAGAACCACATCTAAGAGCTACAGGGTTAGAGGAAGCATTAAAAAAAAGCAACCAGTAATAAACCAATAAACCCACATCCATAAAAAATGGATGTCTGCATGCTCAGATGCTACGTTAGTAACAAAACGTTACTGTTGACCGTGGTTCCCCATTCCCACCTTCCCCTAAGCACACCATACGCAGCGCACGCAGGTGGTGGTTACTCACAGACCGGCGACATCCTTTCCCCTCCGCTGAGCGGAGGATACAATATCCACTGAGGACCACAGCACATTCTGAAGCCATTTGGGTTAATTCGGGCAATGCAAACACCACGTGTCACCCTTCGCTCTCACCGACTCCAGTAAACTTTGCAAACCGCCCCCAGGAATTCAAATGGATCTGATGATCGGCACCCATTTGCGGGAATTGGGGAGAACACTAGCACCTTCCAAAAATTTTTGCAGATCACAATCTGTGAACTGAGAAACACAGTCAAAAAGAGAATTCGTGACGTGGTTTGAAAATAAACTCTTGATTAACCGAGTCCCTTCACCAGAAACCTTTCTCTTTCCCTCCAGCTTGACTAAAGGCTCTTCACACCTTGAAAGATTGTGATGGAAGTGAGAAAAATAGGCTCTTTACCCAAAGAAATCTGTTAGACGGCAACGTGTGATCTACAAGCAGGCAGGACTTTTGTCTTCAAGGCAGCTTCGAGCCTTCTGGCCCACGCTCCCTTTGCAAGCATCAGGGAGCCGCTGCAAACCCAATCTGCGCCCACAGGCAGGTCACGAGCAATCCGTGGGGCAACGCTCCACCATGCCACAGCACTGGCGTGTCTGCCGAGCCCGGGGGTCAGCCCCAGCCCCCACCGCTGAGCCACACTCCACCTGTCCTTACAGCACCAAACCACCCTGGTGGTACCGACATCCCCCGGCAGGACGGAGCATCAGGGGAGACCAGTGGATGTCAGGACAGTGACGTGCCTTGGTTCCTCTTTTGTGTGTCATTACTCACAGGCATATTAAAGGCTAATCCTGGATGGACAGACAAGGAGCCATGAGGATGCTCTCATTTCACTGTCAAACCTGGGGAAGCCAGTGTCAGAGGGGCAGCACGGGGGGCTGCAGCTGGAAGCCTGCCCCTGCGACCCTGGCCCAAGACCTTTCCTTCTCCAGCCCTAGAAACCTACTTCAGAAGTTACCTCGCCATCTGCAATGCCAAAATGTTTCTTAAAAGGGCCGAGTGCCCTTTCTGTGCTGATTTAATCCCTGCAGTTGGGCCGTGGAGCCAAGCGCAGCCCATGACTGAAGCCTGAGCCAGAAGCGCCTGCAGACCCCTTGCAGACGTCGCAGCACACACGTGGCTGCATCCCAAGCAGGACCCACAGCAAAGCCTACAATACTATCGTTTCAGAAAAGAAACAAAAAAAAAAAACAAAACCAGAAAGAAGAGCAACACACACCCTTCACACCCCCACCTCAACCCACAACGTGATGCCCGGTAACACGTAACTGTGGCCCAGCCACGGTTAGCTACCGAGGAGCACCGTGCACGTTAGGCAAAACAAACATAACTTCGGAGGTCACACTGAAAGACATGCTTGACCAGGAGACTGAGTTTAACCTGCTCCTGCTGTGACACACACCTGCAGGACCAGATAGGAAGATCGTCGTGTCAAGCAAAAGAAGAGAGCGAGGGAAAGAGGCTCCAGTGACTACACAAATCAAGCTGAAATCAAAATTTCAGCCTAACCTGCTGGGAAGAAACCCACAAACTAGGGCAATTAGAAGAAGCAATTATTACTGGATATAAATAAGAGAGATAATTTCATTTCTCATTGAAGCTATAAGGGCTTTGGGACCTCAATGACAGAGCCAGAGAAGTTTCCAGTTAAAAGGGGTGGCTATTGCTCCTCCTCTACGGTAATGGCATGTCTCTTATTCCCACAAGCCAAGATAAACCAGCTCATCTGTTTTCATCGCGGGGCAGAGTTTTACCTTTCTGGCCCTGAAAACCCCAGCCGAGATGTTGAGCACATGCTGCTGCTCCATGGCACATCACCAGGAGAAAGAGCAGCCAGCCCCCTTTTTGGCACCATCTAACATTCAGGGAAATGGACTGGATGGGGAATTTAAGATGACTGAAGGTTTCATGCAGTCCCTTGTGAGAAATTATGACCTATTTCCTTCCTTTGATTGTATATCCTTCCTGAACTGACTTTTGGATCATTCAATATTAAATATGCATCGCCCTATAAACAGGCAGGGTAAAGACACATCCCTTGCACTTTAAATCACTCTGCTCGAGATTACACTCAAGCCTCATTACTCAGAAGAGACCTGGGATCCTCTTCCAAATGACTGAATTGGGGCAGACATTTTTCTGACAAGATCCTAAAAGTATTCAAGTCCATCCAGGCAGCAACGTCTGGCTTTTGTTTGAAAGAAGAGATTTCTTGTTCTGAGCAATGCTACAAAAGCAATGTCATGTCATGTTTACTACTTCCCCTCTATTGACTTCTGCAGCTGGTGAATTTTTTATGACAGAAATTACAAATATTTAGCCTGCTGATGGCAGGATGAGCCAAGTATTCCCAAGGCTCATGCACACCAGCTTCCTTTGTTTCCTGGTTTCAGCTGCCCATGTTAGATCTGCTTGCATCCCTGCATCTGCTGGCACAAAGACAGGAGGACTGCACGTAAGCCACCCATCCTCAGGAACGCGTAGCTACACCACAGCTAGCCTGCAGAAGCGGGGTTTCGTCCCCTCTTTGCACGCTCTGCAGCACACTCCGTAGTGACACCGTGGCCACGCGCCAGCCCCCGCACACGCTGCCAGGGCAGGGAGTGCTTCTGCCAAATACGAGGCCACAAGTGCCAACTAATCTGCACCAGGAGCCTGCAGGGACCCAGAACGGGGGCTGGGCTAGGGACTGCCGCTGAGCTGAATGCAGGTCTGGTGGTGAAGCAGTGGAAATCCTCACGTGGAAGATGCTACAAGGTGTGTAAGGGCACTTAGCTGTACGGTGTGAAGAGCTGCTGCCTCTTACACATCTTCTCACTAGACCTCTCCAGCGTCCAGAGCCCCAGCGCCAGGGCTCGGTTTCAGTTTGAGTAAACATCATACAATAAAAATTCTTAGAATTTTATTAGGAATGTTTTCTTGTTGCCCCAGATAATTTCTGCATGATGCACCGCAACATGTGAGTTGAGCAACTTTTTTTTTTTTTTTTTAATTCCTCCATGACAGCTGTTGTTTATTACTAGAAACATTTTTTGTCTAGACGCAAATACCTGTGATTTGCGTTGTGGGGAGAGAGTCACCCACGCTGGCACAAAGGCCACGTCTCTATCACGCTCTGGAAATGCGATGACAATGTGAATTAACATATCTGAAGTGGCTTTAATCAGAAGCAGAAGGTAGCAGAGGCCAGGGCAATGCAGCCGAAAGCCCAGCGAGGGCACACGTTGCTGTGTACCTGAGCAGCCACCCAGAGTGAAGCTGTGCCCATGCATCTTCATTACCACTGGCACCCAATTTAGACAGATCAATGTCAGATGGAGATTCCAGCGTTCAGCTGCAACCCCTGGGGCTGGAGCACGTGATGGAGGAGAGTCTGAGGGAGACATGTTTGTTTGAAAGGAGGCAGGGGGGGACCTTCTTGCTCACTTCAACCACCCCACGGCAGGTTGTGCAGCAGATGGAGCCAGGCTCTCCAGGAGCAGACTGCAAGGACAAGAAGGCGGCAGCATGAGACACTGCAACATCAGAGAACTATTTTCACCAAAACAGCGATCCAACACCAGGAGGCTGAGCAACCGGCACCCTCGGATGTCTTCTAAACTCAGCAGAGCATGACTGAGCACCCTGATCTAACCTTGACGATGGCCTTCTCTGAGGAGGGGACCAGAGCAAAGACCCTCCAGCAGGCCCGTCCCACCTCCGTGACTCAGCTGTTCAAATGATGCTTCAGCTCAACCTCAGACACCTCAAAAATATCAACATTTATTCTTCGGTAAAGAAACACTTTGAAGCAGGAAAGCAGGGGTTTCAGACTACACTAAATAGCAGCTGCTCTTAATGATTCAAAAAATAATCATGTGTATCTAAATACAAATATTTTATAACTGTAAAGAAATGCATTAGCTACACACCAAACCACACCATATTATGCTAGCTCAATAATATGATAACTCAATGTACTATGAAATGCAAAAAAAATGATCAGAGAAAGGCACACATATAGAACTACCCTCCAAAATTCCCCAGTTAAATTCTGACGTTTTCTAGAGCTACATCCTTTTTATTTCCAAAATGTTTTTCCATGGAAATTACATTGAAATTAACGTATTTTTCTAAACACCTCAATTTATAAAAAATATTTTGTTTTCTTTTAATCAAAAAGGTTCTGGCAAAACATTTTTCTGTGTAATACCTTACCTGATCCTGTGAACAACAGAGAAAGGGAAATGCTCTGGACTTTGATAGCTGCCAGTTTGCCACTGCAAGAGAAATACTTGGGATGTGCTTGTCCCACATGTACAGGATAACTCCATGCTGAGCAATCGCTACCCCAGCAGAAGGAGACCTTCAGGGACGCCGTTGTATGTACCAGCCGTGATGCTCCTGCCTCCCCCCCACACCCTTGGCAGGCACCAGAGCATGGCCAGAGCCACCCTGGCTGCCGGGAAGCTCCCCCGGGAGCTGAGCACAGCCCAGGGACACTGGATTCACTCATAAAAGATTTATCTACTCCGCTTCCCTGCCAACAGTTAGTCTATATTATTGTATAAGCTGTACTGAATTATAACAATAGTGGAAAACACACCGCGTCAGACCCGAAGGTGGTATAAATCTGCAAGTTTCCCTGGAAGCCAAACCATGACGTCGGTTTACACTAATGAGGCATTTAGCCTGTATTTCTAATCCTAATATCTCACTATTTTCCAAATTACCTGAGCAACAGAAGTTCTCAGTTATAGATGCAGTATCCTACAGGTTGCAAATTGAAAAACAGTGACACATCAACAAAGATCTACTCTTCCAGCACTTTTGCCGTATATAATCCTTTCACCTGTTTCCAGTTTGTTTGGCTTTTCTAAGACTGAGTGACTGAGAAAAATCACAGCGTTTAGATCACTGCATGCAAATAAATCACTGGGCTGTCTTCTCTTTCCCAGCTCATTATATACAAATGTAATTTTTTTTTTTTTTTCGAGAAAATCTCATCAGCCCGAGGATTCAGTGAATTAGAAACCAATTACAATTTGAAATAGTAAGAACTGACCCAACGTTTATTTCTTCCAAAGCCAGCACCTGGCAGGCCAGCACCAGAGCATCCGTGCTCTCTGGGGCCACGTGACATCTCATTCTCTTCAGAGGTGGAGATTCAGCACTGGATATAACTCCAGCAAAGACCAGGGAGATGCGTTACCCAGGCTAGGCCAGCACCCCTGGCAAAACTTCCCAGCTCTGGGCTGGAACTGCAGCGTCTCACCTTCCCCTGGAAATGAGGATGGGCTGCAAACCCATACAGAGCTGTGAGATACTTCCACAGCACAATTAATCATTTCAAAGAACAGAGGCTCATAGTAAGCAACAGGCTTGTATCTAAATGTCCCAATGGACAGAAAAATGTTTTTATACATATACACGTACCTATCTCTACATAAGCCTCAATACACACATGTACATAAGCACCTTTCACAAATGACGTTTCCCTACAGAGGCTCACAAAGGACATCTCCATCCTCCTGCCTCCCCGTGCCTCCTTGCTGTGCCCTCCCTCTGGCTCCAGCCTCCCCTTTCTGTTTGCCATCTGGTACCCATCAAAGGCAGTTAGACCCATGACACATGTGCGCTTACCAAATCCTTTAAACCTAACTAGAGCCCTGTTTTGTTTCTTCCTCATCAGAAGCCACGAGAAGCCCTGATTCGGTACATCTGGACCTTCTAATAGGGTAACAGCCTGGCTGTGCCAACTCTGCTTTCTGTCTGACTCCATCTTCATCATTCACAAATCACAAAAGAATTGGGAGGGGAGCAGAGCCAGCACAGCAGCACCGCAAGGATGGCAGCTGAGAACAAAACAGCGGCCACAGCTATCGTTCGGATGAGTGCCGGCATACAGCAAATCGATATAGCCCTTTCTTATTTCTACATGTATCCCAGTGCTCTAATTTACTGGTCTCTCATCGGGTGACTGGTGTGGCCAGCAAAGCTCACAGGTTTGCGGTTTGCCCTGGAAATGCAGCCCGATATTCCCTATGCGAAGGTTCCGCGACGACAGCAAACTCCATCTGGCTGCAGGGCGCCGTGCTTGGATGAGACACCGCTGTTCCCAGGGAAATGTAAGGAAATGGAACCGGCTCCTCCCAGCTTTAATCAGCATATTCATTTAGTGCGGTGCTGGTAAAGCCTGCGATTTTATTGCAAAGGTTTCCACAACTACTTTTTTTTTACTCTGGCTGCTCTCTTTTAAGCTACCCTTCCAGGAATCTCGTGGTTCAGGATTCTCAGCTTCCAATAAAGAGAATTTCTAAATATCAGAGGAGGACTTGAAAATATGACCCAGTGACAGATTTAAAGCCCTCTCCTTCCTTCCCATGCTGATGATTTTTAAAGTGGTACCACAGCTTTACGTGAGGGTCTACCTCCGGAGTTTTATATTACAGGGCTAGCGATGCTGTAAAAGCCAACGAGCTGATCGCGTGTCTTACAGCCTGTCCTCCCCCAGCCCAGGCAGAGAAACCCCCTGCTGCAGGGGCGAGCGCGGCGCCACGACCATGCAGAAATACAGAACAAGGAGTAGCGCTGCTTTATCATTTGCCCTGGAAAGATCCATAAGTTTTTCCTTTCTCCATTTGCGACGTTATACCTGCAGCCTGCAGGCAGTCCCCGAGCCCGTCCATATGACAGAGACGAATTCCGTGGATCACACCACACAGCCTTTGCACGGCCACAGCTCTGCCGCCCCCAGCTCATCCTGGGACCAACGCAAAAGGCAGAAGTAAATGTCAGAAGACAATGCTGGAGCTGCTGCTTCCTACCCTGCTGTCCTCCTCATGCCTGGAATGGCCACGTTCTCCTCCACATGCGCACCGGAGGATGGGGAGCTTGATGTTTGAGCAAAACAGGCCATTAAAGACAAGACATTGATCTGTCTGAGAAAAAGAAGGGGGGGGGGGGGGGGGGGGGGGGGGGGGGAAGGAAAGGAAAAAAAAGCTCAACCAACCGGGGAGGGGGTGGGGGGGTGGGTCTTGACTTCATGCCCAGAGCTTGAAGACTTCTATTTATTTATGCTTTTCATGGGAAAGCCGTTCCGAGGCAGTAATCCATGACATCTGGCAAAAGAGTAGGGAAGGACCTTCGCTGCAAGTTGACTGATACTTTATCCAAAAAAGGGGGGCACAAAGCCTCTGGCTGTTGGTTCCACAAGCAACTGCGGCAGACGGGAGACCCTGGCAGCCTCGGGATGCGCGTTACAGGCCGGGACACGGGGCTGTCCCCACCACAGCACCGAAAACCTCCCCGGCCAGGCAGAGAGCGGGTGGCACCGTGGGCGGGCTGCAGGGACACGACAGAAAGCAAAACTTGAGGTAGCGGATGAAGAAACCGCACAATAGGGCTAATTAGCCCGTCTAAAATTTTGACTGGAGGGCTGGGGAGCGCCTGCTGTTGCCCAGCTAGGGGAGAGCCTTCGAACCAGCTCGGCTTTGCCCTGGCAGCCCGAGCTTCCCACTGACCCACCTCTGCGAGCCACCCCATGGGACCCTGGGTCCTGATATGAAGCGAACGAACGTGAGGTATTTCTTTTTCAAACAACAGACCGACTCAAAGTGGTGTGCAGCTCCGCGAGGCTGAACACACATCGACTCGAAGTCTGAAATTAATATGGAAAGTGATTCATAACAGGAGGAGACAAAACAAGCCTATTCATGCTACTCCATGTCAAGCCATCTTATAGCTATTTTGGATCCAAACCCTCTCTTCTTTTCCAAAACCACAAAGAAAAGCAAACAGATGTCAGCCATTGCAGATTTGCAAAGAAATGAACTGAGCAGCTCATAATATCCCTGTTTTTCTTCAGGGCTTTCCAGCTAGGGAGAGGAAGGCATTCCTGCAAGCCCCGCTGGGTGGGTCAGGGCTGTCGAGACCAGGGACAGCGAGCCCGGACCATGCCTGACCGCTCTGGGACCGGGCATCCCACGGCCAAGCTCCAAGGGCACCATCCCATTATTTCCTGCCGAGACATTATGGGAAGGGAACAGCTACCCTGTCAGCAGGCAATCTAGAAAAATACCAAGTATTTCAGAGTTGAGGAGTAATTTCAAAAGCACATACAGAGCTCAACCCTTGAAACTCCCTTTTCAAAAGCTGCTTTGAAGCACGACAGCTTCGGCGCTGCTGAAAGTCAATGAGTGAGACAGAATCCTAATTGCTTTGCAAAATTTTACCCATAGCAATTAATAGCATTGTGAAGTACTTTTGGTTTTAGGTTTTTTTTAAATATGCTGGGTGTAGCTGTTGTAGCACTAAAGCCCGTTGCTCCCTTAGGTGCTCTAAAAGTGGAATTGATTTCTAAAAAGCAAATCTAAATATTGATAGTGTTCCGAAACTCTTCAGTTATAGAGAAAAGGATTCTTTTATAGAGTCCTCTTCTCCTCTAATCTATCTCACGGGCAAATTTTGTGCTGCTAAGGGTCAGCCTTGGAGGCAAATCTTTCAGTGCCGCCTGTGTCGGGTGAATAGAGGGACTCAGTCAATTTGTCTTCTTGTAATGCTCTGGCTGCTTCTAGAACAAATGTGAGTAGCACCCCAGAAGCAAAATTATTTCATTCAGCTTCTGCACTTTCCTTCCCTGTGCTGTTCCTTATTTCTGTGCATTTGTCGATGTGGCACCGCAGAAGCTGCTCGCCAGACAGCCAGGCTGTGCACACAACTGGTGGCAGCCATGCACGGCAGGAACGGGCCAAGTGAAGTTGCCCCATAAAGGTCCAGACAGCTGGAACAACAGCCAGCCAGATCCAGCTATCCTGGCAGCTGCCAGAGGTTACAGATTTGCTCAACAGAAACCAGGAGTAAAGAGCTGTGTCCAGAGGTGCTATCCCCCAGGGAACCACCAACCCCAGCCACCCATCTGCTGCATTGTCACTAACCCACCTCCCTCCTCTGGGCAGCAGGTCTACTAGAAAACAAGTGTGAGTGGTCTAGGTCTTTTTTATTTTTTTTCTTTTCCCTACACCACAGTAATTAACCTGGTTTTTGGCTCCAAATGCAGTCAGAGAAGTCAGGAGACTGAAGGAGACAGTCTTGTAGCAATCACTTCTTCATTAACAGCTACAGCACTAAGTACCATTTTAAACCGTGTTTGCTATTCACAAGTCTTCTCCTTTTTAGAGGATGTGCATCTCTGTATTACTCAAATGACTAGGATTACCTCATTTAAAAAAATATAAATCCCAGATTGCCATTTTCCACATATCCCTCCCCTGCACAACTAACTTTAATTTCTGATGTACAACTGCAATATATAATCTTACATTAGAATTTGCATTAAAATGAACAGACCTGCACCCAGGTATTAAATGTTAAATTTGCACGCTAGGGTAGCCAAGGAATATTAGTCTATCCGAGAAGATCGTGCCTGTAAACTTGAGAGCGAGTAGATGTAATGAGAGGAGAATTTGTACACTTCAGTGGAACCAAGCTGATTAAAAGGCTTTGATGCAGTTGTTACAGAGCAAGGATACGAACTGCACATACTGATAGCAGGGATGCTACACAAACCGGCCAGCACACCATGTCATCCAGCACTGTGCGGCCAGAGCTGGCCAATGCAAGCAGTCAAAAAAAAAATGAAAAAAAAAAAAAAATCAATGCTAATAAAGCTCTACAGCAAGCTGCTGGCTGGAAAGGCTCAACACGAAACAACTGGTAAAAATCTCATCCTATTTCCAGCCTCTGCCCCTCAAACGGGAAGATGGACAGGCAGGGCTATCTTCTCACTGGGCATTGCTGCCTTTTCCTTATTAGATTAAATACTTCACTGGTAACTCTGCCTTTGCTGAGTAGCGTGTGTCCCTGTCAGAACCATGCGCTCACAATGAATAATTCGGGCGCTGCTAATGAGAACTGCAATTGCACGAGGAAGATGAACAAGCAGGACAGGGCTCCTTGGCTGCCTGCTCCATGCCAGAGCCACTGGCACCGCCAGCGCTGAAGAAATCCCTAAATCCGACATCACACGAAAGCCTGCCCCGGACCTCACAAGACAGTAAACGTGGCCCATTACAATCCCCGTTCTGTCCTTCCCGAGGTCAAAACCTGCTGCAGAGCGTCACTGGACAGCTTCCATCTCCTCCCGGCCACACACAGGGCTGGAAGGAAACCAAAGCCAGGGCAGAGCCTGAGCAGATTACACACCTCGTATTTCAGCCCTTCAAATTATCACTTGGGATCTCGCAGGCGTGGCCAAGCCCTGACTAACAGCCGGGCAAACGGCACCGAACTACTGCCCTCAAAGTTAGAAACCTAAAGGGTTCCTGCCCTGATCTTGAGGAGGAACGCCCCCGTCCCCAAAAGTGCTGTTGCTGAACACGGCCGCGGCAGGGCCGACGTGCCTGGGGCAAGGGGGCCATGCAGCCCCCCAGGGTGCCCCAGCGATGCCCCACACGCCTCAGCTGCAGTCTCTCACCCCCCTGGCTTGTCCCTCCCTGTCTAAATGCCACTTGCCGAGCATCCCTCCTCGCTGTGATCAAAAGGGACGAGCAATCATTCCCACGACAGGCAGCGCTTTGTTCTCGCCAGCCCATTTTTTGCTGCCAGCCTCACTCTGCCCTCACCTTCCAGACTTCGCTCGGTGCCTCTGTCACGGCATCCCCTGGTTGTTACCCAGCTGTCAGCCGCATGTCACTCTGCTACCAGCTACCTACTTTCTGCTGGCTTTATAAAACTTTGTTAGCTCAATTGCACACTCCAGACTTCCGTTAAGATGTTTTCGCCACAAAGAAAAGCAGGGTTTAATAATCCTCACGTTCACTATTCTGGTTATACCTCAGAGGACTTAATTTTTTTAAGCTGAAGTGTTTTCCAGGCCCCAGTCCCATAAACCATTTGGCCTAGAGATCACTGCAATTAACATGAAAGGAGCCTTTTCAAACCAGCAAGAAGATGAAAAACAAACACCCTGGAACTGGGTCAAATGGCTTCACCCTCCACAGCTGAATTTGTCGGCACCCCACCTCGTCTGCACCCCAGGGAGCTCCTGAGATTCATGTGGAAGCTCGGCACAAAGGACCTCATCCTCTGCACCAGCAGGCAGCAGCAGGTTTTGGGACAACCACCCTGACCATCCACATAGCCACGTCGTCTCTGGTGGACACAAAGGCTCCCAAAGTCTGAACCACAGCCCTAAGCTGGGTGAGAAACCACCACCGGCGCTTGGTGGAGCGATGCCGCGAAGGCCACGCAAGCAACCATCACTTTGCAGACAGCAGATACTGAGCATCGGACCCAAAACCAGCCTCCGGAGAGCCCCACGAGCCATGAGTTCCATCGCACAGGGACAAGGATGGCTGCCAGCCCCCTCCTCACGTAGCCACTTAGCACAGAACGCGCCCTCAGACAGCGCAGCATCATCACAAAGCACATGAATCTAAGACGCAAAAAGACTAATCAGTGAGAGGTAGGAGTCCAAACTCAAGGACGAGCACAGGAGAAATCTGGTCTCTTAACGTCACTGCCTAGCTGGTACAGCAACAGCTTCTCTATTTAGACAAATCCCAAACAAATTAGATATAGCCCTGGGCCTCCCCCAGATCTGAGCATCAGCCTGAGACACCCAGTCCCACTCCAACACAGAACTGGGATGATGTCCGCACACGCATTCTTCCCCCACGTCATCCCACCCAAGAAGAGTATGTTACCAGGACTGGTTAGTGCAGAGCTGTTCGATGACCCAGCTGCTCGGGCTACAGCAATCGCTACAGAGCGGCCAGCGCATCCTCCCTTCGAAAGTCACCTTCAGGCTCATCAGTAACAACACATATAAGATTAACAATAAAAATCAGTAAGAGTAATTTTCTCATCAGGAAATGATTCTTCTACAATAAGATCCAAAGAGTGTCTTAAAAGACCACATCTTTAGAGATCCCATATATAAGTTGAAGACAAGCCCTCTTCAATAATAATCACAAAAATATTTTCATGGATTCTCTTCTTATTTGAAAGAAAAGCCACCATCACATTTAGAAATTAAGACCCACACGTCCCTCCGAACCACTGAGAACTGAAACAGAGCAGCATTTGTGCTAACAGTGATTTTCAAGAGGCTGGACCTTTGAAATCTGTGGACAATTTCCAAATCTCTGAAGGGTAACAAAGAAAATAAAGCCTATGGCCAGCAAGCCTAAATTCACTGTATACACCTTGTGAAAAACAACAAGGAGCTCAAAAAATAAAGGCAGCAGGTACATGTCAGTGAAAATAAAAGTGAAAAATACCGTACAATTAAGCGCCCTATGACTAGGGTGCTTTGGGTTCAGCTTCTAGCACTGACTTATTACTAATCCTTATCCCATGACCTTCACCATGCTCTCCAGAGCCTCCAAAGGGACTTCTGCATGTAAGGACTTGGACACCTAAGCTAGGCTCATACTCCTAAAATACCTATGAGCAGCTGAGTCTAAAACCTTCAGTGCTTCACAGACACATCAACAAAACAGAGACATTAGCATTCCTTCATCCTTTCCACCCTATCTGAACAGTAATTGTTCTAAGATACTGACCACCCTTCCGCGCATGCAGTCCTTCCGAGCCTGGCTTAGTGTAGCATATACGTATTTTTAAATCCCCTCTGCTGACACGCATCCGAACGAGAGCACCGTGCCAGCACAAAAGTAGTCGAGTGAATCTGATCGCTGTCATCACAACGTTCAACTTGAGTGACATGTTAAACATGTAAAACTGAACAGCAAAGAGTTTTGGACTAAAACCGAAATCCTGCCATAGGGTAAAATACAGGCAAGGGCTTATTTTTCCTCTTGACTTTTATCTTCAGCGTGATCTTCCAAAGCGTGGACAGGAGGAGGGCAAAGAAGCTGCTCAGTCGTGACATGACCCGTCCAACCGACGCCGCCATGCAGCAGGGGAAAAACCACGCTTGTGCGCACAGCCGCCGCCGCAGCGTACACTGAACAGAAGCTATGACTTTCAAATTTCCCGTCCTTTTATTCCCCTGCTGATTAATATAAATCAGAATCATTAGTGACCATTTTGTAGGCAATCAAAGAATGCCCAGGCACAAGAGCTGTAATTTTCAGGAGACTGGTTCGTTTCACCTAGATCATGGCACCAATGCACACTCGCATGAGCAAATGTAACATGTGCATGCTGGCCAGAAGATGCCAAATGCCAAAACTCATCACTGATCTTCAGTCCTTGTATCACTGCTCCTGTTCTTCACTGGCCTGAGGTCAGCAGCGGGCTGGAGGCTGCCTGCACACCTTCCCACCCCGGCAAGTACAGCGAGCGCCAGCTTCAAGGCTCACGGCCGACGAGGTTCGATCACAACCTGCAGTTTGCAGGTTTGGTTCCAGGGCTGGAATGACAGCGGCTCATTTTGGAGAGCCCCAGAGCCCCAGCCGTGCCCCACGGAAAGCAGAAACCACTTCCCACTCCCCCAGGCTTAGCAGAAGACTCCTGCACCCCCACGAGTGCTCAGCTGCCTTAGAAAGCCGGCGAGACACTGCGTAGCGCTTAGCCAGCCTCGTGCCAGGGATGTCCCAGAGCAACTGAGAGTACCATCACCCAAACCATGAGCTGGTAAAAACTGGTGCCAGACAGCGCCACACTGGAACGAGCCATCCCATACCCCTCTGCACTGGAGGAAAGGGTCTACCCACGGCCACCAGCAATGCCTAAAGTCACACCATTGCATCCCCCGTAGGCTGACCAGACCATGCGTAAGGCGGTGATGCACAACTTGCTGAGGACAGAGTGCCGAAGGAGCATGCCTAGGAGGACACCGTTGGCAGTGGCCATCTTGCCCATTTTAAACTCAATTTGAGACTCCAGCGCAGAGACTGCTCAGAAAGGGGTGAAGGGAAGAGCTCACCATTGCCATCGATGGTCACGGCTCAGCCCAGGAGGAAAGCTCTGCATCCCGCCCCGGGTCTGCAGGTGATGCAGGGAGAGCCCCGTAGGTGATGAGACAGAGCAGCAGCAGGTTATCCTGCCCATCCTGCTGCCTGCTCGCTCCAGGCAGATGGTATTTACGCTGCCAGCAACATGAATTAACCCACAGGCTTTAATAAGAACAGACCCGATGCTCTTCAGAAGCCTCTTGGCACAAGCTCTCATCTATATTTTAAATTCATGCTTAAGAAGGCCAAATCTGCTCTGCTGCTGGTGGTTCTTCAGCTGTTTATTCTGATTGTCCTTTTTGGCCAAAGTGCAGCCAAGACATGGGTCCCACTGCCCAGCACAGATGTGCAGGGCATGCAGCACTCATTTGCAAATAGAGCCGTACATGATTTTCTTGAAAACGTTATGAAGAAAAGATGTCAGATCTGAATGCATATTATCTCTAATTAATCCCATTTAAAAAAAAAAATAATAAATTAAAAGGATGGTTGCTTGGTAGCATTGCGAGAACCGTTTTGTAATTAATATGACCTTCATCTCCATATGGTAATTAGCAAACATTTATATTACCATTAAAAAGACGGCGTTCATTACATAACCTCACTTTTTTCTAGTAGCTAACAGAACCAATAAAACCAATTTAGTCAAAGCCTTGAACTTTCACAAATACTCCAAATAAATACGTTCACAACTACCAGTTTGGGGTTTTTTAACTGACATTTGCTGGCTGATGGTGACACACAGCAGAAGACAGTGACAGACGCTCTGGCAGGAGTGCCTGGGTGATACACTGCTGCTCCTGCCAGGGATGGGGCTCCTACCAGGAGCGGGGCTCCCACCAAGAACGGGGCTCCCCATCGGGAAAGGGGCTCCCCATCGGGAAAGGGGCTCCCACCGGGAAAGGGGCTCCCGCTGGCATGCCACAGCAGGAGGGGACAACCCTGCACTGGCCCAGGGAGCTCAGGCAGCCGGTCCCCGCTTGCCCGCTGGGTCCAGTGCTATTTGCACCCAGGGCACAGACTGGGAAGGCTCCCGCCTTTCCAAGGGGACAGAGCCCCTCGTCCGGACGAGGCACACGTGTCACAGGGGCTGGGCAGAGGCATGGCTCCCAGCTCTGCTGCCAGCACATGGAGCAGCATCCCGCACCCATCTGTCCCCTCACCTATAAGCAACGGTGACACCGTCTCCTTTGTAAAGGCCAAAGGGAAACATCCATAGAAAACCCTAAGATTTCACTACTAATACCAATATAAATCTATTTTCTCCTCCTCAAAGCCAGATTGTTCTACTTCAGGGAACAACCGGCGGTCAGCAGTTCTATTGATAGTTTCTCTGCTTACATTAATCCAAAATTTCCTATGCTGTTTTTTTGCGTGCTGCAATCACTCCTACTCCCTGGAGTGACTCATCGTTTAACTGGTTTGCTAACAGAGGGCCCAATGTAGCAGTCAACAACATCAACAAAAACCCATTATCGCAAAGCACTTGTTTTTCACAGAGGCAGCAGAACTTGTGGTAAGTCCTCCAACAACACCATCACCGAAAATGGAGAGGAGAAATATGATTAAAATCAAAAAGCGTACCTGCCCACACACTTCCCTACCCCTCTCACACATCTCCAACAGCAAACAACACCAAAACCCAACAAATCAAACAAACCTTCCCGTATTTTGAATTCTGCTAATAACAGCCATACTTTCCAAACATGTATTTCCTGCTGCTGATGAAAGTTGACAGCTCGTGGGGAAAGGCATGGGGGGTAGCAACACCAGGCGACTCGTGCTAATCAGTGCTTTCATCAAAGAGTATGACATGATGTAAATCTAATCCAAGGTAGCTTTCTCTTTTACTTGCAAGCTGTACATCAACCACAAAAAAAAAGAGATTTACTAATTGGAAAGATGATACAAAAATGCTAATAAGGCTGTTAGGTTGACAGGGCTGGGAATGTCTAAATTTTATATACATGTATGTATGTGTCTCAAATAATTCTTGCACTGTAAGTGATTTATCTCAGACTACCAAAAAATACATAGAAAGGAGAAAACATCTGGTCACCCTGACTGGGAATTGCAGAAAAAACGAAGAGGTGCCCAGCCCTCCCTGGAGCTCACTGAAGCCAGCCACACAACTCTCACCATCTTTCTGCAAATTCCAGCAATTTTATTCCCTCGCCAGCTCCAGGTTATTGCCCATTTTTCACTTGGTTCGGGCTCCCGCTAAATAGCTTGAGTGCACGAGGTTAAAGAAATACACGTACAGGTTGATTAACTTGAGCAGTGGGATGTCTGATTGAGATTGCACTTACCGGTCCACAGACAGTGTCTTGTAAACCCAGAATATTCACCCTTGTTATGTGCAGCTGTGCACCAAGAAGGTTACATTCAAAATTTAACCCAAAAGAAACACAAATCTCACACATAAACACTACACAAGACTTCAAAAGCAGTTGCCTTTTTTTTTTTCCTCTGAGGCAGCCAACAAACATGTAGGATCCAGCCTGATGACAGCAATGTACTGTAAACTTATCATAAAAGAAGGATGGAGAAACCAGCTACCAGCTGTGAAGAATATTTGCAACTGTAAATATTGTATTTCAACTGTAGAGCAAGTAAATACCGCCTTATGGAAATGCCAGCTTTATCGATCAGCTCATCAGAAAGGAAAAAAGAGAGAATATAATTTTGCAGTTTTCAGCAGCACAGCATTTTGCAGATATTGAGAATGTATTTTTGAGATACTGAACACCAGCAACAGAGAGATCAACTTGCTGATGAATGAATGCAATAACTTCTATTCCATAGGAATACCTTGCTGCCACTTTGTTTGGGAAGAATGCAACTTAAAGAATCAAAGAATCATGAAAATTTAATTTCTATTGGTTTTATTTATTTCCACTTGATGGTATCTCTTATGACAACAACCCAGGGCAACATCCACATGGGAATTTTTAAGTATTTTCCATCCTAAAAACCGCACAGCCCTGCCCTGTTGTGCTGAAGGGCAAATTCACCGACACCCACCTGTAGCATCGACTAAGGGGGGGTGGGGTGGTAAAACAAACCCTACCCACAGCAATGACCTTCCTTTAAAGCCACAAATGGAAAACTCATTTTCTCGTTTTTTTCTGAAGGTTTTAAAAAAACCCTAAAATCATTAACCTATGTATGGAGATTAATGCAAATGCAACTGTCTTGCTCCAGTATGACCCATCCAACTTTTAGTGAGACTAAGAGAGATAGGGGTAATTAGGACCTCGTCCAATAGCCAGAATTTTATGACTCTGAATATTACCAGCGCCGGCACTCCCACCAGCATGCCTCACAGCTAGTGCAGGATAAATCCTCAGCACTGCTGAAACGCCGGGCAAGGGGCGCCTGAAGAAGGTTCATTTACTTTTTAAAAAATCCCCTTCTCTAGGAGAAGGCAGTAAAAAAACATCGCTATCATTCCATGGCCAACCATCGAGAATGGCGCTGTAGAAATGCACCAGCGCCTGGGAAGCACTGGGAGATACAAAAAACTGCCAAAAATCCCGTTGCACAAACCAGACTGCTCATGGCCGTGGGTGCAACCACACCACAACCCTCCCCGAGGTCTCCCACCCCTCTCCCAAAAGTCTGTGCAGACCCAAGTTCATTCTTCACGGTTTGAAATGAAACGAGTCACGTACCGAGCGTTTAACCCACCGATAGCCAGCAATTTCTGGACAATGACAGCAAACACCTACACTCCTGATGGCGAGCGTGCAGTCCATCTGCCACGTCTTTCAAAGCAGAGGCAGGTGGAGAGGAGCCTAAGCTGTCTTGGAGAATGGAGCATGATGAGGCATTAGTTTATCAGAATAGGACAAGTTTGGCAAATCCTTCTTTCATTTTGTAAACTCCTGTATACAGCTGGGAACTTGCCAGCGGCTGGAAAGCTCCCAGATGCCTCAGGCCAGGCAAGCTGGGGAGCTCCGGGCTCTCCTCATCCTGGGGTGGCACACTCTGCTGGGACACACCAAGGTCAACCTGGTGGAAAACCTTGATGCTAAGAGCCCCTCTCCGTCGATTGGTTTACTCTCGGGTGACCCTTCCCCACCTGAAACCAAACACAGATCAAGATGGGAGCAAACTTCACCCCGAAGTGAGATGTGACCGCTCTCCAGCCACATCCCAAGGAGCGACAGCTACTTCTTTCCCATCAGGTCAGTTAAACGTGTGTAAAAACAGAGTTACAGTCCAGCTCCTCGCTCAGGGATACTTTGTGAATGAATCATCCTTTGTTTGTGTTGGCTGCACCGACTTGTCAAACAAGGACAGGAGTTCCAGCAGGCAAAAAATTAAAAGGCAGACCAGGAGGCAACTTAGCAAGAGGCTAAAGCAAAAGCTAGCAATGTGCAGCAGCATATATTAACCAGCAGAACAGCTTGAGGCATGCCTGGAAAGCGCCGAGTAAGTGGAATTTAATTTCTGGCTTAATAATTCCTTTCTTTATACATGAATTTTGCTTAAGAGAACATCAAATCCCATTTTCATTGGGGATGGTTGCATTTAATCAGCCAGCTGAATGGTGTGTAATGCAGCTCAGCAAAAGAAAGGGGTTTAATTCTGCAGCCCAAGGCAAGCACATCCCTTACGCGGGTCAGTCCCACTGCAGGACAACTTCCCACTTTGCATTTTTCCAACTCAGCTCACAACCCACCCAAACTAGAAGATTCCCCAAACAAATGAAATTATTTTGCGGCTTTTCAACTCCATCTCCATAGAGCCTATACTACCCTCCACCTGTAACCCTGGGATAACGACCAGTTCCAGCTAACCTCTGCTGGCTTTGGGGGTGTCATACAAGTATTCTGCCACTGGTTTGAGGTCCTCTGGTGAACCACCACTATGCAACTAAGAGCTGGGCACCGCTGCAGATCGGCAATTTTGCAAAGTAAAGCAAAAATAAACAGTATCAAGCAACTGCACGCACAGCACAGCCTCATCACCCACCCCAGTCTTGGGAGAGCTGGTTCTTATCAACCAGCTTTAATTGGTTTCGGGGGGGGGGGGGGGGGGAAGAAAAAAAAACCCAAACCATTATTCAGATTTTTTTGTTGTTGCTTTCAAACAAAAATATGTAGCGACAAACTTATTTGTCTAAAAAACCTGAAATGGCAGGACTCTCTTCTAATTCAAGATCTAAACAAATCAGCTTCCCAGAGATCTGGGAAGAAATGCAGCTGAATTGGCAATTCACCTTTCCGACATCCTCCAGGGCTCCCCGATCACAGGCAATAAAAACATTGCCAGAAAAAAATCCCAAAAAACGTAAACACATGAAAGCTTGCTGCTTCCAAGCAAGACACTGCCCCGACTGCTCACCACTGAATCTGAGCCACTGATGGATTTTCCATGCTGGTGGCGTTCAGAAAAACACTCAGAAACCTGGTGTTCATCCGAAATTTTAACATCTTGAGGCAGACAGATACCAGTCACTTTCTAGTGAAGATTTTCCTAACGCTGAACAAGGAAGCTGAGATTAAAGGTACGCCATCCCCTACTGAAAATTAATTTTCTACAGTTGTTAAAAAAACTTGTTGCTCTAGGAAAATGACTCACTTGACTAGATAAACACTTCTGTCTTCTCTAGGAACGTGTGTTTCCTTGAACCTTGTGACCTTACACATTACACAATTTAGTATCATCACAGAACAGTATTGGGCTTTTCATGCAATTATAGAAGGTAAAATCCCAACAATCAAACTGGGAAGACACTGGAATTATTTTTTAAAACTGCCTTAAAATGAATTAACACACTTTTTTTTCCCCTCCAAACCTGCTACCATCTTGTTAATTATCAAGCATGTTTCATGAGTATTTTCAAAGTGGAGAACAAAAGAATTGGGAGGAAAAGAAATTTAGTGATGCATAAAATGTCTTGTTGAAAACGGAAGGTGTTTTTCAGTTTTAAAACTTATTTGGACTTTAATTTGTATTTCACACTTTCAGCATGGAGACGAATTACGTCTTCTGCGTAGCCAGCAGAGCTCCAAACACTCCAGCAACAACCAAAGCCAAAAGGACATTTGGTGTGAACAGCCGAGCTGCCCGTCCCTGCGATCCCCGGCCAGCCCGGGAGGGCACAGCTCATCTTTCTGGGCACACACCCAAGTGCTCGATCGGACGAGCCGTGTTTCCCAAAAACCTGGACCACTCTAACAGGAGAGCAGAGCCCTCGCTTCTGCTGAACATTGGGTTCTTGCAGGTCTGCACTGTGGAAATCCAAGCATCAGCACCGATGTCAAAAGCAGCAGGATGGAGCCCCAGTGTAAGCGTGCAGCCGGCTGGAGCCTTGAGCAGGTAACCCTGCACCTCTGCCTCGATATTTGGCTGATAGATCCATATCCAGCAAATATAATATTCAATTCCCTTTTCATCTCAGGGATACAAGCCAGGCTTAGTACCTTTAAAACGTGGTGGTGCAATAATTTTTTCTGCCTTTTTTCTTTCTATCTCTTTTTTTTTTTTTTTTAAATGAGGAAACGAGGCTTTCATTTCCCTATGAAAGGGCTGATCTGAGCATACAGGCACCGATGACACTAGTACTGCAAAGATTTTTTGAAGGAAGCCAAAACCAAAGTGCAGGAGATTAAAGAGACAACTCCCTCACAAGCTTTAATGATTAAAGCCTTTGCTCTTTGGAAAAAGCATTTCCTTGAAATAATAAAAAACAAAAGGGAGAACAACACTGCTCCAGGTCTCTGCCAGTTTACACCGCCACATGCCAGGCTTTTTTTGGAGTTCTCCATGCCTGTTGCACACGCCACGGAAGTCACTTACGGATACAGCAGGATTTGAAGCGGGGCCATAGCTGTAATGTATTCTTTGGCGTTCCCTTCACGTGCAGAATGGATTAACAGGAGCTTTCTTTGGGATCTGGATTATGCCTCAGAGAAGTAGAACTATCAACAGCCTACACGAGCCAAGACCTAACCCTTGTCACTCAGAGGGAAAGTTCTTGGGAATTCAGGATACTTCTTCCAGTGTGCAAGGAGCGACGTAGCTTCAGAAGCGTGCTAAGGAGATCTATAATCTGACTCCTTGCCCCAAGCTTAAAAATAAAATCTGCTGTTTGATACCCTGAGCAAATTTCCAAGTATTTATTTGCCCAAGGACAATTTGTGGCCGTCTATAAAGGTAAGTCTCATGTCATCCAAGCCCTCACCTGCAAGCGGAACTGCTCTTTCAATCCCAAACATTTAAGAAATGCAAATCCAACGTGCATTCTCATGCAAGAAACCCTCATTATGTTACCATTGGAATTTTTCTTCTTTGCAACACTGCAATTTTCAGGAAAAATGTGTTCACTGTGAAAACACCTCACAATCCTAACGCCTACCTTGCACAACTCAGGGTCAGCTTAAGGGAGGAAAATAAAGAAAAAAAAGGCTAACCTCTATTTTGTAATAAAAACAGATGACAGTGCTCTCTTCTGCCTAAGTATGTTGCCTGGTGAGAGCAATTCTCTTCTTCTCTTGGTAACGTTACTCTGTCTTTTTCAATACACTCTTCATCCATTAACTTTGACTCCTTATGTGTCTAATTCACAGCTACACACCAAACAAATTATCCAGAATTAAAAACATCTCACTCATTTCCTCTTTCCCCACCTCCACACTACATCTTACAACATCATTTTGCCATGACATGTCACAAGGAATTACTAATTTCTTTGCAGGGGGGCAGTGGGAACACGGATTCCCTTTGCATGACTTAACACTCCCATGGCCAAGGTTTGCATCTGAAGAAACTGATTCAGTCAAGCCCCCCAATGAACAGGCTGCCCCCATTTTCTGCCTACAAGATCAACAGGGAAATGCTAACTCGTGCGCTGTGCTGCTTTTCCTCCCCCCTGATCAGCACAGCCTTCTACACCTGGCATAAGAAATGTCCACTTAATTGCCTCCAAGCTTCATTTACATTTCATATTCAGATCTCATCTAGCTAGCTCCTTCTTCTACAACAGCTTCTCAATCCATCACCTATTTTTTTTTCTGAACGATCATCACTTCTCTTTTTAATTTATACTGCTTTCTCCCCTGAGGAATTCTGCTCGAGCAGGGCACATGCTGAATGAATGGTACTGACGCACCCTCCAGATGCAGGCTAATTCCTGAACCCCTTTGCTCCATCCTTCATGGATCTCACGCCATCAGACTATAGCCTTCTCTGCCCAGCCACCACCCATGCTCATCACTGTTCAGGTACCTGCTGAACACAAATGTATTTCTAGTTGACTTGCCTGTATGAGCATGCCAAAATGACTGCATTTGCTTCCTGCAGCTCTAGCTCGAACTCTTCCCTGGCTCCTCCAACTCTGTCACTTCATGATCATCAATTTACGTGGCAGTTTCCTTTAGCTGGATTCCACCCAATCACCATCGTGGCTGCCGCTTCCCTAGGGAAGGGTGAGTTTCCTCTCCAACACCCCAGCACCACTACAAAGGAGCGGAACTGTCATGCTGCGGGGTATCAGTTACACCCAGCCTCACAGATCTCCAGACTACACTGCAGCTTCTTCCTCACTGATACTGGTAACGATGATTAGATTAATCCTGAAAGTACGTACCACACTGCGCCACCAACACAAGCCAGGTTGCTGCTGCTGCACCTACCACTCGTCAACATCTGCAGAGAAGGTTCTATCTGCGAGTGTGCTAACGTCTCTTAGACATCAGGGCAGGGGAGGTACCATGGGGCTGGAGATGCTCTTTGAGGTTCTGTATGTTGAAGGGCAAATCAGGAAGGTCAGGACTGAAACTACCCCAGTCGAGCCATACCAGATACACTGATGCCACCTTTATGCTTCAAGACAGACTCAACCCAGAGAAACCAACCTCATCACCTTTGGAAAATCATACAAATTTTGGTGGATCAGAAGAACCGACTGGAGACCCCAAATGCAAGCCGACCCTCTCACCCTGGCTCTGCACCAGCCATATAGTCCATGTGTGGTTGCAATCCAAACGGGAACAAACAGCAGATGCCAGCGTAGAAGTGTAATGGGACCACAGGTGACCGCAAGATTCATTTCTGGCTCTACCACTCGCTCCCTGAACAGCCTTTAAAAAAATTATCTAACCTCTCAAGACAAAGTGCACAGGTGCCAGTATGGCCAACAGATTCAGAAAGGAGCCAGCTGGTCTTTCCACAAGTGTTGAGGTCCTCAACTGCCACTGAAAGGTTTTGACACCAACCACATACAAATCCAAAAAGGGGGAGGAAAAACCAAACCAAAGAGATCATGCTGTTTCGGCTAACGTGGTGTTACGGTTCCCTGAACTTTGTAGGATCTCTGAATTTGAACAAGGTAGTCTGAACTCCACAGAGAGCCTGGTCTTGTTCAAACATCTCCACTCTAACATGGAGCCAAACACAGCAACCCGCAGAGCGAACCCTCCCAAGGGAAGGCAGGCACTGCAGGGAACTGCGACGCAGGACATGCACATCATGCCCTGGAGAGGAGGGAAATGGAGCAGGCCTCTCCAGGCTCAAACATTATGTGACCCTAAAAGAAAGAAAGGGAACGAAGGACTTAACATCGCCTACAAGCCATTCTAGCCACTTCCAGGGGGCAATTTTCTGAGCAGGTAGCTCCCATAGTTAAAGCAAACTGATGGTGGTGTTTTCAGGTCTTTATTTTTAATTTTGGACACAACGTTGATGGCAACAAACACTCTCCTTCGAGGAGCATAACCTTTCCATGACTTATTTTCAGACAATGCAGAGCATTAGAGGAGATTTATGTTTACTGCTGAGTTAAAGGTCAGGAATGGAGGCTTCCTCCCTTCCCCATCTCTCCCCTCCTCTCTTCCACCAAGAGACTACGGCTGCATAATCTGCTGCATTTGTTTCCATACAAGAGCTGCCTTTAAGCACTGCCCTGATGATCACACAAGGGTAAGCAGATGAAATCCAATAAGTGGCTCTACAGGACAAGACACATGACGAGACAGCCTGCCAGACTCCTGCTCTAATGTACACGCTGAAAAGAAGCTTATGCAGAGCCTGGGTAAAGAATGCTTTGTTAGGGAACACAGGCAGCTCACACTGCAGTGTCTGTTCTCCATTAGCCATCCATTTAAAAACACTTCTGATTATTTTGGAAGTACTTGCATTGCCCTTTCTCGAACTCAATATTTGCAGTTAATTGCATAGCTAGTGCACTTGCCTCCAATTTAAAAGCACATTAAGCTCAATTTTTATTTAAAACAGCCATGTTTCCATCCAAGCGCTGAAAATATCGGCAGATCCAGCAGACAGCGTTTTAAAGCAAGACACCTCTTTGCTTCTGAGGGTGTACACACGCACTTTACTGTACCTCAGTCACTGAAATACATCAGAGGGTATGGAAATAAAGAGACCAGTCCCTTTGGGAGTAACAAGGGGACCAGCCATCATGTGTGTTTCTGCAGAAATCTAACCCAAGAGCGCACTGCACAGCAACAACGGCCAAGGGACTAGTCTTCGCTGGATGGAGTGTCCCGGTGCTCACCTAAGCACTCCTTCACACCTTTTAGGGAAGGCTGTCTTCGTCGTGATCATTTATCCTGATGGAGGCCAGACAGCAGCCGCAGTGCAAAGCAGAGCATGGGAGAACAAATCCTTTCTTAATTTTCAAGTGTCCATTCATATAAAATGTAACTATCGAACCGATCAACAGGATTTATGGGTTTTATTCTTTGCATTTATGAGGGTGTTTAACATGGACAAGGCATCACTATGACCCTGACAGACACCGTACCCATCCCCTTTGTCTGATGCATGTCTTTGTCACGTTCAGTCATGGGGCATTCACCACCCGGCAGGTTTTCTAGAGCCAATGCAACCTCAAATCCCTCAGCAGAGCCTGTGCTACATTCCCCCCTCTCCTCTCTCCAGCCTCACCTCCTGACAAGTTCCTCGGCATTCAGCACAGACAATCATCCACTCCAGCAATTCCGCCATGCTGCTGGCTTCGAAAATCACAGCCAAACAAGTTTTATACAAGCATCATCTCACTAGTCATAAATCTCTCCCTGGAAACTTGACTGAAGCGCTGATGTTACTGGCTCGGTAGAGTGATATGTTTTGTATTTACTGGTGCCCTGGTCTTTTTCCCTTTAAATAAAAAGTGCCCAAAATGATCAGCTTTCTGCATCTATATTAAGAATTATTTGTTCAGCCAGTTCAAGCTCACCCAGCCTGCCTAGAAGCAGCAGAGGAGCTGCATCAAATCTCATGCTCTTCAAATACAGAAGGAAGGACCAATGCTGCCGGCAGCTGGCACGGCTTCACCGCCGGCACCGCTGCCACCGCACCCCGCAGCGCAGGGCTCCTGCCCTCCGGCAGCAGGACAGGCACCGACAGACGGAGGAGGAGGATGGCCACAGGCAGCGTGTGCTCACCCTGCTTGGTGAGGTGAAGAGCGGATCTAAGATTTGCTGCTCGTCCCGCCACGAAAGCTAGCCATTCCCCATCGCCCCGGCTCCTGCGTGTACTGCACATCCTGCACTGCTCTCTTCTGGCGAGGTTCTTCAGACACTTTACTAATTTAATGTGAAATCTTGGCGCACCTAAATAATTACAACATAAGTATGAAGACAAAGGACATTCTGTCCCCCTGTAACATTAGTACGTTGACATGGCTTTCTTTAAATACTCTTCAAAAAGTTCTAACGTAAATGAGCAGAAGTGCTTAATTACAATACTGAGTATTTTAATTCCTTCCGGAAGAAAAAGACTAGCCTAGAGAAAGTTCAAGTATAGCATTTCAAAAGGATGCACTCCCATGAACTAATTAAGATTTAAACCATGACAAGCTGCAAGTATCTCAGCATGCTCTCGAACAGCAAGCAACAGACAGGCAAAGTACCTAAGAACAATTTGGAAATTACTTTTGGGAATTAGGGGAATTGTGTAATCTGATTTAGTTGTTGCTCTTGTCAATAGGAAAATATGAAACGTCTTGAATTTCCATGACAGTTAGAGAGTAAGTGAGGGGAAAAAAGGGAAAATAATCAATAAACTAATCTATAATTTCACTGATGGCGAGGGCCACAGCTCGGGTAGGGCAGGTGAGGGTTTGTTGTCAGAAGAGTGATTTGCTCCTGAGACCCAATGCTATCTCGATCTAAGTATATAAAGCTCTCAGTCAATGCAGACGGGTTATGTGTGCCTTACCAAGGCTCGGTTTGATCTCTAATGTCCTGAAAGGATAGATTTGCAATAAAAATATGTGAAAACATTTAGAGACATTAAGTTTACAAGATGGCTCTGATCCTGTGGATTAGTGTCGAGTCTGCAAGTGTGCTGAAGCCTGCCAGGGAGAATAAAGCACTGTACTGTCCTTACACTAAGAGCAATTTAATTTGTATGTCCAGATGTTCATTTCAAGATTTTTATCCATTTTGAAGAGTTATATCTCCATTGCCTTGGAATAAGAACATAATTATGTGTAAGCCATTTACAAGATTCCCGTGGCAAATATTCCTAACCCTGCTGGGTTATTTTAGGGCAGTGAAGCCATAGCTAATACAAGGGAGGAGGATTGTTTGACAGAACTATTGAAATAAATAAAAGGACTTGCTCAAAATGCATGTCAAAGCATGTGAAAACGTGAAGGTTACTGAAGCCCAAGAGATCCCTCCATCTCTTGCCAGGCTCCGAACTGTTGGGAAACGTTTCTAGCAGCAAACTGTCCCACTTTGCATTTCTAAGAGGCTGAATCCCAAGAATAATAATGCACAGAAGATTGCAGCCCTTGGCTTTCCAGCCAGACAGTAATTCAATGAACAATGCGGCCAGCCCATCAAAACATCCTTGCCAAGTTACACAAGTACCACTTGTAGGAAAAGCTTTCTACTAGAAAAAGAGACAGCAAGAGAGAATACGCTGGTGGAGAGGGAGCTGACGGGAAGGGCTCATTCCTAATCGGATGCTTAATTACAGCACGGCTCCCATGGTGGTTAGCCAGGGCACCCAGAGGAGCGTGAGTGCGGCGTGGGGCTCACAGCAGCAGGGCAGCTGGGGACCCCAGCACCGGGTGCTTTGGCACCAGTCCAGCCATGCCCCAGCACCAACCTGCTCCTGCCAGGATGTAGCCCTCTCCCAACATCCCCTAAATGCCAGCCTGGCCAGGGGGGCCACTTGAGGAGCTCGTTTTGCCGGTGTACCCGGAGAGGCCCTGAAGGCCACCGAGCCTGAGCAAGGAGCACAATCCTGCATCACGCAGTGAAAAACACTCCAAACAAGCTGCAAATTGTAGTCCTTTGCTGAAAGTAAGAGCGCTTTGAATATGCAGGGCACTGATCCAAAGGCTGGTAAGAAGCCTCCGAAGGATACAGGACACATTTTAAAAGGAAACAAAGATAAGTGTTTTCTATTTTAAGTGCCGCCTGCCCCATCAAGTCAAGTCACTGAACAGTTTGGCTTTGGGATTTTTTAACCTGAAGGCCTTCACCCGGCTTTCCCAGATTCCTCCCTCACTTCTGGCTGCACAGACACATGTCAGAGCAAAATGCCTTTGTGATCCTGAAGCATCACCTCCCACCGCCTCCTCGGCAGCAGCCCTGGCCTGACACGGGGCACTGCAACGAAATGCAGCTTCCCAGATGCAGGTTTAAAGGCATTTGCAGAGCTGCATCACAGAAATAACGCGGATCTCAAAGGGCTCCCTGCGGCAGCGCTTAGGTTAGACCTGGTTGGGAACCATATTAGCAGTACGAAAAGCAGGAATATTTGGAAAACAAAGGGAGAGCGTTGGGGCATAGTGATGGGCTGTCTGGAGGGGGTCCCAGAACTGCCCGGCACTGTCGGGATGTAACGGGGGAAGACGCAGGGCGACGGGCAGCAGGGCTGCCACCACCAAAAAGGGCAAGGAGCTCAGTTCCTACACCACACCAGCAAGGGCTGCCACCCGGGATCCTGAGCACTGGGATGGGGACATGTGCTCTGCCACCCCTGAAGCAGGAGGAGCTGCTCCCACCGCTGCCTCGTCCCCTCCAAGAGGAGGATCCAGCACACCAGCCCCACGCAAGGGACTGACCAAGGCACGTGGCCAGCAGCTGGGACGAGGCCACCAGGCTGTTCCTCCCATGGAGCTTCCCCCTGATGCCAGCTCCGTGCTGGCTCCAGGACCAGAGCAGCCGGGCAGGAGGGAGCACCTGGCACCTGCGGTGCTGGGAGGAGATGCCAGGGGCACCCCCGCACCACCTCGGGTCCATAACACACCCAACTGCCCGCACCGGTCCCGTGCAGCCTGCAAAAAGGGCAAACGGGGGTGGCGATGGGTTAACGAGCCCGAAACAAAGTGACCTCCCTCTGGCTGCTGCCATCCTGGCCGTGCTCCAGCTGCTGTACGAACCAGAAGACCCGCAAAACAGCTTGCAGCCCCCGATACTACAAATGCCTGCTTTTCCATTCCCACAGTTTGCTTTGCCTGGGAAGGACACCAGTACTCCTGGAAGTGATTACTCCAGGGGTGCAAACATAGCCCCCCCCCCCATTTGCAAGGGGTGGGTTCAGGAGACCCTGGAGAAAGGCAGCGCTCCCCAGCACATGCAAGCAAAAAGCCTGAAGTTGAACAGTCCTCAAAGGAAATACAATTCCTAGCCCTAAAGCATCTGAAGAAGGGATGCTACCACTCTTCACACCATGGCTCCTACCTGGAACAAGGGGACAACTCTGCTCATGCCCCGAGAACAGCTGGGAGATGAGGGCAGCCCACCTGCCAGAAGAAACAGTGAACTGGCCTGAGGAGGGAGCGTTATGAGCTGAACCACCAAGGTACCCCCCACGGCAAACCCTCCTCCAACGATTCAAAGTACTCCTTGTTGGTTGATGAGTCCCGCAAACTCCAGAGCAGCAAAAGACATGGAGAGCCGCGTGGAGTGCCCTCACCGGAGCAGGGCAACAGCCCCAGCAGAGGCACATGGTGTCTGACTACGCTGATTCCCAGGTGGCAGCCGACGCTGCATGGAGACAGAGAAAAATAATGGGAGGGAAAACCAGAACTGAAACACCCGGGCAAAACCTCTCTGGGCAGCTGACATGGGGCAGCAGGCAGCACCCCGGTGGTATGAGGCACGGGGGGCAACACAGGTCCCACACGATGCTGCCCTGTCACTGTGAGACCTGGGGAAAGCTGGGACAGGCGTGAGACCTGGGGAAAGCTGGGACAGGCGTGAGACCTGGGGAAAGCTGGGACAGGCGAGCTGTGCCCGGTGAGGCAGCAGTGCTTGTGCTCCAGCTCCAGCCACGCCATCTTCCCCCACCTTTTTAAGTAACAGTACCACAAAAGCTATGACATGCATCTATTCCATAGCTGCTATGTGGTCGATATTAAGGCTTCTCAAAACTTTTCCAGACATACAGGTCCTATGCAGTATGAATCTCCCTTATGTTATCTTTCCAATGAGCTCAACTGACCAGGATGAACCAGGTTTCCCAAAGACAGCGATGATTTAGTGCCTGTGTCACTCTCCCTTCAGCTCAGGCTGCCAGTGTCTCAGTTCATACTCATTTGAGTGTTGAAAACAACCCTAGAAATCCACAGCAAAATGCACAAAGGCTTGTGGCTGGGTTTCAGCTGAGTCTCCAAAGGTTGTACATCATTTGCTTCAAGATCATGCCATTAAGTTTCACTGCAAAGCTCTAAGTGTGTATATTAATCACCTTTGTCTCTGGTGCCATTTGGCTAACGACACTTCATGCAAACAGTGCCTCAGGTTGCCTTCACCTCTTGAGAAAGGTGTTTATTCTGAAAGATAGCTTGAAAATGTGCCAGGAACACCGATTTCTAAAACATGCAGTTGCCGGGAAGCAAGGCAAAGCAAAAAGAAAGGACATTGTATCTAGAATTTAGGAGAGACTGAGCAGACCAAAATACAATTAATACATTGCATTTACTTGCCGTTCCACTTGATTTTTTGCTCACTTGGGCCAAGATGAAAAGAAAATGGGACCCAACCGCAGAGGCTTGGAGCTGGCTCTGCCACCCAGGGCTGAACTACACAAGGGGACCACGCGCGAGCAGGGTGGTTCTCGGCCTCTCTGCTCTTCCCCTCTTGGAATTCAGTGCTGGGAGGCAGCGCTGAGCACGCAACAGCGGCAGAAGTAAGGCATGTAACACACATTTTCTGATCTTGCATCCTAAACCAAACACCCTTGGTGCAGTAGATGTAATGTCACATCACCTTGCTACCGAGCAGTCAGTGTTGTGAAGACTTGTAAGCTGGAAGCTCATGGTGTGGGAAATCACCACTCAGATGTCACACTGGGGATTTTTTGGGGCCAACTATCCTTTTTGCATGATAAAGATAATTCCCAAAGGTGTTCAAAAAGAAAAACCTTTCAGAAAGGTCAGCCCAAAGCAGCAATGCTTTGATTGTAGGGTCAAATTTGCTTTGGTCAAAACAACAAATAAACTTTTCTGCTACTTGCAACAACTGAAACATAAAACACATCCCAACATTAGTGCAACCTCCTTTTTAAAAGGAAAAAAAAAACAACCACAACAAAAAAACACCAAACACAAAAAACAAACAAACAAACAGAATTGTGCTAACACATAAATAAAAATAGCTTGGGAAACTGCAAAAGGAGCCATCTGGAGACTCCCGCCATGGTAGCAGAAGGAACCAAAAGATGCACAGCAACTCCCACTGCTAACACCCCTCTCCAAAGCATGCAAAGACATTGCGGTGAGAACAAGCATCAGCATGGATCTCACAGGGCAAAGAAGAATCACTGCAAGTCACACAACATCCAGCTGAACCCACCTGCACCAGCGACCCATCCCCTGTTATTCAGCTGAGCACAGGTACCACCAGCAATGCTTTTACTTCCCAAACAAGCTGGATGCTCCTTCCACAGAGGAGCACCAAACCCACCCCCACGCAGCGCAGACGTGGCGCGGGGTGCTGCAGGGCACGCAAGCCCTCCTCTGCGGGCACAGCTCCCTCTTCCTCCAGCGCTGGCCTGGAAGCGACACAATTAAGCTCAACAGCTGCAGTTTACAGCTGTTCCTTTCTAAAATACAGAGGTCATTATTTTTTCTTCCTTTTAAAAGTGGGATTGTGGGATTTTCTTAATAAATATTCAGCATCCTCACCAGAACAAAATGGGAGTGAAAGCAAGACTGCTGGCTTTTGGATCTGCTCCGTGCCTCTATTTTTCTATGTAACCTGCTCTAAAAGTATAATGATCGGCATTAAATCCAAGCTTGAAGGCACAGTACTAAAGCCCGGGACAACATTTACATTTCTGCGAGGATGAAGCATGAAAATTCAGTGACAAATCCATTTTTCTTATGCAGAGTTGTGGCTTCAGAGCATTTGTAAAGGCAGAAGAGGCCAGCACCAGGAGGATAATAAAACTGTTGGTTACACTTCTCTATTTATTATAGGTAGCACTCCACCCCCTTTTTAAGAAACAAAACACAAAGGGGCCCCCCAAACCAGAAAAAAACTGATATAAAATATTGCAGCATATTTTCTGTAGAGACAGATCTACTGACACACACAAAGTAACCAAGTAATCCGCTGCAGTCTGTAATCATCTGAACTACTGAAGCTCTACAGCCAGTGCCTTTTGTGTGGGCTTTCCTCCTGACCTGGGAAGTGGTGGATTCTCACCAGCCAGTTGCCACGACAAATGGCTCAATAGGCGAGACGTTATGGGAAGACTAAACAGGAGGCACCTCAGCTCTGGAGATCACCACAAGGCCCCTCCAGATAGTAAGACTCCTTTGTTGATGCATAAAGAGTATCACAGTTTTCTTCTTTCTCCTGCATCCCTGGTGGTGACGTGGAACCGAATACATGCGACGTTCCCTCTTGAATGCCGTGCTGGGCTCTGCACCTTTGATGAACTTGTAGCATGTTATAAAAACAAGCGAGTCTTCACAGCACATCAGCTCAATGGACCAAATAATTCAGTAGCTCTCCTGCTCCTCTAACTTCAGAGGGTTTAACAAACCCAGAAAACACACTACAGGAAAGGCAATTCTCACATTCCTCAAACACGCCCTCTGAACCGAACACATCCATTTTTTAGGTGAGACCCCAGCTGACTTTCCTATGCAATTCAGATGCTCCTGACTTCTCTCTGCTGCACAAAATAATTTTAGCAAGCACAGCTTCTGAGCCGGGCAGACAAGAGCCTTGCATTGTACCTGGTGCCACCGTAAGTGTCCCTCGGGCAGGTCCTAACAGCATAACCCCTTGAGTCAATGCTGCGGGGAAATCGGGGCTCTCCATCTCCCGGGTTATGCACATGCACTGCACAAGGATGCCCAGCGAGTCAAGAAGTTAGGCTTTACCACAACAGAAAGGGTAGTATTAGATTAAAGAAAGACTTAGGAGGTTAGAAAGTAATTTCTCAGATGTGTTACGGGCTTACTGGAAGGTCTTAAGGAAGCTGCATCCTTCTTCACATTTCTGCAAGGGAGATACAGCCATACACCGCCTCCGCCGCGTGCACTGGGGCTGTTAGAGATTGGAAGTGCGGAGGGAAGGGACCATCTCTAATGGGAAGTTTATTGACAGCGTGACAACACAAACAGCACAGCGTGCGCCGAGTCCGCACTTTAGTGGAGACTGGGTACTCATTAGCGGACACATTTGAGAGCCCTGGCCTAGCATCTTCCACAACATCAAGCAGCAAATCAACAGCAATTAGCGCTGTGCTACAGAGACAGGATTTTAACGTGCTTTCCATTATCCTTTATAGCTGTCTGCAAACTGTAAAGCTGCACAGATCCCACCGGCTGTGGAAGAATGAAAGCCATCCTCCTCCTTTTAGAAATTTCTGATTTTTCATTAATGGACAATAACCACAAGGTTCAGTGGGGGGAGTACTCCTAAATCTTACACAAGACTGAGCCCCACTGGTGTTGATGGAAAAACACTGAATAGCATTCAAGGTCGGGAGTTACCTGGAAAAAAATAACCCCAAGAGGGTCGGGAGAGCTTTTGGTTTTTCCCTTCTCTTTTCAAGACCTGCATCAAGCGCTCAGAAAAGCAACTTTTGTGGAAAACAGAATGAACAGGGCTTGTCCATCCAGCCTGAAACATATCGCACAACCAGGAGCAGCAGCACGCTCACAACTTGCTCGGCGTCAAGAGCGAGGCAGACAGCGGGGACAGGAGCCAGCATGAACGCACGTCACTCCGCCTGAAGGATCAGGAGGAGGTTCGGTCTGGCCCTTCATCTAACCTGAAACACTCTGCTCTTCCCTACTTCGGTCAAACACGCAGCTTAATGTTTAGGGGAAAGTCCTATTACAGGGTAAGAAGGAAGGAAAATTGTCTACATATGAATTTATTCCAAAGAGCTGTTTATAAATTATTCTACATGTGGATAATGCTCATTGCAGAGCAAAACCGCCTTGTTCTGGTTTAGCTTAACCCATCCTGGAGGTGAGGGACCTCATTCTCCTCTTTTTTCGCATGTGTTTTCTACTCACATCACTTTGGTGGCTGTACAGTTACTCATTAAACCCAAACCAACTCTGCTGGCTGATCTCTAGCCACACCGGCACAAGCACCAGCGCAGTCCCCGGCACCGCACGCTCCACCTCTGCCACCGCTGCTTCCAGACAACAGAAATACTCGTCCCCCAGTGAAGCTGAGGTCACCCTTCGGCCGCCCCAGCACCCCAGCACCAGCCCACAGCGGCTGGTGGATCTCAGCAGCCCCCCACGTTTAAAATCACCCCGCTACGAGGGACTGTGGCTGCAAGCCAGGGTGCAGCCGTGCCAGTCCTGCTCCAGCAGCCAAAACGAGCCCTACGGACCTCCGGGACAGCCCAGGGGAGCCGAGCCAGAGGGACCGCTGCTTCCTCGGCCACGCAAGGATATTTTTGCAGCTCGCTTAATCCCTACTGAAGCAAGATCACAGTGAAGGCTGGTGAAACGAGGACATCTTAAAGACATATAAAGCACCTCTGCAGCTTGTCTTAGGATCTTAATCAGTGCAGCTGAGATCAGGAGACTCCATTTAAGAGTTACTGCCACGTAACAAAATGTCTGCTCCACTCGGGAGGTGCAGCGAATATGCCCCAATCCCTCCTGGCAGAAAGTGCTATTTACCTCATGAATTTTTGAAGCTGCCTCATGAATTAATGCACTAAAATAACTTTAATAGAGTCCTCGTTTACAAATGCTCCCTGGAAATGTTGGTAGTATTTAAAATATACACTTAAAAATAAGCAAATGAATATTTAAAACTCTCTTTTGGAAACAGCCTGGAGGAGGAAGACCGCGTGCACAGTGGCGTTCGGCACAGCGAGCAGCAGCGTGCGGTGGTGAACAGGGAGCCCAAAGAGATGCCCACAGTAGGGGGGGACCTCCACAGACCCGAGCTCTCCCTGCACATGGTGCTGCCCTTTAGGGGACAAGTTCCACCCCCATCTCATCCCTGTGGATAGCACTTGCCTCCCTCTGCTAAGGGTCTGGAGATGCACTGGGCACCTTAGAGCCAGGGATCACTAATAGAAACTTCTCTTCTGGGCAGTGGAAGTACTTCACTGGTTAGGAACAACCTTCCTTGGTCACCCGACCTTCTGTGAGACACTTGGAAACCACCATGAGGTCATCTCAGTCCCTCCTGCCACGGGAGCAGATAAAGCACAAGACGACCACAAAGTACTCCGCATACCTGGTCTTTCAGACCTGATCTGGGTTATGGGGTCCAGGTCTGCATGGGATGAAATACTTGAACAACTTTCCAAAAAAGCCACTTGCATAAGACAACAAGGCGATGTTCACGTGCGTTTTTCCTGCCTGACGGAATCAGACCACAACCGGCTTGCGCTGCTGTGATGAAGCCATGGGTATTTTTGTCTGCAAGGCACTCTGAGATCCTTCGGGATGAAAGGAGCTATATAAATGTAAATCATTCTCATTAATGTAAATTGTGGGACAACGCAATGTTTACAGCAAACAGTCCCAGGGAACAGTCCCAGGGCTGAGCTAAAGAGTGTGTATGTTTATGTATCGTTTCACCAAGGAAGAACGCAGCCGTCACTGCCCAGGAGCTGGACACCAGAAGGACCTTCTCCATGGAGAGCCCAGTTGGGAGTTGTCAGACGCGGTGACCAGGTCGGGCCGCGAGGGCAGCACTGTGGCCGCAACCATTTGTCTCCCTTCTGTGCTGTTGAAAGACATTTCAAAAACCCTGAAGTCCTCCTTTTGCACGGTGGCCCATCGCAGACCTGGACTAACTGCAGGGGGGTAATTAACCTCTCCAAGAGCACTTCTAAAAACCAGGGTGACTCCAGTTCAAACAACTTGATCACTGAAGAGGGATTCACATTCTGAGCTTTAAATGTGCAGTTACAACTCAAACCATCACACACACCCCAACACTGACCCATTCCAGGATCCAGGAGGTCTACCAGGAACAGTTCTACTGGTTTGGGGTGAACCTTGAGCCAGGCCCTTCTTCACACCCACTTCCCAGTCTCTCCATGTTAAGAAACAACTCCTAGCAGCTCTTCATGCCCATCCTAAAAGAAAATAGTATTCCTTCCTAGATAGCCATTGGTACCTATGGACCAAAACACAGCACCAACAACTTGAAGAGCCCACTCAAGACACAACTTAATCGTGTTCACTGGACAGAGAATATGAGTTGGAGGTCCAGCTGAATCTCTGCTCAGGTCAGAAAGTGCCACAATCTGCAAGCCGTAATGAACCTGGAGGGCCAGGCTGCCCGCAGGAGTCCTGCTGCACACCAGCGCCTGCAGACTGGACACGGCAGAACGCACCGAGGGAGGGAACTGCTCCCCAGGAGCCTTGCCAGCTGCCCGCACGCATCCGAGGGCACCAACCGGACCTTCAGCCAAGTTTAGAAACCAAGTGCACTCTGTGCAGGTACCTGCCGTGCCATCTGCTGAGCCGTCCTGACCTTGCTACGTGCTAACGCCGGGCTGGATTCCGTGTCGGGAACTGCGATGGGATGAGCCCCAGGGATGGGGATGGCGCTGGGTCTGCGCTGATGGTGGGCTGCAGGAGCGCACATGCACCCGTGCACAGAGGTGCAACACAACACACACACCCAAAACACCTGCCCGGACTGAGAGACAACAGCTCCAGCTTAATCCCAAACTCGGAAGCAAGTGCAAACTGTCAGATTTTAATTTCAACCTCTTTCTTCTCTGTGCTTTTGTTTCAGTATTTAGAACTCCCACTAACAAAGCACCAGACACAACGCCACCTCCTTGGGATACACACACCCAGCTCCCTCCATCTGCTGCCCCCCTCAAGCCCCCTCGTATTCTGCAAAGCAGATTGTGCTCTGAAATATTAATACTTTGCTTTTCTGTCATTATTCCCAACCCTGAAGCTCCACGCTTGTTTACCCCCAACATTTTTTCCAGGGATCACAGCACTCAATGGGTTATGTTACTGCATACTGTACCATGTCTGAGGGGAGCTTTCATAAAAAGGTGGAAGTGGTCCAGAAGCAGCTTCTAGGGAGCCTTCCATCTGCAGCAGCATTTTATTTAGACAGCAGAGGGGAAATTAGATCCCTATGTTGCTGATTGGCTTTGGGAGTTGAATCTTCAGTTCTGTAGAGGAGGAGTTCATTTACACCACTGTAACGAACCCAATACCAAAACTCCCACCGGAGTGATCAGCGCTCGGGGCGGGGGGGGGGGAACGTGGGGGAACAATGATTGTTCAGTTTAAGGGCAACGTGGAGTTGCCTTAACTCGCGCTGTGCCTTCACTCTAAATTCCTTTGAATTTGACTTTGTTCTATTTAATCTGGATTTCTGCTCCATCTGGCTTCTGAGTAACGATGCCAATTTATTTCATGAGCTTGCCGAAGAAGCTTTTCTTTAGCATGGGGGAGCGGTTACAACAGAGCACCGCTCCAACAAGTCTATTTCAGTCCAGCCCTGAACCTTCTTTCCCCCAATGTTCTAGCAAATACGTCTGCGAGCAGGAATTTCTGTAATTGCAGATAATTCAGATAACAGAAGAGTGCACAGAAAAGGCATCCCATTGGAAATACCCTGAACCACAGTCTCACCTAACGTAAATCAGCTCTGGCATTGATGGTTGCTACTCTGAGGTGCACAGGCTGTTCATGCCTGGCAGTGGGGGCAGCCTGCTCTTCTCCAAGACTCTGGACTCGAGGACAAAAGGATGTTTCTTTTCCCAAGCCCCTACCTGGAGCAGACAGATGGCTATCCAAGCCAAAACTCGCCTTGTTTTTTAAGGCCAGATCTAAACAGAATTGAAAGGACAACTTCTCCGTGCCATTTCCATGGTTCTTTGGATCAGGTACTAAACTAGCCACAGGCTTGCTCTCCTTCCACCAAAAGAACATCTTGGCTACCAAGTCCTTACTCAAACCTCACATCAGCCAGTTACCCTTTTGTTTGTCTCTTGCTCAATCACGTCAGACAGGCAGCATCTAAAAGGCAACACACAGATGAAAACAAACTTTTCCCTCCTTACACTGTCGAGCAAAGGAGCAGCACCTACCAAGTCCAAGGGGCACAGCTGCAGAGAGCCCTCCAGCCCTGCTGCCCCCAAGATGGGGCACCCGGAGGCAGAGCACCTCGCTGCCTGGAGAGGTGACGGGCACCTGCCACACAGCAGGGCACGCTGCAGCCTGGCCGGGCTCCTGCATTAAAAACATTAAATGCACCCAAACCAGAGGTGTGAGCACAGCTCAGCCACCCGGGATCTGCGCAGGAGTCGGGGCAGCAGTGGCACCCGGCTCGGCCCCAGCTGTGCAGCACGCAGCAAGGATCACCAGCCACCACTGCCACTAACCCGCACAGGCATGTGGCAAGGCCACTTCTGGGTTGCAGCAGAGTCACAGTTATGGATGTTTATGCTTTTTCGGCACCGTAAGTCACCTTGCGAGTGTCCGGCATTAAGCAGGATAATTTAGCAGGCTTTTCAAAGGGCTCTGATTCTTCACTGTTGAGGTGTAATGGCCCGAGTCTCACACAGCTATATTTTTTCCTATTCACCTAAGGTCAGAGAGGGCCACTTAACCTTATTATTTCAGAAGGCTCAAACCTTTGACAATTATAAACAGGAGAGTAAAAAGGAGAGCTACATTTGTGTAATACATTACTTATAATTTCCTAGTCTCTGAAAGCCAAGCAAGAAGGGCGAGGATGGCTCTGGCACAGACTTTTCTTCTCTAGAGCCTGGCTTGAATGAGACCTACAGAGCTAATTGCATGGAGTGATTAATACCACAGGCTGCTTCATGCTGTGGATCAAGCGGGTTTGCTCCTGCTGTGCTTCTACTTCACACTCTTCCAAGGCAGACTTGATATAATATGGGGGCAAGTGTGCCAATATGCTAAAAATAGAGGCGCAGAGAGCAGACTAGCTGCTGTGGGTACAGCCTTGACGACCCTGTCCGAAGGGTCCAGCACCTTCTGCCAACACGTCCTTAAGGCTGTCGCTGCTGGACTCCCATGGCAGCTTACCCCAGACCATGTGTCCCACAGCGGCCACCTTCTGCTGCCACCTCTGCTGAGGTTTCCCTGCACTGAGCAGCTCCCAGTCACTGGCCACCCTTGCACTGTAATTAAAACACCGAAGGGGCAGCCACACACCCCTCATGAACTTCCTGGCGCTTGCTACCAGCCAGCATCCCCCTCCCAGGAAAGGGATCCAAGCCAAAACTCGCTACGTTTTTTAAGGCCAGATCTAAACAGAACTGAAAAGATGACCTCTCTGTGCCATTTCCATGGATCAGGTACTAAACTAGCCACAGGCTTGCTCTCCTTCCAAAAGAGGAACATCCTGGCTCCCTGCAACCCCCTGCACAGCCCCTGCTGAAGGATAACTCTGGAATGTAGGATGGTCTGATTGTTCTGTGCAGAATGTACTTTGTACACGTTACCAGTTTAGGCTGTAGTCAAAAATGTCATTAGCCATTCCTGGAGCAACAACATTCTGGAACAATTAGGCCTTGAAGAGACAGTTAATAAAGATACTTCGAGGATGTTCTGTGCGCACTGCCGACTTGGCAAGAAGACTCAAGGTCCACGTGTCCTTAACCGATCTACCCGCATTATTATAACAGTAAAAATCCATCCCTAGGTCAAAAAGGTGAAGACCCCTCCCCTAAGCACGCAAGATAGCAGAAAAAGCTGTGTAAACCTATTGTAATTATATGTAAATTACTACCTGATCATTACAAAGAGGATGGACATGGAAAGTTACTAACGATACAGTCTTTGTGTACAAATACGTCATGGGAGGTCCCATTTGGTGGGCTTGCTTTGCGGAATAGCACCTAGCACCCAGCTTTGCGTAAACCTGAAATAAATAAGCGATGCCACCCTGAGCGTGTGAAAACTGACTTGCTGCACACCCGGGCATGCATCTTTTTTTCGGACAACACCCTGCACATGCAGAGGAAAAAACTGTGCAGAGTTCCCCTACCCAAAAGAGCTGGTGATAAATGCATTTACACAGGGCCACGTCCAGCTTGTACAAAGGCAAACAGGAAGAAAAAATTATCTCTGATCTACATGATGAAGAACTTGTAAGACAGTTAATGACGACTCCGAGCCTCCAGCTGCAGCGTAGGATTTGAGGCATCACTCAGGCGAAGCAGCATGCTGCTGGATCACCACTGCTTGGGCACAACTTTGTGAGCTTCCCTTGCACTGAAGAAACAGGCAGAACAAATCCCTTCTTAAATGCAATCCTGCAACCCATTTCAATATCTAGCACTGGAAGATGAAGCTTCCGCCAAGCCAGTCAGGGCTGAAATATTGTTTATTGTACCTGAAAATTAATTTCATAGCTTTTGGGGCATCACCAGATGCCTCGAACAATCACTGACTGTGCACACGCTCCTGCAAGTTTAGTGGCCAATTTTCTTCAAGCGTGCACTAAATTGCACCCACGTACTTAAGATCAAAATTCAACCCATGGTGTTCAAACATTATGGTACATAACTCAACAGAAATGTCAGACCTGCGACCACTAAAGCATAATATTTACTGTACACCACCACAAATTTACACAGTGCAACGCTGCAACCCTTTGTAGGTACACAACGGTCCAGAAAGCCAGAAGAATTACTTTTTCATACATCGGATGAGAAGCTGGTGTGAACTTTTTCCTCTGTATCAGCCATGGGCTGTCAGTGCAGGGAAGGTGGACCAGGGTGGACATCTGCTGATCACCAAACCTACCAGCACCCGACCTCAGATGTATTATATGAGGGCACCCTCACCAGATGGCTACAGCTGACCCAGAAACACTGTATAGCAGAGGACATCATGGGTGCTTGGCCGAAGTCTCCTACATTTATTTCTCAGACTTTTACTGCTGCCGGTGGTTACAGTGCCACATAACCAGGAGATCATGGTGACTCTGCCGGGGTGCAAAGGTCCCAGGAGGAGGAGAGGTCTGACACTCGGTCACAGATCTCTGTGGCAAACCAACTGACTTCCCACCGCTTCTCCTGGGCAACATGTTCAAAAGCAGGGGCAAAACTGAGTCTTAAAAATAAAGATAATCCTCCACATCAAAAACTAGCGAAGTTCACAGGCCACATAGCTACCCTGTTCCCTTTGAAGTATAAACACTGAAAGTGTTTATTTAGGCTTGCGTGGCCTTAGGCACGTCCATCTGTATTTCAAGTCCAGGACATGAGAAACATCACTGCCGAGGAAAGATGCATCTGTGCTGTCTGAGACCACAGACCTGCTGCTTTTTTGGCCAAAACCGTCTACAAAGCTGGCGAGTCAAGGCACTGAAACCCTTCAGAGAAAACCATCCCCTACAGACACAGACCTGCCTCAGTGCTACTCCTCAAATCACGCTGGCACTGCCGAAAGGAGGCTGAACTGCCACAGGGTGAGCAAGGACTTCTGGTCTGACCATCCACCAGGGATGAAACCACTGCCTGCCTTGCCCGGGGTGACGTACAACCCTTTGGTGGCAATGGCTCTGGGTCACTGCAACCCACACCAGTGAGAGCGCACATAAATAACCCTTGCCCAAATGTGTATTTATACAGAGCACAGTAATAGCTCCATTAGACCTTTACATTCTATCAGCCAAACAATACGCGTTTTTAAAAACATTTAGTACTTTAACAGGCATTTTAACAGCTCCCATAACTCAACTGCATCTTTGCTGTAAATCACCCGACAGCTGAATACTCCATTATATGATCTAATCCCCTTCAGCATTTTAGAAAGAAAGAAACAACCTTCCTAAGGTTGTTTAGGAAGGGGAACAACCTTGCTAGGTGCCTGCTCTCTACAAGAAGGAAAAGGTTTTGCTTTCCGCTTCTTTTTAAGTAGGACTGATTTATGCAGAACCTGCTTATCCAGGGCAACAGCAAAGGTCTGGGGGGTTGTTCACAGGAGAAATATCAGCAAGGCAGAGGCCAGTTAAACTCTACACGTAACATACTTTGGTTAAGCACAAAGCCCAGTCCTGAGGGAAGCTGGTCCAGCACCACAGAGGTCAGTCAGCCCTTCTGCCAAAGAGCCCAGCAGCGTCCAGACCTGCGGGGAGCATCCCTGCTGCGGCACCGACCTGACGGCAGCAGAGAAAAACCAGCTCCTGCTTTTCTCCGAGACGGCCTCCACCCTTACCCTGCGCCATTCCAGGCTGATAACCGCCCTTCCAAGCCTTTCTACCCCTGGGCTCACGCTCAAGGACAGGAACTGGCAGGTGACACCTAACGAAGGCGCCCCCCCCAGCCCTAGCAGGGACACAGGGCAGGTGACCCTGACATGCAGCTCTGCAAAGCTCTGCTGCCCACCAGGCCCAGGGCATGCACCTGCAACTCGGCACTCGCTGGGGGGAGCAGGAACCCCCACGCCACCACCACCCCGGCAAGCAGGGATCACACACACCACACACACCCCTGCTCAGCAAGGACACAGAGCGGCACAGGAGAGGTGTGTGAGCACAAGGCAGGCAGAGGGACAGCCCACAGGATGGTGAGGAGGAGGTGGAGGGAGGGAACAGCAGGGGCGGCTGGGCAAGGTGGGCTCCACTGGTGTGGCACCACCCAAGGAGGTGCCAGGGCCTGTGCGGGGGACAGGCAGGCAGGGAGCTCTGCAAGGGCACCCGCAGCAGCACGCAGAGGTACGTACAGACAGGGTGTTTGCACGGGGAAGCAGAAGAGGGAACAAGGCAGACCCAGCGGTGAACAGGGCATCCATGTCCATCTGCACACGCAGGCATGACGTGCTACATCCTGAGGCACGCCAGCCTCTGTTTCCCACTCAATCCTCTCTCCTGGGAGCGGTGGGTTGGACCCTGACGGTTCCCAACCTGGCTCCGGCCCCTGAAGGCCCTGTTCTCACGTTTTCTAATATATTTCAAAGCTCACAGAAGCAGGAGAGGCAATTAAGTCGAGATGCAGGTAGAAAGGGGGTCCCATGGGAAACAGTTTAAGAAACACTGTCTCTAATGGGGAATTTCATTGTATTTCACTCTGGCTTTATGATTTACTCTGATGAGCTCTTTAAAAAACACACACACACACTACGGCTATATATATCTCTCTCCATCCAGATGAATGCTTTTGATCACTTAGCATAAGTTTTTCTTGGCTGTAAAAGATGGCAGGCTGGGGAGACTAAATGAGAGTGGGGAAGAGCCTTGGATCCCAGTCGTGCAGAGCCTGGACAGGCTCCGTCAAAAACAAGGACAAAGCCAGAGACAACCCTGAGAGATTTACATCACGTGGGGCCCTGCACAGAGAACCACAATGACATAGCGGGTAGGCAACATTGGCCAAATTTCCTAAGTAAGTGCTTGATGAAGTTCCTGCAAGCTTTGAGTAAAGATTTATTCCTTCCCGCTCCAAAGCACGTAATGCCTAAGGGATGGAGATCTCAGCTGGCTCACTCGTTCACAGACTGTACCCGCAAAAAATTTCCCCAGCTCTTCATAGCTGCACAGAGCTCCGTTCCAGAGCAGGATGGGACCTCTCGCCGGGTCTGCTGCTACGAGACTGGACGGCAAAGCAGGTACGAGCCGGGAAGCGAGGTGGGGATGAACACAGCATGTCCCCGTGCCTGGCACTGCACCCGTGACATGACGCGACCCTTGGACCAGCCACATTCCCAGGGCCACCTCCTGCACACAGCCTGGGCTCACCCTGCACCCAAAGGAACCGCAGGCCTAACACACAGCCGGCTCCGCGCCCGCTTAATAACAAAGACCCCTAAGGCAAAATCCTCCCTCCGCCAAACCTTCCTCCCAGGCAACTCCTGCCCCCAGTTCTCTGCATATCCGAACATACGGTGGCCAGGACAGCAGCCCACCTTTTCGGCTAGAAAGCATTCCTCAGCTTGACCACAAATCCCAGAAACACCAGATCATCACACTCCGGTGAGCCATGGAGGAACACAAAAGAAAAACAGCCAAGAGAATCCGCTGGGAAATAACAAGACCCTGCAGAAAATCTTCCCCAGCAGGCTTTCCCAGGCAAAGGAAGGAGGCGAAATACTAAAGGGTGGAAGAAAGTAAATTACCAGAGTTAAGACATTTCAAATGACTGTTCCCTGCTGCGTTCAGCAGTTTTTCTTGATGGAGTCACTAATCACTGTAGTTTACCGAATGACCTTGTTGTGTCCATCTCATCTTCAGGAGACCACAAGCTGCAACAACCCCTGGTGCCGGGAGATGCCTGTCGGGCTGTGCTGGCTCACAGTCATCCAGCGCTGACTGCAGCCTGTCACGACAGGGCAGAGGAACAGCACATTTCACAGCAAAACGTCTCCACAGAGGTATTCATCATGTCCAACACACACAGCGGGCTTTGTACGCAGGGCAGAGATGAAGAGACCGGGGCAGAAATTCTCCTGTATATACATTAAAAAATACCAGCTGCCACAAGCTGAAAAAATGCTACAGAAAAATTAAATATTTACTTCTTCTGTTTGTTAATATCTTTCATTAGTTACTCAGCTGTAACAGTCATTAAAATGCTGAAAGGGAACTTCATGTAAATTCATCACTAGCCTGGGAATACTCCTGCATTCGTGAGCAGGCAGCACACTGCAGCGGAGCTTGGAGACTCAATTTCCCTACAGGAAAGGCCAAACGTCTGGTTCACTCACAATTTACAAATGATTATTTTTCTAATTAATCATTCATCAAAAAACACAAGTAGCAACAGGGCATGAAAGGCAGCGCTGGTGTAAACAGCAGGCAGAGTCAATCCATCACAGCCTCACCCCGCAGCCGCTCACGGGGGGAGACCCTCAAGCGCCGTAACTCAAGCAACTGCAGGGAGGGAGATGGGGAAATACCCTCTCTGTTCTTTACAGGCAGCCTAAGGAAATAGGTTATATGTGTTTCTGGTATGCCAAACCTCATCTGGGTAAACTGGAATTGCACCAGATTCGGGAAACATACTGGGAGCCAAACACAGCACTGGTGTGGAGCAGACAGGCAGGGTGCAGGGGGGGAGTCAAGGAGGGCAAGCTGGCAGGCGTGGGGCGAGAGGAAACTTCGGGAACACAGCGCTCCCAGGCTGGAAGCGACGCACGAAAGTAACCCTGAAGGCAAGAGGCTATAAGAGAGACGGCAGCGCAATGAAAAGCGACTGGCCAAGTAGCTCTCCTGGAGCCCTGCAGGAGCGACGGCTGCAACGAACACAGCGCGTCCAGCTGCAGCCCAGGGAGCCGCATCTTCTTGGCTCCTGCACTCCCAGGCCACTGACACGGGGCTGCTGGTGCCAATGTGCCCACTCCTCCTTTGCCTTAGCTTGGATTAAGGAAGCCTGGAAATGCAAGCAAATCCTCTGCCTATATAATACACCCGGCTATCACCTCTGCCGCTGCGCAAAGCTGGATCCGCAGCCCTCGGCCCCGCTTGCTTGCTCGCCAAACGGCTCGCAGGAGAAGAAAACACATCCACATGGAGTCTAAAAGTAAACTGCAAACACACATGATTCTCACCCTTTCGCACTGATTCTCCGTTCTCACCGCTGTTAACCCAGGTTGGATATCTCCTGTGCCCCCAGGACAGATGTTTGCAAGGTGTAACCATTTCCAGGATCCCAGACCTCTCCTTGCCTTGGCCTTGCCGTACCAGGCTGCTGGCCAATCTCTCACCAAGCTAACAACTCCCCAAAAGGCGGTATGAACTGGTAAAAGCAGGTGGCAGCATGATATTTCAGCCTTGCTATAGTCTCCTGCTGGCTTTTATTACATTTCACAGGGCTAGGCTTGAAACATATAATTCCAAAGAGGCTGGAGTATTGTTGGCAGCCTCCTTCACTCTTGACCACTGAGATTGGGAGATCTGTCCCTGCTGCTCCGAGAAACAGAAGTTTTCCTGCTTCCAGCAATTAATTACACAAAACCAAAACCTACAACACAACAACAAAGGACATCCAAGATAACCAGGACTTTTGCAGGACTGGTTTTTACCGAAGCTCCGCCAGTGGTGCATCACCACATCAAGCAAACAGGGAAATTCTTCTGAAGAGTAGAATACCCCATACATCCTAACATATACCATACCCCAGCATGCTACTGTGAAGCAGTATACTGTCCCGTGAAGAAAGAGAAAGGGTCTGGAGGCCAGAGGTAACGTTAACGAGGCTTTCAGGAATTTAAGGAGAGCCTACACCCAGTCTCCTGGTTTAGAGGATCTGTCCTGAATCCAGTTATCCAGGTTCAGATCAAAGCAGGTTCTCAAAACGGGATGGCCAAACCTTGAACTGTTGTTCTTAACCTGATTTAAACACACTGAGGAAATGTGAACCAACTTGCTGGACACGCCGGACACGCCAGCGGTGGGAAGGAGGGATGGTCGCCCACCCAGCAGGCAGCACCACGGCCGGCACGCAGCAAGCCTCAGCTCAAAGTCCTGCTGCACTGCAAGGTTTTGAGCAGGCCACCGGTTCCTTTGAGTTTCAGATCCTCAGACATAATGCCGAGGACATCACAATGTGTCGGAGACTGTGGGACAGGAAGATGCCAGGGGAATGAAGCCCCACATGAGCCCCTCGGAGAGCCAGAAAGGGATTTCCTTCGGAGACAGAACAGGAAATGCTGGCACTACCAACACACATCACAACAACCGGCAATCTCACAGCAAAGTTGGAATTTACTTGATGGTAACTTAGCAAAGGTTAACTTAGCTGGTTACCCGAAGGTTACTTAGCAAAGAGGGAGAAGTGACGGTGGCTGACGGGAAGACGGAGCAGTGGCAGAGACACCCCAGGCAGCTCCCGTGGCCCTTTGGCCAGGGCCTGAACCCATGCAGCTGTGCAGGAGGCCAACAGCAAGTTACTGATGGAATAGGAAGAGCCACAACAGATACAAATATATGTGCAGCTGTGAAGAACAGCCACCACCACCTTCCTATAGCCCAGTAACAGGCAAACTGGGGCTTCAGATTTGCCATACAGGAGGAGAGAAGCACTCCAGCATTTCTACCCATTGCTGGACAAGTCAAACAAGAAATTCAATCCAATTGCCCACCTTTCACCACGGAAGTCCTGTAATAGCTCGTAAGCACTAAATGAGGGAGGAAATCCATATTAACAGAAGCCACTGGTAAGAAATATGTCTGGGTTCCGACTTCTGGTGATTGGCCTTTTCTCTCCAATACTTTCATTAGTATTTCTGTAATGTAACCATTGCAACAGCCGTAACTCAATACATTTACCAGAGGCAGAAAAGAATCCAGAATGAAGTGGCATTTAGCTTCAGGTTTGGGGCACTTTTAAAAGTTTTATTACTAGGCAAATTTCTCAGAGGAAAGCTATGACATGAATGACGTGTCTTTGAGTATTTTTTTCTAATTGAGAGTAAAAGATTGCTGATCCGAGGTACTTCCTGCCATTATTTTCCTGTGTTTATGTTCTCTCCAACGCATCCTATTATAGCAAATCTGTTTGGAAGGGATTTTGAAGATGATGCATGCTCTAAGAATGCCTTCTGCCCAAGCAATAATCCTAAAGCAGTCATACTACTCGTGTGCTTCGAGATAATCGGATGCACAAGAGTGCTACAGAGGCAAACCCAGAGCACCTAGCACACAGCAGACTGGGCTACAGAAGTCAAATTATTTCATTTTCTGAAGCAACCACTTCTTCTAGCCAATTCAGTAAGATCTGCTTCTGACCCGAGATCTGTATTTACATAAGACGTACCCCCATCCAACCTAATGCACAGGGAGAGTGTGCTGAAAACCAAGATGAGTTTTCTATGAACAGCGCTCGTTCCAGTTCTTCAAAAATACAGCTAATCCGCTGCCTGAAGGAGGACATTGTAATAACTCATCCCCTTTATTTTTAGCCTCGCTCTTCCTTCAAAGCCCAGCAAGATATGTGGAGTTTTGCAGCGTGCAAAGAATCCCTGCTCATGATTAACATCTATGTGAATGATAAAGCTTTAAACTGGTTTGAGTCTGTTACCTACTGCTTCAGCAAGTTTAACATCAGATGGGAGCAAGAGTAGCAAGGGTATCCAGCCAGCTTTCATATAACTCAAAGCAGTACTACAAGGCTTAGTTAATTGAGATCACCAGATGAGAAACCTCATCACGTACATAAAAGGTAAAAGGTAAAACATCTGCTGATGCTGAGATGGTACTGAGATGGGATGCTACACGGGAACCTCAGATAAACTTCAAAGTGAAGGGACTGAGACCCATCTGCGTAGCAGAACTACGTACCTCCTGCTCCAGAGTCCCAGCCTCGGCTGGACGCTGGGTCTGAGATGTAACGACAGGAACACAAGCAAAGCTCAATGCTTTCATCACAGACACTCACTTCTGGTTTCTCAGCCAAGACTTCCAGTAAGCCCAACACGGATTGAGTTGCTCCTTTTAACACAGCACAAGTGTGAAGGCAGCTCAGGCAGCACACCAGCCTCTCAGACCAGCACACATGCTGCCCTTCGCTCACAGGCGGTCTCGGTGTCAGAAGTCCCGTCTGAACAGAAGCAGAGAGGGAAAGGCAATTCATGCAGGCCACATTTTGATAAAGCTGCAACTTGTTCTCCTTCCGTATGTACCCCTCCCAGATTCGGAGAGTGGCTGGCTTCAGACCAGCCCAAGTCACTGCAGGAGCAAAGTACCAGCCTGGCATCTCAAGGGAACGAAAAGCCTCCTGCACTGGTTTCTGCTCCTCTCCAGCATAAATCATGTGAGAGCAACAGGCAGCTATCTAAAGATGCTTTGAAAGGGCAACTTCGTATTTGCCAGGCCTCCTTGGACATAAGCAACCCAGAGAAGGTCCCTGGCTGCACCATCCAGTTTAGCTTTTCAGCAGACAGCATCCATCACCCCAAGCCGTCTCTCGACATCTGCTACCCTGCTGTCCAAGTACAGATCCTTCAAGCGACCCAACCTCTGCTGGAGTGGTAGACAGACTGCAAAAATCATTTCCACCTCATTCCTCTCCTCAGGTAAGCCAAGCTCTCTTCTACAACGACTAGCTTCTTAGCCATCACCTTTTCTCCTCTTCGTCCACCCGCTCAGTGCCTGAGGTCAGAGTGGTTGCTCTCTATCCAGCCATTCCGATCCCTTCTGCGAGCTCTGCCCAGAGCCCTGGCCCTCAGCCAGCAATGCCAGCTCCTTCAGGTCTCGCTCCAGCCTAACACCAACCACATGAAGTAATTACCCACAGAGATGCCCTGCCAGCCCCAGGCACAGCCACGCAGGGTGGCAGGACGTCCCTGCCTCCGTGGCACTGTCTGGACCCCATGCACACAGCTGCCTGCTCGCAGCACCCCAGCCGATGGGACACAGCACACGATTCCAGACAAACCTTTCTAGCAACCAGGATGGGTGACGTGCACCTATCTGCTCTCCAGTCGGCAATTTAAATGTGATACTGATTTATTTTTGTTCCCAAGCATTTATTTAGGCATAATGTATTTTAATGGCAAAAAGATGCTTTGTTCCATAGCAGGGTGTGTGTGTGTGTGTGTATTTGATTCCTGTGCTTCAAACAGATCCAGGAATGGAATTTCATACGTTTATAGAATTAAGAACAGATGCTGTGGACTGTTTAAACCAGCAGAGAAAATAATAAGAGGAACACTCCAAGGAAGGTGACATGAAAAATATGCTGAATGTTCCAGGAAAATGGAAATGCAGTAATGACTGCGGGACTTTGGGGACACAGGGGTCCATGCCACAGATCCCTCAGGAAATACAGCTCCCAGATCAGGCACACAGACACCTCTTCTACATGAGCTAGAGAGAAAAAAGTAATAGATAACACCAGCTGAAGGTAGAGCACATTTGTCTTCTAGTATGAGAGAGATGCAGTTCACCTTAAAATATAAATCACAGTGCATGCAAACAGAAATCCCCTTCTCTTCTACTAAATTTACCTCAAAATATTAAAGCCAGTGAACACTTAGCGGTCACATTACATTTCTCTGCTTCTCTCCCCCCTCATTATGTTTTTTTCCGCAGGGCCCTTGGCTTAGACAGTCCGGATTCCCGGGATGCCCATGCAGCCATTGCCTGCCAGGAGGCTCCCGAGGCTCCCTGTGCTGCAGCACCAGGTGCAAACCCCACGTGAGGCCATTTATTTGGTTGGTGTCAAGTATTTCCACCCTAGTTGGATGGAATGGAATGGATGGAAACTTCTTCTGTTGGCTTTTGGTGCCCTGTTTGTAATCACCAGGTTTGTATTTGGAGCCAAACCCAACTCAGCATCCTTTAGGAAATGAACTGGTTCCAAATTAACATCGGCATCTCTCTTTCCCACACTGACTTACAGGATACCTCACTCATAAGGAACGGGACCACTTTTCCGTAAGGAAAGGTACTATTCAGTGTGTCAGAACCGGTTTCAGCCTCTCTCTTTCAGCTCGGTGCAGCACTGCGTGATGTTAATGCTATTGTCACCCCCATTTTGCAGAGCATTGTGCTGAGGTATGGAGTATGTTAAGCAACTTTTGCCTCTGGCCACAGAAGTAAGTGCAACAACAGGGACTGGAATTCAGAGCCTCTGCTCAGATCCTGCCTCACTCTCCTAGTGCACAGAAGAGCCCATATTGTACTTGCAGATCATGCATTTGCATTGCAAAGTGAGGAGCCGAGTTAGTAAACGCCTGTGTGTACAAGTATCTGCATATTCGCTAGGCAGATCTTTGGAAAATTCAGTGCAGAGTGTTCTGTCTACAAGTCAAAAGCCATCTCCAACTGCTAAAACTTAAAAACACAAGTTGCTACAATTCGTAAGGAGCTTAATATTTATTACCATGTATTGCAAGCATGCAGCAATGTAGAAAGACTCCCTTACTGTCTCCAGTGATTATTCAAGGGACAAGGAAAAGAAAGAATAGCCTTTGATGGTAACAAAAAAAAGCAAGTGTGGAGAAAACAATGTATTAAATCCTTTTCACAGCCAAGAGGCCAGCGAAAATGCTATATATTTATAAAGGAAATGAAAACCTGTCAGGAACAAAATGAACTGAATAACAGAGCTTGGGCTGAATAAAGAGAAGCAAGAACTGAAGAACCAAAAATGCCACCAGGGTGGAAAATACAGCATATCCTGCATCCCTGGAAAGAGGGCTCTGAAGGCACATACGACCCATATGGGTACAAGACAGACAGAAGTCCCCAACCACTCCCTTCTCCTGGAAATCTGCAGACAGGGAACGGAGCCCTGTGCAAGGTCAGCAAATACCTTGTTCACAGGACAAACAACACTGAACCAACTGGAGCATCTTCTGTGCATCCCCAACACAGGGGCAGGCGGGGTGCAGGAACGCCTGCGGCTCCACAGGCGGGTGCACGGCCAGTTTGGTGCTCAGGACGCTGCCGCCGCCTGCTACCCACCTCTGCAGAGCAGGAGTTCAAGAGATCCGATCATCTGGGCACACAGAGGTATGCACAAACACGAGGTCTGGCTTCCACATGCTGAGTTTATGGCCCCATCCCTCTCCCAGCCCGCCAGTGCCTGGGCGTCTGTGGCTGCAGCAGCCTTGGGGCAGAAGGAAGAGGAGGAGGCAGCTGCAAGGGCAGGCAGCAGCTCCCAGGCCACAAGAGAAGATACTGCCATCGGGATTCAGAGGTAGGAAACTTCTAGTAGGAAAATGTGCCCACGGGCCAAAAGACCAATTGTATGGACTGGCCTGGATCCTAACTCTTCAACTGGAAGAGCTGGCCCATTGTACTCCTAAATCTTTAAAGCATTACCTGTAAAAAAATCACTGAGGAACCTAAGCATGAATACTCAAATAAACCACAACTATTATAAACCCAAGTACTGCTTTCTTGATAGAAACAAGGCTTTTTACTGTGCAGATGACTTGGATTCAAGAACTGATCTGATATTAAATAATTTAGCTTTATGTTTCTAATTGCAGGAAGTTTGTGTGATTTCAAAAATAAACAACATAAGTATTTCATAATTCAGATACTTAATTACTATTAACATATTGATTGCAGGAAATAGGATTAACCACACATTATATTTTGCCAGAGGATAATGTCAACAGTCTTGAAGTGAAGGCTACCTATGTGTTAGCTGTACGACATTTAAATCACGGCCATCAGAAAGGAGAATTCTCAATAAAGCGGCATATTCATCATCCCGCCTGGACTCCCCTTAAATCCAGGAGGGGAACAGAAACCGTGTAACCACGCAAAGTTAAAGTCATGCTCAGAAGAAAGCTGAAAGGTCTTTATCTCTTGAAACTTTCCTTGCTCAGATGGTTCATCAGTGCAGTCACTCAAATAGGTCCAAAGAATTAGCACTGTGAGGAGCAATAATGCTCCTTCTCCCCCTGGTCCCTGCAAGCTAACGGGAGCTGTCTGCTGGAACGCACCTCCCAGAGGAAGCCCAAGTGTGGCAAGACTTGTGCAGCCGGCAAGGGCACCTCCTCCCCCCGGCAAGCACGTCACGGGGGAGAAGCCTGAGTGCCAGAGAAGGCAAGAGCATCCCCAGCACGTAACATCAACCTCACCCAGCCTCTGCCCCTGCCCCATTTCCCAGTACCTGCACGCAAAGGGCAGACGTGGGACATGCCCGTGGCAGATGTCAGGAGACACCATCAGGCATTTTCTACCGACCGAAGCTTTCCAGAGCGCTGGCTTCCCTCCCCTGCTCAGGCACTCATCTACAGCCAGGAAGTCTGCGCTGTGCTGAACTCCCACAGGATACCATGGAGTACAGCCTGGATTACAGTAGCCTGGAGTCCATTTCAGCTCTCTCAACACAGAAAGACTTTTATTTCAGATGGGATCAGCAGAGGTTAAGTTGTGCATTAATGAGAAGTGGTGGTCTCAAATCTGAAAAGATGCTTTAAAAAAAAAAAACAAACCACAACTCGCTGACATGCACTGGTTTTGCATCTTCCTCACAACAGCCTGCAGTTACTTCTGCCGTACATCAACAGAAGGGAAAGGGCATAACAGGAAAATAGCACAGGCTTTTTCATCGTACACGAAAGGCAGGCTGAAAATCTCCACAGATGCACTTAAACATCTCTTGCTGTATAAAAGGCAATGCTCAGATACTCCTGTTATTTGCTTTTCATCATCTTGAGATTTCAACAGATCCTTGGCTGCGCCAGTAGCCGATGGCCGGGTTCTGCTGGGGAATGCCAGCGGCGGGAGGGGGCACGGCTGTCTCTGACCACTTCCCAAAGCGCATCCCCAGAAATCACAGCTGTGGCTTTCGGCGGCCCTGCCTCACTCTTTGCCCATCGCCAGGCATAACACTGGAGGAGGAGGAGGACAATACAAAACCCCATTATTCGGGGCGAAGGCAGAAAACCGCCTGCATTTACCGTGCGGCAGCCAGCAGATAAGCCAGTCACCTCGGGGCAGCTCTGCGAGCCGGGCAGCATCTCGCAACAGAAATTTCTCAGTGCCTCTTAGCCCTGAGAGCACAGTAAATCCCTCCAACCCTAACTAGCATCCAAATCAGTAACTGAAGGAATCCCAGCGGACATCCCCAGAGATACCGGCTCCGGCAGAAGGAATTCACACCCTTTTCCCCTCTGCGGACAGGCAACACCAGTTGCACTCAGGGGTAACACAGTGCATGAGCCCAACACACAGGCTTTGCCCCCCAGGGCACAGCCCTCCACAACGCCTTCAGGCCACCAGCCTCACGCTTAATGCAGCACTTCCCATTGATTTTTTTTTTTTTTTTTTTCTCTCCAGGATCTCCCATGCTGGCTTTACACCTGGCTTCAGCCCTTACAGATGTCCCGGGGGGGCATGCAGCGCTCACCCTGCCATAATTCAGTGCTTGGTACACATAGCCATTTTTGCTTTGGCTCTTGGCATGACAAGGCAGGGCTACAGGTAAGTGATTTTCACCCTTAAAAGGCGGAGGACCCCTGCCTGGTTCCCAGGGTGGGCACCACTGGTGCAGCACAGCCAGCCTGAGGCTGCTGCTGAGCCATTCCCGGAGCCTGGAACGGGAGGAGACCCCAGCGAGCAGCCCCCCACAGCAGCCCCACATGAGCCCTGAGCAGCGAGGACACCTCACCGGGGTTTGCATTTTGCATCATCTGCCCCAGAGAGAGGGCAGGAAAGCAGAGCTGGGCTCCTCCAGGGCTGGCAAACACCCACAAACCCCCCATGCGCACCCTGAAAGGTCGATTGCCGCAATGTTTTCACAAGCAAATACCTATGAGCTGCTTTCTCACATTGACTTTTACAGATTGATCCAAGGCCCAAAGGCACTAATCTCAGGCTTTAGCGAGTGAGAGCCATGGCCCAATTTCCAGCGATGCCCAGCGTGTTCAACAGCAGGAAACAACAGACAACGCCGGGCATTGAAGTGGAAAACACTGGTCATTATCTTTTTATAATGCTGTATTATGTGATTCAGCTACACAAAGTCTTTCATGGGACGTGACAGAGAAAACTGCTGTATTTACATAGAGTAGCACGTACCGCATATGTCCGTGCATGTGCATGTGTGTGAGCACACACCCTCCGTACGTTTTCCTAGGAAGCCTACAGGAATCAAAATCCATCTCCATTTGAGCTGGATAACCCTCACAGACTTTCTTGGAAATCCTTCCATTTTTCACTTCCTCGATGTTGCAAGCTTATCCAACTATCCCAAAAGTGAAATACACACCGACACCAACGATTCTGCCCCGACTCCACCTAATCAAGACATTACGGAGCATTTCTAAATGTATTACCGACACTAGTAGGATTTCCTTACTCTCTCTGACCCAGCAAAGCGTGGCCAGTTGCTCGATTTACCCCAGCTCTCAGAACGTCAGGGCCATATGAGGTTTTAGCAGCGATGCCGGGAGTACACGCCGAAGGCTAACAGAGCCAGCCCTCCGCAACCGCCCTCCCACCAGGAGAAATTCTCATGTTCCGAAGCGATGGCAGACACCCCGCGTGTTCCACTCTGGAAAGCACAGAGGCTCGTCAAGAATCAGAAAGCAAAATACTTGATGGGACATTCAGAGCCCAGATAATATTGTTGAACTGGAGGCAACTGCATTTGAACAAAGGTACTTCTAAGGGGACCTAACAGCAGGAGATTTCACGCCTGTGCATAACATTTCCAGCAAAATAAGCTGAGGTTTTGGACCATGCACAGCCAGCACTTTACTTAAGTCTACTTTTTGGCACACTGCGAGACCACAGAGGCCATCAACATAAAGACTGTTTTTCCCAGTGCTGGTTCATAAAGGAGCAGAAGACATGAGCTACCACCAAGAGCCCGACGAGCTCTCCCGCGTCAGCCAAGGACCCTCTCCCCCCGGAGAAGACCCACGGACTGGGGCCTGACACCCAGGCTGCCCATGCTGTAAGCACCAGCCACTTCAAAAGTGGGTCCCTAAGGAGTTAGATGGAGGAGATGAACTCTCAGTCCCACTTAAGTCAGTGACAATTTTGTCATCGGTGCAAGTCAGAGCTTCGTCCATGACTTGGCTGATTTTAAAAAGGACGCTGAGGTGCAGCCCAGCTCTGCAGTCACTTCAACACCCACGTGCTTCTGCCTGCAACATCACAGGTCAAAGTATTTCCAGTAGACCAGGTAAACCATCAGCAGGTGAGCCCCTCTGCACCCCGAAGCCGTATCACCACCTGATGAGATCCCACCAGGTCTAAGAGCGGCAGGAGCTCAGGGCTGGGTCCGAGCACACTGCACATCTCCCAGATGCATCCCAACACCACAAGAACAGCGCTGATGGCTCCTGCAACGCTTGGCCCCCACTCTGCTAACCTAACACCCCAGAAAGGCACTGCACAACATAAATGGGAAAAGTTCCGTTTTCCTGAAAAGACACAGAAAACACAATTCATGACTTCTCGTGTTTCCAAAAATTATACGGCAGGTTTTCTTGGAGGTGGCTTGACCCCCATGAGGTTCCAGCACAGGTAATCAGCTTTTCATCTGCCTAAATCCAACAGCTCCCAGTGCTCCATCCCCACAGGAGCTGGGCACTTTGGAGATGTAACAGCTTCCAGCTTTGCAGAAGAGCTACCATGGAGCAAACACCATGAGGAGGTCACTCATGCTTGGCACAGCTGCAGGAGGTGCCAACAGCAGCTGGTCCCAAACCTCCATTTCTCCTGTGGCATTTGTTGGCGATTTTGCAGGAACACCTCTGAAAATCCCGTCAGTCTGTAGGATAAACTCGGTGATCAAACAGGGGTAAAAGCTCCTAAGTAGCTGCATACAGCAGCCAGTCAGCACCGTCCATTGGAGAAGAGGGAGGAGAGGCTGCAGGTGGTCCTGACACAGGGTAACACGCACAGTGAAGGTGCCCACACTCCTGGTACCTGCTTGCTGCCGCTGCTCTGCAGCCATGGCTTCTTTGCTCTGTCCACCACTGCAGCCATGGCTTCTTTGCTCTGTCCACCACTGCGGCCATGGCTTCTTTACCCTGTCCAGCCCCGATACTGGGGCAGCTCCCAGAGCACTGCAGATCCAGGCTCGTAAAGCTCCACATGCTCCTCCAGCGCAGCCCAAAACTCAGCATCAGCCGAGGCAGGAGCGAAGCCACCAGGACAAACCCTCTGCCTCGCTGCTGACCTCCCTGTGGGACAAACCCCACGCCACTGGCCCTGGCCGAAGCAGTCAGTGGGAGCAGAGCACCCCACTATGAGCCCACCTGGCATCACAACAGAGCGACGCACGCACAGCCTCCCATAACACACTGCCCGGTCAAGAGCATCACCCAAACGGGGGCACCCAGCCACCCAGCTCCTTCCGCAGCGCCGCTTGCTACAGGTTTACAATAAGCAAGCTATTCAGGGAACCGAAGCACACTCTCCACGGTTAATGTAAAATATTAATGTCTCATTTGTTCAACAATTTTGTGGAAATTAAAACTTTTAGGTTAATCATATACTGAACAATTTTAATTAAAGCAGTTATAAAACAATTAATCCACGAGAGCAGGCTTGGATCCCTGCCAGCCTTATTGGTTTAATACATGTAGGCAAAGCTTATTTCTCCCCGTTTGACTTAATGAATGCTAATAAGTGACACAAAATATGCATGCAGCGCTCCTAATATAGTTAGTCCATCTGGTTTCACTTGCATTTTGTATTTGTCATTTTACTTTGATAGAGAAATTGAAAATGAGTTCTCCGTGCTAGAAATTAGAAGAACTTTGTACCCTGCTTAATTTAAAATAATTTTTGCAAACCTTTGGGGGAAAAAAGACAGCAATTCAGTACAGTACATCAGACAGCTACGTTTTTGGCTATTCCAAGGTTGGAGAAGAGCATAGGACAGAAATACAAGACTGCACTGAGCAGCACCACGCACTGAAGAAAGGAACAACACTTGCTCAGCCTTTTTTTCCCATCAGTATTTCAAAAGGGGTTTTTTTTCCTTCAATAGATGGTAATAAAAACGCAGAGGATAAAATATGATTTTAAGCGCCTGAGACAAATCCTCTACTACTTCAATTTGTTCTGCATTACAACTTGTTTTATCCATTTGGGGATGTATTTGTTTGCCAAAGCAAGCAGAGCTCAAGTTCTTTGTTGAATATTTAATGTACGCCAAAAATTTTTACCTTTTTAGCACTTAACGTTTGAGTTCCATAGCCATGTTACTTCAAATAACGCTGAGGACCATCACTGTCAGGCACAACCACTCCACCTTGCCATCTGAAAGCCACTTGCAAAGGCTCTGCACAGCTGAACTCATCTGCCTGCAGCTCAACGTGCCCTGAGAAAAGCCCCCTTTCTCCCAAGGACACGCCAACAATGAAAAATGGGCTCCTCTTGGCATAAAACCCATGTAACACAACTCATGTCACTATGAGAACACACATGATGTGATCTACCACACGGAAAGTGGCCTCCATGGAGGCTCTAGATCCCCAGACACCACCACCCCAGCACACTCTCTGTGGTCCTTTCAGAAGATCCCACCCTTCGCAGTCCACGAGGGTCCTTCCATTACTACCACCGGGGTCTGGATGGGTTCTAGGCACATTCCCCCCCCCCAACACCAGAGTGACACAGCAGGAGGCAGAGCTGCCCCATCCTCAGCTGCGCACGGCTCCTTCCTCCCCATCCCTGCTGCTGAGATGTCCCGAACAGCGACAACAGGGAGCCTACGAGGGCTCAAAAACTAGTTCTGTTCCCAGGGGAACGGTGTCCCAAATGCAGTCACATTGGAATGAGCAGGAGGAAGGGAATTGTGTGTGCGTGTCCTGAAAAGTGCAGCTAAGAGAGGGGAGAGGGGCAGAGCACCACTGACCACCCACTGACCACCAGGACCCTCACCCTACCCTCACAAGGTGACAAAGGGAAACCCTGACTTTCTCTTAGCACCTCGGAACTGCAAACATGACAATGAATCTGAGCATCAACCATCGGCATTATCTGCTTAACCTGGTAATCGGTTTATCAGCCACCCTTGGGCTCACCTTGATCTACAATTTTTGAGTCATGTTCCTCCTGCCCCAGTGAAATGTCTCCTGCTGCTTCCCACAGGAAGGATGCTCTGCCCACCACAGGAAGGACATTAGGGTGCACACCTGCACCAGGGCAACAGTCCACCCTCCACACTCGTCCCACACCTGTCCTGCAGTGTTTATAGTCACAGATGATGTGAAGGCAACAAGACCTGGGCAACCTCAGCCCACGTCAGATTGCCAGCTGCTCGCCACAAAGGCCAGCTCAGGAAGCAGGAGCGCAGGGAGCACAAAGGAAAGAAAAGGAGGCGATGAAACAAATGGGAACTGCTTCAGGCAGATGAACAACTACCATAAAATGAACTTGCTCACTGTTACTGAGAAAAATTGGGAAACTCATGCTTGAAGTGAAGTCTTCTAAGAGGCCAGCATACCTGCAGCACCTGGGGAAGGACAGCACGAAGCCACCAGGGCTCGGAGCCCATGAATTTGTCAGCCTGGTTAAACCCCACACACAGCACCCTGGGCAGCACGAGGAGCAGCTGAACCCCCCCTTTGCCTACACGCCACTGCAGATCCCCATGCTTGGGAGATCTCCACACTGTTTGCCAGCTCAGATCTTAGTCATAGTTTATCCCCCAGCAGTCTTTTCAACGATGACACTGCATTTTTCTGCCAGAAGGATCCCAAAATAGCTTACAAATCATGCACACGCTGCTAGAGCCCATGCTCGTGCTGCAGCAGGCAGCGGAGCTGGGACTCCTGCTTGGGGTGATGCTTGAACAGGTACCAAAAAAGCCCCAGGAGATGAAGCTATCACACAGCAGCAGCGCTGCAGCACCTCCTGTGTGCGTCCAACGTGGTGTGGCGGGGGAGACACCTGCGGTGCTGATGCTAATGCCAGACCCACGCGCTGATTCTGGGCGAAGCCTGAGCAGAAAGTGAGCTCCAGCACCAAGAACGAAATTAAACAGAGAGCCTGGTTTGACTCTACTTCCCTGGAACTGAGAGCATGCCAACAAGCCCTTTGTAAGTGCTAAATACCTTCTCTATGTGTCACTTAGAAAATTACAGATGTGGCTCTTCTACACTGAGACACTCCGGCAGAGCAGCTTTTTTTTTGCCTTCCAACCTCCCCCCCCCAAGTGTTTAAACATCCTACAAACACTGTTTAGGGAAGTCAGCAGGAGGTCAAATAGAAGCCTTGTGTCTCAGTGGATAACAATCCTTCTGTGAAATCATTCCAGCAGGAATCAAGTCACTCTTACATCTCCCTCCTCACCTTTTTTTTTTTTTTTATTATTTTATTTTAAAGGCATTTTAGCAAAGCTCACTTTGAAGTTTAAACCTCCTGCAACAACACCACTTGCCAACAAGATAAAATATTTAGTACTGCTCTATACTAAAATCATATCTCTAACAATACCCTCCACGCCTGACATAGCACAAAAGTTAATTCAGCCAACAAAGCAATACTTGCATTTTGTGTCTCGAGAAGCAGCAATTTATCTTTTTTGTATATATAAATTACATACACTATTGTGCCATTTAAACCTAAAACCTCCTGTTGTTAAATAGAAAATAGAAAGATCTTTAAATACAGACAAAAAGATCAGAGCTATAGGGAGAGCTGTGACAAATGCAGGAGAACATTACTAGCCTGGAAAAATAAATGCAGAAATCACAATGCTCCCCAGCAAATCCTCCCTGCTCAATCCTACAAGCATCCTTCATCTTGTTTGGCTGGTTGGGATTTTTTGGCAGCAGCATCTCACTTCAGCAATAATGGCAACAGTCTCAATTTGCTGCTTACCGCTTCAGTGCATGGGACTTCAGAGAACCCGCGACCCAAAGCCGCAAAGCGCAAGTCCACCACAGAGGCTACCCAAGCATCAGGGCACCTTTGCTCAGCAGTACCAGCATCCCACCCACACCAGCAAAAAGCCCGTGAGGGAAACGCGTCCCCATAACGGCACTGGTAAGGCATGCAAATGCACCCATCAGAACACGGCAGCAGATGGGGGGGTTCCACACAGCCGCTTGGATGTGTTTACACCACCCCTACTCTTTTCCAGTTTATTGTGTTTGGTGTGCAATATTTAATGCCTGTGGCTGTCTCCCTCTGTTGGAGGGTCCCTGAACAGATGATGGCAAACACTCAGCTACATGGATTACGGACCTCAATGGGAAAACAAAACAACTGCAGGTGAGGACCAGCAACGCCTGCCAGTGACAACAGTGTAGGTAGAAGATACTGTAGCTATTTAAAAGCCTATCTCATACCCCCTGCGCCCACTGCCTTGGACCAGGTACATGGCAGGGTGGTTATCCAGCTCCATCCACAGCAAGCGAAGGAGAAGCTTCACCTATGCAAACAAATGTGCTCTTAGAAAGGGCTGGAATGATGCAAGGGTTGGGGAAGAGAACGGGAACACATCTTGCAATCTGACCTTTTGGGTCTGATGTTGAAGAAAACAGTGGAAAAGTTGCAATGACTGCAATGTTTTGTTGGCAAGGTTGTTTCTTCTTAGTTTTTGTCTACATTATAGGTCTTGCCTTCCTTAGTCGCCTCTTAAAAACGAACTTGAAGAACCAATAACTACCTCCCCTCGACCAAAATCATACCATCTGTTCCCATTTCTGCTCTTGCTTTTATAGGCTGCTCTCTACCGTGCAAAGAGGCATCACCTCAGTGCCTCATGTACCACGTCCTCCCTCCTAGCTGAACTCAATGCATTTTACTCTTTCACATAAAATTAGCTGAAGCAGTCCCAAAACGTCTGTCTTTTCTCATCTCTTTGCTGGTACCTAGAGCTCACAAGCTTCTCTCCAAGCAATTCAATTCCCCTCTCACATATGCTCAGCACACATGCACTTGATAATGCCATCTCCCAGCAAAAGAACAGGCTCAGGGCCCCCAAACCCAAAAAAGGCAAACTAATTTAAAACAAACGCATAAATGCGTTCCCTGTTTACCTCTGCAGGATGCAAACAAGAACACTGCCAGTCTGAAATCAGCTCTCAGCTCCTGAGAGCATTGCCTTTGTAGCTTTGTCTTGCCCCAGAACATGGCTCTCTCCACTGGTCCATGACACCAGTTTGGATCCAATCTGTCTTGACATCCTTGTGTTCCTCCCACCTTATTCCAGTTGCGTTTAAATATAGACTTCAACCTTCCTGTTCACCTCTCGAAGCTTCCCAGCCAGTAGCTTTAAACATGTTTCACATCCTCCTCTCGAGCTGGTGCCTCTCCTAAGACTGCCCATTGGCACAGCCCGCCCCGAGCAGCCCCGCACAGCCAGGCTGGTGGAAGCCCTACTACAAGCTCACACTGAACAGAAAACATCATGGCCAGGGGATTTTTTTTTTACAATGTGAGGCAAACAAAATCCAGACACTGCCAAATGAGTGTTACCTGCAGCATAAATAACTGAGTTTTATCGGTTTGTTATTTTTAAAGCAATAGTGTGTGCCTACACATCCATATATGTGCTTTTTGAAAGGTGCAGATAGGGTTTTGACGTCAGTGGTTTTATTTTGCTCTGCTTTGAAATTAAGGGCATAATTCACCAAGTGCAAACTTCAGCTAGGTACAAGCATTTCTAAAAAATCATCCTCTGATTTCCCATTTGGAATTACACCATAGCGAGAGCCTTGATCTTTATCTCACTTATGCCTGATGTCATTCCAAAGGCGGAAGCAGAAATACTAATTTACTCCAGTGTAAATGATGGATTTGTCTTGACGACTTTGAGATCAATGGTACAGAATCAAGCCATCCTAATTCCAGTCCAATAACAGGACCTGCTGGTCTGGGCAAGTATTTAAACAGAGCATCTGTGTTATTGTTTCCTCCCTGTCTTGTGCAACTGCTGCCACAAGTTCTTAAGAAACCTGGACTCAGGGATCTGACTGCTGACGGAGCAATCTGATGGGTAAGGCAAGAAGCAGGATTCTGCCGTCACAGGAGGCAGAGAAAGGTGGAGAGAAACTTCCCCATTCCGTACGAGATCCCCCCAGAGACCTGCCCCTGGGAGAGTGCCCCAAACCCGCTGGGGAGCACCCCATGAGCCACCAACCTACTGCACCCCCTACGGCAGCCGGACAGCGCTGCCAAGAGATGCAGCTCTGCGAAAATGATCTACGAGGTGGAATCAAATAACAGCAATAAAAAAGCACTCCACCTGTGGGTGATCATACTTTTTGAGATGGATTAGCAAAATGACTGCTTATTTATCGAAAATAATGAATAGCCTAGTGATTGTGGTTCGGAAAGGTACGCGGGGGAAAAACTCCTATGTTGCTGCAGCAGATTTTTAAATAAACAGAAAACCTATGGCGAAGCCATGTATCACGGCCAGAAATGAAACAGCCCCGTGACTCTTATGAACATGACTAATGGCAGCTCTTGGAAAGCACACCAGGAATATAAGCAAAGCAGGTAAAAAGAGTCAAACGGAGGGAAAGGGAAACGTAGGGAAGAAAATGCAGGCTGCTTGCTCAGCCTGGCTCGAGACTGATGCCCCAAACCAGGATTTGGGGGAATTCTAAAACAAAGGGAAGGAAATGCTGTCCCTGAACCAACTCTCACACCGGGCTTTGTCTGCCTCGTGTCTCCGGACTCTGGCCAAGCCCACATGCACGAGTGTCTATACGAACATAGGAGCTACAGCCAAGAGTGTCTAAAAGGAAGAGCAAACCTCTCATTCTGGGCTCGAGGATCTATCAGTCAGACTTCCAACAGGTCAACATTAAGCCCTCAGAGCAGACTTCTGATTCTGGGTATTCTACCTATTATCAGACTCTCCAAGCACCTAAAACCTTAATGCATGTTTCATCACCACGTATAAGTGAAGCAGGGAAGGGCTACTCGTTTTAGAGCAGTGCAAAGAAAGCAGGGGATCAGATTTCTGGGTCTAAATTCTCCTCCCAACACCACATGCGGTCTTTATTATACTTTGGCTGGAGATCTCCAGAGGTGTTTTGCCATGAGGAACCTCAGGAACGAGGACTTAGCCCAGATTCAGCTGTTCTTTGCTTCACTGCACGGGACCAAGTCCCCTGCCAGAAGCGAAACCGAACCCAAGTCCCCCAACCGCTCCTGCTTACTACACATCCCCCTCCACCAGAAAACCATTACATCAATCCCTGATATTTTACAAGTGGTGAAAAAATAAAATAAAAAACGTTGACATGGTCAAAATGATATCAGCAAAAGTATTGCTGGGATTTTAACCCCAAGAACTACAAAAGCAGTGTACCACCACCAAAGTAAAAATGCCGTTTAGAGATGAAATCTGTAAACTTAACTTAAATTTTACTCTTCTCTTGGGATTTCATTATGGAGCAGCGAGAAACCAGCAAAGCAAGTGTGATGTTTCACCAGGACCTTCATGGCAATGGGATTAGGAACACCCTAAAAGCAAGGCAGCATCTCCACGGATACATTTTTTGCGGCAGTTTGTATCACAGCAGCGTAAGAGGAAAGTGGGGTCATTCAGCACAAAGTGATCTCCAGCCTACACCGGGGGAAAAGGTTTAAGAAAAAGCATTAGCTTTCTTCCCAACCGCACCCAGCAAATCATGGAAGCAGATTAGTTCTGGGTGTTCATTCTTACCGTAATCCTCTCGCCCCAGCGCCGCTGCCTTCAGTGGCACTAATTCAGTGAAACAGAAGATGCCACACGAAAGGCCTGACAGCTCATCTCGATTCCAAAGTGATGACTGATAAAACCCAGGAGCTTATTCAAATTTCAGCTACCCCAGTGCAGCACCACGGAGTACTTTGCTTTGACAACAGCATTGCTAAGCAAAAAAAGTACTTCAAGGACTTACAAATTCTTTTTAAACTAAAAAAGAAAAAACCATATATATATGTACATTCTTGCTTTTTCCGCCTGTCACGTTCCTATTTGGACATCCAGGACTTGCACAGCACTGAACAAAAAAATACCACCAACTCCTGACAGCTCCCTCCTATACAGGGGGAAGAGGTAGATGAAAACTGAAACTCAGCATCCAAGCTTTTAAGAAACTAATCTGGCAGATCGCACGCAAACTTCCTTGGCGAACACAAACAACAGGAGCTGAATAATACATAAAAATATCCTATTGACAGACTCGCTTCTGCGCACACCACTTCCAACGTATAGGATGGAAGCACCAGATAATCTTTATGGAAAGCCAGCACTGACTCGGCTTGAAAGGCACCTTAACAAACAAAGGAAGTACATTAAAAAAAATGCAGTGCTAAGACATTATCAAAACATGAATTATAGCTTGTGAAAGCCCTCTGCGAGCGAGTGTGTCTGCAGAGGATTGTACAGAGCATTGATCTGTCTGTATTCTGGGCGCTTTTCGGGTGATGCCTGACCGTGGTTTACAAGGGCAAGCTCATAGGTCTCCGTTGTTTATTTCTCTGCAGTCTTTTACTTGTCACTGATAATAGTTTTCAAGCCATCTAGCCTGGGAGGATTCAGACGGAGGTTTGTCAGGGGTGAAAGGTCAAAGCAATAATGTACCAACCAGGGTCGGAAATATTTATCTGGACCAAAAAGGTTCTGGATAATCAAATAGTTGAAAATGAGTTTCGTGACAAGGCTCGTATTTGGATGTTTTCCTTGCACAGCACAAGCAGTGGGCAGAGCCTGTCTCTAAAGGACAGGACACTGCACCACCCGGCCGCCTCACCTGCTGCACGTTGGGTTTAGCTGTCCTCGCCCAGCACCCAGCACCCTGCTCCTGCCGCCTCCTGATCAGCCCCTGCCTGGCCCCCAGCCCTGCCGAGCTGGCTGCGGGTGGGGGGCTGCAGCGGCCACAGAGCATCTATTCCCGGGCACCACGCGTCCCGTGGCTGGAGTCACCGCAGCTCCCACACCACCGGTAAGTGCTACGGGGTGAAGGTCAGCCACCCAGCTTAATAAATACCGAAACCAAGACTGCTCCAGAGCTGGCTGAAAGCTAACATCTGGACAGATAAAATCACTGATAAAAACACACCCGAGTGCAAGCCCTTCTGCAGATCTGTAGGAACAACAGCAGTGTGTGTTTTCTGTCTCCTTTCCACTCTGCCAGCTGTTTTTCGCCTCATGTTTACTGGTAATGCAGCCAAGCAGCAGCCCCCTGGATTTCAGTGAAGTATTTACTCACTCTGAAATGGGAAAACATCGGTCTTGTTAAAAATTCCCATCAGACTGAAGCAGATCTGCTCCTCAGATAATATAATGACACTGAGGTCCCCAAGAGAACCCCCTCCAAAGCTAATAAAGTGAAAACAAATCCAGTTACATTAGGTTAATTTAAAGAACTTCTCTTTTTTAAGTGTACGTGGAGAGAAAATGGAAGAAACCTACTAAATTAATTCCAGCATTATAAATTTGATTTAGCAAGTGCAGTGCACACCACTGTGAGAGCAATAACAATACAGAAATGTTTTAAGCAGAGAAAATAAATTATTTCAAGGGAGTGGTGAGAGGAGAGATGACAAATGCGTGAGAGAGAACCTGCTCCAATATTAATTAAAGTAGAGATCTGCTTTTCTGTTTGCATTTGGCTTCGCTCACGAAGAACTGGAATTAACAGGGGCTCCAGACTTAATGGAGAGAAATAACTGGAAACTCAGCCAAAGCCCCCCTAAGGTGCCTGTTTCTTACCCCCAGCTACAAGGAGAGCCCTGGGTGACCAGCTCACATCCAGGCTCCCATTCTTTGCCCACCCAAGTGCAAATGATGACCCCCATCTCGGTGGAGCAATTGCAGTCCCAGCTACTACAAAGGAGCAAGTACAATTTCACGCTTAAAATCAATGAGTATACCCAAGCTGCTGCTCCCAAAGGGGTTTTTAAACCCATCTAAAATGAACAGTGATCAAGAAAGTGAAGTGCTTCAGCAAGCAAGCAAATTAACTGAGGGTAATGCTAACTAAACGTGGGAGCATCCCCTTGCGTTCCCTGGGTCTAGTTCCTCCGCAGCCAGGAGGAAGCTGGCCGTGGGGTGTTGTGGACATCTCCTGCTGGGACTGAGCCTTGGGCAGAGCCTCCTGCCTTCGTGCTGCGGTGAGCATGCTGGAAATCACTGCAGGGTGCCAGAACAGCAAGCAAGGACAGCAGCCCCGCTCCCAGCATAACGCTAACACAGGGAAGCTCCCAGCCAAACAACGCACCTTCTGCTGTGCTCTGCAGAGATGACAATACTGTTGCATTTGCCATGCACAGTCCCCAGGTAACTCATACTGTAATTTCTTCCATTTTCACAAGAACAGGATTTTTTTTTTTCTCCAGTCCCTGGAGATACTGACCCAAAACATGCTCCTTCAAAGCAATTCCATGATACTTCCTTGCAAAATAACTGCCATGTTTTCCTTTGGCTTGGTAACAATCATGCTTACTTCCCAAAGCTCAGTAGCTGGCAAGCACCTGCTGGGGCTACATAACTCCCCCAAAATCAGTGGGAGACGTGAAAGAACAACAGACACTCGCCCATCCGCTCACGAGCACTTGGGAATTGCCACCGCTCCCGGAGGAGCCTCGCCGCTGCGGAGGCAACGCTCTCGCTCCCTGGGGCCCTGCTCCAGCGCGGGGGGACCCACTCCTCCACCCACAGCAACGTTTGGAAAAAAACAAAAGTAAACATAGTAGCAAATTAATCAAAAGCAGATAACACCAGCCATGGATGTATTCAATAAAAAAAAAAAAAAGACAATGCGAGGAACAGCAAATTAATACACAAGCTTGGCTCTTTTTTATCTAAAACATCTGTCAAAATACTTAAGTGTTTGCTTTGTCGTACAAGCAGGAGGTTATGATTTTGCAGATAGTCATAAAGCCGGGCAGTATTATAAAAATTGGAGATTTGCTTCATTGTCTCTACTAGTTTACAGTTACTAATTATGAGACTGCTAAGTGCCAAATGGTCAACAAGCAAATCTAATTGTTATTTAACTGCAGCCAGCCAGGTTGTGGATGCACTCACAATGCACATATGTACATTTAGTACACTGCTGCTTGCATGTGGAATCACGTATAGGAAAGCGAAGACAAGCACCACATCTCCCAGCCGCGCATTTGGACACGCTGCCACAAGGCACGTCAAGGCAGCTGAGAAAGAGTCTCCTCTGCCTCGGGCTCCTGATCGCAGGAACGGAGTAGCAGGAGGCAGAATATAGAACCATAGAACTATAGAATGGTTTGGGTTGGAAGGGACCTTTAAAGGTCTAGTCCATCTAGTCCAACCCCTGTGCCAGGGGCAGGGACATCTTCAACTAGATCGGGTTGCTCAGAGCCCCATCCAGCCTGACCTTGCATGCTTCCAGGGATGTGGCATCACCACTGCTCTGGGCAACCTGTACCAGTTTCACCACACTCATCGTAAAAAATGTCTTCCTTCTATCCAGTCTGAATCTACCCCCTTTTAGTTTAAAACCATCACCCCTTGTCCCATCACAACATGCCAAGAGTGCGTCTCCATCTTATAAGCCCCGTTTTACGTATTGAAGGGCTGCAATAAAGGTCTCCCTGGAATATTCTGTGTTTCTTTAGATGCCGCAGGAGACATCCGTGCAGTGCAGAACAGCTGACTCCAACGAAGGCTTTATCCCTTGTAACGCCAGAAGACGGCCCCTGCCCTGCAGCAGGGTATGGGAACTGGCTTCTTGCTGCAGCAGGCTGGAAAGGGCGTGAGAGGCGGCGATGGTGCAGAGGTAACCGGGCTACATACCTCCTGGAACAGCGGTGCTGGGGAACCACGTCATCCACCTAAAAGCCCCTAGCAGTGCAGGAGCATGAGGGTCAGTGTATTACTTCAGAGGGAAACAGATCCCACCTGCACAGCAGGGATGGACATGGAGGGAGCAGAGGCTGGGACAGCTGCCACCTCGCCTGTCACACCAGCATGGACTGCTGTGTTAAAAAGCCAGGTGATAAAGCCAGGAACAAGAACAGGGAGGACGAGAGAAAGCAAATCAGGGGCCAGCAGCTTCACTGCCATTGCTGGGCCCATTCACAGACAGCACCCGGCTGGGGCAAAGGAGCAGCACCCAGTGAAAGAATTTACCCACTGCCTCCTGCTGAGCAGAGCACCCAGAGCCAAAGCACCACGGCGCTGCGCCCTCAGGAGTGCCTGCAAGCAGACAGGGACTGGATGCTGCTAAGAGTCAAGTAGCTGGTCCAGAGAGGGCTCTGCTCCATCTCTGCACGTGCTCCCTGGAAAAGGCCAGTGCTGGTTCCCCCTGTCCTGGGGCAGGCTGCCCACGCCGATCCCTCAGCAAAGCAGGGAGGTCAGCGCCAGACCTGCGAGCCTAACCTGAGTCTTCAGCTTTTCTCCAGGCCCCCGTTCCCCAGAGCATCCCCGGTCACAAGCAGGAGGATCTCAGGTCTACGGGACCACTGCTCCAGAGACGGCAGGAGGCGGCAGGAAAGGGCACATGGAAGACCCACGGGAATGAACGAAGCATTTTTCCCAAGTGGCACTAATAAAATACAGCATGATAAAGCCATTATTATTCATTGGCAATGCAGCTATCATCCCTGATCTGCAGCTCCACTTTACCCTGCCAACTTCCAAGTTATTTTCAAGAGTTCAGGTCAGTGATGTAAAAAAACCCCAACAGGCACAAAGTGGGGACCAAGAGCAGCCCCGTGCTCCACCAGCCCAGACAGACACAAGGACCAAGCCACAGCAGCGCTGCTCCTGGCAGAGTAAGTCATTCCAAAGCTCCTTAGGTCACAGCTTACCCTCATGCCCAGTCGGAGATGCTGGATGCCACATCCCACTTCCCTGCATCCCAGCGGGTACAGCACAGAGGGGCAGTGGCTTCAGCCTTCAGGCACCCCGGCTGACTCCAACGCTCGAAGCAGAGACAGTTTAAAGGCTACACTACCTCAGTGGGGCATCCTGTGTATTCTAGGACACGAAGGCTCAGTTTTGCCGAAAACATTACTATTTCCCCTGGGAGGGGGAAAGTTTTTAACTGGAGCATCCGGGGATTTCTTTTGCTCCCCACCCCCCACCCTACCCCACCCCTTTTTTTTTAATTGCAATGTTTAAGTGAACTTTGCTGGGACACCGCATTACTATGCACTCCACAGAGCTAGGCTATGACAGTTCACCTTAAAGGATTAGGCAACCACAGAAAGTATTGTAGCAATGCAGTTTATGTAGACCTGGAATGTATTCTCCAACAAGATTAACCTATCTAATAGGATTTGGGGAAGCTTTCAGGGCCATTAGGATGCCCCGTACATGTGGAAGGCTCCAGATGCTGTAACCACTTGATTTAATCTAATCAAGGCTGCCTAGGTGTATTTTGTCAGTGGATGTTTCTGTCATTTTTGTGTTACATCTCAATAGACAACTTTCATCCAAGTTCCATCGTGTACAAACAGGCAGACGCATCTGAGGCTAATCTTCAATTATAATAGCCACTAATTATTAAAGCCTGGGTTTACAGCTGGTTACAGTCTAATCCTGCATGGTATGAGGCACTCCCCTAAGCGCTGCTGAAGGGACACTCAATGTCCCCACTTCCCTTTATTTTACCTTATAAACCATTTCACCCTGTCGTTATTTGCCATTCTTTCTTAGGAGGCACTCTCAGTGCCCTGGGTGCCCAGTGCTGTACAGATCAGCAGCGCTGTGGATCAAAAGGGAATAAAAACATTCTCATCCCAGCCTCTTGCTGTGCAAACACACATAACTGGAGGCAGCCGCAGGCCAGCACATAATGGGAGAGCGTGGCTGGGAAGGGAAATGGAGGGGGCCTCTCTACAGACATCTCATTTGATAAGCAAAGATGATACTATAAATCGCACTGATGAGCACTTACCCTCTGGAAGTGAGCAAAGCCCCTGTGAGGGATGAGCAAGTGCAGGAGTTACCATATCCTCAGGGGCTTTTAGCCGCTAACAAAAACATTTCCCTTCTCTACAGGTTAAACAGAGATCCTCAAAATACATTCCTTAAATCCCAGCCTGGAGACAAAATCAAGCGTCCTTGGCTGATGGAGAAGTAGGGAAGGTGTCTGACACCCCCAAAAGCCTACATGCATCAACAGGCTATCAACTGTGCACACACAGCGTCCACCAAGGACAGAGCGCATCTGCAATGAGAGGGGCTGCAGCAACATCTGGAGCATCCAGGTGTGGCTTTT